>NW_024962257.1:5546285-6138095 GCF_019238085.1 Lagopus leucura | reverse complement strand
TCTATTCTATTCCATTCCATTCCATTCCATTCCATTCCATTCCATTCCATTCTATTCTCTTCTGTTCCGTTCCGTTCCGTTCCATTTTATCTCATTCCATTCCACCACACCCCATCCCATCTTACTCCATTAGATTCCATTCTGCTCTGTACTATTCCATCCCATCCCATCTCATCCTAATCCCTTCCAATCCTATCTTATCTTATTCCACAAGATTCCATTCTATTCTGTTCTATTCTATTCAATTCCACCCTATCCTGTCCTGCACTGTGCAGTCCTCTCTTATCCTATTCCACTCCATTTCTTTCCATTCCATTCCAACCTGTTCTACCCTACCCTACCCTACACAATTCCGTTCCATTCCACTCCATTCCATCCCGTTCTGTTCCATTCCCTTCTGTTCTGTTTCATTCCATTCCATCCTACCCTATTCCATTCTCTTCTGTTTTTTTCCTCTATTCCACAGTCAGTGCCACTCCCCGAGGCCGCACAAAGTGCAGTGCTGCTGCAGACAGCTGTCCTTCAGGCGGGGTGTGAAGCTCAGCACCCGAACCACCAGAGGCACAGATCCCACCAGAGAAGGTGAGCACGGTCAACTCCCTGCTGCCCAGGGCCAGCACTCAGGGTCCCCACAATCCATCTCCTCGCACCAAATTACTGCTGCTCACCCTTCACCGACTTCTGCTTTATTTCAACCCCGAGTGACTGTGGTTTAACAGCGAGAAGAAACAATTCCCACAGCTGTGGCTCAGTGAACTCTGGTGGTTCCCGATGCAGACCTCACCGCTGGATCAGCCCATGAGTTCTGCTCAGCAGAATGAGCCATGCAGAGTGGGACCCACAGGTACCCTGGGATAACAGTTGCCACTCCTCACATCTCCACTCCATCCCAACAGAATCAATTCAAGTTTGGAAGTGATTCCTCTCACCAGTGATTCAGAACATGCTGATTAAACACTGTTTCTTTGTTCCCCTGAAACAGATTCAAACAAACTGCAGCATCTCATGTGAGCAAAGCGGCACCTCGGCTCAGTGCTGAGACCTCCCGTGTGCTTGGGAGGCTCTGGAGAGAAAGCGGAAGCAGTAAATGACTTTTCCTAATGTTTCAGCTCTTCCTATCATAGTGCCCTGCATTCATTATTTTATTCCTAAGAAACAGCATATTCATCCCTATTTTTAGGCTTGCACACTATTTTGAGAGATTTTTCCAGGGTCCAGTCACATGGAAGTTAAACAGCAAGCAGCAAAGTCTCCAAAGGATAATAAACTATCTCAAATTACTTTGCTCATGGAACAAAGCGTGCTGCAAATGTCACACATGCTATTACAAGAGCAGCAGAAGCCTTTACATGAAACAATGGATCCATTAGCACTGAGCTTGAAAAAAAAAAAGAGCCTGGTCTCGCAGCCCTTTCTCACAGTTGCATAGAACTTGGGGCTCTGAGCCATAGGAACTTTCTTTGTTCCCTCAAACTGTGCAGCTGAGCTCACACCGCCACACCTTCGATCACTGCAGATTTCAAAGCCCTGTATAGAGAGTAATTAAGCCCCGTTGCACCCAGTTGAGTCAGTGGCACCCAGTTGAGTCAGTGGCTTTATTTCTGCTTCAAACCGAGGGATGGAGAGGGATTGACTGAATCAGTGATGGGAGACAAAGCCTGGGCAGAGGCACACTGGGCTCATGGGCTCTGCCTGGCCCAGCTCTGCAGAGCGGCTCAGCCCTGATGTGACTCAACAACATGGCACCACCAAGAGCACTGCGGACACGGCACAGCAACACCGACGATCATGATGAAAAGTCATGAGGATGTGCTGTGACATTGCCTTCAAAAGCAGTAGGGAAGCAGCAAAGACAAGAATCTCAAAAGCAGCAGAAGAGCAGGGGAAAAAAATACAAAGGCTTTGTCAAATGGTTGTGTCTAAGGCGAGCAGATTTCTCAGCCCCCTCCATTCCATGATTCAGTCTTTCTCCTGGAAGTAATTTTCAATAACGAAAGCGAGCTAATGCTCAGATGTGTATGTATGCACAGAGTATATTTGGCTCCAGTCGGAGGCATGTTTACTGTAAGGGGGAAGAGTTGTGAAATGAATCTGTACTTTGACAGCTCCGAGATCTCTTAACCAAATCCTAAACAACCCCAAAGCGCTCTCCTATTTTTTTTCCAAAATTTAATTAGATGAGGCTGGATTGCACATGCAGCTATGTGCACTTCTGTATATATAGAATGGAGCAGAGAGCTGCAAGGCATGGAGCTGAGAATCAAATTTGCCTGTAAGCAAATCTGTACGAGTGGAGCTTGTTCAGTTTGGCGTGAGTGATGCTGGGTTAGGAGCTGTGTTGGTGAAACCCTTTGAGATAGCAGAAAGGAGGCACATAGCAGCCTCATGGATCATCACTGCGAGCAGAATTAAATGAGTGATAAATTGTGTTGCACTAAAAGGAAGCAATGTCCTGCTCTCCATACCAGCTACAGTGGCACAAGCAACCATGGGGCTGGTGCAGTCAAGTTGCATTGCTTTGTCCATGGATGTTTGCTGCCTTAATGCTCGCTGGAAGCTGAGCTCTCCCTGGGCCCTCACTCTGTTCTGGGAATTTGCACATTGGCTCTTCACCTTGAAAGCTTAATGCTGCCTCTTCTCCCTGCTGTTCTCTGAATTCCCGTCGAGGCACTGTGCCTCTGTTAGCTGCACTTATTGTGCTCTCATCCTCTAGAGAGCAGTTGCTAAAGAAAACCCTACCACCAGGCTTCAAATGCCTTAAAATACACCTCTGCTTCCCAGCATGTACCTCTGTTTGTGCTGTAGGGATGGTTCCCTCCCTGCTCCTCGCCCCCTTTAAGGAATCACTGCTTTTCAGAAGAGAAGCTCATATTACCAAATTATGTTTGTTCTCAAATATAGATTTTGGAGGAAAATTCCCTCGTGAATCTGAAATTGTGCAAAGCATGTTGTGCCTCCTGGCAAACCAAAGGGCAGAAGCGTGTGTGTGCCTCTCTGCCACCCAACTCCTGCAAACAAAAACAAGCTCTTGTTTAAAGTCACTGCAGACAAGGGTATTAAACTGGAAACTAGTGGGGAACTAACAGAGCGCCTCTCTGTCGGTCCCACAGATACAACTGTTGGCATGTTTGATCCCAAATGGAGAGCAAAAAAAGGACCAAACCTGCTGACACTGTGTGGCTTGAAATGCTGCACAATAGGCTGCAGTGTGTCACAGCCAACAGGGAAAGCTCAGCAAAGGGTCGGAAACACAGGAAAAGTGAGGAAGCTATTGCTTTGAAGAGAAACTTTGTCCAGTGAAAGCATGTCTCAGTGTTGTGCTCTAAGTGTCTTCGCTGCAAATGAACCGCGTCTGCCTCAAGCTGCGAGGCTGAAATTAATCTTAGGCATAACCTTTAGGTCTGCACTCTGACAGTACTTTAGTGCTAAGTCATAAATATTTGATCTGTTGCTCTTCTGAATAAAGTGGATTTGTTGTGCTCATCTGCAGGTTATCAATTATTCCGCAGTATATTTATTGCTGATTAAATGACTCAAAGAGTGCCTTTTTCTTCTGATATTATCGTGTGATATTTAGGGAGTAAGCACGGAAATTAGCTACCACTAGATCAATGTTAACCCTTCATTTTTGGGAGAAAACACCACCATCTTGACAACACATAGAGCCAAGTACCAACCAAGTTATTTGCAATAGACACCAAAGCTTAGTTAATTGGATATGATTGCATCTCTTTATGGTTTTGGGTCACACGTAGTGCTCAGATCCGGACTCCATCTGCAATCCAGGGAGAAATAAACCAACATCCTTAACCCATCAGCAAAGAATGATTCAATCCACTGAAAGACTATTATAAAAACCTCTTTGCACCACAAAATAAATTAATCCACACCCATGACTCACACATGCTGGCAGTGTGATTCTTCAGAATGACGATGAGCTGAAAAACGGCTTCGGAAAGAAAGTTTGGGCATTGGCTTTTTAGCAATTCTTCATTCTTCTTGTTGGAGTTCCAGATGTCAGGAAAGCAGGAGCATTTTCTGCAATGACACAGAGATGGCACAGAGGTTTTCCTTCCATTTTACACCCGTGCACAGAGCCAGCATACAGTGGCACAAGCAGGGATGCTGCGAAAAGGTTCCTGCTCTTGGGCAGAGCCGTGCAGTGAGGACCAGAAGCAGGAGTTAAGCAGGCCTGAGCTCTGCTGAAGGCTGCAGAAACCAGAAGTGTGGGGATAATGTTTGTTAGAATTGTGTTTGTAGAGGGCAGGCCTGGAGCTGCCCCCAGCTTGCACCTTACAGCTCTCTATTAGAAAGGAACTTCTTATTGGTGGTAGGTGGGCAGTTGGACTGGATGATCTTATAGGTCTTCTCTCACCTTGGTGATTCTATGATGCTATGATTCTACGATTCCTGCATTCACTTTAAGCCAAGGACTCACTGAGACTGCAAACTCCCATCAGTAGGAAAAGTCACTCTGAGCTTGTACTGCTGATGGGAGTTGAGCTTGTTGGCAAAGGGACACGAAGTCGTCAGCGCTCCGTCCCTACCACGAAACCCAGAGCTGGAATCTGCCAAGCACAAACTGCGGTTGTGCCCTGTGGCTTTGTCACAATGTTCATTGTGATGAGTAATATCACTTTTAAGCCTAATTATGCAGGTGTATTTATTATCCTAAGCTCGGCCACGGCGCTGGGGTACTTGCGTAATTTCACAGACGAGTGACACTTAAGACAGCACATTACTGTCGGCAGCCTCCATCTCATTTCATGCTAATTGCTCTCCAAAATGGTGTGATGCAGTTTGGGCACAAAAACATTTCCAACAGTATCATTAATTCGGGGGGGGGGGGGGTTACATTTCCTGAAGTAATTGCAGCCAACATTCTCAGCCATTCCTAATTATTTAATACAGCCCCATCCAAACCCACTTCGGTGTCGATTATGTGCTCTCTACTTTGAAGTATGATAAATGGGTCTCTTTAGGAGGAAGTAAATATTACCTGTTGTACACAACGACCCAAAATGTGGAATTACTTAGTTGATCTGTTTTCCAAAATGCTCACCTCATATATAACTTTATTTATTCTACAGCACAGATGTTGTTCAGTGCTGCTGGACAAGATAACATCGTGACACGTTGTAATGGACTCGCTATGTTTTGTTAAATGATCATTTATGCATCAGAGAAATGAAGACCCTCTTTTAAGACAACTGGCAAGGAATTCAGTGAAAAGAAAGCAGATCTGAATGATGGAGGTGTTGCTCATCCGGGCTTTCAGCTAGCAATGATGAACAAGAGTAGATCCTGAGAACTTACCGTACATATAATATGTGATTTAATATGGTTTGTCACCATTTCCCTTCCTAGAAAAGTGACTTCATTTTGAGATGTTTTATCACAAAGTCAATATGTTGTGTCACCAAGTAACCTGGGTGACAGTCCACCATGCTGAGTGTCTTGGGGTCACTCCTCAGGCCCCTCGAACACCACTCACAGGAGGGACCCATGGAAAATGCAACCACTGTGTCATTTCCAGGACAGATGGCAGCCTTGATTCAGGGGATGGGACTCCAGGAATGTTTGCTAATTGCGGAGCCATGATGCTCATTGGTGACATATATGATGATGTGGTAGAACAAGCACCCCGAGCCAAGACCTTGGCTTTTCTTTTGACTTTTTGACAGATCCAGCAGCATTCCTGCCTTTGAAGGGGATCTGCTCTGATTTTTCACAGAGGAATCCAGGAGAAAGAAAGATGGGACACCAAGGAAGTCTGAAATAAAACCCAGTTTGTGACCATCTTGTGCCATATCAAATAGCATTTATGCTTTTCGACTTCACTTCCAGAGGAACATGGCTGTGAGCCGCGCTGCCTCCGCTCTCAGTGCTCCTGGAGCACCCTCTTCTGTCTGAGGGGCTGCGGCTCTGCTCTGCGAGCACCAACATGACACCACGACCTTTGAGAGGTGAGCTCAATCCTCAAAGCAAGTGTGGGAGCGCAGGTTCCTCGGCCAACAACCTGACGTGTCGATGATCAACTCGAGCTCCATTACCTCGTTCCTGAAGCACCGGGCAGCTGTCATGTGCTCAGATACTGAACGCATGAATCACTGCCTGCAGCACATACCCAAACAACATCGTTTTTCTCTAAACACTGTAACTAATGTATGTGTGAACACAAATACGACCTATTTGTGTTCCTGTTCTAATGTGTGCAATATTCAATTTTCTGTAATTTTTCGTGTACATTTTTGAGAGTTTTTTGTCACTTACACACAGCTTTCCAGACACCTACGTAATCCCCTTCTGGATGAGGGGACTGAGTGCATCCGCTGTAAGCGCGCAGATAACACAAAGTTGGAAGGAAGCGTTGATCTGCCTGAAGGTAGGAAGGCCCTACAGATGGACCTGGATGAGCTGCATCTGTGTGTTGAGGTGAACAGACTGAACTTCAGCAAGGCCAAGTGCCAGGTCCTGTGCTTTGGTCACAACAACCCATGCATTGCTGCAGGTGTGGACCAGATTGGCTGAGAGCTGTGCAGAGGAAAAGGATCTGGTACTGTTGGTTGACCGCCACTGAACATGAGCCAACAGTGTGCCCAGGTTCAGGTTGGGCATTGAGAAAGATTTCTTCTCTGAAAGAGCAGTCAGCCAGTGGCACTGCTGCCCAGCAGTAAGGGGGTGGCCATCCCTGGAGGTGTTCAAGAACATCCATGTGGATGTGGCACTCAGGGACGTGGTCAGTAGGCATGGTGGGATGAGTTGGACTTGGGGACCTTGGAGGTCTTTTCTGACTTTGATGATTCTAAGATAAAATCTGATCACAGGGCAGAGCCTCTGACCTCACTCATCCACCATGGGGCTGTTTGCACCACCAGGGCATAACAGAGCCCAAACCACAACAGAATCACAGAGCTGAGCAGCCTGGTCTGGTGGTTGGTGACACTGCACATAGCAAACTGCATAATCATTGTGGTCCTTTTCAATCCATTCTATGATTCTATAAACATCTTGAAGGCACGGACAAGGATCACAGAGCCCAACTCCATTAAAAACCACCCAAAACTCGACCTCAAACTCAACGTAGCGAGAGGGGCCCTGGCGCGGAAGAGCTGCAGGCGGCGCTGCTCCAAGCTAGGGGCCCGGAAGAGCCGGGGGCACCCTGACCTCGCTCTCTATGGTCGCACGCCGGAGGACGCGGGCTGACGCCAGAGGGGTGGTGCACCGGATGTCTTCGGAGGATAATCGGGAGAGCGAGGTGGCGCTCTAGGCAAAAACTCTATGGTCCACCCAGAGCGGCGCCGTGGAGGCGGATCTCTATGGTCGTCAGTCGGGCAGAGAGTCGCTGAGAGGGGTCTGTCCAGGGTGGCGCTCTAGGCTTCCTCTCGATGGTGCTGGCGGTTGCTAGGTGGTGCGGGGCCTAGGCCGCGGCGGGTCGGCGCCGCCATGGCCGCCTCGGCCTCGGGCGTGGCGGCAGCGGCGGCGTTGGGGCCGGCGGAGGGCCCGTGCGTGCTGTGCTGCGGGGAGCTGGAGGTGGTTGCGCTGGGCCGCTGCGATCACCCCATCTGCTACCGCTGCTCGGTGCGGATGCGGGCGCTGTGCGGAGTGCGGTACTGCGCCGTGTGCCGGGAGGAGCTGGGCCAGGTGAGGCCTCGGCGTGGCGCGGCGCCGCGTTTCTCGCGGTCCGACGAAACGAAAGGCGGGCGGGGGTCGCGGCGTCGGGCTCCGCTGTGCGGGTGTTAACGAGGCGGTGCCCCGCCGTCCCGCACTGCTGCCGGGTTTTGGTCGCCCCGCGTGCCGCTCAGCGCGTCGCCACGCGGCGGGGATGGGGCCAGGGGTGGGATGTGGGGCTGTGGAGTTGAGGAAACTTCGCTCAGGGATATGGCTGTAAGAGCGTGCAGCGATGTGGGGAAGGAGGAATGCTGCAAGAGGAGAAGAGCTGCTGCGTCGGGCGAGAGATCGCAGAGAGGTGGAGGTGAAGTCAAAGCGGTGCCCCGGAGGAGGGGGTTTTTCGCCGCCTCCCTCTGACAAAAGCTGCGTGTTTACTCTGGCTGCTTCTCGTGCTGCTCAAATGGCGGCGGGGACTGAAGATCCCTGAAGGTCTCCGAGTTGGTGGGTGCCACATGCTGTAGTTTTGCTGCGTTGGGTTTGGTTTTGTAACTGAGCTCATCGGCGCATAAGTGGTGTCCATGCAGGGAAGGACACAGATCTCCTTTGGACCTGATTTTACCGCAGAATCACTAAGGTTGGAAGAAACCTCTGAGGTCCCGAACTCATCTCACCATGCCTGCTGGCCACGTTCCTCAGTGCCACATCTCTATGGTTCTTAACACCTCCAGGAACAGTGATCCCATCCCCTCCCTGGGCAGCAGTGCCAGTGCCTGACTGCTATTCTGAAGAAGAGTTTCCCAGTAGCCATCCTGAGCTTCCCCTGTTGCAACTTAAGGCCATTACCTCTCTGCACACCTCCTCTCTTAGGAAGCAATCTGTGGTGTTGATTGGCTGCCATAAAACCACTGCTTTCAGTGTTGCAGATGGACTGGGAGCACTTCAGCTCTATAATAGTTGGTGTGTTTGTGTGGCCTGAACCTCACTTCATCAAGACATCTTCTCCTCTCATTTATTAATTGTTAAAAACAATCTTTTTCATTGCAGTTGACTCAGTAGTAATGTGTATTGTTAGAAGAGCCACATACATCTCATCATATCTCAACTGATGCTGTCCTGGTCAGTGTAGGTTGAACTGTGTCACAGCGTGGTGTCCAGAGGAAATGGAAATAACTTTAAAGATGGCTGGCATTGCACTGTGTGATGAAGGAGAAAGCAGGATATACTTGTTATGGTAATATGTGCTCTCAGAGGTGTGTAATTGCTGTGCTGGAGTTAGGCAGGATTGCTTGTTGACCTGTAAAGTCACCCTGACGTGTGCTTGGGTTAGGCTTGGAGGACTGGTCAGTGTGTTTGTTGTACACACGTGTGTTTGTCCTTGGAACGGCTGCAGGAATCTGTGATGGACTCCAGTGATAAAATCTGCTTTTCTGCAGTTTGTTCCTCCCTTCTGAAACTTTCTTCAGGTTGAAATGAAATGAAGTTTACAAAAACAAATGTTTTTAAAAATAACGTGAGTTTGGCATTTATCCAAAAATCTCAGACTTGTGGTCGCTTTGTTTTAAGCCTGGCACTTCAGAGAGCCTTGTGTATATGCATGTATATTCTTCAGTATAACGTGTATTTTAATAGTAGCTTCACTGTAAAGAAAGCTTTAAAAACTAACCTAGCCAAAAAGCTCAACCCAAAAGATTTCCTCTGAGGTGTTTCACCCCAGCAGGGGTAGAGGAGTGACTTCACAAGACTGCACTGAACTTGTGTTCTATCACAGCTGTTCCATTAAGGCTGCTGCTACACCAGCACTGCCCAGACTGGGCAGCAGTGGGAGCAACCAGGTTCTCTTAGAATGGATGCACCGTACAAATAATTTGGGAAGTGATGTAGCATTTTCCCTCACTTTACTGATATTTGAGGGAAGAGGAAGCACTGGTCTCTCCATCAGACCCTGAGCCATGTCCCTTTCCCTCGCAGGCTGTTTGTGTGGTCTCCTACTGGGAGATAGGAGGCAGCTGAGCACAGGGTAACGAGTGGATTGCATTGCTTGGAGATATTTATGCCCTGTGGGAGCCAAGCATCATAAAAGAGTTTCCTAATGTAGTTCAAAATCCAAAGACCAGGCAAGTCCAACTCACCCTGCGTGGTGCTCTTGCTGGAAGCTGATAAGCAGTCGCAGTTGCTGACAGTTGTGGGGACAGCGAGCAGTGGTGACACACTGATGTCTAAGCCTTTGGCTGTGGTGAGATCCCGACAAACAGACGTTGTGCTGAGGAGTTGCTCTGCCATCCTGAATACTGCACGGCCTATATGTGCCATCTCTGATCCCTGTGTTGTGTTGCCTGTAGGTCGTCTTCGGGCGGAAGCTCACGTCTTTCTCGACGATAGCACTAAACAAGTTGCAGCATGAGAAGAAGTATGACATTTATTTTATGGATGGAGAAGTTTATGGGCTGTACAGGTAAGTACGAGAATCCTTTCTGTAATTTGTCCCTGAAACATCACTTTTTTATCTATGTTACGTGGCCAGAAGTGCCTTCTTTAATGGAAAAGTGTGGTTTTATGGAAATGGTGACTTTGATGCAGTGTCCATTGGTCACTGGGCAGCACAGGTGGGAAGGGAGCAGCTCCTCTGTTGGATATACAGAAGCTCTGGCAACAAAAGTTGCTTTTTGCTTCTTTACCAAGGGCAAAATTGCTGCAAGGCTCTTCATTCCTTGCCTGGCTGCTGTGTAAATCAGTAAAGGCAAAATTACTGCTATAATGGTATTTATCCCTGCGTTGCATAAGGAGTAATCAAAACCAATTGCACCATACATCATATGAAGAGAAGAGCATCCTCTTCCTGCAAAGGTCTTGGTTATAAATGGGAGAAAAAAGGTGAAAATGTAACTTTGTGGTATGTTTATACTTTGCATTTCATGAGGTTGGGCAGTGGGTTTTTGTAAGCAGAAGCAGTTGGAAACATGTTCTGATTAATTATACACCAGCCTTGGAAATTACTTTTGATGGTAGTGTTTCTGGAGGGCTGCTGAGATCACTGCCCACAGAACAGTAATCAAGTGTGAGTGAGTGGGGGGTTCCCACTGAGACCAGTGCTCTGCCTTAAGCTCTTGCTGGGAATCATGCTTACTTTTTTATCTCCCCACCCCATCATATACTTCAGTTGCTGTCAGTATAAACCATAACTAAATCAGATGTGAGCAAAGCCCACATCATCTGAATCTTCAGGAAGGCAGGAATGTGTTGCACAGACGTGTTCCAGTCCATCTCAGGCTGTGTGCTGGTACTTTGCTGCTTACCGGGTGACTGCTCAGCTGGCTTCTTATAGTTCCAGTCTCCATGTAACTTTGTTCTCTTCTGTTCCTGACTGATGACAAAGTATCTTTGGAATAAACAAAATGCTAACCTCATTACAAATAGCTGGGGGAGCAATAAGAATGCAGAATTCTTCTGTGGACAGAATGTTTATCTTTCAATAAAGATTGCTGGGATGGAACTGAATAACTTTTAGCAAATCTTTCTTTGTCCCTTAGGAAGCTGCTGCAGCATGAATGCTTTTTATGTCCAGATTTGAAGCCGTTCAATACCTTTGCGGATCTGGAACAGCACATGAGAAAGCAGCATGAACTCTTCTGTTGCAAACTCTGTGTTAAACACTTAAAGGTGAGTTGGTTCAATGCTTTAATGTGATGAAAGGAGAGGGTGGTTCCTTATGTGACCTGCTGGAGTACTTGTGGAGGTGGGGAGAAGGAGATGCTGAACAGCACCACTCTGCTGCTTAGGTTTCTCCTGTCTGCCTGCAGTCAGGTCAGTTGATTTCTTCTGAGACTTTCTTCTTCCATAAACTGATTAATGAAAGATTCCTGGAGGTTCTAAATGGATTGTGCTTTAAATTAAGCCCAACCATATTAATAAGCTTCTGAGGTCAGCTCCTCCCCCACGATGCCTGTAAATACCAAACCCTATCTGTCTGATAGGAAGTTAATCCTGAGTTGTAGGCAGGCTTTGTTACAGCTCTAACTGTAGTGATTTAGATATCTGTTAGGACTTACAATGACTTTATGAGCTAAATCTGTAACTGAGAAAATATTAGTGGTGGTCCAGAAAGCAGAGTGCATCATGGAGTGATGGATTTCTCTCTCAGCTCCGAGCCAATTTAGCATTTACAGTTGAATCATGGACAGGATGAGAATCCACCTTGTTGGTTTAATGAAATATAATTACATTTCATTTGTTTATTTCATTTGTTCATTTGTTCAGAGTGAATTTCCTGTATCTCGTTGGTTTGGTTGGAAAGTGAAACATGAGTGTCTACAGTTGAGGTCTGCTGCTGTTTGATGTACACACACAGAACACACCTGGGCCGGTTTAAAATGCAAAGATGAAGCACTTAGTGGAAAGCTGAGTGGCATGTCAGTACTGAGCCTGAGAACTGCTCATCTTACTGCTGCCATTACTGGCTTCTTTGTTTGTTTGTTTGTTTCTTAACCCATTTGAATTTGACTTAGAACAGCTGCTGTTCTGTCAGCCGAGCAATGCTTTTTTCAGCCTGAAAGTCCAAATTTCACCTTTCCCTGGATCTCAGGGTTTTGTTGTTTGGGTTATTTTTGCATTTCTCAGTGATGTGTCAAGCAAAGTCAGCCGTTGTTGCTCAATGAATGCTGGGGCTGCTAACCTTTGTGTCCTACAGTTGTCAGCGTCGTTTATTGTTGTAGGAGGGAATTTAATGCACGAGCACATACTTTGAGAACTCATTACGTGTGGTTTTGTACATTTGTTTTCTCTGAAACCAATCAAATATCGAATCAGAGAAATGCATTTACGTTCTGATTTCACAGTTGGCTCCTGCAGGTCAGACTGCAGGTTGTTGCCCGAAGGGACAGGATCCAGGATTGGTCAGGGTTGACTTGGATGAAGACCAAGACATCTTTTGTGCAGGGTTAGTTTTACTGAACTGATTTGACTCTCCAATCATTAGTGCTGAGTCAAGAGAAGGGGAAGACAAGGCAGCCTCTTTTAGTTGCAGTGTCCTTTGAACTCTGCTGAAGAGCTGCTTCTGCAGGCAGCCTAGGTAGGCAGCACTAGAGTGGTAAACTAGTAGAATATGTTGGCTTCTAATTTCATAATATTGAAGAAATCCTTTTATTCTGGAGAAAGCTTCAGTGTTGTTAATACCCACTGCAGATGAATTCTTAAACTCACAGAAGCTGCAGTTCATCAGTGCAAGCAAAGCCAAGTGAACCTTTTCCCAGAGTGAGTTAAGATTCTTTGTTAAAGAGATAAGAAATAAAGGATGTTCTGTTCTCAAGGATATGCTGATCTTCCTGGTGTCTTCAGAACCCTTTCTATCAAAACAGCCCGTGTGTTTGTAGGGGCAGAAGATTGGCTCTCAGTGCAGAATTTGTTCACTGAACAGCATTGTTCTCAAGAGAGGAGAAGGGGTGAAGTTGATCTGTTTCCAGTGTTTGAGGTAAGTGTAAGTGAGATGCAGTCAAGATGTATCACTTGAATCTTAGTTCCTAGTCACTGAAAATTTGAGTTGTGAGTTGTCAGATTGCATCTTTTTCAAGCAAATCTGTGACTTCTTCAGGCAAGTTGTGCAGAGCCTGGCTTATTCCATTCTTACTTATTTCTCCAGATTTTTACATACGAAAGGAAGTGGTACACTCGTAAGGACCTTGCTCGCCATCGAATCCATGGAGATCCAGATGACACCTCTCATCGTGGGCACCCCCTGTGTAAATTCTGTGACGAGCGTTATTTGGATAACGATGAGCTGCTGAAACATCTGAGAAGAGATCACTATTTTTGTCACTTCTGTGACTCTGATGGTGCCCAGGAGTACTACAGGTTTGCAGAAATAGTTTTATTTTTCTGAAAATAAGCTTACATTTTAGAAAAATAGTTTTGGATCCGTGAGTTTTCTGAAAAGCAGTGCTTGAAGTGGGAGTGCAGGAAGGTTGGCTGTGGGCTCTTTTGCTCCTTAAGCCAGCAGCTGCAGTAACCACTTTCTGTTTAGTTCATGTCTTAAAGTCTTCCTCTGTGGTGTTAGTGTTAAGCGTTGACAGATGGAGTGAAGGATAATCATATAGCATAGGAGAAATACGTTTGGAGAACTGCAGCTCAGGCTCTTTTCTTCCTGCAGCGATTACGAATACCTTCGTGAACACTTCCGCGAGAAGCATTTCCTTTGTGAAGAGGGACGGTGCAGTACAGAGCAGTTTACCCACGCTTTCCGCACTGAAATAGATTACAAAGCACACAAAACAGCCTGCCACAGCAAGAACAGGGCTGAGGCCAGGCAGAACCGGCAGATAGATCTGCAGTTTAATTACGCTCCTCGGCACCAGAGGAGAAACGAGGGTGAGTGTGGCTGGGGGTGTTGCGATGGCCGGGGATGTATTCATTCTTACTGCTTTGGTATGCAGAAATATCTGGTGAAGACCTCCTGGCTAGGAAGTTTCTTTGCTAGAGGGTGGAGAAACCTGGAACCAGGGCTCTGAGAGGCTGGGGAAGTTTGTTCTTGAAGATAACCAGAAGTTGACGGAGCCACAAGCATCTTGAATGTGATGTCAGAGTTGGCCTTTCTTTGAGTGAGGGGATGAAGCAGACTTTTCTTCCATGTGGAACAGACTTTTACCATTCCTGGAGGTTTGATAGACTGCTTAATCATCAGAAGGAAGTCAAGATAGATTTATTTGTAGTAGTGTAGTTTTGCTCTTTTTCAGGTACAGTATGGTGCCCAGATTAGAGAAATAACTTTAAGAATGATAACTATCCCTCCTGTTCAGGTGTTATAGGTGGAGAGGACTATGAAGAAGTTGACAGGTTCAACAGGCAAGGAAGGTCAGGCAGATTGGGTGGCCGAGGAAGTCAGCAGAACAGAAGAGGCAGCTGGAGATACAAGAGGTGAGTAGCACAGCATTGTGTGGATTTCTGTTGCTGCTTAGTTCTTTTTCAGTTAACAGAGCTTTGGTGCACAGGTTGGAAGGAGGTAGGGACAAAGTTTGGAAGCTTCCATAGTGAATTCTTAACTGAGAGTACAGCCAGTTTTCAGTCTAAGCCTGTGTGCTGGCTGCGTGCCTGGTGAAAGTGAAATTACTCTCTGAAGTTTAAGCTTCCTGGACTTGCCAAAGAAAGCAATCACTGTGATCTTTGTCACATGGTTATCTGAAATCAGAATTCTTAATTTCAGCAACTATGGTTGTGCTAGCTTCTTTTTAGAAGGATTTTTCCAAAGTAAATGATAAATATTTGGAAGTTTATTGGACTTTTTGGTCTGGGTAACTGTGAAATTCCTATTCTGAGGCTCGTGCTTTTCATTGAACAAACAGATCTCTGTGTGGCCAGACTGAGTGCTTTGGAGAAAGAAGAGGGTTAAGTATTGAAATGAAAGTTTGCATTTATTTGTCTCTTCATGCATATGAGACCTGAGTGCTTTTTACATACTGCACCTCTCTTGTTCTTCTTTTTCTCACTGGATGGTCAGCTGGTTCATTACTGGTAATTTCACTGGGGAAGAAGTCCATCTCTGAACACCTTTATATGTTGGTGTCGCGTGTGGATTTTGCATTCGTTGAGAGTTTGTTATGAGCCATATTTCAAAGAATCACTTTGGTCTAATAAGTCAGATAAGACTGCACATTTGAAAATAAGAGAAGTAGGTGTCTGCTGTCATCCGTGGTACTGTCTCTCCCAGTTCATTCCAATTGATTTCTTCTATCCTGGATTGTTACCACCACAAGCAGAACTCGCAGATCCCCGGGTAAAATGTTGTCTTTCTCACTAGCCAAGGGAAGAGTGGGTTTGTGTCAGCCTTCTCAGCAGGTGGCAGCACAAGGCCAGGGACAGTCATCAGAGCTTACTGCCGAGAGGTGAGAGGTGGAGTGTGAGGCAAAGGTGCTTCGTAATCCTTGCTCTTTTACCAAGAAAATCTGCCCTGCCCTGTAGGGAAGAAGAAGACAGAGATGTTGCAGCAGCAGTCAGGGCATCTGTAGCTGCTAAACGACAAGAAGAGAAGAAACGGGGAGAAGACAAAGAGGACAGCAGCAGTAGAGGTAAAAAGGAGGACTTGAGGGATTCGGAAGTACCCAGCTCCAAACGTGTGCCAAAGTCTTCAAGTGAAGCTGCAGGTCAGTGTTGAGCATTTTCTGCAGCTGCAGGGAGACACAAGGGTGTGGTGATGGGTCTGGAGATCAGGCTGGCCAAAGTGTGAATCGCCATACATTGTTCTCAAAAGCCAGTGGATAAGGAGAGAGCTGTGCAGAGTCTTAATCCAGCAATACTCACTCACTGTGAAACGTGTCCGAGTGGGCTGGGATTTGCACAGCCAGTTAGATGTAAAACGAAGCTGGGTAGAAATACCAAGCAGTTAAGGTATGACAGTATTTGTGATGTTTATCCAAATAATACTATCTAAGACTCTGCCATATTCCTGCTGTAGCATGCAAGAACTGATGTATTGTGATGCTTGGGATTAAGTTAGTCCCAGTAAAAGTTTGTAACTCATTGATAGAATTGTTTTGATGTTACTGCTGCTCCAAATCCCTTTTCCACTGTTTTATTGGTTCTACAACAGGGTTCCTGCTCAAACTTTGTATGCTTTCATAATGAGCTGAGAGCTGCTGAGAGCTTGGTTGTCTAATGGGTACAGCTCAGCTGGGGATGACGGGCAAGGCTATCTTACCCTGCTGCTAGCCCAGCTTTTGCTGCATGTGTGTCAAAGCTGTTGTCAGTCTGTATTTAAGCTGATGCAGTTCACAGCACTGCATTTTAAGACTAAGCCTAATTGGGAATGATTTATGTTTTGATGAAAACTGACTGCCCAGGAGCTAATTGCTTAGCAGCGTGGGCATCTGTGCAGCAGAGGTGTTGAACAGCACAGAGGAGCAGCTTTCCAAGTGGAGAATCAGCATACTGAGTCACAGTATCCTAACCCTGTGCAGGCAGCTGATTGCTGGCCTCTGGGGGAAGCATAGAGCAGGCAGCTGGGGGCATTGGCTTCTCAGTTGTGAAGGAATCATCAGGAGACTGTCTTATCAACCAGTGTTTTGCTCATATTAAGTTCCATGAATTGCCTGTATGCTGGAGCTCGTACCTGATGTCATAATGGTGAATGTGGTTAACTGAAGGAAATGTTGATACGTGGACTTACTGCCCTTTTGGAATGTTGGTTAATGACATCAGCAGCTGCTGAAAATAGAACTTGTTATTGCTGCTGTCGTGTTCGTTGATAGCTTCCACTTTGAAACTACTGGATTTTAGTTGAATATATTTCTTTGCTCTTTTTGTCAATACCCCAAAAGAAGCAGCTGCTAATGGTGCTTTAAGCCAAGATGACTTTCCAGCAATTGGTTCTGCAGTAGGACCTCTACAAGGGTAAGTTTGTTCAAGACTGCAGCAATGAGAAAGCTGATTTAGAAACTTACTTGGGTTGTGTGTTTCTGGAAGAATTGGTTTTATAGATCTCTTGAACTGTAGGTGCTCCCCTCTCTCAGTTCCTCTTCTGCTTTGACCTGTTTCTGTGTCAGCTGCTGCATGAACAGCACAGGCTGTTGCTTCAGTTTGCAGCTTGATTTTTATTTTATTTTATGTTATTTTTGTAGTGCAGTTCCAGGGAACTTTTCAGTATTCCTGACTCCACTCATTTTTAACTCACTAGCTTATCTTGAGGGAGCCATATGCTCTTGGGGTTTTTAAATTCATCATCTCGTTAAATGGGTGGTAACTATTAATAGAGTCTTTGCAGGATGTGGACACTAGGATGCACTAGAAGCCTGCATGTCTGGCTTGCTGGTCAAGGTAAGGTGTGCTAAGACAGCACAGATAAGACAGCAAGGCTAGTGAGACTGCTTTGAAGAGACTCATCCAGACACGGTTTATGTATCTGCATCCTGTTAATGGCTGTGGCAGCTGTGCCACTCCAAGTGATGGATTGAAGAAGAATGCAGTCAGGCCCGGAGCCTCTTTTGCCTGGTGGAGTTTTGGGAGTTTTGCTGTCTGTGCAGAGGTGGTGTAACTGGGTGCACTTTTCCTTTCTCGCAGCTCTGCTCAGCTAGCAGCAGTTAAGCTTAAAGAAGATTTCCCAAGCTTGTCATCCTCTGCAGCACCCGCTGTCTCTTCTGGGATGTCTTTGACGTACACAGCGACTGCAAAGAAAACAGCTTTTCAAGAGGAGGATTTTCCAGCTCTGGTGTCCAAAATGAGGCCTAACAATAAAACAGTAACTAACATCACATCTGCGTGGAACAGTGGTTCCAGTAAAAATGTGGTCAAAGCCATTAGCAACCCTTGCGTAAATCAGATAGCCAAAAAATCATACTCCTTGAATAGCACTAAAGGAATTAAGAAGAGCAATAAACTCTCTCAGTCAGATGATGAAGACGGCAGTAGTGGCTTGACAACCCAGGAGATAAGGAACACACCGACAATGTTTGATGTATCGTCCTTGCTGGCAGCTTCTACCTCACAGACTTTCACAAAAGTGAGCAAGAAAAAGAGGATGGGGGTTGAGAAGCAGAGACCATCATCCCCACACCTGTTACAGGAGACCTCATTGCCCAGGTCCTGTATTGAAAAGCTGCCAGAAGCAGAGCGGACATCAAACGCTGCTTCTGCTCTTCATGCCTCTGACAGATCTGCAGCTGTCGTGAATGGTCATTCAGAAAAATCATTAGCACTCTGTAGTACACCCAAAGAGCCCCCTGGCCTTAAAAAGCCCACAGTGACGAACCAATGCCCTTTACCTCAGGAAGATTTCCCAGCTCTTGGGAGCTCAGGATCAGCTCGAATGCCACCGCCACCGGGTAAGCACTTCAGGGCACTGACAGCTTCTGGGCTGCAGTTAACAAGGCAGCCTGAGTAGCAGTGTCTTGAAAGTCCTCTCTCTTTGTAAAATCATATCAGGTGCTGTGAAGCACTTCCTGACCCAAACGATAGGGCAACAGATTTCCACCTCTTTAATGTTTAGGTTTCTTCTGAAACAGTGATGACTGCACTGTTGACTGTTACTTCTTGATGCCTCTGGAGAGTACGTCAGACTGTTGGTGTTAATTTTACTTGCTGGTATATGGGTGCCACAGATATGTGCTCTAACTTCCTGCCCATTTCTGTTTTCATTTAGGCTTTAACACTGTGGTGCTATTAAAGAGTCCTCCTCCGCCTCCAGGACTGTCAGTGCCTGTTAGTAAACCCCCACCAGGTTTTGCTGTTATTCCATCCACCAGTATCTCTGAACCTGTCACTACATCTTTGAAAGAGTAAGTAAAAGTCCTTTTGTTAGAGTTACTTTACACATTGCATCTCGAGATATGCCATAGAAGCTTCAGACAGAGCACAAAACACTGATAGGATTACTGTATCCATGTGCTGCTGGCAGAAATTGCACGTGTAGTTGGGTGGAGAAAGGGAGAAAAGAATAATCATGTAATGTGTGTCTGCAGCATATTTCTGTAATATGAGGCAGTATCCAATTGCATTACTTTTTTTCCCCCAAATGCAGGCCAAAATCCAGCCAAGGGACATACTTGATACCTGAAAACTTTCAGCAAAGGAACATTCAGCTAATACAGTCCATTAAAGAATTCCTCCAAAGTGATGAGTCCAAGTTCAATAAATTTAAAACTCATTCTGGGCAATTCAGACAGGTGAGTGGGCAAGAACCTTTGCCTTCCTGAAATCCTCCCCAGCTCAGTTCATGTGCCTCTGTTTGTGGTTGGTGAGTGGACTAGATGCAGGTTTTCTTTTTGAACTGCGTGCTCCACTGTAGCTCTTCTGTAGCACAGCAAAGTGCACGTAGTGTGGCCTGGAAGAACGTGAATCTTTTTATAGATGAATCAGATTATTATTTTTGAAGTTTCTAATTATTCCAATTTCCTTTTCACTGAAGGGTCTGATTTCTGCAGCAGAGTATTACAAAAGTTGCCGAGAACTGCTTGGAGATAATTTCAGGAAAATTTTTAACGAGTTGCTGGTGTTGTTGCCAGACACAGTTAAGCAACAAGAACTGCTTTCTGCTCACAATGATTTCAAAATCAAGGAAAAGCAAAGTTCAAACAAATCCAAAAAGAACAAGAAGAATGTTTGGCAAACGGACTCCAACTCCGATCTCGACTGCTGCATCTGCCCAACATGTAAGCAAGTGCTAACGCTGCAGGACATTGTCACTCATAAAGCTTTGCATATTGAGGATGAGGAGTTCCCTTCCTTACAAGCAATCAGTAGAATCATCAGTTAGCTCTTATGAAGACCAATAAAACAGTTTCTATCTATGAATATGCACTTTTTGGAATGAGGTTTGACAGCGTAGTGTGGCTGAGAGCTGGTGCCAGTTGAGTACTGATACACAGGGAACTGTTAGAGAGCCCTCAGTGCTGTTCATAAATACTGTGCAAAGGGATCACTGGACTGCGCCGTAGCTAATTAACATCCAAAGTCTGAGCTTCCAAAATGCCTGAGTAGAGTTAGGCCAAAATTGCAGGGTGGGCAGGCAGGGGGCCACCTTTCTCCTGTAACATGCAATAGCTGAGAAAATACTTTCTGATCTGAAGTCTGACTGGGGACACAATAGGGGAATATGCATCTGGCTGGGGGGGTTTTCTTTCTTTAGGGAAGGGTGGGAGCAGAGGGGGGAGATATTGAATCACTGAAGTGAATAGAAGCAGAAGTGAGTTCCCTTATATTCTGATTTCTGTGCTGTTTCTGTGACCGCAGAAATGGAAGCAGTCAGGGGTGCAGAGATGCAGAACTGCTCCTACTCACTGGTGAATAGGGCCGTTCCAGTTGTGTGTCTGTAAACGTTGGGCTGCTCGTATAGCTAAGAATATTCCTGTCTGAAAACTGAATTAATTCTACTACTTGAAGAATTGGACTGATCTGTGTGATGAGTTGAGCCTGAGGTTTGAAGTTGCCTCTGACCTTTTATGTAACATGTTCTTTAAAGAAACTTTTGTAGCACTGCATGTAGAACGATGATGTTCAGGCTTTACTTTCCGTAAAGCACACTTCACGGTGATTTTATTTAATGATTGCCACGTTTCTATTTCTTGGATGTATTAATGGTGGTAGCTCCAACCAACGGCATATTGGGATATTAAATGCTGCTGATCACTGACCATGTTTATCTGCAGTGCCTTCAAGTGCATTTATCTGTTTACAGTGGTCTGCACTAACGAGGATAAGTTGTTCAGGCTATGGAGTGTTTACATCCTGTATCTCCCTTGGTGATGGTCTGCAGTAGCTTTGCTCACATTGCTTGCCATCTGTAACTTCCACCTCTAGGAAAACAGGAGCTGAATCTGTTCATCATTTGAAATAACTTCTCCAGCAGCAGCTATGACGTGACGGAGTGACACGTGCTCCCTGTAGTGCACTTCCATGGCTATAATTAAGCATCTGATTCTTGCCCATCTTTGCAGACCAGGTTTAGTTATTTTTAACATGTTGAGATTAATTTATGTAATTTTTAAGTGACAAAACACTGCTTTTATATAAGCGTTTCTATGAAATTGAGCTCAGTCTATTACTGAAGAGCTAGTCCTGGCTACAGCATTTCTTCCTTGCCTTATACTTGTTAATTTTGCTTGCTGTCAGGCTGCAAAGTGCTTTCAGTTTCTTTTTCCAAATAATTCAGACTGTTTTGAATTCCTGGATGTGTTGTGTTCAGCACAGGGGCCAGACTGCATGCCCTGAAAGAGGGAGGGAGGAGCATTAGGCTGCACGGCTGTTGATAGAATGCATGAATACGTGGTGACCCGTAACGCTGCTGTGTTCCTGGCGCAAGGCGCTGCCTCTCGAGCAGAGCCAGGTGCCACCACACGCCGGTGCTCCAGCTTGGATGCCAGCTGCCCAAGTCAGCAACAGATCTGCATCCTCAGTTCTTTCCCCTGACTGCCCCTTGGGTTTGAAAAGCTCAGAGGAAACAAAGCACGTATCTTCTGCAGGAGTTTCTGACGTCTTCCCTCTATTTTTCAGTTTATTTTCTTCTGTGTTAGCAAATACGTAAGTTCCCAGCCGGCAGGTTGAGAACTCACGGTGCTGCTCTCAGTTTCCTCGAGGTGCTCGGTTCTCCTTGGCCTGACGATGCAGTTTCCTTGCTCCCTGCGCTCACCCGATTAAATAAAGCATTACCAAATTTGTTCAGGCTGCTTCTATTCATTTTAAACTCTTTATTGAAAATAAGTTGCAGTTGGTACACAGACACTGAAAATACATCATCACAGATTGCTCTCTCAAAAGATATTTTTTTATATATATTTATATATATATATATACAAAAGTTGTAAACATTTTTAACTTATTTCCATACACAGTCCACTTTATACTACAATCCACGTAAGGTTAGTGACAACTGCAACTCGTGGAAGCGGTCTGCTCATACAGAGGTATCTGCAAAAGAACTTAAATTTGCAAACCACATTTGGTATCTGGTTGTTATTAAAACTTATAAAGAATCTGAGGTTTAAATGCATATTGCAACAAAATACAGGCAGCTGAACTTGGGTTTCAAGTTGGGACAGCGAAGGCCATGTCTGAGCCTCATGGGTGGTGGGAGGTTGACACACAGCTTCTAAATGCAATCTAGAGTAGCATTATGGATAAAACAGAGTGGAACTCGACTTGTCTGCTCTCCCCAGGAAGACAAAGAAGGCTGAAAGGAAGTCTGCAAATATTACACAGCTTTTAGAGAGAGGAATATTGATTCTACACTTTTACTAATGAATAGACAATGATCGCAGTTGGCTTAATTCTATTCAACTGCTCTCATGGCTGCAGCGGGCAGAAGGGCAGTAGGTGTGAGTTTGGGGAATGGGACAGTGCTGTAGAGGAGAGGGAAGGGGACTGATATCCCCCAGTAAAGAGCAGCCAATGGAAAAAGCAGAGATGCCAGAGCTGTCACTGTTGTAGCATGAACTCAGCAGTGCTGTGCTGCTACCTGCAGATTGCCCAATGGGAAACTCATCTTACAAAGTGCCTCACCAAAACAGCAAGTGAAATCCAACTGCTCATGGACATGGTTAAACTGCAGGAGATGGTGAAGCACATTGTTGGGGAGATGATTTTGCTGAGTGTTGGTTAAACAAAACTTCTACCTTGCTAGGAATAGCTTACGATGCCGGGAGCAATTTCCAATTAATGTCTTTATTTCAAATCCTTTTCTAATGGGTTTAAAGTATAAGTTCATGCAAAAACAAACAAACAAAACTACCCATAATGTGGTTTAATTTCAATGCTGAGAAATGCCTGTGTTGTCCCAACAGAGCCTCATTGAGCACAAGGATCTAGTAGAATAAATCTCCAGGAAGAAAAGGTACAGGCTTGCTCATAGTCTATGTTGAAATTCAGCCCTGACACTACACAGGAGCTGTCAGCACGTGAGGCTGAGGGCAGCCTGGTCAGCTGCAAGATTTCTGGAGGACTCTACAATGGCTTCTGAGAGCAGCATGGGGCTAGCAGCCAGCAGGGCATGGATTTGCAGCAAAATGCTGGCATGTCTGTAAGGGCTGGTCTGCAGGGTTACAAGGAAAGCAGCTACTGTCCACTGTACCACAGTGAACTTACAGAGAGAAAAAAAGTGGGTGAAAGAAGTATGAAAGAGTGATGCTAAGACAGTCTGAACCTTGAATGAGATACTGCAGGGATCCAATAATTCTGCTGTTACAGCCCATACCTGCACACACAGTCTGACTGACCCATCATGAAGATGCTGTAACAGTTAACAGACAGCACTGGTAACACAGAGCAGACAGTGGGAGCACTGCAGGGCCTTGCAAAGTGCTTGGAAACAGGACGCTGTGCAAGGGGTAGGCATGAGTCATCACTGCCAGGGAGAGGGCTGATGTCTCACGCTTCCTTAATTAAGGTTTTAATTCAGCAGGGCCTTGTGCTACCAGCCTGGGGGATGAGGAATTACACAGGAGCTGAGCAACAGTCGCCAACAAACCAGGAAATGTTTTTCTTTCAAGGTGGCTGACTGCTGTTTCCAAGGCATGAGTATCTTAGGTGTCGCAGTGCCACCTTAATTACACTTTTTCCCACCCTGATGTAGACTGAGGAATGACTGTGCTGACCTGCAAAAACTGCACCAACTGAGGGATGTCTGCCGGCTCCTGCTGCCCCAGCAGCACCCGGAGCAGGGGGAGGTTTCTCTGGCAGCAGCCAGACCACGGCCATGGAGCAGCTCCTGCTCTGCCTCACCCCTGCCAGGAAACCCAGCCACCAAAGCCCCTTCCTCTTCTGCTGAGTGCAGCACATCCAGGTCCTCACGCACAGCGCCAAGCAGAATTTAAACATAATAACACATTCTGGGGAGAAATGACTGCAAGAAGAAGCTGACCTTGAGAAGAACGACGCTGCCCGGCCTGGGGATGAAGTCACAGCTGTGCTGCTGCCCCCATGCCGTAGTGGCTGCTCTCAGGTCAGGGACGGCGTGGGGATGTGCATCCATGTCCCACAGCCACGGGTGGGAGGGGTGGAAAGAAAAGAAATGCAATGTAGGCCTGGGGTGCGTACATTCAGATGTTGTAATATTCAGCACGTTTACACCACTGACCAGGACACTTCTCGCAGTCAGACAGAACTTTAGTTCTTTACAGTTACAAGGAAACTCTGGAACAGTTATATAGTTAGAAAAGATACAATGTACTGAACAAACATTATCTCACATACAATCAATTTAAACATTTAAATTGATTATAATTTTACTAAAATATTAACACAAGTACTGTTTGTGCTGCTAAAATTTCAGTGTTCCCTCTAAGGAAAATATTGCTACAGTTCTACTGTACCCTGTATTAATATCTTTTGCCCTTTTATTTTCATCAAGACTGGCTCTAGAAAAATCACAAGGGTTAGAGAATTAACTTAGGCTTATACTCTACTGGGGTTTGGGTGTCCCCACTCAGTGCACAAATTTCTCACTGCTCACCTACCTCAACCAGCACAGGCTGATAGCAGACGCCCCCAGGGCACCTTTCTTGCTTCTTGCATCAGCTCCAGGTGCCTCCTCCATGAGCAGTGCAGCATCCTGTTGCTGCAGGGAGCAGCTATGCTGGCAGCGGGGCTGAGCTCTTCCTAATACTAAGTTCACTTCAGAGTGGATGGCAAAGGTACTGGGGAGATGCTGTGGAGTTGTCACTGTAAGGAAAAGCTGTAAGGGATGCCAGGTCCCTTTGTCACCACACACGGAGGGTTGGGCTCTGCAGGAAAAGTGTCTGAGCTGGGAAATGCCCGCACAGCTCCATCAGCACTGGGTGCTGCCAGGCAGATCCAGATCCAGGAAAGCCAGCACTCACTGTAAATGCAAGTTTTAATCTGACCTGAATAGTGGGGTATTCAAGTTATGCATTTTGTCACCGATAACGACTGCCTGTGATGAGGTTTGCTGCTTATTAATTAATGCATTTATTTGCTATTTAGCAGCAGAAATGAGCTGTGCTAATGATGATGACAAAAAACTGCTGGATTTTTTTGCTACAAGAACAGCTGGGGCAGTCATTTATCTATTGCTTGTGAGGTCAGAAGGCAACACACAGCTCTGCCAGCAACAACAGTGCAGCGAAGGACCCCTGCAGCCAGGTGAGGAGGGGGGCCAGGAGGACTCTCAGCCACCGTGCTCTGTCCTCAGCAGCACCCAGCTCTGCTCACAGCCACTGCACACCCAGCACGTCAGCCACTGATGAGCATCTGCTGCACTTTTCAGATTGACTTGGTATTAACAAGGCTGTAATTCTGCTGCTGGAAACCAAACAGCCTCGTCCTCGGGCGTTTATCATCCATTCTATTCTCCCACGATGGGCAAACGTGTGCCACGTGCACCCCCACAACAGACTTCAAAGCCCACCGAGTCCTTTCGGTGCTTGCTTTGAATTCTGCATCACCAGGGACTGCAGTGCAACACACACATTTACACCTGAGGATTTTGCTGCAATTACGACAGATGGTGGCTGCTCCCAGTAGAAAAACACAAGTTACAATCTGCTTCCTAATTGACTTAGAATTTGAGTCACTGAGGCACCCACACCTTTTGTGTTGGCAGCTCTGGGTCTGAGGGTGAGCAAGAGTTCAGTGTTGCCAATCAGAACTGTTTGGAAATTTGCAAACTTCAACAACCCCACAATGAAGTGGAACTGTAACACGCCATATTTTCCACTGATAAAAGCCTATTTCTAATTAGCAGACAACTATTGCTAAATTCTTTTCCAAAGCAAGTTTCAAACACAACTTTCTGTATCCTCAACCAAAACCGCATGGAAGCATAGAAGCTATTTGGATATTCAAGATAGAACCCAAACTTCTGTGCCCCCATGTCCCCCCGCACCCTGAACTATGTTTGAAACACCCGTTTGGTCGTGTTTTTTTGTACAATAAATATATACAAATAAAAGTAACACAGACACCACTTTTTTCTTTGTAAATTTGGCACTTTCCATGGCCTCTGCTCTCTGTGCTGTACATGAAAGCTCTGCCAGGAGTGGGACTAGGCCAGGATCAACCGCCCCAGCTGCAGCCCCCCTCACCGCAATGAGGCCACATCTGTGTTAGCTCTGGAAGAACGAGATGAACAACTCATCAGCTACCTTGTTTTCTAACAGGAAAAGGTATTTTTGGCTTTCCCAGGCACTCTGTGGCACCTAGTGCCCAGTGGTGCTAAAACAAGCCTCGAAGAAGGTACTGACTTATCTTCTGCCACATGGAGTAGCGACCTTCTTTCTTCCGACTTAGAGGGAACACTGCTTTTATAAAACCCTTGGACAGGTAAGACAAGAACCAATACCACTGTACAGAATTCACTGCACAACTAGCTAATAGTAAGGAACCCAGCACTGACTTGCCACATTAAGGAAATGGTACTGAATACATTTGCAATCAACCGGTTAACTGTACTGCACCATAGGACTCGGTCTATTTGTACACGGCCGCACGCCCTCCTCCCTCAGTATGCTGGCACTTGGTAACCTTTCGGGTTGGCGTCCGAGGTCTCGGTGAACGGGGGACTCTGGTAGGTCTCTGTGCTCTCAATGCCACTGCCAGTGGGGTACCCGGGATACGCAGCATTGGGGTCGGTGGCAAACTGGTCGGTGGCAAAGAGCGACATGTCGGTGCCCAGGCGGTACCGCTGCAGGGCCTTCAGTGCCAGTGCGACCTGCAAGGGATGAAGAGATTTGGGGGGAGAGCCAAGCACCGTGGGTGACTGCTGCCTCCTGCTCCTCCGCAGCCATAGGAACCACTGGCCCAGGAGGAGCCAGGTGTGCAGGGCATACCGGTGCTGCACCACCGTGCACTGCTGTGCCACACCGCACCACCTTGCATCAGCACTCTGTGCTTCCCTCTGCCATCCTTTCCCCCTCTCCGTGCCTCCCAAATCACAGAAGAGGCCTCACAGAGATGCTTGCCCTTCAGCCTCCTAACATTGTTCATATTCATGCTGCAAAGCAAAACCTTCCATTGAGAGCTATGAGTTCTCCCCCTGCAAAACCAAAGCCCACACTGTGTTCTGATCAGGTTCCCATTGTCATCAAGGAAGTGGCACCATCAAACCAACCACTGCAACGAGTGGAAACTGTCCCAGGCCAGTGAAATAGGTCAGTCCTGCAGAGACTCCTTCACCCTTTTCCAGGTTGCAAGTATTCAGGTCATGAATTGTGGGAAATGGAAGCAGCAGAGCTGTGAGAGACCTGCACTCACCTTTATTTCAAGAGGTTTCATTAACAATTCAATTAATTTTTAAATGACAGACTCAGGATAAAGAAAACCTGCCCACAGACACCAAGATGGCACGGCCTTAGCCCCCCCTATAAGCCCCAAGGGCAACGGGTGCTCCCCTGCTGTACACTTATGGCCCTTTGGCATTTCCTCTGGCCCAACACTATTTCCCTGGCCCTGGCAGCAACTGTCTGCAATGGACCTTATGTATTTGCTGCAGCACTTTGCACCTCTCCTGAGGAAAGCAGCAGAGCAGACAGTCTGGTTTCCCCTAGGGGCTGTCAAAATCCCCCACACCCTATGGGACAGGCTCATCATGGTGTACTCCTGGGGACTCATTTGCTTCAAACCAAACTCCTCCCTGGGGTCTGAAATGAGGGCAGCACATGGGCAGCAACATGTTTTTGATGGAAATGCAACTTGCTAGCTGCAGGAGGAGAAGTTTGGAAGTTCCCAGGGAGAGGGGACTGGAGCTGGGGCTTCCTGGGTAAGCAACCACAGTTTCAGCTCCCTGCAGAGGGAGAAGGACGAACTGCAGGTTCCTTCAGTACAGCCCTTCACCACTCACCAGGCTTCACTTCCCCAAACTGTGCCCCAGATTCCTCCTTCAGCTCAGTGCTGAGCCCGTAGTAGGTTTCATTTCTCCTCTCCCCAGCCTAGCTGAGTTGGGTAGTTTCTTCTGTAATTAAATCTGTGCCCTGTGGATAAAGCCCAGCTCCGGGGATAAGTATCTGCCCCACGAGGTGCTTGGACCCTCGCCATGACAGTGGTAGGCAGCACTTGTACCTTAATGCCCTGGGTGCAGTAGCTGTACCCCTACATAAAAAGCTGCAGGTCTCACAGGTAGGGCCCTTGAAAAGTCCAGAAGCTGAACTCACCCAGACGATGATGGAGAAGAAGGAGAAGGCAATTGATGCCCGGGCAGCATCTGCTCCTTGCGAAGCCCCTTTGCTCATTGTTGTCCGCTGCCACTGGTTTGCTAGGAAGCAGAAGGCTACAAACCAAAGGAAGGACAAGAAACCTGGAGGAGAACAGAGCCAGTCAGTGCTGATACTGCCATCACCTCCTCTGCTCCAAGAACCCCAGAGATCTGGGTGTTGATGCACAAACACTGCCACCAAGACATTCAAACAGCGATAGAGGTCCTGGGCGCCTTATCCTCTGCCATGACCCAAACAGAGCTATTTTGAAAGAGGTGAATTTACAATTGCTGAAAAAATTGAACTGGAGGAACTTGTAGCATTATCTTGTCTGTTGTCTATCTTCAGTTTAGCCACCTAAATCTTTAGTTTAGTCACCTAAATCTTACCTTCATCTTAAGCTTTGCAGGGACAGCACAACCTCTAGACACGGCCTTCTTGCACTTGGTGGGACTGCAGCCTGCTCACAGGCACCAAGATGCTGCCAGCCCACTCCCCAGCACCCTGCTGTGCTGCTCACCTTTTGTTTCCTGGAAACCTGTGGCTTTCAGAACCTTAGGGCTGGGCACTGCACAGCTGCTCAGCAGGTGGAGGGGGCTGTGTGCCTGCTCCCAGCCTCAATGCACTTCAGGGATCAAGTGAAAATGCTTCAATGATAATTTCTTACTGGAACCAAGGCTGGCTTATCAAGATAGGGCTGCAGCTCCTCTAATTCAATCACCAACCAACAGCATTGCCTGATGTCAGGGAGCTTAGAACAGACACAAAGCTGCCCACAAGCACACACTGTAACAAGCAGTAATAACAAGCAGTAACACTTTACAGTGCTGTGAAAAGAAGTTGCATAACCTGGAGCCTTCCATGATGCTGTTTTAAGGGCCTCCAGCTTTCTAAGCATCCCCAGCACAAAGCTCCCTGCATTTGCCAATGTGCACACAGAGATCCAGGCCCAGCAGCAGGATGCTGAGCTACAAGCCTCTTCCCAGGGATTATCAGCACATCAGAGCGAGCAGCCACACTGCCAGCCCCGTGGGCATAGCACAGTCTGGCCACAGGGAGAGGAAAGCAGCTTCCTTTTTTCCCCTCTTTATCTTACCAGCTCTAAAGTACAATAAAAGATGCATGCTCACGTCCAAACACTGTGCAAGATTTATAAGGCTTCTTGCCTTTAGTTTAGAATTTGTGCCTAGCTGCAATTTTGGAAAACACGCTCCTTGTTTCCTTTTCTTACACAACTGGACCTGGGGAAGATACTTTGGACAGCTTAGCCAAATCAGGCCCTTGATCTGCTCTTACAGCAACACACCCTCCAGCTAGGATCACCCCTACCTTCCTCTTCCAAATCTCAGACTAACAAAACAGCTTTCTTTTTTTTTTTTTTTGCATAAGATGGCTAATGCCTGCTACCAAAGCCACCTCTGTATACCCATTTTCACTGTCGGGATGATCCACTTGTCCTCAGTGGTAAATGAGACCTCCCATGCTCACAGAGCAAAATTCAGGAAGAAGTCTCTTGCTTCAAATCCACACGTTTTGGACACAGCAGTATTGGGAAGATGAAAGACCAGAGATGAAATGTGAGAGCAACTTATAGCAGGTTAACTCACAGCATTGTTGTGCATGCTCAGGGGCATCGTTCCTCTGGGGCCATCCACAAAGGGACAGTGGGGTTCTCCAGCAGGATTAGGCTTCATCACTGGTTTACAGGGAGTGGAATTGTTTGCAAGAATCTCAGTGTCACAAAGCTGATGCTGTGGCACAGCCATGACACAGGGACTCCCCACCGCCCAGTGCTCTAAGCTCCATCTGTCAGTGTGTCAGCGGTATCTTCCAAGGGTTTTCAGGACTTAAAATGACATCATCCACATCTCTGACCGTGCACCGGCTGTGCTAGGTACTGCAGCTAACAACTTCCTCTGCAACACAGATACTGGAGCTGCTGACCTGCCCAGTGCTGATTGCTGGGGTCTGAGACCTTCAGTGGGAAATGCCTGAACGGTGTTGCTCCTGCTGCTGCCCACGTGCCCCTCACTGAGGTTTCACGATGCACACAAGCCTCTGTCCTCCTGACATCAGGACAGCTCTGCTGAGTTTCTGAGAAGAAAACTGGTTCTCTGCAGGTTCTGAGAAAGGGGAAATGCAGTATTGCTGCCAGTGGACAAGACAGTGTCAGGTATTCAGAGCACCTCCAGAAGTACCAGGCGGTGTTTATGCCATTTGAAAAGCTGACACATGCCTGTGTGTGAGATCAGGCTTCCCAGTGAGCTCTAGGAGGAACTATTTTTGTTCTGTACCAGCACCCGTTTCCATTTGTGATCATGTTCACCCTCTGTTAGCACTCCTGTGCGATGAGACTCTATGCCCAACACTGACTCACGCCTGGGATCACTGCTGCCTCCTCTCACCTGCACTTCCCAGGGTCCAGGCTGCCCTGGTGCCAGCTGGGTACCATCTCATAGCTACAGTATATTTCCAGGACCAAGTGGAAATGGGTATCTGGGAGGTGTGGGTTGATATTCATGGATTTCAAGACCCTGAGGAGGGGGCTGTTCTGACAGTGGGTTGCTGTGGCCACAAGCACCGCTCCTGACTCCTGGCGGAAACACACACAGGAGCAGCTCTGCATCCTCCAGCATACCAGAGAGAAGGAAAATACCAGGAATAGCTGTTAATTATAGTTTTAGGATTGCAGACAACAGAATGCAAACACCAGGAAATATACATTACAGTCGTAATTACAGCCTGGTTCCAAGCAACGCACATCTACAGGAGCAGCTGTAAGAGCAGATGGAGGATGAAGTTGCAAGTGCCACTGACATAGCACTGTGGCTGTCCTGCTTGCACCCAGCATCATCTACCTGTGGACTCAGGGGCTGCAAGAGGCAGAGCCCCCAGTGCCCCGTGGGGCAGCCCACTGTGGGGACAACCTTTGTACTGCAGGCAGCTAATGCTCCTTGTACAGCTGGGGTGGGAGCAGCAAGCTGTCGGTATAAGCCCTCACACCCACCACTGATCCTCCCTCCTGCAAGTGAAAGGAAGCTGTGGGTTAGCAATTAGACCAACTCCTCCCATGACCTTCATAGGCAGCAGCTGCCACTTCTGCTTCCGTGCAGCCAGCACCATGCACTGGGGGGATCCAGGCACAGGGACAGAAGTGACCTTCTTCTCTCTCACCCCACCCACTTCCTACTTGATGCTCCTCATCCTCTTATTTCCCAAATGCATTTTCAGCTTTTATATTAAAGCATACAGTAATGCAGAGATCACATGCAGAGAAAAAGGATGAAGCAGTCACAAGTAGGAGGAAATCAAGAGCCAAGGAGGAAAAGAAGAGGAAGGGTGCAGTGCAGAAGTCCCACAGATAAAGTTCCTAGAGATTAACACAGAGGCAGTCAATGCAAATAACTTGCAGTTTGCACTCTGTCACATATGTACAGGTTGGCTCTGAGGACACAGATCCCATGGGCTGCAAGCCCCAGGCTGCTTGGGGTCACATGCCAGCAAAACCCTGAATTTGATCTGTGCTGCAAGATCTGCTTCTGGAATCAACCAACTGCCTGGAGTTTCTGCACGAGCGGGTGTACGGGCTACAGTAGTACAGAAGGTTTGGGGCAGCTATAACTTTAGAAAAATGAAGGCACAGAAATAGGAATGGAACAAGATGCAGCAGGCATGAACCCACCCTGAGATCTCCCATTGAAATGTGAAAACTTGCAGCAGAAGGGTGTTTTGCACACCAAGGGCACTAATAACAGCTCCACATGCACAGCTCTGGCCACCCATGATCAAGAGAGACAAATACAAGCTGAGGTACGAACTGCAGGCGTGTGGAAGGGAACAGAGAGTCCATCTGGTGTGAGGAGACATGCAGTGAGGCTCTCAATCAGCAAATGAGAGTTCCAAGAAGGAGTTTGATTAAGGTATGAAGCAGGATACATGGTACAAAAACAGGGTCTGAAGCCAAAGAGCTTAAAGTCCCCTCCATACCCATGTCCCATGACGAGACCCTCAACTCAAGCCTGCACAAGCAGGGGAAGGTCACTGGCAGACACCGGACCCAGCTGAGTAAGAAGCATGCTGCCACTCACACATCCCTCCCAGCAGCACAGCTCGCCTGTAAGTGGTTTGCTTTGCAACATGGAAGTGGTCTGTCCGTTTTCTACCAAAAAGCATGCAGAGGGGAAGAAGCAAGGGAGGAGGAAGGAGCCTTGCAGGTGACACAAGGCACTCGAGAGTAGCACACTCATCCCCTGGTCCCAGTAATAAAGTCAGCACTGGGAGGTCAACTGTATTTGAAATTTGTGGATGGGGAGGATTTTACCAGGACAGAGCCCTGGTGCAATACTGGAGCCTGTCCCCATGAGCAGAGCAATGCCTGTGGGCAGAAGCCCATCTTCTGCAGCTTTCTGCAGAGCCCCATGACTATGCACACTGTATGACAAGGACAACAGAGGAACAAGGCAGAGATGGCCCCATTTCATACAAGCCTGGCAAGGGACAGTGCAGCTGGTACAAGGTGAAAATCAGGGAAAGATCACAGCCTCACACCAAGACACACATCCAGGCAGAAGATGGATGTGGACACTCCCATTTGAATCACAGAGCTGCAGGCCCCAAGCCCCACAGAAAGGGCTGTAAATACTGGCTCACAATGGCTGGGCACTGAAGCTCTAGCACCATGGAAATGAGCTTTCCAGCAAGGAGAGGACATTCTTAACTACAGCCAAGCACAGGCAGATGATGATGGATGTTTTCATCTGGGACCAGAGTCATCAGCTGTGTTCGTGCTGGATAAATCACCTTTGCTAACACAAGAACCTGGAAATCGAGAACATCAGCTGCAAATTCAGCCAGAAAACTCCCAGAGCAGCCAAGCAGAGGACAGTGTCTCCCAGCACAGCACAGCCCATCAGCTCCTGTTCATGTGGCTGAGTCAAGGGCTTGGGACAGCACAGAAAATCCACGTGAGTCCTTGGGAAATCCAGAGCTACTAGCAAACCACAGCCCTGGAGGCAGTGAGGGATGGCAATGGTGTCTTAGCTCCTGCTGTAGAAGCACACTTCTGCTTTGTGCAGAAACACATGCACAAAGTGAAAACAGATCCAGATGTAACTGATGAAGTGACTCTTGTTAAGAGGCAGAAACAGGAGATGTGACAGGGTAAAATGTGACTGCCAAGCTTTTCTTCCCCAAGTGACCCCAGTGATCCCAGCTTCAGAAGCAACACCAGTGAGCAGGACACCCCACTGACCTCAAACTACCACACATTGGCTTCCCCACTGCTGCCTTTGGATTCACTGTTGAACAAGACAACCCATCCTTCTCCCTAAGACATGAGTTGTGCCATGGCCTGAGGGATGAGAGCAGGACTCAAGCATGGAGCTGCAGGCACAGCAATGACCCTGCACACCCCATGGAACCAGCAGTGTCCATGACAAACAGTGTCCATTAGCAAAGCTAAAGTTGTACCTGAAAAGCCCAGGTCCAGCAGGACAGCTCGTTTGCGGTCCTTCACGCTACTGATCTGCTGGAACTGGAGGTCCACAACAAGGAAGAAGATGCATCCGAAGAAGGCAATAATGCCAATGGCAATGCCATAGCTGCAGGCACTCTCATTCTCATTGAAGATGCAATGTAGCTCAGGGTCTGTGCCATCCTTGTTCACATAGCACTCATTCACAATGGAGCCGAACACCACGATGGAAAAGATCTGCAAAAGGAAGGAGAAAACACAACTTGCAGCTGCTTACATTTAACTCTGTTTTCCAACAGCAAAATAATTGGATTCAGTCCTGTGAGGCTCTACAGCAACATGGCATTTGCTAGATAGATCCCCACACTCAGCTGGCTGGTGGTTCTATGCGATGGGCTGGCGGATGGCATCTAGGGCTCCAGATGCTGTGAGCCTGCTTGTTTTCAATGGTTTGGCTTGCAGTGTGTTTTAAGAGATGGGGAAGGAGGGGAAGGGAAACTAAACAGATTGGTCAGGTCTCTGAACAGTCTTTCTGCTTGTGCTGCTTTGCACCATCAGACTGCACTCAATGAACCCCCTTGTGTAACTGCAGAGCAGAGAGAAATGAAGCTACAGATAATGGAGATGCTGAATGCATACTGGAGGGTGGATGGGTGCTTGGGGACATGGGGAGCAGCTCACCTGGGTGTCATGGGAAGGAGGAAGAAGTTATGGTTGTGCTGCCATGCAAACATTGGCCAATTCAACCCCATAGCAGAGGCTGAAGGATGCAGTGCCTGCATCTGTTATGCAGTGACCCAGTTCCAGCCCTGCAAAGGACAGTAGAGAAGGAGCTCACTGGTGGCTGCCCCATTCCTGCTGCTGACTGCTGGGACCCACAGCAGAGCTAAGAGTAGCTTCTCAGCCCCCCAGCATACAGCAATGGAGAGAAGCAGCTGCTCTACAGTAGCTTCAACTCCAGCTCCCTAGGGCTTTGCCTCACATCCTGGCTGCAGAAAGGGAGCTGGGTCATAGCTGGGTCATGTGGCTGTGTCCATGAATGCCATTCACAGTGCTGCACGCCTAGGTAAATCCTTTATTCCTCTCCAAAACCAAAGGCAGCAAGCAGAAGCCACAGGACCAGCTGCATTCACTCTTGCAACCTGGGAAGCACTGTGCTGCTGCTTCCATTGCTGGGCTTAGAGTAGCAAGACCTGTGGATGCCCTTGCACCACACTGTGCATCTCTGATCTTGTCACTTGCTGCCAGCACCACAGGATCGCTGCATACCTCCTTACCCTGCTGGCTCCCAGGATGCATCCAGAGGCAACGTATCCAGGCAGAGACCACACACAGCTCCTCACTGCTTTCTCTGCAGTCACAGCCCTGTACTGAGACACAAGACCGAAACGAGCGACAGCCAGATGCAGCAGCTCACAGCCACCTGCAGTCCATGGCTCTTGCAGTAACTGCCTGCTGACACTTCACCTTGCTCCCCAGTGCATAGGGGCAGCAGAACCAACAACAAACAAACCATTCAGAAGGCTTCCAGCACTGCAGTGTAATGCTGTGACAGCACGAGCACTGGCCACGTGTCTCTATCCTGGCTACCCTGCAGTATTCCACATGGACAGCCCTTCTCCCTCTCCTCCACACTCTTCCCAGCTGGGTTGAAGCTGGGACAGAGGCAGTTCCAACTGAACATACTTGCAAATGAAAATGTCTCATCAGCAAACCTGTCTTAGATCCTCTCCACTAACTCCCCTCCATATTGGAGAGAACAACAAAGAAGCATGTCTTCAGGAGTGCAACCATGACAGATAGGTGCAGGGTATTTTCTTTCTCTGTGGGGCATCATCTGAAATAAATGATGAGCAGAAGCAGTGCTAACAGTCCCTAGAGAACATCCTGCCTTAGGAGTGCAAGCAGACACCTGCCCCTGCTCACTTCCAGTTCCACAAACCCATGAGCACAAACCCATCCAAGGACAGAGATCATCTTTAAACCGTCAGCTAGGAGCTCACTCCTCTTGCACTTGCATTTCAAGTTAGCTCACTGCTGGGCCATGTTGGATGATGGAGATGCTCTAGGACCTGCCTGTCAATTGAGCAGGCATCTCTGTGCTACCCAGACATGCTGCTTTCCTTCCAAGCATCCCCTCATCTTCAAATTTAACCAAGGCCTGGGGTTCTTTCCCCACTCCTCTCAGCCCCAAGCACCACCACAAGCTCACTGCTAACGTGAGTCACTGCCTGCATTCACACTCAGCTTCTCGTCTCACCGTGACGGCCGCATCATCATGTAAAGAACAACAGGGCTGCATTGTAAGAAGGAAGCAACAGACAACAACAAACAGCAATAATAATTTTCCCAGAGCTTTGGCAGCAGCTGTAATATCAGCAGTTGTAAAAATCTGTTCATAAATAATGCAAAATTGTTATTTACTATCAGAAATAGCAGCAGCATTTATAAAACAGCCCCTGGAATAAATAATGTGATTCTGGAAAAACATGAATAATTGAGAACCTCTGATTCCACTGGATTATTTCTCTGGCAGGCCAGTGAACTTGCACTTAGCTTCTCAGATAAGTGTTTTTACTAAATCCTCCCAGGATTAGCAACCTGACTTATTTCTTGGTGCTTTCAGATGCCTCCTGTGCTCATAGCCTGGCTGGGTGATGCAGTACCATGGTTGCCCACAGAGTTGGTGCTGCTCCTGGGGGAAAGTAAAACCTATGCTGAGCAGAGCACATCAAAAGGATCGTGGCTGGAAGGCAGGACCGGATACCCAGGTCTGTTAAAGGAGAATGCCCAGAGAGCAATCATGGAAGAGCACAAAAGCCAAAAGGTGCCCGTAATGCACACACCTGGGACCAATGCAAATGTCACCAGAGATGGTACTTGCAGATATCCTACTGCTTAGCTTTAACTTCCAGTGAGTTTTGCTCTGTTCAGTGCAGAGAATTGCACCTGTCTTGCAGCTGGGGCATCCCGCAGAAAGGGGCTGAGAGGTGAGACAGCCATCAGATGCACAGCCCAGCAAGAGTGAGTGCATGTGTTGGATGGAGGTACAAAATCATCATGCTGACTGAAGGACGCCTGTCAAAACAAGCTTGTCAGTGAGAACAAGTCTTTCCATGTTTTTTCTCTCCCTCTCCTCATGATTGATATTAATTTTCTTAAAAAACAAAACAACAACTGCTGCTGGTAATTCTCATTTTAATGAGAATAGACTTGGTGTTGTTTTGCTATGTGTAGGTTAAAAGAAAGTTAAGGAAAGGGGCGTAGATGGGGGAAAAGTAAAACCCACAGGACTTTAAGTTCATGAAAAACAAGTGCCAGACCCTAACTACCTCCACAGCCCTTGCTTGCTCAAGCTCTCAACCAGTTCATCAGAGACCTGAGAGAGAAAATGCAAGGTCAGATTCTCCACAAGTGGCTGGAGAAGCACTCTGGTTAGGAGGATGCAAGAAGAGCTGTACACACTGCAACACAGATGAGCTGCTTGTGCAAATGCAGAGCTGTCCAGTATCCCTGAGCAAGAGGGGACACTGTCAGGCAGCAAGCTCTTCTGTAGCACAGGTCAAAGGGGTGTGAGTACAGCAACCTATAATGGGGATTGAGTACAGACCATGACTCTGGAAAACAACTGCTACACAGCTGAAACCAGAGGGCTTTGAGCATCGCCCTATGACCAGTGCTCCAGTGGTGCACCCCAGGGGCTTTGGGACAGACAGGTGACAGCGCCCAGTTGGTGGGCAGCACACTGCTGAATGACACCTACTTTCTTCTAAAGAGAAGAGAAGCAGCCTGCCACAGAGCTTGCTCACACCAGGTTTTTGCCATCTGGATATGGATGGCTGGCCAGGCTGCCCTGGCTTGGGTCTGCCATCACACTTTGCAGATTTACATTCCTTCCTGCAGCATCAGTCTGCCAGACCCCAGACCTGCAGGTATTCTATCCACACTGCTTTCAGCCTTCTGTCACCCAGGCACCTGAAATGTGCATATGGAGTTCTGACAATCTAAGCACAGTCATCACAAGGAAAACAAAAAGCAAGAAACGCGAGAGCATGAGCTGAAAGCACCAGTGTGTGAGCTGTCAGCCATTTTAAGGTGAGATGTTTCCAGTGTCGATGCACTGTGCTTCAATCGGGGGCCTATGAAAAAGCACTGCCAGAAGGTGTGGGTTTGTAGGAGACTGCAGAACCTTGCTTTGATTACACACACAAGCAACTGCTAACATTAACACTGAGGAAATTTGACGCATGGAGAAGAATGATCTACCCCTAATTTGCTCTGCAGTAGCTCTCAGTCAATGGTGATAGGCACAACCCAGGTGGACAGAGCCAACACCAACATCAGGGCGAGCTCTTGTCAAATGCTGCCTTCTCCAGCCCCCTCTGCTCCTTGAACCATCGCTGAGTGAGGATGGGCAGCAAATAAGAAGGAAAAATTACCAAGGTCAGACACACACAGGCCACATCCTGCCCAGCACTGGGCATTTTAGCCCCCACTGGGCCCTGGGCTGGAGCTGCCCTGTACCACAAGGACACCCTGCTTGGATCTGGGCTGCACCTCAGTGCTTCACACCCTCCAAGCTCAAATTCTGGGGGAATCTAGGCCCCTGTCCTCCCCATTTCATCCTTACAGCTGTCAGTAACAGCAAAGTTTTCTGCACGCAGCTGCATAATTTACTGGGGTACGTGAAGGCCAACAACCAACCTAAGCACTGCCAGATCTCCCATGACGACTGAGGATGTGACCACAAAGGAAAGACCTGATGCAGTTTCTGGCACAGAACCGGATAGCGTGATGCCAACCCTAATAAGGTTATGGACATGTCTAATGGGCTAATCAGACTGTGAAGGATGCATGTTGATGACCACATGACTGCTTTGTACTGAATTACCTTTTCTAATGCGGCAAAAGATGTTGGTTGAAACACAGCATCCATTCAAAGTTCCTGGTCTAGTGGCACAATCTGAGCACGCATCAAACTGACAGCGTTTGGAATCAGTGATCACAGGAAAACGGAAATTCAGCTGCATTTTAAGCTCAGATGTGGTGAAACTTCTGTATAATTTCATTAACAAAAATGTAAAGCTAAAGGTCAGCCTTTAATATCTACAGCCCACGGAAAAGGAAAATTAAGACGGAAATCTGGTGACCTTACTGAAAGCAGCCAGTGCTAGACAAAGCCCAGGGCAGCCAAGATCACAGCACTGACTCTGAGCATTGCCACAAGCTCCTGAGGCGCAGCCCAGCCATGCAGCCCCTCTCTGAGAGCCACAAGCCCTCCATGCTGGGGACGACCCTGCAGCCAGAGCAGAGGTTCCTCAGGAAGGCAGGAGGGACACTGCCTGGTTCCCTCCCATGCCCAGGGTGCAGCGCAGTGGCCACCCCTTGCTCTCCTGCTGCAGTTTGGCTGCTCTGCTCCTAAGCTGTTCTTTTTTTTTTCCTGCTAAAAACAAGCAGCCTATACAATGAGCACACAGCAGGCAGCAGCACCTTTCACCCTCCCAAAGAAACCAAACAAACCTGAAAGAGGGCAGAAAGGGCCCACTGCCCACTCCAAGAACGAATCTCCTACCCATAACACATCCATCCCAGTTCTTACCTAACTCATCCCTCAGCAAAGCACACGTGTCTCACTGAAAGATAATGATTTACCATATTATGGACTAATACACAGCTCAGTGAAAAGCCAGCACATAAAGACTTCTCCCGGATCTGAGCCAAAGCATTCTCTGGTCCTATAAATTCACTACCTCATATCAAAGGTTATGGGGATTTCCACTTGCTATGCCCATGGCTAGGCAATCAGTTTTGGCTGCTGTTGGTCCATCCTCTAATAAAGGTTATGCTCTTAAAGGCAAAATGCTGGGCTCAATGAGCTAACACTGTACAGGAACAGGGCGAGCTCCTGTCAGATGCTGCCTTCTCCAGCCCCCTCTGCTCCTTGAACCATCGCTGAGTGAGTATGGGCAGCAAACAAGAAGGAAAAATTACCAAGGTCAGACACACACAGGCCACATCCTGCTCAGCACTGGGCATTTTAGCCCCCACTGGGCCCTGGGCTGGAGCTGCACCAGCCAACAGGTGATGCACTACACTCCCATTCAGCTTTAGGAAACCAGAAAGGCTCTAGGCAGGGCAGGGCAAGTGCCAGCCACAGGCAATGCTGTACCACGGCACACACCCTGGGTAAGTGGAGCAACTCTGAGTCACACCAAAGTCACTGTAATGAAATGCTGAAGCCCTTGAAGCTGTAGGAAACTTGCAGAGATCCAGCATGGCAGAAGAAACCCCAAAGCACACATGCTGAGGCTGCCAGCTCTTGGGTTGAAAGCTGACATGTCAAGGAAAAAGGCTTTTAGTTTTGCTGTTATCAAAATTCATACCAATTACTAAAAACATTTACTTTTAATAGCATATTTACCACAACTGCTTTTAAAAGTCAAATCTAAAGGTGCATTAAGCAAACAATTCCCCTTAAAAGCTGCATGGCTGCTTAGAAGCACGTACAGCCGTGGCACAATAGAGAGGGGAGCTCATGGTTCTGCAGGCAGGCCTTGGTGAGCACCAACTTTGTTTTGTTGTGCAAAAAACGCCCAAAAAGGAAACCACAAGAGTGATCACATCTTCTTCTGACAAACTGCATCAGACACAGGGGGAAGAGATGAATGAGGAACTGTTAAGTGGTTCTTTCCAGCTTTTGGTTTTACAGCTTATACCAGAATAGGTTTTTTTTCCTTTCAGATATTCAGAATTGCAATGTAAGGAGAGGTCACAGTATGAGGTAGGATCAGGAATCCCCTTTCACCAAAACTTACATTTGGGAATTTCTAACCCAAAGTCACCATTCACCCACAGGTCCCTCAGATGTTTGTAAGCACCAGAGCTGAACCCACAGCCCCAAAGCAACCGCTGGAGCTGCAGAATGGAGCTGCATCCTGCTTGGCAATGACAGGTTGTGAAACCCCATCAGCAGGCAGCAGCCAGTGGGTTGACTGGCTGCTTAAAGCGAGGGTCTCCACTGCTCACATCTCATTTGAACCAGCACATCTCAAAGGGCCACCAAGGCAGCTCCTTCCTCCAAAAGAAACACTATCCAGATGGACCTGGACTGGTTTGAAACGTGAGCTCACAAGAACTGAATGAGGTATAACAAGGCCCAGTGTGAAGTAATGCACTTGGGTTGGGGCAAAAAGTGGGGCTGTTGGAGCAGAGCCAGCAGAGGGCACGGGGATGCTTAGAGGACTGGAGCACCTCTGCTGTGAGGACAGCTTGCAGGAGCTGGGGGTGTTCAGCTTGGAGAAAAGAAGGCTGGGGTGGCTTTATGATCCTTTCCAACCCAACCATTCTGTGATCCTATAATGGCAGCAAGGATTAAGCCTCCAAGCTTTGCTCCTACAACACGGGTTAAACATGCTTAAAAAGATGTGACAACAAGCAATAGGAAGGGGAATCACATCTTAAAAAAAAATGCCCCCACATCTACACCCAGCTCAAGGGGTTTCTGAACAAGCTCTGCTGTGGCTATGCAAAGCAAAGGTGGAGGTTGTGAAGCAAGTAATGGAGCGCTGCAGTGGCTGTGGGGTTGTGCTGCATACCCCAGCCTGGCAAAGGGAAGCTTCAGTTGGAACAGAAAGGCAGCAAGATCTTAAACAGATACTGCTTTGTAGTGCATCGCCTGCCGCCTCCGTCCAAGCTCTCCATCTTAAAACGGGCTGTGGGTTTGATCTGGCACGAGCAGTAAAGCTAAAAAGAGCCTGGGCACACTTTGCAAGAAGTAACAGCAGCCATGCACCAGGTGGAACGGAAACTGGCCCCAAGTACCCAGCTCACACCGACCACATCCCCGCTTGTGCTGAAGGGCAGCCAGTGGCACACAGCTGGGTCACAGCATCACAGCATGGGGACTCCACACCCCTGTGCTGCATGTGCAAGGGAGATTCACAACAGATCTTCCAGCAGAAGTGAGACAAGGGAAGCATCCACATGGCTTCAACATGTACTTTCTAAGCCTTATTGAATCTTCACGTTGCAAACCCTGTGCACGTCATGTTCATGAAAGCCAAAGGGCCCCTCCACCTGATTAAAGTTGACCCGTTCTGTAGTTATACATGTTCAGTTTTCTGAACCCAGAACCTACAAAATGAATGACTTCTCTACTGAACAGCCACCAAGTACACATACATATCTTCTAAACTGGAATTTTTAGTTCATCTCCTATATGCTGTTCCTGTTGCCCATAAGTCCTAGAAGGGTGAGCTCTCTGGCTGGGTGCTGGCAGATCTTTTTAAAGGGAGCCCAACTCAACACCTGTTGGCCACTGATTTATCTGACCATGCCCAAACCAACATGTTGCCAATGATTTGCCTTGTGGAGGATCCCACTGGATCCCAACCAAGTACTCCAGGTTGAAATGATACTTCTAGAAAATGCCTGCCAGCAGGAGCCTCACAAACCCTGCCCCACATCTGGATGCTCCATATCCATAAACTCCACTCTCCTCCAGTAATGGAGCAAAGGGCTTTTTTAAAGCCCTGGCAAGTTCACTGGCTCCAATCCAGCCAAACAATTAAGCATGTGGTTGAACTTCAGGCATGTGATTGCCGCTGGAACTGCTCATGTGCTTGAAGATAAGTGCATGCTCCCATGTTATGCTGCTCAGGCGCCCCAGGGTCCCCCTGCACAGTGTGATGGCAGCTGCACAGGCAGCCCCTTCCCTCAACACCTCTCCTTCCCTTGCTGCATGCACGTGGCACTGCTGAAGGTGACACAGAGCCAGCAGCCATGGCTTCCATGCATGAGCGAGGATGAGCCTCCAGGGCCCAGCTTTGAGAACCAGAGCCTGCAGGAGCAGGGCTGAGACTCCATGCCGGGGACTTTGGGCATTGCAGAGCTCTCCAGCCATGCACGCTTTTAGATTGTAGCAGGTGAGAGCCGAGCACTGCAGCTTGGCAGCACAGCTCTCTGGCTGCTTATTCATGGAGCAGCAATGGGCAAAGCCTTCACTGAGTGGCTGCAGCACAGATCCCACCTCTTGTTGCCCCTTGCACGGCAGAACTCACGTATGGGAAAGGACCAGCAAACATAACATCCATTTGGATGCACAGGGGGAGCTGGGCAGGGCTGGCTGTAAGATTTCATCTCTCTTACACATGCACACAGAGAGCACGGATGGGAAGAAAATGTCCTCTGCTTCTGTGCTGCACCCTGCTCTCTCACGCTCAAGCACCAGGGATAAAACCACTGCAGGGCTACGGCATCGGCCACCCGCCGCACCGTGCCCGTCCCCACGGAACTTCCCACGGGAGCCAGCGGCCAAAGCGCTGCCCGTTGCACGGTACCTGCAGGCTGCACGCCGCACGGCACCGCACACCGCGCACCGCACGCATAATACCCGGGCACTGCAGACCGCACGGGCACCGCACGCTGCAACGGGCGCCGCTCCGCGCCCGGCCACCGCACGCTGCCCGCCCCGCCTTACCCAAGCCGTCGCCCGGAGGATGGTTTGCGGCTGCTTAAGGAAATCCAGAGGATCGACGGCGCCGCCGGCCCGGCCCGCTCCGAACGACGCTCCTTCCATCTTCCCCCACCGCCCGCTCCGCTCCGCTCCGGCGCCGCTCCGAGCCGAGCCGCGCGCGCTCCCCGCGCCGGCCGCGCGCTTTTCGCGTGGGTTCGTCCGCAGCGCCGCGCGCGGGCAGCGGGAAGAAGCAGCCGAGGGGCGGGGGGGCGGCGGCAGGTGCACGCGCCCGGCGTGCCGCTCACCGCAACGCGACCGCCTCCCATCGCGGGAGGCCGAGCTCAGCGAGCGGTGCGGGCGCTGCGGGCCATCGGCACGGGCACCGCGCTGCAGACGGGAACACCGCGCAATGACCTCAAACGGCATCAACGGCCATGAGCGTCATGCCACAGCCAGGGACATCGTGCCATGCCCATGAGCATCATACTACAGCTGGAGACAGCATGCAATAGCCATGAGCACCACGCTACAGCCAGGGACACCATGCCATGCCAATGAGCATCATGCCGCAGCCAGGGACACCACGTAATGACCAGAAGCACCATACTACTACTACAGACACCATGCAGTGTCCATGAGCACCATGCAATGATTAAAAACATTGTACCGCAGCCAAGAGACACCATGCAACAGCTGTAAGCATGATGCTGCAGCCAGGGATATCATGCAATAACCATGAGCACTGTGCAATGACCGGGACAGCAAGTTATAGACAGGAACGCCATGCAATGGCCACAGGCACCGTGCTGCAGCCATGATTAAAACACTACAATCAGGGACATTGTGCTGTAACTTGGGACATCATGCTGCAGCCATCATCACTGAGCGATAGCCATGCACAGTGCTACAGCTGAGGAACATGTGCTGCTGCTGCTGGAGTCCCCCATGATCCAGCAGTCGCTGTGCTGTGGCTGAGGCCACCTTGCTGAACACAGCCAGCCTGCTGCAGCAACCACACTGCAGCTGGAACACCTTGCTACAGCTATGGTCACCATGCAGAGCCAGAGCAACCTGTGCTGCTGGAGCAGAGGTGCCGTGATTCCAAGCACAGAGAGTAAATAGTGACGGAGATGGAGCTCCCACTTTGCTTGAGTGGGAAGGGAGGCAAACAGAGCTGTGGGAGAGGAAGAGGCCCAGAACCATCCCATTCCCAGAGAAGACAAAAGAAAGAAAGGACAAGAAGCTTACAGAGGGAAACCCTTAATTATTACAAAGGGAGTTTCCCCCAGAGCTCCAGGACCTGGCTCCTTAGCTTTTTTAGCACCGTGACGATGATCCTGGTTCCATAGATACCGATACCATGACAACTCTGACATCATCTCTGCTTCGGACAGGAACTGCAGGGAAGGCGCAGGGAGCAGCACGCATGCACGGCTGGCACTCAGCAGGCCTGCAGGCAAAGCTGGGGGCTGCAGGGGCTCCATCACCACCTCCCTCAGACCTGTGCAGCTCACTGTCCCTGCAGGGGGACCTGTGCTGTTGCTGCTGGATCACATGGGGTATGGGTGGAGCAGGAGTGCTAATCCCTTACTGCACAAAATACTGCAAAAAGCAGAGGATTGCCACATGCTGGGCCACATCTCCAGCTCACTGGAGCCTCTTGCACGTTTGCGAGTCTGTTCTTTCTGGCTGGTGGCATCAGGGTTTATTTCTGATTCTCAGTAGGAAAAGCATGATTCAGCCTTTCATTCCTCGATGTCACCAGCTCAGTACAATTCCCATTTTACTACATGAAAAAGAAGAAAATGCCACACTGGGACCTTCTGCTTTCCTCCCACAGAAAGCAGTCCCATGGGCCTGGCCAGGGCTTTCACCCCAGCACCAAGAGCATCATCTGAATTGCAGGTTAAGAACTAAGAAAACATTCACCTAAAGGGTTATCACAGATGAAATTTTCAAAGAGCTTCAAAAGTTTACAAGCTGCTGTTGCAGTGACCTCAAAAATCATTTTGATGCTTTGAGAAAAAGTCGTCTTGTCTCTGTTAGCGCAGGGTTACAGCACTGCTCCCACTGCCACAGCTCTGCTGCCCAGCTGGGCCATCAGGGCATGTTCTGGGTGACACAAAGAACAAGACCAGGGTACTGCCTGAATCTGTTTAGTAGCCATCTCTAGTCTGCATGTAAACCGTATTTCTATTTCACTTCCTCTTGCTGCAAATAAGCTCACAGGTACAGTGAGACAGCAGCAATAGGCAAAGATCTTGAATACTTTCCTCATCAAATGGGGAAAAAGTGTTTGGAAATGCACTTCCCAGAGCATTCATTCAGCTTTCACAAGCTGCTTGCATTTACTGTTCCCCCCAGATTTCAGTGATAAGGAAAAAAAACGGAGCAGCAAGCAGACAGGTGCCTGAGATCTGCACACATTTCCATTTTACATGAGTTCAGTGGTGCAAAACAAGGGTTTGCCTCATGCTGCCTATAATTACACCGATTTCCTAATTTGCCACCAGTGCATACACAAAAAAACCCAGTTTGTTTTTCATGTGGGGTAAGTACCCGGACACAATGACCCTGAGGAAACAAGATGAGGGGCCACCACTTCCAAACCCGTTCAGGTCAGCTCTACTCACTCAGTGAAGGGCTGGTTTCAGCCAGCTCCACAGAGGTAAGAGTGGCAACGCCTTGTTCAAGGGCGTATGACTGAACATAACCAATGTATGAAAGCTTACCACTTTGTCAGCTTAATGACCGTAAGCTATGCCAGCACCATTCTGTGATGCAGAACATTATTCGCAAAAGTTTCCCGGCAGACTGCTGAGGTTGATGCATCCTGCTCCACAATGTGAGTGCTGCCACACCTGGGGATCTGGTCACGGACAAGAAGAGTTAACACAAGTTCTTCCAGCAAGACAGATCAGGTTTTCTCTGTGGCGGAGGGGAGCAGTGAAATGCCCCACTGCTACTGCAAATGAACCAACCGGTTGGCCTCAATTACTACTTCAATAACCCCAAAGAAAAATACTGATGTGAAGATGCCCAGCCCACAGAATAGCTTTGACAATGTATTTACAGCGAAGCTGCTTCAGCCTAGCAATTCAAATGAAAGCAAGCACTCTGCAGCAGCAGCATGGCCTGAGGGAGACAGGCAGGCTTCAGCCATGGTTTACAGCCCATTGATTTCAGCAGTTCCATGAGGCCTGATGTCTTTTCTATAGGCGCAGGTGGTAGAAGAGCTTGCCCTTTACATTGCTTGAACAGCATGCTTGAAGCAGCCCTTTTGATATATGTTCATTTACTTCTTACTCTGAAATGCTTTGCATTACATTCATTAGAGCTTGGCTAACACTGCTTTTGGCCATTGGTCTTTAGAAAACAGGATAGCCAATGAAATTATTTTTGAGAGGTGCTTAGAAATTCAGGATCCAGTAACAGAGAGAATGGATGTCCTGATTATCAATACGTTAGAACTGCATCCCTAGAAACCTACTTCCTGCCCCGTGCTCTAAGAGATCAAAAAAATACCTGGAAGATCCCTTATTAGATGGTTACTCATCCACTTCTGAAATGCAGCCATTTCTTAGGTGGGATTCAGCACTTACCATGGAAGTATAAACAAAAAAGTATGCTACAAAAAAATTCAGAAAGCTTTACTCACTGAAGTCACTGGGGGAAGATCTTGGTAGCAGAGTTCAATTAATCAAGATAGCATTTGTTTGGAAGAGATGTCAGAACTTGCATGAAAAATGAACCAGGTTTCCAAATGCTCTCAGTGGTGAAGTTGCAGGCTTGATATCTTATCTGCTAAACTTCTTTGTTTCTTCTCAAAATATTTCATAGCACAAAAAGTTTGGGGCTTTCTGCAAATCAGTAATCTGACCTGATTCAGTACCTGGGCTGAACTCTGCTGTGTGATAGCAAACAAACCGCAAAGAGCGAGGCAAGAGGGAAATAAGATCCCTCACTACTTTCCAAACTGATTTCATTAGGACCACAACAAATAGTCACACTGTGTAGGTCTTGGTCAAAAAAGTTGACTTCATTGCTCGTATTCTGCTACCTGCATGGTGCTGTTACAGCTAAGGAGGTATGGTAATGAGAGCAGAGCTGATAGCTACAAGGACACGGGGCAGCCTCTGAACAGCTCAAACTGTGCTCTGACATGCACAGCTTCTGCAGTTCTCATTTGAGTTACACTCAGCTCTGTGTTCAAAAGAGCTCACTCATCTCAAGTATTTTGTTATTGTTGTTTCTACCTGTGTTACACTGCAACCCACAGTGCAAGTTCCGAGCAAAAAAAGGGCTAGGACATTTGAACAGTGAACAGGGCACTTTAGTGACATACCAAAACTAAGAAATGCCTTCTTGCTTAACACAGCAAATATCAAATAGGGTCCTTGGACTTCAAAGAAAGATGTAACCTGACATAAAGTAGATCTGTGGGACAGATTAAGATGAGGGATTTTATTACAGTTGAACAACCTGGGACCCAGGGCTGCGCAGTGCAAACACTTCACAATAGCCTCCCTCAAAGAGACTGCCATCTAAACGCAAAACACAAGCAAAGGCCGGTGAAACTGCTATTTTTATCCCCATTTTGCAGAAGTTGAAGTGTGGCTACAGAAGATAAAGTGATTTACCTGGAATTTAGCAAGAAGTTAGATTCTGCAGCCACACGCTCTGCCCACACAGGCCTCGTCTCATCTGTCTCACCTTTTACCCCACCTAAGAAGCATCACGCGAAGCACAGTCAGTATCCACTGTTCACTCTACTGTGAGCTACATGTCAATGACAGAGGAAGCAGGGAAAGCCTGGCTTTGCCTGACCAAACTCTGTGTTTTGTAAGAAAGTCCCCACCAAGCACCAGGACTTAAGTTAGAACTAAAGCTTGGCGTTCTGGGTAAAACAGAAGCTCTGAGAGAACTCGTGAGATTGCCACCTGGTGTCTACTGTGGGAAAGACAGTAATTCAACTCAGCTGTTCCCTTTCTTTCTGAGGGCTGGTCACAGCTGAAGTTATTTGCCCACAACTCATGCAATTAGAGAAGAGGTATTGCACGTATTACAAAGTAACTGAAGTCACCAAAATCTCCACCCACAGACCCAATAAAGAGACTGAAGCAGCTTGCTGTTCTAAAGAAGAGGAAGAAAGAAATGGGAAAGCCAACTAAACACACACTTTGTTGCCCTCTACTGTTCATATGGTTAATGTCAAAGCAAATTTTCTCTGTAGTTAACACTACAGACCTGAGAAGAATGCTGCAGTAACAGATGACGCAAGCTAAGATGCATGATGGTATGTAATATTTGGGAGAAAAAATTCTTGGGCTAGGAAGAGACTTCTGCATTAGGAGTGCTCTAAAGAAAACCCAACAGCCTGCACAAGGACAAAGCATAGAGATAGAGGGCACCTTTCAGCAGCAAGCAATGAAACAAGGCCACAGTAAACAGGAGCAGAACTCAACAGGACTGAATGCCAGTGTCACTGCCTAGACAGTGCTGGATGCTATGAGTCCATCAGTGCAATTTTCAGGGCTGGATTAGCCTTCACTAACCTTGACTATGAATTCATTGTGCATTGAGACAAACACCTGAGCTGGCAAGAAAGTAGCATAGTGCTACTATTCCCAAAAGGGAATATATCCCTTCCTCCCAATGTGTGCCAACACAGGCCAGAACTCCAGCTGAATTCAGTGCTGACAGTCCTGTCTGTTCCAGCTGATGGCTACCTTATGTGCTACAGGTTTTGCTTTCCTTCTTTTACCTCCATTCTTCTATTAGCCTTAAAAAGGAGTTGACTTCACACAATCTTACTGGCAGTTTCTACTGAAGTGCTTATTCCTGACTATACAGAATACTGAGCAGTTCCTCTCCATCACTCAGACAAAAAGCCTGAACTGCCATTCTTAGAATGGGGAAAAAAAAACAACCAAAAGATAATGCTGAAAGAGAGGGGAGCATGGGGGAGAGCAAACCCCTTACCCTCTCCAAGCAAAACTGCAACAGGAAGAAATAACACCCACAACCTGCAGCAGGCTGCAGAGACCTGCACTCAAAGCCACTCCAGAGAATCTTAGTGCAAGTTGGAGACTGCATACAACCAACACACTGCAAAGGAACAGCTAATCCCTGAACAAATGTTGAAGGCACAGCGTTGCTTCCGTCAACATCTGCACTTGCCACTTGCTCAAGCAAATCTGCTTCCCATTCATGAAGACAATCCCCTTGTGGCTCCCTGCTCTTTGCTTTTAGAGGAAAGAGATGTCAGTTATGAATGGAAACCAGTCCATGAAAACATCAAGTCCTTTGTGAAGCTGAAGGATTATCTAGGTGCCAGTTACATGGCAGCACTGACCGAGCAAGGTCTCACAACCTCTCCTTAAGCACCACCTGCTGACTGCACTTTTCTTGCCAAGGGTTCCTCATACTGATAGGAAGCAGCTTCCCCTCACTGTCTCTGCATGGCCGTGGAGTGAATTCGCAGTTAAAAGAGTTCGCCCTCCAGTGGATGACACCCTCAACTGCCATCTTGCTAAAATGCAGCAAGATTTAAGCTACTACAACTGCAATGCTACCGTCGTTGCTGCTAGAAGCACATCACAAAAACTATCCTACTGGTCCCCAGATTAAAAACAAAACAAAACAAAACACCTCTAAATAAACAGGCGAGGACCTGGTCTGCAAAATCACTGCTATTTTTTATAGCTTCATGGTTTGAAGAGAATTGCCTGAACTCAGAAGCACAACCAAAAAGAATCAGCTGCAGCCCCACCTCAGCCAATCAATACACACTTCAGCAGAGCAGTCAAACACAGACAGCAGAAGGTTAGACATACCACTACACTGTGATACCTCCTCCTAAGACTTCATGCAGCAGGGAAGCTAGGAATAAACTCAGTTGCTTTATTATTTTCACATTGACAGGAAATATGATTTGAATACAGTTATTTTTAAAACTAGGTTTAATCAAGTGCATTTAGAATTTACATTTTTCCCCTTCTTTTTATGTACACAAACCTTCAATAGAAATTCCATACATACAAATAAAACATTGAATGTGTTATAAACGAGCAGCAAAACATCCTCCCTTGGACAGGCAAGTTCACAGAGATTTTATGTCTGAGAAACAGTAAGTCAGAGCTCTTCTGCAAAGCCACAAATATGAGAGAACAGAGCGTAAGCATAAATTTTAACCAAATGGCCATTTAGCAAAGTTACAAACTGCCCTAATAACATCCTGGCAGTCAGAGCTTGTGCCCTCATTGTATGGACTCACCCGCTGAAAATGATGGCTTCAGCTTTAAGGCAATTCCTCCTCTGCACCACTGTCAGAACAAAGCAGCACCTGCTGGCAGAAGGAGCTTTTCCTTGCACAACACAAGGAGACAAAGGTTCTGTGTTGCCACAGCCACTCTCTCTGATTTTGAGAGGGATACACAATTTTTTAATCTTTTTTCCTCTCCACACTGTTAAGACATGGACAGAAGCACCAGCCCTCCTCCGTATCACCAGCTGCTGGCCAGCACAAGGAACAGCAGGTCCAAGGACTTACCAGCAAAGCACACTTGGCACAGTTCTCTGGCCTAGCTCATTTTTAGTATTAATATGAAATGGGACAAGGCCGTTGCTTTACCAACCTGCTCATTTATGCTGATGCAAATCAGTGAGAAATCTCAATCTCATAGTGGGCAACAGAACTGTCACAGAGCAGTGGAGGGCAAATTAGAAAGGAAGAATAGCAAGATTCTTCTTCTTCACAACCAAGTGCAGAAGAAAATGCTTGTCAACACCCCAGGTGCTAAAACTGTGACAGAACTGGGCAACTTAAGCCATGCCTGACAAGGAGAAGGGTACTTTTTCTTTCTACATCCTTTTTCTTGGTCTTCACCCCACCAGTGGCCATGTATTTGGGGAATTTTGTTCGTTGCTTTTTATTTTTATAAACAAAAAACAAGAATTAAGGGCTGAATTTATTTATTCTAAGGACATCAACATGCCAACAGGGAAACTTTCTGAGCACTTTTAATAGCCCACACAACACCATGAGGTAGGAAGTCAGACTGCATACTTCATACAACTCTTACCAGTTTTGCTGGTTTTGAGTTTAGGAGCATTGATAAATAGAACTTCCCAGAATAACCAGTCCATAAAAATTTGTGTCTCACTGTTTTAACAGCTCCGACTTGAAAAGGCTTCAGTACACCATAAAACATTCAAACGTATTTCCAAAGTTCTGATTGCTTTTCTAAACAGTAAGGAGCTCCACATGTGAAGGTTTGGGGATCAAAGTTCTCAGATACAGGCTATCATCACCCTAGTACTGTTATAAAAGTAGTATCACCATTTCCACGAACCTCTCACTCTATCAAAAGCAGATTTACAAACCCACTGTAGTGCACAAAATAAGGAAGCTTACTAAAACACACAAGGAAAAGCTCAGCAGGAAGTACAGAAGGAAAAGCTCCCTATTATCACAATTTGTGCAAACTCCTGCAAACTTTCCCAGACAAAAATGCAACAAGGGCATAATATCACTACATACTTTAAGAGTTTGAAAGTATTTAGACTTCTTTGTGTGTGTGGCTTTAAAGAGAAATGCATTTATACTCATTAAATCATTTATGCTGGTATTTCACTTGAAACTGAAATTCACACTTATGTATCAGTAACACTGATGCAATATTGCTGACAAGGAGAAAATGCCAATGGAACAGACCAGTTTTACAGAGGGAATCCTTTGAGTCTTCTGTGCAATAATTCTATCTAAAGCTGACATCAGTCTTAAGGAAGACTCAAATACTGTAAGGGTATTTAAAGCTCTTTTGTTCCAGAGAGATTTTTATCCAGGTAAAAACACCAAAATATCAACCAAATCAGTAAGTAACAATCATGAATTTCAAAACACAAGCAATGCCTCAGAAACACTGTATGCTAAATCTGAATGTGCTTCATTACAGATATCAGTCTCAGAACATTACAGCGATCTTCACAATTGACAAAAATTCATAGCAGAGATGAAAAGTTATCACTTCTAAAAGCAAACAGCTCAGCAGAACTTGTCATACTGCTTCTGGATTGAAAGAAAAAGAGGAATCAATTTAAAACATCTGAATTTAAACCAGCTGAAACTTCATGATAATTATTTTGGTCCTGTTCTAGTCTCCTTTTTCTATGATACCCTCTTACATGCTAAACTCAAACACAAAAATAAAATGAGAAATCAAGGTTCCATGATTTTAGCATTTAAATTAAACATACCTGATTTCAGGTCTTTTAGCAAGTCTAACAAGCAACAGAGATCTCAAAAAAAGTTTAAGGGATATAGACAGCAGGAATTTGCCCTATCAGAACAAAAGAAGTTAAAATGACAGTGAAATTTCTAACACATCAGGATAGCAACTGCAAACAAGCATGAAATGTCAAGGGCAGCTCTCTACAACTGCGTGCAAGTAACAGGAATTCAAGTCAAAGATACAAGCAAATGCCCCTATAATAAGGAAATGTAATGAAAAAGTTTCCACAAGTTTGTCAAGTAACTCAGTTTAACACATTTCTGGCAATTTCTGTGCCACCTGTAAGGCCTCAGTTCCTCAGACAATGCATTTGATATGACCATTTATCAAGGTTAGCATAAGATGTTCAAATTGGCTTTCAGAATTGGTTCCACCTTTATTTCCACAAGTTATCTCAGCCATGCACACACACGCTCACACATATTTACTTGCCCATCTCTACATGTGACTGAACACCAGAGAGAATCTGTTGGATTTCCAAAGCAGTCCCCTATGAATTAATCACAACTACCATCTTTCCAACCATCTCGCCAGCGCTCATCCACACGAGAGCAGTCAAATTCAGATTTGCCCAGTTTCCTGTTCACTTCATTGTGAAGAACGCATAACCACTGGGAGAAGTTATTTCTGTTGCTAGTATCAGGCTGATTTGTTCGCAATCTGCAAACAGGGAAGAGGAAACAAGTGTTACTGCTTTAGTCACCAATCTCAAAACCCAAATCAGGCACGTAGCACGCAGACAGCTAGTTTCCATTTCTGTTACCATGAGAGGAACACAAAATGGACCCCAGGACAGAGCACACTGTAATTCTCAGAGGCTGAATCTCCACAGTAAAATGCCAGTGATCACAACTAACCTGGTTTCATTCAGCTCCTAGTCTTGTCAATTGTAAAAGGCAGAGGCATCAAAAGGCTTAGCTGTGATAAACAGCAAGAATTATCTGTGGTCATCAATACACTGATTTTTTTTTAAGGATTCTTAGCATAGCAATACACGAAAAACATTACGCAGGTTTTTTGCCACATGATACTTGATAATTTTGTTTCAAGTGTTTTTTTCATGTTCATTATCCAAAAAAAATTAAAAAATAAAAAAATAAAAAGTTCAAATTTTTGAGAAACACGTTGATGGTGACAGGGGTAGAAAACTACCACATACAACAGCTCGTTTCAAGTATTTGCCTCCCCTGCTGTGAGTTTGTGGCTATTCTGAAATATAAGCACACTTGCCTACCAAACCCTGAATCATTTCAAGTCCAGGTTGCGTGCAAGTCTAGTCTGAACCAGAAGGCCATAAACTGCCTCAGGGAGGCCTTGTAGGCAGCACTACTTAACCAGCAGCACTATTAAAGGTATTTGTTTTCTGAATAAGTCTTTCTTTGATCTATGCAGCGGAAGAGACCAGTTCAGTTGTCTATAAACCCCAACAGCAGGAAGAGCAAAGATACGCAAATACCCACGGCAGGCCAGTACTCCAGGCCCCTTCAGCAATAACAAAACAAAACAAAAAACCAACAGAAGAAACCGATGAGGCAACTCACCTTTCCCTCAGATCCTCAGCGCAGTGCTCACACGGGTAGAACTTGGAGAAGAGGTGGATAAAGTCCCTCATCTCCTGCTGCTGGGTGCCCGAGGGGCGCTCAGGGTAGTAGGCCGCCATGGTGTGCAGGAAGGCCCAGGTGCTGCGGCCCAGCTGCTCGCTGTCCAGGGGGCAGTTGGGGGGCGGCTCCTTCTCCTCCACCGCTGCCTGAGGAAGGGGAGGGAGAGAACTGTGGGGGCAGCGGAGGAAAGCATCGCGGTGAAGGGATGGCAACAGAGCCCAGAGCCACACGCACGACGGGGAGAAAATGTGAGCTCCCTGGCACCCCTGGGGAGGGGGAAGCGGGAGGGTGCGGCCCCACAGCGCTGGGGGCGGGGGGGAAGCCCGCTACTCGCCACGACCCCGGCCCACACCCCGCCTTACCACGCCGCTCGCTGTCGCCTGCTTCCTCTGCTCGCGGAGCCAGCTCTTGAAATCCGTACAGGCCCTGCAAGGCTTCTTAGGTTGGTCCTCCGCTCCGGAGCCGGCAGCCCCGGGAGGGACAGTGAAATGAAAAGCGAAAGGGCCGCCTTCAGTGCCGGGGAACGTCGAGCCGCCGCGGCCAGGCCGGCCCTCACTGGGCGCCGCCATCTTGGCGCCGCGGTGCACTGTGGGCCGGGGGCGGCCGCGTCCTTTGGCAGCGCGGGGCTACGACTGCCCGGCCCTGGGAGGGCGGTTTGGGTCTAAAAGTCATGGAAGTGCCCCTCAAGATTTTGAAGGGGGTTTTGAGGATGTGAAGTGAGAGGGTTGCTCTTTTCTTTCTGTTTGGTTCAGTGCTGCTGTGCCCTCAGAGGGGTTTCCAGGCTGTAGGATGGATATCCCACCATGAGCTCTAGAACACGGTTTGCACCCCTTTCCACTTTTCACCTCTCCATGTCCCGCAGGCCAAGTGAAAAACACAGCATTCTCTTTAATACATGAGTGGCTGGGATGAAGGTGGGCCAAAACAGCAGCTTAGGATGATTTAAATCATCAGTTTGTGTAGGATTTTTGACACACAGCCCAGTTCCCATTCAGACAGCACCATCCTCCCATGTCCCTGCACATCTCCACACGCTGTTCCTTCCTGGATGTTCTATACCTACTTGAAATGCACCCTGAGTCTTTTCTCTGATGTTAAATTAAGTGCTGTTCTGTTGCAGATTCTGCCGAGGCACAATTTGCATGAAAGGGGCTGGAAAAGTACTGCTCATTTTCAGCTCTTACATTCTGATATATTTAACCCAGCGTGGTGAAACGTTTTTGGTAGATAATGCATCAAAGAAAATGCTTCAAAGATTTGCCCTTAGAAAAGATTTCAAAACTTAGTGTGCTCTGCATGGGAATGGCCCATGTGTTTCCTGGTCCACACAGCACTGTGTTGATGATCTCTGTCCTCAGGCCTGGCTCTGTTATTCATATTTGCAATTCCATGAAAACATTTTGTTGCAGTCATTCACAAGGGAAGGAGAAGAAACATGAGCAACTGCAGCTACTGGCTTTGTCTGAAGTCGTAGACAGCCATAAATACAAAAATATCTCATGTATGAAAGGGACAACCTAGTAAAGGAAAAAATATTCTTTGTATTTGTTTTCCTGCCCACCAGTAAATATTTAAGTGATGCTGATGACCTCATGCTTTTTTTCAAATTCTGAAAAAAAGAGTATGCTGGTATACAGAAGAGACATCATGGGAATTTCCTGCAGCTCCTTACTGCTCAGCCTTCTGACAATTACATAGTTGCAGAGATGCTTGTAAGTCAAAGCGGTGTCCTCGATTGACTGTTAACAGTCTGTTTGCTTTCTTGTTAGTGATTGCATTTATGTAGTCAGTTAAATTATAAGCAAGATTGATTTTTATTTGAAAGCAAATAGTTCATAAACTCAGAGAAAGCTGTCGCCTAATGTGTGATCTGTGCTCAGTGTTGTTCTCCCTACCCCTTTTCTGGTCAGAGGGAGCAAGAAGAACAGAAACACTGGAAACATTGCAATGCTCACATACAAATAATAGCGAGGAAATCCACTTTCCTGTCTCTGACTGAATCTAAGTGCAGTCTGACTGTCTCCTGCAGTGGAGATGAAGCATACTTGTACTGCCCAGGTGAGGCTTCCTCAGCCCCAGTCCGGGCATGAAGTAACCTGCAGCAGGCTCTGCTAACAACACACCTATATCTTGCTTAATGTAATTGTATCTGGAAAACAGGGCTCACCAAAGCTTACTGGATAGGTACATCTTCCGAACAGTCGCTCAGTAGCTGGAATAGGGGATGTAATGACGCTAATTACCAGGAAGCATTGGTAAACTCTGTTCTGGAGAAAAAGTGAAGGGTGTGTTTGTATTTCTGAGAGGAAGACTGCTGTTTGATGTTCTGCTCTTATCTTGGCATTCACTAAATTAGCTCACAAGCTGGCAGGTGACAGCGAGTGCAAAGGGAAGGAAGCAGAAGTGGGGCAGTAGTGGGAGTTGAGCTGTGCGTGAGGCCAGGCACGTATCCTGCTGCTTTCCCTCTGGCCAGCTGGATTGGGCACCTCCAAGTCCCACACAGGAGTGGGGGCTGAAAGCAGCAGCAAGGCAGGAGGGAAGAGAGGAGGAAGGGAGACACCAAGGAAGCAGCTCTTCTCACTGCAGTTGGGCCCCCAGCTACAGCAGAGTGCGTGTGCATTCAGCTATGGTTAGGTTGACATAAAACCTGCTAATTTTCACAGATAATTGGTGCAACTAACAGAGAGAGGACACAACTCTTGCTGCTACCCTTATGGCCCGCTTTCTAGGATGCAAAGGATATGGAAAGGTAATACTCAGTCCAGGCTGCCTTTTGGCATGTAATTGTCTCTGTAACTAGATTTTGAGCAGAGAATAGGGAATGATACTTGCAGAGACTTTTGCTTCACTTTGGAACCTAAACATCACTGACTTTTCATGAATGTATTTTAAGTGCTTTAGAGAATTTTCACAGAATCCCAGACTGGTTGAGGCTGGAGGCATCTCTGGGTCCCTCTGGTCCCACCCTGCTCCAGAGCAGATGCCCAGCAGCACATCCAGGTGGGACTGGACAAGTCTAGAGGGGAGACCCCACAATCTCTCAGGGCATCCCCATGCCTCTCAGGACTTACCCTATATCTCTCAGGACTGTCACTGCATTTTTGGGATGGTTGTGTAGATACTTCCAGTTGAATATAACAGTTACTCTGCCAGGAAGTTGACACCTGTGCACAGGTCAGAATGTGAGCCACAAGTCCAACTAATTAGAAAGACAACATTAAGAATTAGTCATGCAGTTTGCTGAGAACTCACAGTGAACTAGGAAATGGCAGCTGAAAAACACAGTGTATATTTCTAGGTATATGATTCATATATACTGAACAGCTTTACCCAAGAAAAACATTGCTTGCAGAGTTTCACAAGACACGAACCTGTCTCCTGTTATCAGGAAGGAGTTCGCTGCCATACCTCACACCTCACTGCCAGAGACATCAGACCCTGACCACATCTGTCCTGGAATACTGAGATCTGTTCAGAAGTGCACTGTATGGGATCAGTGCTGCTGGGGGTTCAGTCTTCTTCCTCACCCTTCTGCAGCTCTCCCTGACTTTTGCATGGTTCCTTTCTCCAGAAGTAGGTCAAAGCAAGTAGACAGCAGTAAATCTTAGCAGGTGGTGAAGGAAGAGATTTTCCTCATATAACAATTCTGATGAAAGTGTGTTGACTTTTGAGGGATTAACACCACAAAGCAGCAGTTTGCTTTCCAGTAGACTCTTCTCTACACTGCATTGTTGAGTGAGGATTAAGCATTAATTTCTCTGCTTTATGAAAAGAAATAGGAACACAAACATGTAGTCTTCACTCTGAAATAAAGGTGCGTTTTTAAGTTGGACTCCCAGAGCTGGAGGAAACTCCAGAGAGATAAGTAAGACACTTTGCATATTCTGCTTGGTGGTGGTGGGGAATGAGGAAAGGGTAACCTAAGAATTAGCATTTCTCTGACTAATCTGCAAGGAATACAATGGTTTTGTCTGTGACCAGATTTTACCACACTTAGTGTGAAGCAAGAATAGATTTTACCTGCTTCAAAAGAGTATTTCTGCACATTGGCTAATCCTTGCTTGGTTTCCATTGGGTTGTGTTTCTGAGGATCCCCACAGGGTTCCTGAGGTTCCATCCCGCCCTGCCGTGGGTCTCAGCACAAACACATTGTGCTCTTACCACAAAAAGCGTTCATCAAACACCTCTTGTTTCTTTGCTCTAGGAAATGATGCAGGAAACTTTCTCTTGTCACAGGCTTAAGTTTCATTCTTAACCTTCCTGGAAGCTTTATTCTTGAATCACGTTTTTGCCCTTTGTATGACCTTAGGAAATCACACAGCTTTTACAAAGGAGCTATGGTTGCAACAGGTGCTTTGTAAATGTCCTTTTAGTATTTTATGGGTTCTAAGCACACCAGATGAGGAAGGCAGCTTTCCCCCTGCCGTTGGCAGCTGTGTGCTGAGGGCATTTAAGGGAAAACCAACAAATCTGCTCTGTGCTTTCACCCTCAGCTGGTGGGTGTGAGGTCTGGGGGTTGCCATGCTGCAATGGTTTTTACCAACTGGGGCTGGGATCGTGCTGCCAGTGGCCTGAGAGTGGTCTGGACCCCAGAGCATGGAGACAACGATGGGGGTGTTCCTGGCACCTGCCCATGGCAGATCAGCCTGCACCGTGGGCAATTTGCTGTGATTCAAACGAAAACTCCACTGCTGGATATTGCAGAATGCATTTTTGGTGCTGGGCAGACTCTGCAAGTTCATCACCTAGACAGAGAGGTCCTGCAGCCCCACTGCATCAGGCTCCAGTTGTTACACACATGAGGTCATTATCACAGCTCTTCTTGCTCAGTCCCTCACTGATTATCATTAAGGAAATCTTTCATGAGGGAGTGAAGCCACTGCTGAAGTTCAGCCCTGGGGATTGCCGTGTCCTGAATTGGATTCAGCTGCACGCTGAAAAATGCCTCATTCTGTGCAGCAGCTGCAGGAGTTAGGAGGAAATCAAATACCTTCTTCTGGATTAAGTACTGTAAAATCTCTCAACCCAGGCTTTGTGATTATTGGACTTCTTATTGTTTATGAAGTAAAGGATATTACTGTCAACTCTGGTGTTTGATTTTTTTCCCTTTTAATCAGTGTCTGTTTATCTATTTAATAGAAGTCTAAAACCTCTTTGTACTCTTAAAATCAGCTTTTAGCAGCTGGCCTTTTCATTAGAGGTGCTGATAGGTTATGTGCTATCACATAAGGTGACCTCCAAGAACAGCAAAGGGCAGGTTTTGATCCTGAAGGTGATGGGGGAGAAGTCTGAGCTCTCATAGCAGCATCACTCCCAGCAAATGCCCCCCTCTGCCTTGCCCATGGTACAGCACCTTCCTTCTGCTCTCTGTCTTGCAGCTACAGGAGCTCAAGTGTGCTCTGAGGACTTTTTCTCTCTGCCTTTCCCTAGAGAGTTTGCAGGGGATCACTGAGTCCAGCAGTTCCTACCGTGTTGGACATAAAAAGATAAATGCATGAGTTCAGGTCTCAGCTTGAGCAGCTCAGACCCAATCCTATGTGTAGAAGAGGATGTTTGTAACACGGGTTTGGTTTTTTTTTCATCCTTGTGTATTTGAGATGACCACTGCTTGTTGGGGTTTGGAAGAGGCTGCTGCAAGGCTTGAGTTCTGGCTCTTGTGGATGTAGGACTGGTTCAGATGTTTCTCTCACTCTGTCTGTTTGCCCTCCAGTTCAATACACCAATTAAAAGTTATTCCTGGTTCATATGAAATGAAAAGAAAATTCCTTGGTGTCTATTTCATATGGACATTTTTACACATGGAAAGTTGTTTTTGCTATTGAAATACGGCAGGGAAAGCTTCTGGGCCTTTGTGCAGCCCTGCAGCAGCACCAAATGAGCTCTGCTCAGTTATCAGACTGCAGGCTTTTAGAGGCAGCTGCTCTGCTATTGCTCTCATGCTCAGGCAGAGGCAGAGGTAATTGTGGAGAAAAATCCAGGTTTTGCTGCTTTCTCAAAGCTGGACAGTCCCCTGCTATGTATTACCTGCTATTTGATGATCTCTTTTGTACCCCATAAAGCAATCAAAGACAAATTAATTGCTGTATCTCAAAAACTGCGTAAATATACACTGATGATGCAATGACAGCTCCTGATACTTGGAGTCAAATGCTCTCCTTCCTGGCAGTCATTTCTGACTGCTGTTAATAGTTACACACCTGCGGGTACTGATTCTAGGCAGGATGGTGTGGAAGTAGCAGGAGACACAGTAAGCACAACACAGTGTTGAGGAGATGTGTGCCCAAATGAGCCCACGCAGAAGTGGAGTTAATAGATTCTTTTGGACCGTTCTCCATCTGCCCCTGCAGGCGTGACACTGACCTGCCATGGTTTTGGAGTGATTTGAGGGTGCTCTAGGAGCAGTACCACGGGCACCAGTTTTGCTCATGCTTTGCTTTGAGATCCCTGTCACCAAGCAGTCTATCTCAGAACATCAGCTCTCCATGCAGTGGGGTGGATTGCCAGCCCCAGGTGATCCTAAGCCTCCACATAGTCTCACCCTTATGTTGTGGCGCTGAGTGATGCTTTCTGTATCTCGCTTCTGCTTTACAGCCACCCCTCTACATGATTGCACTGAGAGCTTTGAAATGTGGCAAAGCTTTTGGAATTGTCAAACACAAGGCCATTACCTACTCTTCTTGCATTACTGGCAATCACAGTATTTACATAGAATGAAAATATGTCTAAACTTCCTCCAGCGGTTTGGTACGTGTTCAGAGTTCAGATTTTCTGAAGACTTCAACTGTCTCTGGCTTTTTCCACTTAGGGTAAACAGTTTTACACCTTTACACTTTTGGAAATACACTGAGTTTGTGTTTGCTCTGGGACAGAAAACCAACACGGTGTGTTTTGCTTGGTGTTGGCCACTCAATGGCACCAGCACACATGACCCCATCCCGGAGCACAGTTGTGCTGCTGGAGGAGCTGCCATTTCCGTTGGTGGCTTGCAAATGCTAACAGTCATAAAGAACAATCCCTCTGGATGCAAAGATCTCCTTCTCTCGCCACAAAAGCCAGCCAGGTTTAGCAGCACGTGACTTTGCTGACCAGCTGCAAGCAGAGATGGAGGATCTAACCCTCGTGCAGCAAGTCTGCCTTGTATCCGTGTCACCCTATCAGCCGGGGAGTGTCCAGAGAAGGCAGGGAAGGGGTTTTCCCACCAGATGCATGCATGGGACTGAAGTGCTTGCTGTACAACTTTTCCTTAACAAAGGAGACCAGGGGTCCAGCAGCAATAGATCAGACTTCACCAACACACTTCCTTTGTCCCCAGCCGCTGCCACCCAGCAGGCAGGGGCAGCCTCACATGTTTTCATGAAACCAAAGCCCTAATTAGTGTATTTTCTAGCTGCTCCGAAGTCATTTTGTCTGACTTCCCAATGGGATTCTGTATCAGCTGATTGTGATTTTTATTTTTTTTAATAGATGAAAGGTACTCTGCACCTGTTGCTAAGGGATTTAAGAAGCCCAGTGTAATCAGAAAATGGAAGGGAAGGCAGGGCTGAGCCTCTCCATTTGGGCTCCAATAATGATAATGATTCAATTCAGGCTTCATCAAAGAGGGGAGAGCGGGCAGGGCAAGCGGCCAGATCACACAGATGCCCCTAGACCAAGCCATAACCTGAGGCATGCCACAGCCACAGGTCAGGGAGAGGACGGCCTTCCAGGGCTGTAATTACCAACCAGGCAGTGCCTGAGGGCAGCAAGGAGCAATTGCTGCAATGAAGCAAATCCATCTCCTCGCTCAGCTTTTCCCACCAGGCAGGCTGTGCTGCGCAGTGCTGGCTGCCATTGCTGATCCATAGGCCTGGGGCTCTCCTGGGAGTGGTTCTCCACCTCCCTGTCTACTGCATTGAGTGCAGGTGGATGCCCAGGCCTGAGGCAGGACCTCAGGGTGCTTTAGGTGCATGTTTTCACATTAAAATCTTTGGGATTTCTTCAGTTACGCCCCTGGGACCCGTTCACCCTTTGCTGTAGCAGTGTAAGCATCAGTGTCTCCCATTTCTTTCTGAGAGCATACGAGTGTGGATAGGGCTACCAGGGCTCCTTTTGGAGTCGAGCACCTTTTACTAAACAGGTAGGAATCACTCGTGAAGAAGAGAGATTTGTAGCAGCTGGCATGCACATGAAATCCTGTCTGATTTGTTCTTTACAACCATGTTCGTGATCAGCTCTGGGGACTGCTGTGATTGCAGCCTAAGCTGTTATGGCCACGGATGGCTCCCATAAGGGCGTTGGTGCAGCAGAGCCATAAATGCATCCGTTGAAGGAAACACAGTGCGCTGTCTGAGAACAGCTGCTGCTGCTGCTGCCCAGAGAGCTCTGCTAACGCCAGGGGGTGATGAACCCAGTGATAACAGAAACCCAAGGATGATAGAAACCCAGAAATGATGTACCTAGCGATGACAAACCTTCCTGGCAGCAGGGAGGACCATTTATAGGCACCGTTCTCTAAAGCATGCGATAAGATAAAGCGCTTTTCTCCAGCTCCCTGAACTATGCCCCAACACCTGTGCTCAGTATTTGCACATTAAAGACAGGGGAGCAAAAAAAAGGCATGCGATAATTGCAAAATGACAGAGTTTTTCCTCAAGCTGCTGGGCGGAGGAGGAAGCAGTGAAGGAGTGTGGCCCAAAGAGCCGGTGCCCTCCCTCCAGCCCACAGTATTTAAACGGCAGGAGGCCGTGCCCTGCTCAGCCTCCAGCTGCAGGACAGGCAGTGAGGGAAGATGAGCCGGTTCCCAGTGGATGTGAAGGCTGTAGGCTTGATGCAATGCAGAAAGCAAAAGGTATTTTAACCTGATATGGTTTTTTTTTTCCTTAAATGTTATTTATTTTTAGTTATTTCAGGAATATGCATGCTCATTAACCTTCAGTGTTATTAAAGTGTTATTATTTAGGACATGGGTCCCTTAGACTTGTTCATAATTGTTCAGCTCATAAGAAAGTGGTTATCTGAGAGACTGCTGTTTTCCTCTTCGCTGTTTCAGACTTTCTTTCTGTTTTTAATGCTCATTTGGGACCCTGAAATTAAGGAAATATCTTGGTAGGTTTAGTTTTTAATTTCATCTCTTACGTGACAGTCTGTTAGCCCAAACCAAAAACTAAATCACAGATCCTGTCAAATGCTCATTGCTTGAAAACATCCAGTATTGAACATCATGATAAGGATGCATTCTTTTTCTCTTCTATTTTCCCAGAAGTATATGATGTTCGTGTCCTGGTCAGATCAAAACAACATTCTCATCTACCGGACACTGGAAGAATTTAAGAGATTCCATGTAAGTGAATATCTCCCTGAAATAACATCCACATCCTGGGGAAGGAGGAAGGAGATCAGCATCCCTACTCACTGCTTTGTCTCACTTTTAGAAAGAACTGAAGAGAAAATTCCCCATTGAGAGTGGATCGCTCAGGAGATCTGACCGGATCATACCCAGGTTTAAAGGTAGGGAGGAAAACTCACTGAGGGATCAGCAGACACGACACAGCCATTGGGAACAGCTGTTGTGGATGACATAGACCTTAGTCACTAGCTGCCATTGACTTACAATAGCATAGAAACACCTGGTTTTGGGTATAAATGCACTTGGTAGATGAGTATTACACTTTTATTGGCTTGGGGCTCTTAGTAACATTTACAGATGAACTACAACAAATTTTAGATAGGCAAAAATGTTATCAGGAGCTATTTAAAACAAGGAGGCAGATGCAGCTGCATATGCTTTGGGTGGGGGTGCAGTAAGCGGGGCAGTGCTGTGCTCAGGCACAGCTGCTCTGATCCAGGTCTGCTACTGTCTTGGATCAACTTTGCTTTTGTTATTTTAAAGATATAAATGGGAAACAGAGGAAGAGTGGGAAGATAAGCAGGTCCCTGGAGCGACTGAAATTGCTGGAAACTTACTCGCAGGAACTGCTGAAAGTGGATGCTAAAATCTCCCAGGGTGAAGATGTGATTCAGTTTTTCAAGGCACAAACTCAAGACCTCGATCCCTGCTTTCCTGAAGACAGGTGTGAAATCCTATTTGTATTTTTTGTTTGTGTATCTCTTCGTAAAAACGTTGTAGAGAAATACCAGTTACATTTTGGAGCAGAAGAGCAGAGATGTTCTACCCAAATTTTCTACTGTTTTGATATCTAAGCTGCTCTTAGTCTACAGAATAATCATGATTTTACTGAAATTACTACTTGACAGCCTTCTATGGGAGCTTTCAGTAAACCAACATCAAACTTTGCTTTTCAGTGTTGTAATCATGCCATCAGAAATTGGAAGGGAAAAGAAGAAAGAGGTGCAGCAGCAGCAGCAGCAGCTTTCCATTACGTACCCTCAGGTGTCTCAGAGCTACCGATGCATTGAAACCTTTGAAACCAAAGACACAAAGAACAAGACTTTCAACGTCGCTAAGAAGGAAATTGTTGAAGTGTTACTGAAGGACATGACTGGTAGGTTTGATTCAGATCCTGCCATTTCAGGGATGCATGCTGAAAGATTTCTAGATTGATTTAAGGCTCGGCAAACATTAAGGCTGTAACATCAAGCACATGGGTGACGTTGGTACACGTAGGGTGTTTACCTGGATTTAAACAGGAGGAAACAAGTGGTCTGTTCTTTTCTAATCGAGGGATGCATGGGTCTGAGCTGAGACCTAGGACCTTATTCCCAGCAGAAAGCTTTTCGTGCTTTGCAGAGCCCAACACGTCTGCATGCTGCACTCTGGTCTGGATAGAGCTCTGCCAAAGTGCCAGCACTGAGCTGGTCCATGGAACATCTGCCTATGGCTCCTGCCTGTGCCCCTACACTGAGGTGTTATTGATCATCTCTCTGCTTTCTGCTGGCTTTACAAATTTTGTTCTACTCTTTGCTGCAGGGTGGTGGCTTGTGGAAAATGCAGACAAGCAGATAGCCTGGTTCCCAGCCTCATACCTGGAACAGATCAGTGTTCATAAGGATATCCAGAACATCAGGAATTCAGATGAGGAGGGTGAGTATGCTTCTGTGTCAAGGCATCAACTCTGGTTTCAAGGTCACACCTTGCTCATCCTTCACAGAATGGGTTCTGAGGAGGTTGGCAGAGCTCTTGCCCAACTTTCCCTCTGTAAGAAAACGCAGCCTTCCCTTCTGCCCCCAGGCAGCCTGTACTTTGTCATGCGGGCCTACGAGTCACAGAAAGCAGACGAGCTCTCTCTGAACAAAGGCGTGGTGGTGGAGGTGGTCAGGAGATCCGACAATGGCTGGTGGCTCATCCGGTAAGGAGACTTCTCCAAAGCTGGTTTGAGATGAATACTTTCCTCTTCCTGATGCCCTGTGTGCACACAAGCCTTGTGTGCTCCCCTACCTTTTGTCAAAGCTGGAAGAGTCCTTCAGTTCAGTGTTTCTTTTCCCCTTTCCTCCTCAGTTACAACGGGCGCACAGGCTACATGCCCTCCATGTGCCTCCAGGCCTACAAGAACCCCCACCACAGGCTGCAGACCATCATGGGCAGTGGGCTCCACATCTCCACACCCAACCTCTGCTCCTCCTTTCCGGCTCCCCAGCTCCTGCGAGACAGCACAGCAAGGGATTGCACCTCAGGGGATGGCAGTGATGAAGCTGTGAGCTCCTTGAGGAACAGATCACAATCTCTGCCCAGGGTCATTTCCACTCCAGATCTGGAGTCTGACAGCTCCTCGCTCAGCTCAGGCAGTGAACCCAGCAGTGTGCTGAGCTGGAAGCCGGACTTGTCCAGGTCTCTGCCTGCAGTGGAGCAGGCAGCGAGCCCAGTCCTTGGACCCACCTCAGCCACACACAGCAGCAAATCTCCACGCCTCACCCACAAGGACAGGAACGACTCAGGCTTTGTGGAGCCATCTGCTGCTGACCTAAACTCCCTCGCTGACTCAGAGGTGCCCACAGGTGCCCCCAAGGTGCCCACGCGTCCCTCGGCCCATGAGATCCTCCAGAGATGCAGCACAGTCACCAAGCGTGCCCTGCAGCAGTCAGCTGCCTGCCCACCCCTTCATCCCCTGCCCAGCGCTCACTAGGGCCCCATGCCTCACATTGCAGGGACTGCTGCTTTCTGAGTTTGCAGACGTGGTTTTGCTGGGTTAATGCTGTAGCATGCACGCCATGGCCAGGGAGCTTTAACCAGGGCACACGCTGTTACTGGCAGAGCTGCAGTAGGATCCAGCAGCTTCTGTTTAACATAGGTCACTTAGGGCTCAGTACCCTTCCTTAGACACATACTTATCCCACACCACCATTTATCAAAATGTCTCAATTTTCTTGCACGAATCCTCACTCTGTGGCTACCTGACAGTGCTGGAGAACAGAGGAGTGAAACCCATAGCTACAGACACGTGAACAGCATTTACCTGAATCCCTGGAATAGATCTAAGTTCTATTTAATTTTTTACTTTAAGGTTACATGAACTCAGGTAGCAGAAAACTGACCAGGCAAAAGCATGTGTGAATTGGCTGGACTCTGAATGGCTGAGGACAAAACACATTGGTAGTACCTAGGAATTTCATCTCTTACCTTGCCTTAATGGCATTCTGCAGGCATAGGGATAAAAAGGGCTGTAGTACAGCTTGTGTGCTGGCTGGGTAGTGTGGGTAGTGTGAGCCAGAGCTCCCAGTGATGAGCAAAACTTAAAGAGGGGGTTTGATAGCAACTGAAATTTACAGTACTTCCTATACTAAATTCATCTGCTAAAACTGAGTTAGAAAAGTGATAGATTTATATAGATTGCTGCCTTTAATTTTAGTTAGCCTTCCATTATGTCTGTTTTTGTTTTTTTTTTTTAAATCAGGCATTTTAGCCAGCTTGCAAGGTGTTTGTTTTGTTCTAAGTTTTATACACTTGTCTCTGAAATAAAACACATAAAAATATCTAAAAGGACTGTGTAGTTTTCGTACTCCAAAGACTTGCTTGTTGGAGAATTAAAATCACACCCATGTGCCTGCCAAGTGCTGCATTTGGGGCAGGAAAGCTGACATTCCTGCCTTGGCCCAGCCTACATTTTGCCCAGGTACACAGAATATTCAGTGCTTAGACAACACTGATCCATGCACACCTCCTAGCTAAACCAGGATATATAGTGAGGCCAGTTGTATCTCCCAACTCCAAGCCTTTACAATCCCTGTAAAGACAGCTCACTCACAGCCAGATTCTGCCTTTCCTTTGAACTGAGCACTCCTATCGCCCAGGCCTCAAAATCCAGGCTGTGAAAATACAAAGGGAAGGCACAACTTGCCCAAAGGAACAAATCCTTCCTTTCAATAAATCGCAAGGAGACCAAACAATGGTCTTGTTTTAGAAATTCAATTTAATTAAAAAAAAAAAAAAAGATATTATAAAATACAAAGTATTCCAGGTGCTGTGTGGTGGGAAAGCAGTTCGGGCTCCTGTCAGGAACCAGCAGCTGGTGAGGGAAGAGTCACAAAATCACATCCTCCTGATGTGACACGTCAGCCAGCTTCATGTTTTGCCACATGAAGTCAACGAACATGGAGGCCTGCAGCAAGCGGCTCAGCCTCTGAAAGTGGCGCTCTGCAAAGAAAGAAAAGTGATGGTTGGTATCACAAGGGGAGAAGTCTACCAGAAATGGGTACAGAACACCTCTCTTCTGTTTAGAAGAGAGCAGATGGAGCATTCACAACATAAGAGGAGACCTCACAGAGGCACAAACTGTGGAAAAACTCTCAGTCCAAGCCAACAAAGAGAGGCCACAAGGCACTACATCACACAACACCAGGATCTTAGAATGGTGCGAGTTGGAAGGGACTTCAGAGCTCATCTACTTCCAACAGCACTGCCACAGGCAGGGACACCTTCCCCTAGACCAGACTGCTCAAAGCCCCATGCAACCTGGCCCTGAATCCTTCCAGGGTTGGAAGATCCACAACCTCTGTATGCACACAGAGCACAATACAGGAAGAGAGTTCAGATCTCACATAAGCAGAAGGCAGCTGAGATTGGATACAATCAATTTCCACAGCACATCATTGCAGGCACCTCCCAGCAGCTCTGGGCTGGGTTAACCTGCCCACCGCCCAACTGTTTCTGCAGCACCGCTCACCAGTGTAAGGCAGCAGGGACTCCACAGCAGATTTAATGCCCGAGTACTGCAGGAGGTTGTCTGGTGCTTCATGCTTCAGGAGGGTTTCAATGACAGCTTGAGCCTCATGGCAGTTTCGAGAGTTCGTATTCCACGTCACCAAGAATGTTAACACCGCCTCTAGGGAAGAAGGACATCTGTGCACATGGGTTGGGCAAAAAAAACATCTCTCGTGTCAGAGATCAGCTTTAATTTCACTTCAGAAAATAAGCCCCAAATCTGAAAGGTTTTAGCTCTGAAACCACGCAGTAACAAACCTTTCTGATCCTTCCGCAACCGAGCAATGTTCTCTTCCAGGCGCTTTCGCCCATCGCTCTCCTTGAGGATGGCTAAAAAGAAGAAATTAAGGATTAGGGACATTAAAATTAAAATATTTCAACAACAAGACCCATGCCTCCCGCCTACACTGCAGATTCTGTAAAAAATACCATCCCTTGTGACAGTTCCAAACCTTTAGGAGTTATTGGAAAAGGGTAAAATAGAGGCTTTCAGATAATTTGACTTTACTAATTTACTTTAACTTCAGTTTATTAAAACCTTCAAACTGTAGCCTGTGTCTGACTTCAGTCAGCGTCTATCTGGAAGAGATGGAAAGCAGAGAGGGCAGAAAAAAAACCTTCAGAGTACAGAGTGAACTCACCCTTAACGACCATCAGCACCGTGTGCGGACGATCCAGAGAGATTGCCAAACCTAATGCTTTGAGGAACCTTTTCTCATGAAGCAGATTAGAAAGCTCTTGTTCTCTGGAAAACAAAGCAGTCAGGAGTATGAGACAAGTATTTGGCATTCAGTACAGAAAGTAGCTGATTTGGCAGTAATGGTGTGCAGAGGTTGAATGCCATGAAGTGAACAGTGCATGCCACTGAATGGTTCAGTGCCCTCACTGTGGAGGTAATTACCCTAGGCATGTTCAAGGGATTCTTGGATTACTCAATGCTGGCTGAAGCGGGACAAAATGAAAGCAGGTTTCAGGGGTTTGACATGCTTTATCTTAGGAGCACCAATCCATTATCAAGCTGACAATATTATAGCAAGGATTTGCAGCAATAAAACTTCTATGAAGCAGAAAAGCCTCTGGTGCCATGGCAGCATCTAAACCTCTACAGGACAGCCTTCAAATCAGGGGGAGTTGGATGGCTCTAAGTGTGGAGATTTTATCCAGACATAAGGCACCTTTCATGGCCCACTACTACCCACAATCAACTTACTTCATAATCTGCTCCTCCCGTTTAGCTTGTGCCTCCTCCTGTTCAATTTCAGTGACATCCTATAAAACCAGAATATAACTTTGTCATACCTTGTTTTAATTCAGATGAAAGAGCCACTAAGTGATGAGAAAATCATTTTCTGCAGCAAGATCTCCAGTCAAGTCGTTTACATGTTAAATCCAACAACTCACAATTCCCTCCAAGCTCTCTCTAGAAGACCAGTGCTGGAAAGGCCACTTAAAGACCAACTCCTGTTCCTTTTAAAGCATCAACTGGAGAAATTCAACGTGGTCAAAAAACCCCAAACCAAACAAAATAAAAAATATCCAAGATATGTCTTACTGATGTAATTGCAAGGTGCATAAAATGAGGACAACATGTATCATGCTGGAACAGTGAGGAAGAAATCACTGAGATACTGAACGCTGCAAATGCATTCTGATCAGTAACCCAGAAAAGAGACACAAAGACCCTGCACTGTACCTTCCACAGTGTGATGGAGGAGTCGCTGGATGCTGTCACAACCATGTCATCTTGCTTGTTAGAGTGAAGACCCCAGATTTTATCTTCATGGCTATCTAATGTTTTTACACACTCATTCGTTTTAATTGTCCAGAGTTTTAAGAGCCCATCAGAACCACTTTTGGAAGAAGAAAAAAAAAACAAAACAAAAACACAATCTCAGAAAATCACTGGATAGACCATTCTTGCTCTACCCCACCCAAAATACTGAATAAACTCATTCCAGCACCTACCAAATATGAGCAGAATTAACCAAACATCTTGAGAGATCTAAAGAATTTCAACTTGTTCCTGGTAGTACTGGCACCCCCTGGGGTGATGCCATCTTGGAATGCCCTACTACCTACACTTCTTCATACACTTCAACGCTCTCCTGGCGTTTCTGGTCTGTTACATTTCAGCCTTTCTGTAAGAAAGGGCAATTCAGGAGATAAACTGCATTCTTTCCTGCTTCTAGCTGGAGAACAAACCTTCTGCAGCTAACAGTAAGAATTTAGCCCTGGCTGCTCTTGCATCACCAAAAGCAGTAAGGTGAAATGCATCCTGAGCTCTGCCCTGTGGTGTATGTCACTAACCCAGCAACATCAGTGGAGCTAACTGGAAACATAGTGTAACTGGAGAGGAAAACAAGACACATCTCTGCTACATGACATAAAGATGGCACTCTCCTATCAGTCTCTCTAAAACTAAATCCACTGCACAGTCTTGCTGCTCATACCAGCTATGTTTTCTGAATAATTCTGGCTTCTTGTGTAGGCACTTACCCACTGAGCAGCTGTGTTCCTCGGCTTACAAAAATGATTTTCAGTACAGAGGCATCATGACCTTCAAAGGTCTGGAAAACAAGAAAGCAGCTCCAAAGTATTACAGCTGTTGCCAGGTTTTCAAAGAAGATCCTCTTTCAAGGGAATAATGCCCAATAATACCAAAGCCCAGATAGGTAAATTAAAAAAAATGTGTGTGTGTGTGTGTATATATATATATATATATATATATATATGTATGTATATATAAAATAAATCAATCTGTGTAGCATGTGAGAGTTGCCTAGAGCAAGGAGCAATCTGAGCTGTCATTACCTTCAAACAACTGAAGTCCTGAAGACCCCAAAGCTTTAGGGTTCCATCTGCTGAAGAGGTGGCCAAAATCTGATCCACTGGAGAGAACTGCACACACCAGATTCCACGCTTATGTCCAGTGAAGACACCCAGCAAAGAGCAATCAGAACAGGACCACAGCTTGGCCAGCCGGTCCTGTGAGCCCGTGGCAATGAGCTTGTCGTTTGGAGAAACTGCCACGCTGTTTATGTCCTGCAAAAGTCACAGAAACAGAGAGCAAAGCAGTTTAAGTCTGCTTTTGCTGTCAGAGAGCCAGGAATTGCAGGGTATAAAACAGGAGAGCATTTAAGTACTAAAAATATGCTCTCGCATCAGGTGGAACTTCACCTTGTCATGACCTCTCTCAGTCACTTGCGCATGAAGGGTTTCTGGACTGGAGATCAAGGCTGCTTTTGCTTTGGAAGTGAGAGACTCTGGGATATTCCACACTTTTATTGTGCAGTCCTGGCTGCTGGTCACTATAAAGCTTTCTTTCAACCTGAAAGAGAGAAAAGAAGCACGCCAAGCATAAGAAAGCAGAACAGTGGTTTTCACCGCACTGAGAAAAGGCCTTGTCCTCTCGGAATCCACACAGTCACTCTGCTGTGACATTAAACAGAGCATGAGTGCTTTTGAAAGTTGTCTTTCATTTTACTTAAGCCCCTGGGATAACCTCCCTCCATTCAGCAGTTAGCCAAAACACTGCTAGCTTTCTTCATTTGCACACTAAGGTTTGTGGCAACTTTTGAACAAGCTAGGCCTCCAGACTGCTAGGCAGCACAAAGTAGAAGAGCTGATAAACAGATACACAATTTAAGCAAGCACCTTGATAGGAACACTCCCTCCATTCTCCAGTCAGTTTCTCCAAATTACTTGAGGATTACCTGGCAAATTAAGCAGCTGCTGCTCTTTAAGCCAAACAGAGGGTAGACTGACAAAGAAATGCAAACTTCACAGCTTATAGACAAATGTGCATTCAAGAAAGAAAACCACAAACATTCTCCCTTCAATTCAGAGCACCCTGACAAGCTGGATTCAAACACGACAAACAATGTTATTCAGAAGCAGACATTCACGAAAACATTCACTGAGGACCAGTACAGCAGCCATGACTCATGCCTGCAAAGGTAAAACTTTGTTTGACTTTTATTACCTTGAGCAAGAGACAGCGCCTACCCCATGAGCATGACCCAACCCTTGGGCCACACAGACCACCCTGCCATCTTTATTCATCCGCCACACTCGAATGCTTTTGTCCTGTAATGGCAAAGAACAGACAGTGATCAGACTTCCACGCATTTACTACATCTGTAAGCCTGGCTATTCAGTGGCTTTTAAGCCTGTATCTTTGCCTGCTTTCATCAGAGCAAGGGAGCAACATTTAAAAGGCGTAATGGAAGACTCCTGTATTTTAGGGATGTAGCAGTCATAACTGCCATCTTAACAAAAGCCCTTCCTGCCATACTGGAATATAACAACTCTATCCATAAAGATCAATAGCAATGAACAGCTTCATTCAATGAAGAATGCCTACGCACCTTAGCACAGCTTACAAACATCAGGCCTTTCCTGAACACATCCAAAGCAAGAATCGTTTCTAAACAGAGGAAGAAAAAACAGCTGGATGCAAAGGAATACTGGAATCAGACAACAGAAGTGTATTAATTAGTATGAAGTCCACAGCTCAGTGATTAGGGCCGGGTTTGAGAGACTCAGGAACATATCTGTACTCCTTATGAAGTGACAGGTGGCATATGGCATTGGTGCAGGTCTGTCACTGCAGCCACAAAACAGCAATCAGAGCAAGCACTCCCATACCTACACCCTCAACTCCAAACTAAACTGATTTCAGTTAGTGAGAAAGACTGAACTGACAGACCTGGATAAAGATAAAGCAGCATTTGCAAAGTCAGGAGCGTACAGAAAAATACCCCACAAAATCCCCCCTCAAAAACAACCAAACAAACCACCAAAATAAGTCGTGATGCTACTCCAGACAGAGCCCAGTGACTCCAGTCCCACATAAAAGTTGTGAGAAAAGCAGGATAAAGAACTACTTCCACATCTTCCACCCATCTCCATCAGAGCTGACCACACACACTCACACACACCTGAGTGGCCATAGAGGATCTGGCAGTGTGATGTTGACAGTTCAAACACTTTCAGTTGAGGGCTGTTGGTAGCCACAACAATGTGAGAATCACCAGCCCCGAGGAACTTCACATCCAGAACCTCATCGTTGTAACCCGCAAGCTGATGATGGCAGAACAGAAAAAGTCAAACAGGGTGAAGCACCAAATGGCACCATTCTCAGGGAGGCTACATTCCCATTTTCTTTCACTTAATTCTGATCTTATTAGACATAAGCTGGAATACAGAAGGGATTTTTGTCTGAGGCTGTTCTGCTTTCCATTCGGTATTATTTGTGCAATATCCCTCCAACTCCAACAGTGGATCTGGCTTCCTGGCTTGTAACCAAGGAACAGTTCAGGAACAAACTTTCAACAATAAAGCTTGTTATTTCAAGAACAGACTTTTCACTGGAAGCAAAGCTGAGCCTAAAATACTGATAAAAGGAAAAGAAAGGCTGAGGGTTGTTACCTGCTTCCTGAGCTGAAGAGTTTGAGCATCATATAAAACAATGTTGTGCTCCACAGACACTGTAACTATCTCATTTCTCTCAGGCACAAGCATGCAGTGGGTCAGGCTGTGCTCACTGGCCTCCTCCTCTGACTCCACAGGCTCAAAGGGCACAGGCTGGGTGTACACACAAGCAGCTGTAGCAACTTCCCAGATTTTCAGGACCCCTAGCAAATAATATAGATTATGTCAGAGCCACTGTTTTAGACAGTGATTGTACAAGGAATATAAAACAAACCTTGGCACTGTGTACAAGTAAAAGCCACACAGCCTTAAGGCCTGATAATTCTTCCTCATCTGCTATCACTGAAGGAAATCAGGAGAAGGCTTTGCTCTCCATCCCCCAAGAGTTCAGCCCAACACTCCTGCCACACAAACCATGTATCCCAGGAACAACAGCAACGTAGCACCTTAAGCACAGTTCTTCCTTAGCCTCTAACTCCAGCAGCAACAAGACAGGATGCTCACCTTTGCTGCCAGCTGTGAGAAAATGCAGCCCTTGTTTCTTCACACCCAGCTGAGAGAAATCTCCTCGTTCAGGCAGCAAGATGGCAGCTTCCACGCTCTACAAAGGAGTTGGCCAAACAGCAGCTTAGCACAAAGGATTAGAGTCCTATTGCAGCAAGCAGCTGTGTTAACAGCTCATTAGTGCCAAAAGCACACAAACCATGCTTCAATGCCCCAGACTACACCACACAGGTGCCTAGGAAAGGCTGGCAGACACAAAGCAAGAAGAAAGTTTTCTAGCAACTGTCTCTCTTTCCTTCTCCAGAAGTGGGGCATAGGTAGCATACACTTCTACAAATTGTCCAGGCACAACTACATCAAGCAAGTACAGAGATAACAAACAGCTTCAGACAGAGCTTTAAGGCATTGGGAAAATACACACAGAGTAGTGTCACATCACAATATATAAAAACCCACATTTTATTTACACACATGTAGGAACCCATACATTATACACATAAACCTACAAAGACAGCAGAGAATCTCAAAGGAATAAAAGAAATGCAATTTCACCTCATAGATAGGGACAGTTCGTTTACTTTCTCTGGTTTTCAGGTTCCACACCATGCAGATTTTATCACGGCCAGAACTACAAGATAAATCAGCATTAAAAAGCATTCAACTCAATCTCCGAACTCAAATTTGGAGTTGTGGGTTCAACATTTCTCTGAAGAAGTCCACAGTGCATTGTCAAGCTGAGACTGAATACTTCTAGCAGTTCTTACCCCCAAAGGACAAACTACCCCACCCGAACTTCACTCAAGCACCCAATCTCTGCCAAGAGCCAGAGTTAATGAAAAAGCTAAGCTTTTTTTACCTAATGAACGTGTTTCCATCTGCAGTGAATGCCAGGGAGGTGACAGCACTGAAGTGGCCATCCAGCACAGCCACACACTTGCTGGAATTCAGATCCCAAATCCTGATTTTGTAGTCCATTGAAGAGGAGAAGAGTTGCAGACGGGAGATATCAGGGTGGAACTCAACGAGGCTAGAGAGGAGAAACACTTGAATGGAGTAGGAATAAGCTGCCTGGCACCTTCTTTGCGTTAGACCAATATATAAATAGAAATGCATTGCACACAAAGAATTTGACAATTCACATCAATCCCAGCATGCAGGCCATCACATTAAGTGACTGAAAAACAGGGCTCATCCTTACTGTACAACTCCTGAAGATCCTTTCAGGTTGTGTGTGCAATACTGCTTGACCATATCCCAGATCTTAATGGTGCTGTCACAGCCACCTTAGAAAAGAAAAGCATGCCAGAATGAAGAAAGGAGGTCCAACACTGCAACAGCTGTAAAATTTAATGAGTAACAAAGGCAGCAGGAAAAAAATGAATCCAGGAACAGCCATCCACACCAAGAGAAGTTCATGAGTACTTCACGCTTATAAAATCTGACTGTCCACAGAAAATAAACTTCAAAATAAACTGACACATTAGAGTTCATGCTTGTCTTCCATCTTCAAGGATCCCTAACTGCACATTCAGATTAACTATGCCACGCTGTCTCATAAATCCCTGATATTTACCAGCACTTTACTAAAAACATTTTCGAATACTGGAAGAACTCTCTCAATAAAACACTTTACACATATATAAAGCCTCTTATGATGATGTATGTAACAGAGAGCTCACCACCTCATGCTGCATTAAGTCAGGCTGAAATAGGATCATACCTGTGGCTAACAGTGTTGAAGTAGAGTCAAAGACCATGGTAGCTACTGGTGCTATGTGCACTGCCTTCCATGTGCGCACACACTTGTTCTCTCGCCAATTCCACTGCTTCAGCAGCAGGGCTCGGCTTCCTGTCACAAGAATCTATAGAAAAGCAAGGCAAAGGAAAGCAAAATCAGCCACTTCCATCAGTGACAATACACAAACAACATAAATATCCATTGCTATGATGTTCTTGAACCTTAGTATCTCAACATTCATTCATAAGACTAATACTTGTTCCAAAATGTATTAGGAAATGCACCGAACGCATAACAAGCGTTCACAAAGACCTCCTCAAAACTGAGAGACAAACATCAGAAACAACAGGAAACCTCTCCCAGAAGCTCTGACCTGCAGTGCTTCAGTATATGCATGGATGCTGGAAAGCAGCTAGAAAAAAAATCAGGATTTAAATGAAACATCAACTAATAGAGTTTCTGCATATATACAGGATAGAGTAAAACGTATTCCTGTCCCTGGATACATCTTTGTAGCTAATTACAGTAAAAAAAAAAAATCAACAGTAATTGCTACATCTGACTCGAACCCAGAAGAGATAACAGACTCCACAGAGTTCCCCAGGGACATTCACGGCAGAACACTCCTCAGACTTCACTGGACTTATCAGGAGGCCCAGGAAAGAAAAACACACAGCAAACACAGCCATACACATACCTCATCATCAGGGCTGAGAACAAATGAAGTGATGTCCTCTTGGTCGTCCTTGAAAAGTGATAAAAACACAGTTAATCATCCGTGCACTGCTTCAGAGTGCTCTCAAGCCTTCCTCTGCCACAGCTTCTACTGACCCAAGCATACCCAGCACCACGCACACAGTGATAAACAATGCAAACACCAGCCACGGTTGCAGTTCTCAGACCCCTCTATTCCGACTCCCAAAAGCTTCAAAACACATCAGTTACAAGGCCTGAGAGCCACGGGAAACGCTTCAGTGTTCCCTCACCTGCTCAAGGCTGTGCAGCAGAGCTCCCGTCTCGACATCGATCACGTTCAACTTGGTCCCACAGGGGCAGAACATGAACTTTCCATCCCGGCTTACCTAGAAAACAGAGGATGGAGAGCTGAGAGTAGGCAGTGGGGGTGGCCCAGCAGGGAGCAGGGCGCTCCCCAGCCCCTTCTAGAGACAACGGCCGTAGGCGACCACTACCTGCACTCGCCCTCCTTTGTAGAACGGCTCGATTTTCCTCGACACAGCATAACTGAGAGAGGAAGAAAGGGAAATGCATGGACAGATTGTTAAAGCGAAGACAGCGCAGCTCGGCCGCTCCCAAAGGCGAACCTTACGGCCGCACAGCCCAGCCCCAGCCCCGCTCACTTGCTCTTGAAGCGCACCGCGCTGCCCGCCGCCGTGGCCATGACACCCTGCGATCCGCGTGCAGGCCGCTTCCGGGTTTCGAGGGCGGGACTTCCGGCTGCGGGAGTTGGATTTCCGGCGCATGTGAATAACGCACAACCAACACAGGAAGCACCCTCTCTGCGCCTCACGTGGGAAAAGGAAGCGCAGGGCGCGGAGCCGCTTCCGTCGGAACAAACCGCTGCCGTTACGGAACGGAAGGCGGCTGGGAACGGCTTCCCACTCGTCCGAGTTATGTTCCAGCACTACACCCACACCCTTCAAACCCCAGAGTTTGCGGACTATACAAAAATACAAGTAGCAGGACTCGAGAAAGTGTTTAAGTAAATTTTTATTGAAAGTGCTCAGCTCCATTCACATAATCATTCTTTTATAACCGTTCTGCAGAGCTTTGAAGTATTCTAACTGTAAATCCTCCGCCCTTCTCACGAAGACGCTTTTTGTCTCATCTTCACATAAAGGATCCTAGCCGGGCTGTTATACCTGCGGGGAAACGCACAGCACTTACACACCGCCCTCACACTCGGCCACCCCCAGGGCCCCTCACTGAAATTATGGGAACATGGGTTTCACTCCCCACACACCGTCACCGTGGGCAATAAGCTTTGATGTTCCCTATGCTGTCGGCACAGTTATCTCACCGGAGGCCACAGGAGACCGCAGATGATTTTCAGACTGTGCCAAACGCTGCTTCCCAGCCCTCACACCAACAGTCTTCTTTCTGTACCCACCCCCTACCAGCACAGCTTATAACGCAAACACAACTCCAGCAAAGGCTTAAAATCTCTAAACACAACTAAAAGAAAAAAAAACGAAGAAGCAAACAAACCAAACCCGTCTACCCCACACAAGACACCCCAACTCACCAACCTCCTTACTTATTAGACCACAGTCCCACGTGTGCGCGCCTTTATACCATGAGACTACGCATGCGTAGAGGTGGTGCATGCGTACAGCTTCCAGCTGGCCCTCCCGCCCCGCACCCTGTATAATTAAGCGGTTAACGCCCCTTTCGCGCTGTAGTGTATTAAGAATTCAGCGCGCCGGGTTGGCACTACACAGAGGTGTTCTCGCGAGAACTTTCTGAGTATAAATAACGGACGGCGGCGAGTGGCGGCCTTCTACTCTAGGAACACGTAAGTGCTGATGGCTGTGGGGTGGCGGCCGTTTGCGATCTCCGCTCTATCCGCGCCCATCCGAGCCGCCTGCGGTGTGGGGCCGGCCGTGCCTCGCCGGATGGGTCCCGGCCGGGCTTTGTGATCGCGCCGCGTAGTTATTTCTAGTTGATGGTGGCGGTGTTCTGGCTAATGTACCTCTCTTTTTGTATAGCAAATGGCGGACGACGCCGGTGCTGCAGGAGGGGCAGGAGCCGCCCGAGGAGGCTTCCGCGGCGGCTTCGGTACCGGGCTGCGGGGCCGCGGGCGCGGCCGTGGTAGGGGCCGAGGGAGAGGCCGCGGGGCCCGTGGAGGCAAAGCAGAGGATAAGGAAGTGAGTGGAGCCTGCAGGGTGGGGAGCGTTATGTCGGGCTGACCCGTGGTGTTGTCTGTAGTCCCTATACCTCCAGAAGATGCTGCAAGCCCATTGTCGTTTACTTGTTTCGTCTTTAGTGGATTCCTGTCACCAAACTTGGTCGCCTGGTCAAGGATATGAAGATCAAGTCTCTGGAAGAGATCTACCTCTTCTCCCTTCCCATCAAGGTGAGGTTCTGTGGATGCTCAGAGCTGGTGAGCAGTGTGCAGCAAGGTCTCGGTCTGAACTGTGAAATTGGCATCAGTTGCTGCATTTGTTATTTAGAACACTCAAGTTGAGCTGTATTGTTATTTAGTTGACTCCGGACTCATTTGCAGAGAAGAGCAGTGAGACTTGTGTGTTTTGTTTTGTGTGGAGATTGCAGCTTAGAAGTGTGGCTTAGAAGTGTGATTAAATGGCTGAATCTTGTAGGAGTCAGAGATCATTGATTTCTTCCTGGGGTCTTCTCTGAAAGATGAGGTGTTGAAGATCATGCCTGTCCAGAAACAGACGCGTGCTGGTCAGCGTACCAGGTTTAAGGTAATCTCTTCTGTGGATTTTTTTCTTGAACATTATTTGGATTGTGATAATTGTGGCTGCATCAGAAATCTAAAACCCAGTTTTCTTTTGTTACTTTTGATCTGGGAGGCAAAACTGTAAGGGGAGAATTATGCTTCTCAGACATAATGAATCACAGAATGACCCGGGTTGGAAGGGACCTCAAGTATCATCAAGCTCCAATTCTCTTCTGTAACAATGGCCACCAACCTGCACATTTAATAATACACCAGGCTGCCCAGGGCCCCATCCAGTCTGGCCTTGAACACCTCCAGGGATGGGGTGTCCACAACCTCTCTGGCAGCCCATACAGCACCTTACTAAGCTTCGTAACTTTATAAGTTATAGGAGTTGCTTTAACAACTGCTTAGTTGTAGTGTACTGTAGCTGTGATCATATGCTTCTGGTTATCTGTGGTGAGATCCTGCTGGATTATGTTCTGCTGAGAGAGAGTTCCTGCATGACAAAGCCTTGGCTGAAAACTTTCCTTCCATTTTAGGCTTTTGTTGCCATTGGAGACTACAACGGCCATGTTGGTCTTGGTGTTAAATGCTCTAAAGAAGTTGCTACTGCGATTCGTGGGGCAATCATTTTGGCTAAATTATCCATCGTACCAGTGAGACGAGGCTACTGGGGGAACAAGATCGGCAAGCCTCACACCGTGCCTTGCAAGGTAAGAACAACATGCTGTGCATTGCCTGTGAGTCGCGCCGTGGTGTGTGCTGTGGAAGCTGGAACCTGCTGTGCTCATAGGTTACTGGGCGGTGCGGATCTGTCCTGGTGCGTCTGATCCCGGCGCCTCGTGGTACAGGCATCGTGTCTGCCCCTGTTCCCAAGAAGCTGCTGATGATGGCTGGAATCGATGACTGTTATACCTCAGCCCGGGGCTGTACTGCCACGCTTGGCAACTTTGGTAAGTGTGAGGTTATTGCGTTGTAGTTATGCATGTGTTGTTTTACTGGAAGGGAAAATAGTGCTGCGGTGTTGTTAAGTCCATGGCAAATGGAAAGCTCCCAATCTCCCAATCTGCGCGGTTGCACTTGCTTGAAGTAGTGTAATTGTCGTAAATGGAGAGAGAAAGGAAACTGAATTTTAAGAGTATAACAGAGAGATCTTGTTATGGTCTCTCTGTTTCCTCTGAAATTCTACACTTCTGGAGATGTGTAAATGGGTACAGGAGTTCATTTCTGTAACAGTGATGTGCAATATTTAACTTCTTTCCATAGCCAAGGCCACCTTCGATGCCATCTCCAAGACATACAGTTACTTGACTCCTGACCTCTGGAAAGAGACTGTTTTCACCAAGTCTCCTTACCAGGTACACATGCAACGCTTCCTTCAGTTCCCAGCTCACATTGTCCTGATAGTCTGATAAGTTTGTACTTAAGTAGCATTTCATGGTTCAATAAGAAAGAAATAAGTGAAATATTAAGTAACAGAACTGTAACTGAAAATCCCACCCCAGTGTACACAGCTTGTTGAAAAGTTCCGATGCTGAGAAGGCACCACAGTGGTTTACAGAAACTAAATGCTATTTTTTTTGTTTTAATCCAGGAGTTCACTGATCATCTGGCTAAGACCCACACCAGAGTCTCAGTGCAGAGAACCCAGGCAGCTGCTGTGGCAACTACTTAAGTGGTTTTTGTACAAGGCAATAAAGTGGTCAGTGGACAAGAAATTGGTTTGATTGAATGCTTTGTGTATTGGGCAGATGGATTAAGTCTGTGCTTGGGATCTGAGTAGGCTCAAGTTTGTGGGCTACAGCCTGAACATCTGTTGGGTGGAACAGAATGTTTTACACTAACCCTTGTTAATCATACATTAATCCTGAGTGGGGTTTGTAACCAAAGAGAGGGGAAAATAATATTCCCTTATACTGTCCTTTCACAGTGTGTTTACTCTGAGGGTGCTCCCTACCATGGTTAGGTAGAGCAGAATTAATGGTTTGTAGATTAATGGTAATAGAGAAATCCAGCAGGGACACCCTGGGGTACCACAGCTGGGGTGGGTACATGGAGCTGACTTCATTTAGAGAGTGGTAACAACCAACTGAAACAGATCTCAAGCAGGAAGAATTCTAAGTTTTTGCACACCTCTTCAAAGAATGAGTCTATGCTAATGGCATGGCAGATGTTTGGGTTTGCAAGTTTATTGTAGAGCATCACAGTTCACAGATGCAACACAGGATTGATAAAAGCACCACTGACAGACGTGCTAATTATTCTGTATCCAGATTTACTGAGATGCATTTTCTTGTGCCTTCATTTCTTCTATCATCCTGTGCTTCTGCTTCATCAGACATGTCCTGGCATTTCCGTGGACACCAAGATCACCATCTAAAAGGAAAGGTAACAATGTGAATGTCTGAAGAGTAGCCCTCAGCAGCTAGGAGGAACCAGGTCTGACCCAGGTGAAGTGTGGCGCTTAGGACAGGTGCAAGCTGCAGTGCTGAGAGAGAAATGCACACAGCTTTCGATACTGTAGGAGTGTCAGCTGTGCTGTGCTTAGGAGTGTCACTGCCCAGGCCCAGTGGGTCTGGCACATCTGAACGCTGAGCTCAGATCTGCAGCATTTTCCAAGAGGGAGTTTTAATGCAAAGAAAAGATCTTTTGAACCTTCTTTTCCCCATATGCTGTTACAGCTATGGCAGATGTAAAGGCTGCAGTACTCACATCTGTCTTGGTAGGCTTTGGTAACCTGTGCAAGCTGCTTCGCCTCCTTGGCACAATTCTGAAAATGGTTTGGTCCTTCCCTGTGCTTGCATGCACCGAGCCTTTCCCGGACTATTTCCACAATCTGCTGATCCACCAACCTGTGTGGGAGATGAGTCGGAATGCAACTGCAACACATGGACTACAGAAGAGCAGAACTGCAGAAACCAGGATGACACTAATGCTAGCCTGCCCAGCTAAGCAGGCTCCAGGGGACAGAATGACTGCAACCACCAGTGTTCTGTAAGGGGGTAGACACAGTGGCTTAGGTAACCATTCAACACCCCAAAATCCATGCGATTCCAATGCGACCCCCACGACTCCCACAGCCGACCGAGAAGAGCGGGAGCGCTCTGTGACCCCCCGCTGGGGGCAGCCCTGTGCCAGCCGTACCTGTCCCTCCTCCACTGCGCTTCAGCCTCGTAGAAGCAGAGGTAATCACCCTCCAGGCACTCGCTTAGGTCGGGCACGCGGCGAAACTTCTGGTGGTAGTAATAGGACTTGTTCTTGGCTTGCTGGCGCTCGATCCACTCTGCAACAGCAGCGGCACAGTCAGGCACCTCACAGCCCGGTGCGTCCGTCTGTGCCACCACCGCTGCGTGCACTGCCTGTCCCCGTGTCCCCGTGTCCGTCCCGTGTCCCCGTCCCCACACCGCATCGCTGCCCTTCCGACGGCAGCGGGAAGGCCGCGCTCAGCCCGGTGACCGGTCTGTACCTCGTACGAAGGTAACGGGCGCATCGATGATATAGTTGAACGCAGTCTGGATGAGGGTGACCGGATTGGGCAGAGTCGAGGTGCTCTCCGAGACCGGAGTACGGCTCGGCGGCGCTTTATACACCTCCGGGTCCGGATCGTCCGGCATGGCGGCGGCGGAGCTGGGCGGACGGCGGGGACGAGGAGAAGATGGCGGCGCCCCGCACAGCGCCGGCGGCGGCGGACGCAGAGGTCAGAGGGCGTGGCTCCGCGCATGCTCCCTCGAGGCGCGGTGCATGCTGGGAATTGTAGTCCGCTGCTATGGCGGCTAGGCGAGGACTGGCTTCATGTTTTCAGGCATGGAAATGTAGTAGCACTAAGGTTGAGAAAGCAAATCCCAAGTCCAACGCCAAGCCGTCCTACTATGCCCACTGATGGTGTTCCTCAGTGCTGGATCTCCACGCTCCTTGTGCACCTCCAGGGATGGTGACCCGACCCCCTTCCTGGGCAGCGGTGCCAATGCCCGACTGCTTTTTCAGAGGGCTGTTTCCTAATTTCCTACCTGAACCTCTCCTGGTGCAGCGTGTGGCCGTCACCTCTCATCCTGTCACTGTTACCTGAGAGCAGAAGCTGACCTGCACCTTACCACAGCTTTTCACTCTGCTCTCTGTGCCTGCTGGCTCAATCTCTACCCCAGGAAGAATCACAGCCTTTATTCCTGGCCTGATGTAGGACTTCTTAATCTGTCCCTACCCAGAGTTTGGCCACTGGCTGTGCCCCTTGAAGGTGCTCCCACGGTTTGGCTGTGCTGTGTGCAGTTGCGAAGCTATTGTGATTGGTGCCATTCATGATGGACTTGAGGAGGGAAAGCCGTAAACTGAGACACCAGCAGTTGACCTTTACCACATCCCAACTGTTAGGGTAAAGCTGGCAGCTTTGCTAAGTGTGAAATGAATATCGCATCCAATGAAGCTAGTGGCTAAATTTGTGTCTTAAGTATTAAACAGGAGGGGCACATAGCGATAGCCTCTTCCTGCTGCTGACTTGAGCTGAAGACGTCCCATGGTTTGTAAAGCTCGGCACTGCTGCCTTTTGGATTGCATGGAAAGGGGCAGTGAGCAGGGCTAGGTTATTGGTTAAATTAGTGCAGCTGAAGTGGGGTGGACCTGACATAACTCCACTTGGGTTGGAAAAAAGGCTTGATGGAAGGTGCAGCCAGGTTCTGTAACTGGTCTACAAGGAAGGAGTTGTAGTGGGCATAGATCTAACTCCTCGGTTCTTGGGCTGGCCCCTAGATCCCCCGCCTTGAAGCCAATACCATAAGAATTTGTCAATGTCTCTCTAAAACGCTGTTGCTTTTCTCTGCCTGACACAACCTGACTAGGGATTGGGGTTTGTATATTTAGCTCTGCTAATTTGGATTCGGATTACATATTTAACCTGCACATGTTCTTGTTACTGATTCCTTTGGGCATCCTTTCTGGTTTCTTCCGACTGTTAGCTGTGCTTGCTTGGTGCCATTTGCCTTGATGACAGAGCATTGAATGTGGCCCTGTGAAGTCTGAGCAGGCCCTTTTTGATGATTCTAAAAATAAAAATTGCAGTTAACATCACAGTATAGCAGACCTATTAAATAACATATTTCTCCTTGAAATTGTTGAAGCAGAAAGGAAAAAGATTGTTTTCAGTTAGTCTGCGCCATTTTTCCAGAAACGTACTAAATTCTTTGATGTGAGTGGTAGAACCTTAAACAAAAGCCCATGCCATTTCAAATTCTCTTGTGTTGGAAATAAGAAGAAGCCCAGAATCCTTCCAGTATTCACCGGTGTTAAAAGGGATATTTCCTCTTGTACTTTGGGCTCAGTCCTTTGAGTATCTTCTGGGACCCAAGGATGAGTCTGATGTTTTTTGTTTCTCCTTTCTACAGTCCCACCGCAAATTCTCTGCTCCTAGGCATGGCCACTTGGGCTTCCTTCCTCACAAGAGAAGCCGTCGCCACCGCGGGAAGGTGAAGACATGGCCTAAGGATGACCCCAGCAAACCAATCCATCTGACGGCTTTCATGGGCTACAAAGCTGGCATGACACACACCCTGCGGGAGGTGCACAGGCCTGGACTCAGTAAGGATTGGCTAAAGGAGATCTTATCCAGGAGGAAAGAGGGGGAACAGGCTTGTTGTTGGGAAAGGCTGCTCATGGAAATGGGTGGTGGAGCATGTATCTTCTTGGCTGTGTCCTGTAATGCTGTCCAGATATTTGATAGCCAAAGGCCATCGCATGACCTGTAAGTCATGTGCAAGCTATGTAAGCTGAGTCTGGGGATTTCCGGGAAGTCCTCACCCTGGTTTGTTGGTTGGTGGTTTGTTGGATCCTGGTGGCAGAAGCACCCTGACAAATGCTGGGCACTGTGAAACATTCGTGGGGAATTTTAAAATGTTACCCATGGGATGACTGTGAGATTGGAGCCAAAGTCCAACATGCAGAAGATGGGTTAAAGTGTGCTGAGCCATAAAATCTATCCACTTGGGTGCCTGAAGGTGAAACTGCGTGGCTCTCCAGCAGGACTTGTGGATGTGGGAAGAGATGAAAGATCTAGCAGTGAGAGTGTGACCTTGCCTCCAGCATACTGTTTGCTTAGTGGGCCAGACCACTAAGACACATAGACCACTAAGGCTCCCAGGCAAGAATCTGATCTCTTCCTTTTGCTATCTTGCAGGGATCTCTAGGAGGGAAGAGGTGGAGGCTGTGACCATCATTGAGACCCCACCAATGGTGGTGGTGGGAGTTGTGGGATACATAGATACACCAAAGGGCTTGAGGAATTTCAAGACTGTTTTTGCTGAGCACATCAGTGATGAGTGCAGACGACGTTTCTATAAGAACTGGTACGTGCTTCCCTGGTTGGAGTGTCACTGGGGTCTCTTGCAGGCTCTCTGTGTTGCCTACATGTTGCAGACAGCTCAGCTACTAGCAGCTGGCTCTGAGGTGGAATGAATTTAGTCATGCACAGAGATACTGCAAACAGCTTGATGCTGGGAATCAGCATATGCATATGTAAATTTATTCTAATAGTTGAACCGAGTTAGTGCTTTCTGCAGTATCATACACAGTGCATGCTGCAGGTCCATTTTAATTAGTGTAGCTTGGGCCCATCTATTCCTCATTAAACTGAGACGTTCGAGCTGGGCAGCAAGTGAAGATGGGAGGAAAAACAGATTTTTCAGGAGGAATATTGATGCAGAATGTGCCCCTTGGCCCTTGTAAACAGTAACAGCCGAAATCCCACACCAACAGAGAGGAAAATGGAAACACGAATTTCATAACCATGGGAATCGTGTCTCCTGCAGAAGCGCGTGTTGGCCGTCAGATCCACCCACCACATGCTTCCAATGCTTGTTGAAGGCTGTGTTCTTTCTCCACTTAACTCTGATTCTGTGCTTGTATTTTAATGGCACTGAGCCAGTCAGTAGGAGACAACTGGATTCTTCATGCAGAAAGGTCTGAATTAGCAATCCTTTTTGCAACTCGTTATTCATCTTCCCACCTCAGAGCCCTCTCTCATGAGCCTGGCAGCCAGGGATGATTCAGGTACCCGTGGGTACTCTATGCCTTCAGGAAGGTGCATGGACCTTCTGTCCCCCGTGCTGTTTAGTCTGCAAGGCACAGTGTAGAACCAATTCATGTTGAGCTCTTGGTAGACGTTAAATGTTTCTGTCGTAGGCACAAGAGCAAGAAGAAGGCTTTCACCAAGTACTGCAAAAAATGGCAGGATGAGGACGGCAAGAAGCAGCTGGAGAAAGACTTTGCGGCTATGAAAAAGTACTGCAAGGTCATTCGTGTCATCATGCACACACAGGTCAGGGTCTTCCTCAGCTTGAGAGAGTGGTTAGGGCTGGGAGGTTGGCACAGGGGTTGTCATGATGGGGTCAGGGGAGACAGCCTGTGAAAGCAGATGAAAGGCTGTGAGGAAGAGTGTGCGGACAGCGGGAGATGCTGGCTGCCCTTTACAGCCACCTCCTGACACCAGTCCTGTCCATCTGAGCGGGCTCAGCAGGGCTCCCTGCCTGTATATCGACACAGGCTGAGCCCTGTGTCAGCAAGAGACCTCGGGCCCCATGATCACCTCAAATTAGCAACTGGTGTCGAGTGTTGGGAAAAAATAACCCACAGGCAAACACAATTTTGCCAGATGCAGATTGCTGGCTATACAAGGCCCATTTTTTTGCTGATCCCTGGAGTTAGCAACTGCATTGGAGCCTGTGGCAGAGCTAAGCTGGCTTAACTTCACTTGTGGCTGATGCAGACAGGGAGGGACACTGGCTGTCATAAAAGAAGTTGACATTGTGGTGGGGAGGGGTGATAGGGAGCTGTCTCTGCTCACTCCTTTCCTTTCACTAGTAGTGGGTGTTGTGGCCCTGCCTGCGTGTTCACAGGGTGTGGGGCAGCATTTTGCCCTAATGCACTGTCTTAACACAGATGAAGCTGCTTCCACTAAGGCAAAAGAAAGCCCACGTGATGGAGATTCAGCTGAATGGTGGGACAGTGGCTGAGAAGATTGATTGGGTCCGTGAGAGGTTGGAGAAGCAGATCTCTGTGCACAGCGTCTTCAGCCAGAACGAGATGATTGATGTCATTGGTGTGACCAAGGGGCACGGAATGAAAGGTACAAAGTGGGAGGACCCTTGTCAGGGCTTGGCTTTGTCCTTCTCACCTTATGCTGCCCATAAGGTAATGCTGGGGGGAGAAGAGTGTGAGCCGCGTTGAGAACCCACCAACTTACTGTACAGGGAGTAGCAAAGAGCCTGTGTATTTCAACCACAGTGTGCATTTCCACTGTAGCAGAGTTTGGTTTCCCTTATGTCAGTGTTGGCTATGTTGTCTGCCATGCCCAGAGTCCTCCCTGAAGGCCTGGAGGTGTTGTGAGGATGTGAAGGCACTGCACTTCTCGTGAAAGCCCCACATTTGTGAAGATGTGTTTTTTTTCTGTGTGTGTGGATATGCTCAGCAGGAACATTGCAGTCTGATTCGATCCATTGAAAGTGAGAACAGTTCTGTGCTCTGGCCCCTCACTGTGGTGACAGCTCTTGGTCTCCTTCCAGCACGGTGCCTTCTGCAAACTTCAGAAGAACAACAAAACTTTCTCCTCGCTTCACATTCCCTCCCAGCACTCAGACACCAGCCCTGAATCTCCCCTACCCCCCCAGTGTTCTCATTACCCCTGTCCGGTCACACTTGCAGGGGTGACAAGCCGTTGGCACTCCAAGAAGCTCCCCAGGAAGACACACAAGGGCTTGCGCAAAGTTGCCTGCATTGGAGCCTGGCACCCAGCCCGGGTCGGCTACTCTGTTGCTCGTGCTGGCCAGAAGGGCTACCACCACCGCACAGAGCTCAACAAGAAGGTATGGCCCAGCACTGCACCTCCCTTCCATGCTGTCATCATCCTTCTTTGCACAATGGCCTCAGTTCCCCCACAGCTTCTTTTATGTTACTCTAGAGATGTGCAGGGCTCTCATTCTGCATCTCTCTTCTTGCTCGTTTCATGCTCACAAGGTGCACCACAGAGCACATCTCAGTGATAATCATGTTTGTTGTTTCTGTGGCATCCATCAGTGTGAGGACACTAAAGTCACTGTTGTCATTTCCTTCCTTTTCTCAGATTTTCCGCATTGGCCGTGGGATCCACGTGGAAGATGGCAAAGTGGTGAAGAACAATGCCTCAACAAACTATGATGTCACAGAGAAGAGCATTACACCTCTGGTAAGGGGTAACAGGGCTGAAACTGGCCCTTGTTGTAGGAGTCTGAGTTAGAAAAGTAATTCTTTGGCAGGACACAGCTGCATAGGAAATGATTTGAATTCCACTGAAGGAAATACAGTCAGTGTGGCTGAAATGCTCTGGTGACACTGGGTGGCTGTTCTGAAGTGTGTACAGTTCAGACAGCTTGAAGGTCTGTCAGTTTTTCCTCTATTAGAAAATGTCACCAGCTTGTCATGTTCCAATCCAGTCCTCCTGCCTGCCTGCCAACCCTCTTTGTCTCTTCCTCCAGGGCGGCTTTCCTCACTATGGGGAGGTCAACAATGACTTCCTGATGCTGAAGGGCTGTGTCGTGGGCCCAAAGAAGCGTGTGCTCACTCTGAGGAAGGTGAGAGCGCAGCCGGTGCTGGGGAGGGACTGACTGTAGCTGTCTACTAACAGATGTACCACGTGCATGAAGCCCCTGAATGCTGGGCAGTGAGACTGGTTGAGCTCTTGATGCTGTGTGCAGAGAGCACGTGGCACATGAGCACGGTGCTCAGTGAGACCATTTGCAGAGTGCTAACTATGGCAGTGTGCACCCGAATGCAGATGTACCTTTGGGGGTGTGGCTGGGGGAGTTGCAAGTGGAAACCTTGGCCATAAACAGATGGTGAGGAAATGAAATGCAAAGCAAAGAGCAGGCTTGTTTCAGAGCCGCTCTGCAAGCAAAGGTATCACCTGCCATCTGAGCACCAGGATGTTCCTCTGGAAAAGTAGATTTCATGGAGCCAATTGCCTGATGGATGCACTGAGAACACCTGAGCACTGCCTTCATCAGAGCAGACATCCAGATTTTCTGTAAAGATAAGCCTGCTGCACTGTGACTTTTCTCTTTCAGTCCCTTCTGGTGCATACGCGCCGCCGAGCTCACGAAGCCATTGAACTCAAATTCATTGATACCACTTCCAAGTTTGGCCACGGCTGCTTTCAGACAGCTCAGGAGAAGCGTGCATTCATGGTGAGTTACATTCTGCACCAGCTCCAGCTGCTGGGCTGTGCTCACAGCTGGGACTGACTCCAGCCAAGCATCTGCTTCTAGACACAATAACAGCCAACTGAGTGATCGGGACCGTCTTACATAAAAGACAAACATGAATTCAATTCACACAGCAGATATTGTGCTAAGGAAGAACATGATGATCATATGAGTGATCCAAGACAATGCAACTAGCAAATAATATACCATATGGCCAACCAGTTTCCATTCACCATGGGATGTTTTAAACAAGCAGTTAACTTGGCAAGCGCTGTATTGGACATATGGTCCCTTTCACTCATAATTGTGAACTTCTTTGATTTGTTTGGAACGATTTAAAACTTCAATGTTCTTAAGAGGAAAAGGTTGGGTCAAATTCAGCCACAAATTTGTGATTTTTCTATCAGGAAGCTTTCAGAAAGGCCTAGCAGTATGTTTTTCTTAAATCCAGGGCAAAATAAATTCAAAACAAACGTAGCTTCTTGAATAGTTTTGCAGCCTACACCAGGCTGGTGCCTATGTCTGAATACAAAATAGAGAAAGTGTTTAGTGAGTGAGGCCTGCAGTTAGCAGAAAAGAGAAAAAACTGCTGCATAACAGGCAGAAATAAACTGTGTCTGGACGTGGTCTGCCAGCCAGAAATCCTACATGAAGCTAGCTAAGCCTCCTTAGCCCTGGGCAGGGGGATTGGTTATGCGGTGTCTTAGCAGAGCTCTTTTAGATGTTAAGCCATTTTCCTTTAGCTCAGCATCAGAAGCTTGTTCTGCAGTGAGAATGTTCTGCTCTTGTTGTCACTGCAAGTCCTGCATAGCTGTGGCATGGAGCTCAGAGACAGGGAATGGTTTTACCTGTTTGTGGGTGGTTTATTTGCCATTTTCTACTGTGGGGTGAGAGGTTTCCCCATGAATAATATGGTAAAACTTTACATTTTACTAGAAGTAATATGGCACAAAAGCAATTCTTTCAAACTGCTCCTATGGGACTTCTCTGATCCAAGAAAACCCCATTTATGTGCTGATGGAAACCCCTCAGTCTCACTGAGTTGGCTGATGAGATTCTGTGCCCTCAGCTGTGGGAAGCCTTACCTTCAGGCTCATACAACTGGGTGGCTCCAAGCAGGTCATTGCCACTTGCTGGCAATGTGTAGTTCAGATAAACACTTTGTGCAAGACCATGATGTTTTGCTTGTGATTCCTGCAGGGCTAGCAAGGCCCCAAGATTCACTGGTGACTGGCAGCACAGGGCCACCAGATGGGAAACAGAGGCCAGCAGCAGCCTAGCACAGCAGAAAGGGGCCAAAGCTGCAGTAGTGCTCCACACAGCTCATACACAGCCTTGAAAACCATGTTTGTGTGCTGCTAACACTTAGACCTCTCCTCACTGCTCTCTTGTAGGGCCCTCAGAAAAAACACCTGGTGAAAGTGAAGCCAGAAGAGGTGTAAGGGATGAGATATACAAGGCTTCCTAATTGGACAAACTTCAATAAAGGGTCTACAAGCTGTGCCTGCTGCCTGTCTTCCTTCTAAAGGAGTGTCTTGCTGTGTACACTGCTTCCTATGGGCAGCAGTGTGTCCTCAAGCACCTCAGCCACTGGAGATGGTACAAGTAGCACTCGGGACAGGTTCTCATGGAGATGGACTATCTGGGAAGCCAAGTGTCTACTCTGTCCCTCTGGATTCTCCCTTTCCATGGCCCAATGAGTTTCTTCACTGGCATGTATTCACTTAAACCACGGTGAAGGACTCCCCTTGTTTTCCAGAGCAGAGCAGGGGCCAGTAGGAAGCAGAAGGCTTCCCTTCTGACTGCCTATGCCCAGCCTCACTGACTGTCTGTCCCCTTGCCATCTCCTGCATGCACACACACATACACACATGCTCTTCTTGTGGAGCACAAGCCACATACTTCTCTCTGCACAAGACCCCTGGGCCCATCTGGCTCCCTCAGCAGCCCCAGGATTTCACGTACAATGACATGGCTGATAGGTAAGACTGGCCAGTGATGGATTTATTCAGATTTTGGATTAGTTTCTCACCCGTTTTCCTTGCAGCCCAGCTGCCAATGGGAGGGTGTGATGAGTCTTGGAGTTGTGGTGCCTTGGATCCAAGGTGATCGTGACTCATTGAGTGCAGAACCTATCTGGGTGTCCTGCACCCTCTTTGGGAATCAGACAGTGGAAACTACAGCCCTCTGCTGCTCTGGAGATGTCCACTTGGTTAGGAGGAATCCTGAGATGCTGGTGGGAGGTGTGTGAAGTTCTTGGGTATCCAGCAAACCCCTTCCCCTGGGTCTGCTTTGTCTCTGAATTTTTTCTTGCAGTATTTAAGGAGCAGGCTCATCTACGAAGTGCAGGATGCTGAGTATGAGATGAACTGAGATGCTCAAGTCCCATGGCATAGTACTGGATGCCATCAGTGGCCAGGCCTCAGCTTGGTGATGTGTCCCAGTGAGGTCCCTGAGCCTTTTGCAGTGTCTCTACCCTTCCCATAGGGCTGCACTTCAGAGTCTCTTTTCTCCCCTGGCTGGAATGTCCCTGGGCAGCTCCCCAGCGAGTGGCTGAGGATTCAGGCCAGAATGCATTATAGGAATGATGAGATCATCCATGTTTGGCATCACCAAAATTTTCTGTAAAGAGGAATCCAGAATAACAAGAAATTGATTTTGAGTACCACAACTGGCAGGGTTTGCTCAGCCCTTTAGTGAACCCAGCCCTTAAGGTCAGGCACCTGAAATTCATGCTGCAGCTTCTTCTCAATCCACTCAGTGACATGTACGAATGTTACCTCCCTCTCACCCAGCTTTGGGCACACCTTCAGCTCCAGCTGGGGTGGAACTCGGAAGCTGTACCTGTGGGGGGAGAGGATGGAGGCAGAAAGCATCATGTCCCGTACACATGGCACAGCCCACATGACCAGCTTGCCAGAGGCCTCACTGCTGGATTCTGGGGACCTGTGTCCCAGGAGGAGGTGGCCAGATTGTGGTAGGAGGGGTACATCCCAAAATTGCATTTTTGCATCTCCTCCCAGGTGGAGACCAGGAAGGTCTGAGGGTCCTTTTGGGAGAGCAGCCCTGGCTTGCTGGGACCCTAGATGAACCCACATCCCAGCCCTGGTTTCTTGACCAAGCCACAGGGAGATGGGAAGATGGCAGGAGGATGCACATGGAGCCCACCCAGAAGGAAGGAGAGCTGGTACCAGACACGGTCAGTTGGTGGCGGTGGCACATTCACAGCCAAGGTGCCTGCCAGCTCCTGCACCTCCACCATCAGCAGCAGTGGTGTGTTGGAAACTTCCTCGATCTTCTTTTTGATGAACTCATTTTCCGTCGCCTTCTGGAAGTACTTGGACTTGGCAATCTTATCCACAAAGCGCAGGATCTTCCGGCCCGTGCTGTTGCTGCTGACATGGCTGAGACGAGGGGACCCGCAGGATGAGACCCCTCAGAGACACAAGTCCCTTTCCAGGGGTCACCATGAGGTGGTGGGGTGCCCTCCTGTACCCCGCAGCATCTCAATCCCAGAATTTCCCCCTCACCCTTCAGTGCCTGGTGGCTGGACTCGCTCCCCTGGGGTTCCAGCAGGCTCTGCGGTGACAATGTCCTCCTCATCAGAGGAGCCAGCACTGGATGACTCTGCATCACTGTCTGCCAGCAGGATGAGCCGAGGCTTGGTCCTGTGAGTCCATGGCTGCATCAGTGCAATGCCATGGGAACAGCACCCTCTCACCTTGCTCGGGTGGAAGGATGTAGGTGAAACCCAGCCCTGTAAGGTCACCTTACCCTTCTCCGCTTGGCTCCACCTGGCTACTGTCCTCTGCAGCACCCTCCTTCCCCAGCTTGCAGAGGTTCATCTTTGTCTCAAGGGTCATCTGCAATGAGCCGCTGTAGGTGACCTCCATGTCCACCCAGAGACCTGCCAACAAGAGAGGGATTGAGCCCCCATCCATGCCACAGTGACTGCTCATGTGCTTCCTAAAGCCTCCCTGCTTGGAATCCAGGCTGGCACCTTGATAATAGCCACCATGGAGCCAGCCCTGCTGTTCCTGCTGCTCTGCAGGGTTCTTACCTCGCTCATTGATGGTGGGCTTGGAGGCACTGAGGATGGAAGGAATGGATGTGCCCATGTCCAGCTCTGTCAGTTTCAGCTCATTCATAAAATATGGGAGCTAAAGGAGGGGAACCACATGGGGATGGTCACCACAGCCTGGCACCCACTAAGAAGATAGGACAGGGTTCCTGTGGGTGCTGCCATCTCCTGTGCCGATTCCTGCTTCTCACCTTGATCTTGCTCAGCTTTTTCTGGATCTTGCTGGACACCTGCTCGGCCCAGTAACGCTCCCGGAGGAAGTCCCAGAAGATGCGCCCTACCAGTGCATTCACCCAGGCCACACAGCCCTCACTGCACCCAGCTGTGTCTTCACTGAGCTGTGAGCGGGAAGAAGCCATGAGTGCCTGGAGTCAGTTGGGACCCCATGGGCTGGGGCCCTGCACTGCAGCTTAGCTGCTCCAACCATGGTTTTGAGAAGGAGATGAACACCAAGGCTGGGAGACAGTAGTGCATGTGGTTCATCAGCTCTGCTCAGTGCTTGCATCCAACTCTGGGTTCTCACCTTGGTGGCTGCGGGGCTGCCCAGTGTGCTGTGAGGGGGGCTCTGCTCTGGGCTGCTCCCCGTTTCTGCCGGCACAAATTGGGCCATGTATGTGCTGTAATCCAAAAAAATCTTCTGCTGAAAGATTCCGGCCAGCTCCTTGGATCTGATGGCAGAGGGGATGTCCTCAGTGCTCCCACTAATGCTGCTGGCACCACTCTGTGCAGCCGGTTCTTTGCCTGGGGACACAGGAACATGTGCAAGGCTGGCTGCAGCAAGAGGTGATGCGTGCAGGATGATGTGCCATGATGCATATGCAGCGATGTGCTGCATGGCTGCCGTGCACACACACCTTATGCTGCAGAAAGGGAATCTTGCAGGTTGGAGGACTCTGCATAGGTGAGCCCTGTTTCTGCTTCTGCTTCTCCCTCCCCATTCACCGGTGCCTATTCAGAGCCCATCCTCCCCGCACATGGCTCTGGATCCCTCCCAGAGGTCACATCTCACCTGGCCTGGCTTCACCATGGCTGCTGCTGGGGGTCCCACGGCAGGCTCGCAGAAGATGATGGTACCACTCCTCCTTCTCCCTTCCTGTCCTCCCAAAGAGGTACAGGCACCTTTCCCTGCAGTTCCCTGGGACGTCCTGGCCAGGTGCCTGCGGCTTCCTCGTCCCTTCTTCCCCTGGCTGCTCTGTGCCATGCTCATCGCTGCTCCTGTGCTCTGTGTCTGTCTGCTCCGGGAAGAGGATGCAGATGGGGTACTTCTTGTTCCATAGTCGCTTTCGGGCCAAGCCGGGGGGGCAGAGGGAGACCTGCAACATCAAGAGGAGCCATGAGGCACTGCGTGCTCCCTGAGAGGGGACAATCCCAGCTCCCAGAGCACCTTGGCACCACTCATATCGTAGCAGCGATGGCTGACGAAGGTGACATCGAGGATCTCCTCTGCGAAGGTGGCCTGGCGTGGGATGTTGCTTTTGGGGTAGGACAGCTTGAGGGCGGCCCCATCCAGCGTGGCCAGCACCGAGTGTGTGAGTGACGGGTGGTACAGCTCGGGGTCGTAGGTGTGCAGCTGGTTCAGCCAGCCCTGCGGGGACAGAGCCGGCCGGCCGTGGGCTCCCCAGTCCACCCCACAATGCCTACTGCTGCCCTTTTCCTACCTGCAGGCCGTGGGCTCCCTGCAGGCTGTCTGGGAGCAGCTCGGGGCGCAGGCGCGGCAGCGGTGGTGGCTTCAGCAGGAGGAGCAGGACGGCAAGCAGGCCCAGCAGCAGGCCACAGGTGAGGCCCAGGCAGAGGCCTGCAGCGTAGGGTGGCAGCGGCAGCACCAGGTAACCGTAGGTGAGCAGCGCAATGCAAGCCAAGGCCCGGCCCGGCACCGCGCCCCCAGGCAGGGCTGATGGCGGTGGCTGCTCCGGGGGCTCGGCCTTGCGCCGCGCCACCTCCACCACCTGGATGACGTCCCCGTAGGAGCAGATCTCGTAGCGGCAGTTCAGGGTGGGTTCCCAGGGGCTCCAGTCCCGCGCTCGCTGCCCCCCGTCCCCTCTGCCCCCCGATTCCCCTCGCCCTGGACTGCCCCCTGCCTTTGCCTGGCCTGCAGGGCCGCTTTCCTCGGCCATCAGGCGACTCAGGCGGCTGAGGGGCTCCTGCACGGCCTCTGACAGCCGCCTCCTGGTGTCCTCCAGCCTGGCCTCCCGCAGCCGGAGCAGCGCGGTGCGGCTCTCCGACGGGGACACACTGGGGGAAGATGGAGCTGTGCGGGATCTGGACGGGCCCAGCCGCGATTGGGGACCCCGTGGGACGTCAGCCAGGAGCATGGAGAGGGGCTTCGTGTCCCCCTCCATGGGGAACAGGGTCACGCTGCCCTCCCTGCCACGGCCATTCTCCCTGGTGCTGGTGGGATGGGACTTTGTCCCTTCGATGTCCCTGTGTCGAGGAGAGCCCGGGGATGGTGCCAGGGCTGGAGAGGCCTCCGCCGCCACTGCAGCCTGGTCTGCCATTGCTCGCATCGCCGGCGGTGCTGCTGAGAGAAGAGCAGAGAGCAGCTCAGCTCGGTGCCACATAGAGACACAGCACATCGCTGCCAAAAAACCCAAGGCTGCCATGATCTGGGTGCCTCTGGGCCTAATTTGGGATATGCCTTTGGGGACTGGGCTGCCACTGCCAGCGGGCTCATCGGGGTGCCTGACCTCCACCGCTGTCCCTCCCCTTGCAGCATCCCCACAACAGGAGCAGGGATGAGCCTGGGGCTGCCTCGTGCCTATGATCTGCTTCGTTGAGATCTTCAAAGCACTTTCCTACCATGAATTAATTACAGGCTGCATCGCAGCTGCCTCCAACTCCATTTATATAATCTCATGCTTCGTGGCTTTCACTTTGCTCCTCATTTACATGAGCCAACTGTTAACCCCAAATAATCATGTAGGATGCTCAAGGAGAGCACAATGCAGCTTCTGGAGCTAACAGCCCACGGGACCCAGTGCAAGATTCATCCCTGCTCTGCTCCACACTCCTGCAGGATCTGCCCAGTCCCAAGACTGCTCTCCTTGTGTTAACTCAGCAAACCCAGCACCGGGTGGAGCCCTGTGTTCTGGGGCTGGTGCCATCCAGCCTGCAGCACCAGCCTGGTGGTTCGGTGCCGCACTGCCCCCAGCGCCACAACTGCCCCCAGTGCCACCCACAGCCCTCCTCAGCCCTCAGCCATACCTACCAGAAATCCCCAATGCTCGGGGGAGCTGCCTGGCTGCTGCTCCCTGTGCCGGGTCAGGGGCACGCCAGCTCTGCTGTGGTTACCACCTCTCCAGAATTCCTGGGGTTTTAGAAAGCTTAAAAAAGAAAATGGAAAAGAAAATGACTGTTTCCTGAGAGACCATTAGCACAGTGGAAGACTGAGATAATAATAGCCTGTGTTTATATGGGAGTTTTCATCTGGCAGGGACGCCAAGTACAGCGGGGGCTATACACACTTGTGCAAATGCAGTGCAGCCACCTCTGGGGTGCGGGGGAGGCCAGGACTGTGTGGAGCAGTGGGAATGGAACCTGCAGCTGCCAGGCTGGGCCACCAGCAGCCTGCAATGGTGATGCATGGGATGCCCTATCGAAGGAGCTTTGCTTGGAACATGCGCCACTGGACCATGGCTACAAAGGTCAGGAAGCCTCTCAGCCAGACCCATCCTTTCTGCTTCAGATGTAAGGCTGTGAGCCAATCTGGTGCAAAGAAACACGAGCTGCAACCTGTGCCTGCCTGGTGCCTTTGAGCATCTTCCCCCAAAATGCTCCCCTGACACACACAGTACTGAGCACTTCTGCTGTGCTTCACTGCTCAGCATTGGCTCACACTAACAAATGACACCCACATCCTCCCAGGCGGGCCACTGCCAAAGTAATGTTTGCTTCTGTTGAAAAATCAAGGAGAGTTAATTGACAAATTAATTTCCAGCAGTCCTCTCCCATTAATGAGAGCTGTCGATGGCCACTCACTGGAGGAAGGCTGGCTCTGCTCACAGGCTGGTGGCAGAGCTCTGCCTCATCTCTGAGGCTTCTTTCAGCCAGCCAAACAAGTTGGAAATCCCTCCTCTAATTATCTTCACAATACACTGCTGCAGGAACCAAACCGCCCTGGCTATTAGCACTGTAACTGGAGAGCTCTCCACATTATCCCATGATTAAGTACTTCGATGGAAGTCACACTGCAGCCTAAGGACATCAATCTGACAAGTGCAGACTGCTTCTCGGCAAAAACGGAGAGCTTTGAGCACAGGCATGGATTCCCCTCCTGACAAGCCTCCAGTCAGCACAAGATGGGCTGGACAGGTGCTGCTTAACCAGAGACTTTCAGGCTTATGCTGGCTGGAAATCTGTGCCCAGAGGTTCGTGCAGTGCTTCAGTGTGTTTGGAACCCTCTCTGCCCCTCCCTCTCGTTTGCTGACAATGAATTACAAAGGAGGCACCTTCCAAACCACACAGCAACACAGCGTCCTCGGATCCCCCAGCCCTGCCCCGTGCCTGCCACAAACCATCAATCCCTGGGGCTCGAGCGGAGCGTGCCTTTGCCTGAGACACACGTCTGACCTAATTTGAAACGGCAGCATCCAGAGGGCAGGAGTGTGGGGGTCTGCACATGATGGCCCCCCGGCTCTGCTCCTGACTGAGAGACGTGGCCATGTCCGTTGTCATTAAGAACCAGAGCCCATCGGAGTGCTTTGCTCCAGGCCTCCGGGCTCCTGCAGCAGCGGCTCCTCAGGACAGTCACCTGCACTTGTCCCAAAGGCCCTGGTGTTTTTGCTCTTGCAGCAAGCAAGTGCAATCTCAGCGAGAGCCCATGGACTGAATCATCCAATAATATTCAGACACAGCCAGCAGCTCGCAGTGCCAGGTATTTCAGAAGGAAAAGGAAGCGACGCACAGCTCATCGCCTCCCAGCGCCTGCAGTTCACCTTCACAGCAGAGCTGTTCCCTTGCAGCTCACCGGGCTGCTGCCACCACCTCCTCCCCTTGGAGCCCTGAGCTCAGAACGTCCCATAACGTCCCCCAGCGAGCCGTGCACTGCAAGGACGGTCCCCACAGAGTCTGGAGCTCTGCTATGCCTTGCTGAAGTGGCAGGAAGGGCCCCCTGTTGAGCCCGTGTCCCATAGCGACCCACAGGGACCCACAGCTTCTGTCCCCTGGTGCCTAACCTCTTTCCTCCTCACCCAACACGCCCTCCCCAGAGCTTCTCGCTGAGCCCCGAGCGATGAGCTCCAGGGGCTACGCAGCCTCCAGCACCGCTCCGCACTCCCGTACCTGGCTCGGACGGCAGCTCCGGGATGGGTCGGTCCCGGTGCTGAGGAAGGACGAGCGGTGCTGGTGCTGCCCTGGAGAACTGTGCCGGGGGAAAGGGCCGGTGTGGGGCAGTCCCGGTGCTGGAGGATCCTGTGCCGGTGAAGAAGAACCGGTGCCGGTATCGAAGGGCTAATGCCGATGCTGGGCAGAGAAGATCGAGGCCGGAGCCGGTGCTGGAGGTGAGCGGTCGGACCTGCTCCTGGTCTCGGTGTGGCGCCTGGATAGACAGTGCAGGGCTGCGGCTCGCCCCCTTCAGCCGCGGTGCCGGGAGCATCTGCAGGACCCCGCTCCGCCCCGCCGAGCTCCGCCCCGGGGCCGGTCCCGCACGACTCCTTCGGCTCAGCTGCCCCCGGGGCTGTGGGGAAAGAAGCGGGAGGGGAGAACGGGGGCCACCAGCTCCGAGTCCGCCCGGGAGCCGGTCCCGATGCTGCCGCGGGCTAATTAACGGCAGCAGCCGATCCCTCTCCGTATCCCTTCCTGATCCTGCAGGAGCTAATCCTCCTCTCCATCCCTGCCTAATCCTGCAGGAGCCGCCCGTTCCCGGCTGCGGCTGCTCGGCAGTAGCCCCGCCGTTAGGGGCTCAGGAGCTGCGCGTCGACCCCACGTGGCACACGGACACAGGGACACGGGGCTCACAGCTCCCAGAAACGCCAACACCGGCGGAAGGAACGCTGCCACCGTGGGCTGTAGGGGAAGCGGCGGGGGGAACCTCGGCGTTGCGGGACAGCCCGGGGCTCCGCGGCGGCTGCGTCACGGCGCCATCTCGCGGCCGCGGGGCCGTGCCGGTACCGGGGGCGGTGCGGGTACCGGGGGCGGTACCGGGGCGGAGCCGGGCGGCGGCGGACGCAGCCATGTCGTTCTGCTCGTTTTTCGGAGGCGAAGTGTTCAAGGACCACTTCGAGCCGGGTGAGCGGGGCCGGGTGGTGGCGCGGAACCCCGTGTAGGGATGGCGGATTCCGGACCGCAGAGCCCCGCTCGCTGCCGGCTCTCCGGGATCGGCAGTTGTTCGTGATGGCTAAAGTCCAACGCACGTGGGAGTCCCGTGGTGGCTGACGTGGCCGCCGGGCGGCTGGGAACGAGCGGGGATCCCCGCGGCTGACCTCCTCGTGCCATCCTCCCCAGGTGTGTATGTATGCGCCCGGTGCGGCTACGAGCTGTTCTCCAGCCGTTCCAAATACGAGCATTCATCCCCCTGGCCGGCCTTCACCGAGACCATCCACGAGGACAGCGTGTCTAAGCGCAAGGAGCGTCCGGGGGCCTTGAAGGTGATGACTGTGAAACAGCTCCCCCAAAAACCCCAAATCCTCTTTTCTTAGTATCATCTGTCTTTTTTCACTTGTTTTCTAAACCTTCTCTTTATATTGCCAGGTGTCTTGTGGCAAGTGTGGCAATGGGCTGGGCCACGAGTTCCTCAATGACGGCCCCAAGCGGGGGCAGTCCCGGTTCTGAATATTCAGCAGCTCGCTCAAATTCATCCCAAAAGGTGAGGGATGGGGTTTGGTGGTGCCTCCATCCATGCTGTTATTCTGGGGGGAGCTGCTGAAGCCTGGCCATGCTGTGAGGGAATGCGCTGCTCCCAGTCCTAAACAAATCCCAAACATCTCAACTTGGTCAGGCCCCATGGGGACCTTGCTCAGTTAAATGCAGGATGATAGAAGTGGCTGTAGGTCCCTGTGTTTCAGAGGAACCTTGGTGCTGCAAAGCAGGACAAGAGGCTGCTGGAGGATGGGGCTTTGCTGTGTCCTTCCAAGCAGCAGTCACATGTAGGTGTGGTTATTGCCTCTGCTTTGTGCATAGGGAGGAAGTGCAGGGAGGACAGTGCTTCCTTCCTGTATGGTTATTGTGCTTCTTGGTTCCCTGGTATCAGAAAAAGTAAAACAATTTTGGAGGCTGCCTCTGTGTTCAGGGCAGAACCCAGCTGTGCCATGCTGTTCTGTATGTAGGACTGCAATGCTGTGCATGGCAAAGTAACTGCATAAAATGGGTGGGGGCTCTGGAGCCAGGAACACAGGCACTGATTTCTTTCTTTCTCTTCTTTTAGGCAAATCAGACAAAGACCTACAGGAGAAGTAAGTGAGCTGCTCTACATGACCGTTGTGAGGAGCCGTTCTCACAGCTGGGATGTATGGGAGCAGGGACTGTGACGGAGCCCCTGGTTTCCCAGTCTGCTTTCCTGCTCCAAGTCACCTTGGTCCTGGATGCTGGGAGGGAGCTGGGGGTGGGGAGAGGGGCTGCTGAGCTGCACATGCTGGCAGGGCTTGTTTGGCACAAATTGTGCTGAAGGCTGCAGCTCCTGCCCTTTCCCCCTCCCCAGCCATCCCTCCTCCCAGACAACCCTTCCTCTGCCCATGCAAGCAGTGTGTGCTGGGACTGTCACCATCACGGCCAAGAAGGGCTGGCTGTGACCCATCACCGCTGCCACCCGGAGCTGCTTTGCTGCCATCTCCTGCTGGATTAGCTGGGATCAGAATCTGGGTTAATCTCTGGTGCTATTCTGGGCTGGGATCATGGTATGAATTGTCCTCTGTAAATCCTCCTGGGATGCGAGGGCGGTGATGTTTTATGATCCTGCTGGATGGCAGCCAGGCATTTAGCCCTTTGACATCTTGCACGTAGCAGAGGCGGTTGTGGATTCACTGTGACCTTGGGGCTTGGTTCCGGCCTCCCACTGTGTGTGTCACTGTGCTGTAACCCCAGTGATGTTAACGGTTCCCCCTGCTGCAGGGAGGCCAGAAGCAGCCCGCTGACTGCACCTCACACTACTCAGGCTTTACGAATCACGTTTGCATTCTCTCTGCGCTCAAAAGGGCTCTGGCACTGATTTCTCCTTAATTCAGGGCCTGATTCGTGGCCTTCCCTCACCATCCTGCTTTGTTCACTGCCCAGAAACCAAATCCTCCTCTTTGACATCAGCACAGAAGGATTTTTGAACACAGCAACCCTTTGTCTGACCTTTGGGTCTGGCATTGCATCTGTGGTCAATGCATGTAATGGTTCGGCTGCACTCAGGGCACTTCAGAGGCTTTTCTCTGCATTCATTTCATCTCTTCAAACCCCTCTGGCACTGAGAAGTGCAGTGTGCCAGCTTGTCACTGCTGGCCTGGTACCTCCGAATACTGATAATAAACCACTGATTCACTGTATCAGAGAAATAGTTTTCTTCCTTTCTTCTAAAAATCATTTCTGCTGGCACTGTGGTGCTGGGGGGTCCACCCTGGGGCACTTCTCTGCAGGTTTTCTTGGTGGTTGAAGTACACTGAAGGTCTGCAGGAGGCAGGACCTTTGCAAGGCATTGCTACATGCGTCCATTCTGTGTTCCCAAAGTCCTGGCCAGTGACCTGGCAACAGATTTCCTCTATGTCTCTGGATCTCCAGACCTGAGCTGTGAGGGGCAGCCATGGAGCAGCACAGCACCCAGCGTTGGGGCTCTGCAACCTGAACGGTCTGGAGTTGGTGGGAGCTTTATTATCTTTACCCTGGCTTTTGCTGTCTGAAAACGGAGATGCTGATGCTTTAGAGGTCTTTGGGCTTTGCTGGGGTCGCAGTTTAATTGGAAAGATTTTCTTGCTCTTTAAATTGTATTTTAGCTCAACTGCAGCTGGGTTTAGGCTGTTTCACGGCGTGTTCTCAGTGAGCTCCCCAGCTTCTGGCTGGGGCTGGTTCTCTGGGCTTTGCATCCCCACAGTGCTGCCTTTGTCCCCAACTGTCCTGGGCTGGATTCAGCCTCTGATGGCTGTTACTGACTGCTAATCAGCTTCCTGCTGATTGATTCCCTGATCTGCTGCTTCAACTCTGGCCTGGTGACCTCAATCGAGATCCAGAGGCTGGAGGGGGGATTGTCCCCATCCTCATCCCCAGCCCCAGCCCCGTCTCCATCGCTGTCCCCAGCCTGCTTCCCCCGCCCCACCAGTTGGATTTGGGGTATCGGAGCGGACAGCAAGGACATCCCGCATCGCCCCCGGCGCCGCTTGCAGTGCGCGGCCGCAGACACAGGAGGGTGCCAGCGCCGTTCCCAGCCCCGAGCAAAGCTGCAGCCTCCCGCCGTTCCTCTTCGGCTGTCCTCAGCAAAGGGACAGCGGCCTCGGGGAGTGGATTTTCCCTTTGATTTTCCCAATGGAAAAACCACCCCGAGGCGACAAAATCCGGGATGCTCCAGCGGGGCTGAGCGGCTCTGCCGAAATTCCTTCAGAGCCTCTGATGCCCGCGGAGGTTGGGGCAGGGCTGCAGCAGGTGGTGCTGCGGTGAAGGATGCGGCCCCTGTGCCCCCCCAGCACCTCTGACCCCCTCCCCTCCATCCTCCTCTGTCCCACGGTGATGGGCTGCACTCAGCGGTCCTTTCCCCGCCATTAATCCTCGTTTTACTGTTACACTAATGACAATTCTTGCCTTAATGAGAAGGTTTTGCTTAGTTGGGCAAAAGAGGCCCCAGATTGGCGACGTGGGTTTAATGCCATCAAGGGCTCCGAAGACAGAAATTGAATTACGTTAGCAGGCCTACGTAAACTTCCCCGCTTGTTTAAAAGATCATTCATTTCCTCCCCCGTAGCCTCCGGCTGACCTCTATTTTTAATTTTTTAATTTTTTTTTTTATTTGCATGGCCTCTTTGACCCCCCTTGGCACGGCTCCAGCGGTGGAAAGGCGAACGGCCGGAGCCCGGCGAGCCTCAGATTAATTCTCCTAATAAAGCCGACAAGCCCTATAGAAATTACGTTAGGCGAGGAAAAAGAAAATGACCTGCAGGCATTAGGAAGCTCTAATTACCGTTATTCCTTCGAGCCAGTCGGCTGGGCGGGGAGCCCTCTGCCTGCCAAGGGTTTCTTTTACTGTGCACCCTGAGTTTTGGTTTGGTTTGAGTGGAGGGCTCAGAGGGGAGCGCACCTGTAGAGCACATCCACCAACAGCCGGAGAAAATTAAGGGCTTATTTCCCTCCATTCACTGATCATAGGTCTATCTCAATGCCTCCACCCTGCAGCCACCTCTCGCTATCACTGCTCTGTTCCACAGAGTTTCCTCCATCCCAGGGAACCTTCCCAAGCCAAATGTGGAGAAATTCATTCGCAGTTTGCGGTGCGTGTTAATTAGGGAGTTAATGACTGGAACAAGTCAGAGCAGGTCTGAGCTTGCTAGAAAAATGTTTAGCCCAAGGAAAATTGAATTTTTTTTCTTCCCTGGATGCTGAGATCTGATTTTTTAAGGCAATTAGTGAGGGTTTATTTGTTAATCAGTCATACTTACATGCTTGCTCTGGGGTCTTATCTCTTGCTCCCAAGTGCACATCGCTTCTAATCATAATCTCCTTTTCTGATGTGTGAAATGCCTGTCCCTGGGATGCTGCTGGGCCTGAGGGTGTTGGAGCTGCATTCATGCTGCCTCATCCTGTGCCTCTTCCTGTGCTATTTCCCTGCGGAGCACCCAAAGAGCTGAGGGCTCCATCTGCCTCTCAAGCACATCCTGGTTTCTTCAGATGGCTTTCCCTGCTTGGGTCTCCCAGAGCCTGGGACGAAGCACCCCTGGTGTGGAGAAGCAAGAGCATGGTGGGCACCCCATGGCCTAGCATGGAGCTGCCCGAAAGCAGGACTTTTGGAACGAGATGATCTCTAAATCCCTTCCAACCCAGCCATTCCACAATTCTATGATCCTTAAGATTCCTCCAAGCCCAACCATTCTATGGTTCAATGACCTTTAAGGTTCTTACCAACCCAAATCATTCTACAGTTCTGTGATCTTTAAGGTTTCTCCCAACCAAAGCCATTCTATGATTCTATGAGAGGTGCTGTTGCAGTGCTGCAGGGGGATCTCACTGCAACCCCCTTTGGTGCAGGGTCTAATATAGCCCCACTGCCGCTTTCAGCAGCGGATCCCACACCCCCAAAATGACATTGGTCCACTGAGAAATGTAACTTTTGCTTAAAAATGCGAAGAGAGCCATTCATGCTCACACAGTTCTGCAGGGTACATTGGCCATCGATGGCCCTGGGGACCACAGGGACACTGCAGACACAGCAGGGCAGCAGTGCTGGTGTCCCATGGGCCGCACGGGGCTTTTAGGTGCTGCACTGCACTGTCTGCAGTAATGATTTGTTGCTTGTAAAACCACCGTGATTAACAGTTTAGCCTCCTAGTTTCATGTCTTATCATGTTTCATCTCTCACGAAAGACATTTACAGTCTATTTTCAACTTCAAAGCAAATGCTTCTTGCGTGAGCATTAAGGAAGGCAAATATTTAAGCAGAACCTGTATGGTATTAGCGTCTCTTGATGTTCCCTGCTGAGTGAGGATTGATGGCTGCCCGAAGAGGCAGGTTTTTCCTATTGTTTTATGCACCAGTGATTAATATTTCATGTTCCCACTGTTATATATTTGCTGGCTGGCACTGACCAACCCTGACAGTGCTTTCTTCATGTCTTATGAGTCTAGCTTTTATGCAGTGCGATGTAGGAAGTGTGACTCTTGGCAAAGCCCTGTGGTCTTATTGAAGCCTCCTGCACAAGTTTTCCAAATTGTGTTCATCTTGATGGCATAAGGGAATACCATGTCTGCCTTCCCCCAGATACCTCTGTCCTATTGCTTTGTTTTGCTCTACCCCTGTCCTTTTTGCTACCCCATCTTTTAGGGTCTCACTGTGGGATGGGGACAGCAGCGACCCTCCTTTAGGGGCTGTGTGCCACCTCTTCCTGGTAGGGACGTTGGAGACGGTACCAGGGCACAGGGATGGCACTGGGGCATGGCTGCCTGTACCTGTGTCACCCCACAGGTTTCATGGTTAAAACCTTGTCAGAGCAGGAGGAAAATAGCCCAAGACCAAATTCCTCTGCTTTGAACCCGATGACACACTGCCGTGCATTCGTCTGAATGCAAAACATATTAAGCCCAGGAACTGCAAGGGACGGCTCTGCTTATCATCCAGCTTGGAGTTCATATAATTCAATTAGGATGAACAGTAAATATAGCTCGTTTTAATTTAGATGGAGGGCTTGCTTCGGCTCTATCCTTTAATTTCAGGAGAAGGGAAGCAGTGGGAGGACTGCCAAGAATTTTTGCCAAACCCACAGCGGCTCCAGGGCTGCGGGTGCAGAGGCCACCTCTGAGTGGGCACCCTCATGGGGGGAGGAACCCCACCAAGCACCAAGACTGCAAAGCTGCCGCAGTGTTAGGTGCAAAACCATGGCTGGAAAGCCATAGGGAGGAAAGAGTGGTGCAGTCTGCTGGAAGAGGAAGTGATCAGCTCAGGAGAGAGCTGCAGACACGCAACTTTGGGACCGCGTGGCATCCTTAGGAGATGATTTTAAATGCGTGCATCTTGTCTGCATCGTGGTCTATCTTTGTTCCCCTCTGATGTCTTGAGGCTGGGATGGTATTTTATGTCCCTGCTCGTGCCTGCCAGCAGCATGACAGCGCTGTTGGAAATTAACTTCTCTGTGCTTCAAGCATCTTGCAGTCATGAAATCAAAGTGAGGGATCAAACCCATTAATCTCCGATTAATTTAAGCTGTTGATTCTGGTGGGCCAAGCACTTGGGCTTGGGTGGGGGACAGAATGCTCAGGGTGTGCTCAGCAACATCCCTGTCCATCTGTCTATAGGCACTCCATGCAAAATTTGGGCAAAACTGACTTTTTGCCACAGACTCATCTGCCTGAATGAGATAACCCCAGCTGTGGTACTTCTCATCTGCTTGCCCCAGAAAATCACAGAACCATAGGATCAAGCCAAACTCCAACTCTGTGCCTCCAACCCATCTGCAGTGGGTGCCATCAGGTGGGTTTAGGTGAACACTTCTGCCTGTAAGTAGGTGAAATGGGGGGAAATAATAAGAAGCTGCAATTTGCCAATACATGCTGCAGGGTGAGACGGGTCGTGTCTTCAATTACAGCTGCTCACGTGTGTGAGCCACCAAAATATGCAAGGTATTCATTTAATTTCTCCATCTGAGGCCAGCACAGTATCTTGATGCTTATCAAAACAGAGCTTTGGATGTATGCTCTGGGGAGGAAACTTACTCCCGCAGACAGCCCACGTCAAGCTGAGACACCACTTAAATCTTCAAAACGGGGCCCCTACTGAACACTGATGTGCGCTGCTCCCGGTTGGAGCAGATTGCTGTTACGGGGTATTAAGCAGGATCTGAGTTTCTCCTCCATGTGTCGGTGGGCCTCGGGGGATTCCTTACCCCTCTCCTCTGACCAGGGCAGTGCCATGGGAGCTGCAGCCCTGAGCTCAGCCTCTGCTGTGCTGCAGCCACACATCCCCAAGGATACGCAGCCCGTGGGGAAGGCTCAGAGACTGCAAAGCCATAAAGCAGTCTGTAAAATTAGTGGCTAATTAGTGGTGACCCACTGCAGGATACCGCTGTAGCGTGGCTCCCCAGGCTGAGGCGTTTGCTTGTAGCCCAGAGCTATGTGGTAATTGCAAAATTAGGGCAAAACAAGTGATTTGTTGCTACAAATGAGGGGAACAAACAGAACAGGGATGGACCTCCACCAGAGCTCTTGCAAGGCTGAATTCTGCCTCTGTCTGCCTCTCAGTTCATAGCTCTGGTCTGCGGGAAGGGACAAGGCTGTGCCTTATCCCTGGACAGAGCATGCTCTGCCTCTTCCACTGGTTTGCAGAAGGGTTTGGGTGCTCTGCTCCCAGCATGCAGGAATGGAGAACAGATGGGAGCAGCGATGCACAGTGTGGTCCTCTGACACCAAACCTATTGTCCCCTGCTGCCACAGCCCATAGATGCTCTTGCAGCCTCTGTGCTGGTGACAACAGTTGGATATTGGTTGCATATTTATTGCATATTTGTTGGACATTGGTTGTTGGTGGATTTGGAAGGTCGGTGTAGGCAGCCCCAAGCTGGGCAGCCATTGAGGCAAGCTGAACCGAGCACTGCAAAGCATTTGCCATAGAATCTGAAGAATTTGGAGTGAAACCCCCAAAGAAATTAAGCACAGATGGGTTGCAGGGGGAAAAAAAGAGCCTGAATTCCTTCACCACTGCTTGTCCCCTATGCAGGACAGAGCTGGCTTCACAGCTGGGCAGGCTCTATGCCGAGAACATTGGCTCCTGTGGCATCCCATCCTACAGGATTCCATCCCACAGGATCTCATCCTACAATTTCTCATCTGTGGGTTCCAATCTTGCAGGCTCCCATCCCACACCCACACATGGTCTCACCCCCAAAGCACCAGCCCTTGGAAGCAGCAAAGTGCAGAGGACACACGTGACAACAAGGAACCTTTCTTGTTCAATTAACAGCACTGGAAAAAGAGGCCCTCAGGCACAGCTGAAGGATGATACAAGGAGTGCCAGCAGCTCCAGCCCCACACCAACATTTCTGACTCATAATTGCTGGGATTTGGGGCTTTCTGCTTGGGCTGCATCTATGTGCTACCTCCAGCACTTCAGAAAGTTCAAATGCAACACACTCAATGCTGCTGATTGCATTAATGGGTAGAAACGAGGTATAATTGTTCCTCTGTGCAAAATCCATCAGCAGAACGGCAGCAGCTCGAGCTGCGGGTGGGCACGATCTGATCCCCAACTGCAGCGGGAAGGAAGGCTGCGGGGCTGCTCCCAGCAGGCAGAGCAGAATGGGTCATGCCATGGGGTGTTTTTTCCTCTCCAAAGGTGCTGTGGATAATTGCTGTTTGTAGGGCTAATTGCACGGCGGCGCGTTCGATGCGTTCCCATATGCAGAGCGGCATTAAACGACATCCAGATGAAGCGAGCTCTGGCGCAGGGCCGGGCCGGACGAAGGAGGCGTGCGCACGGATGTGGCCCTCCAGATGCAAGCAATAAGGCTAACGGATCTTGATTTCATCTGTCAAGTAATTGGGCTGGAAGTCTGTGCATGCTAATGACTCCACATCAAGCGGCTCGGGGCTCAGATGTGACCCATCCCGCTCCCTGGGGAGCACGGGCGGCTGCAGCCCGCGGTGGTCGTGATGAATATCCCCCAGATGTTATCCCATCGGGTGAGTGAGCCCCACATGGATGTTGTTAATAATACCAAAGATCTGAGGTTAAAAAGGACCGGGGGGCATCCACATGGGCTCCCGTGGGCTGTGGGGAGGGTGAGAGGGGCCCACACTGAGGTGCCCACAGGTCCTGCTGAGCCTGAAAGGGTCAATGCTGCTCCTGCGGGTGCTGTAGGTCATGCCTCAGGATTTGGGGATCACTGAGGGTCTGCCCACCTGTAGCCTCCAAATTTCATCCATCTCCTGTGTAGGGCATGGAGGGGGGATTCTGCAGAGCAGCTTTGGAGGCAGCCCCTTCTCCTTGCCTGGCCAGAGACCATCCCAATGGCACATTAGGTTGGATGTCACAGCTCTGCAATGCCTTGGAGCCAGCTGCAGTGCTGAGTGGGATGATGGCACTGCTTACATCACTCTGGGATCATACGGTTGGTACTGGAGTGGAGCAGAGACCTCACCCAGCTCAGCATCCCTTGGCCAGATGTAATGCAGCACAAGGAAGTGTTGCTTCCACCATTGGGCAGCACCTGTCTCCTCCTGGAACTGATGCAGGGACTCAGCTCCTGGCTCAGGGAGCAGGGTGTGGGATGGATGGCGTGATGCTAAACCCATTGCCAGCCATCTCAGATTTTATACACTCGTTTTTGATCATTGTCTACCCTGCTCTGTGGACACCTGGGATGCTCTCCACCTCCTTCCAACATGAGCTCTCCTGTTATTCAGCCAAAGATTTGGGGCCTACCATGGGATGCTGGTAGGTACCATTTGCCTGCAAGGAATGATGTGGTTCCAGCAGTCTCATGTTCCCTTCAGAGACACTCACTCTGAGCAGCCTCAGGTTACTGCAGCTCCAGGCCTGGCTCCATCTCTCCCAGACGTACCAGGGCTGGCTGAGCTGCCTGAAAGATGCTGTCATCAGCCCAGCTCCAGACACAGCCCCTCTCCCTCCAGTGGGGCTGCACTAACCTGCACTGTGGGGTCAGGCAGCACATGGGGAGCCTGTGCTATAGGAACCAGATGCCCACTGTCATTAGGAAAGGGGATCCTCACCAAGAGACTTCCTTCTCCAAGCTCAGCCTTTTCCAAGCTTTTTTTCCCACCACGTGTGAGCTGGGAGGGAGCCGGGCACCAGAAAGCACGATCTGAATGCTATTGAAGCATGCAGATAAGCACATGCAATCCCCCCAACACCTGCACTTTATTGGTGTGAAGGTATTGCAGCCGGCAGGCAGACCCCATGCCCACTTCTATTCGGAGCTTTCCAGCCTCCTGACGAGTGCTGCAGCACGTGCTCTGCAGATGGTGAGAGATGGGAGATCAACCTTCACCAATGAGCATGGCATGGAGATCCATGGGGACCAACGGGGATGGCAGTGCTTTGGTGGACCCATAGGGTGGGAGAGCTTTGGGGAACCTATAGCGATGGGAGCTCTGGGGGACTCATAGGGTGGGAGAGCTTTGGGGAATGTATGAGGATCGGAGAGCTTTGCTTTTGCTTCTTATCACCCCAAACATCTCCACAGTGTGGATATTTCCCACCCAGCTCATGACCCATGAGTGCCCCTGCGTTGATTTCCATGCTGCAGTTCCGGAGTGCACGTGGCTGCTTGGGGGAACAGGAGCATGAGCTCATCATGTTCATTACCTGATTAGTTACACGTTCATTAGTTGTTCTTAATGGGAAGATATTTTGCTGTCGTAGGGGGTTTACAGAGTTAAGCTTGGAGCAATGAAAAGGGACAAAGAGAACATGTTGCCTGCATGCATGACTTGAACCATTGGTGTGGCTTCTTGGGCAGTGGGCTCTGTTGGGGCTGAAAGTTGTGTTTCTGACCCAAAGTGGCAGCTGGGTTCTTCTCCTGCTACTGGCAAACTCCTGAAGATTAGGTTTTCCCAAATGGAATCCTCCAAATGCTGCTATTACTGTGTGATGCATTTGAGATGCTCTCTCCAAAACTTCACTCTGTTTCGCTATGGCTCAGCTCTGTTCCACGCACCGCAGTTGTTGATCCCACAGCTTCACCTCTGCTTGGCTACTGGAAACGTGGCTGAATTGAAGCCAAATGAAAGCAGCCCCCCACCTGAGCCAGGAATTAGCAGTGGGCATGCTGGAGTTTCATAGACTTGTAAACGTGGCCATCTGCACCTTGAGACGTTTTGCTTTAAGTCAAACAAGCAAAGCAACCCCCTACCCACAAATGAATTATTTTTTTTTTGCAAAAAAGAAGAAACTTGTAAAGTGGTTTGCTTGAAACAAAGTGCTTCCCGCAGAGGTTGGGCACGGCAGCACGGAGTTCCCCGGCTGCAACTTGGTGTGAGCACATGGTGCTGGGTGAAGAACAGCTCTGTGTGCCCACAGGGGGGATTTTGCAAGAGGGGATCATCACCCCAGCTCCACACACCAAGACAACAAGCTCTGCTGGTGTGATATGGCACGGAGATGCCCAGCTGTGCTCCAGCCCTCCCATCTGCCATGGGTGTGGGGCTGCTCACATTTGCTGAGTCGGAGGATGCCACCGATTTAGACCTGCAAACAAACACGCCATGCAGAATGAAGGCTGGTGTTCATGTTCATCGATGGCTGCTCAGAGCCTTCACTGGGATGCTTCCAAGCGCATTAAAGATACATCTATCTGGCATGTAATTAACTCTAAATGAGATCAGCAATGAACACATAATGATGGTTCCACTGAATTATTACGCTCATAAGGAGCAGGTAAGCAGTTGTTGAGATGCTGCTGGCCGGTCAGTCAACTGTGCACCACACTGGCTGATGTAGCAGGCAGGCAGAAAGAACCATGGGGGCCCTTTGCTACTAACGAGAGGCAGCTAATGAAGGTTGGGTCCCCAGACTGCACCGGCTGCTTTGGCTGCAGCAATTCTTCCCCTGCAAACACAGTGATATTTGGTGTCTTCTCCAAGGTGTGACTTTCTCAGTTGGAAATGGTTTTTGTTGGGCTGGGGGCAACCAAACAGTCCTCTGATGAGCTGCCGACTCCATCTGGATGGGTTTCACCTCATGTATCTCAACAGGATTAAAAAATCCTATAGAAAAATAAAGAAAAGCCTATAGAAGAATCATGTGACTGGATGCTGGCTATCAGCAAACCAATAAGAAACGTCTCATTGTTTTTATGCCTTCCCATTCCCTGTGTTTTGGGTTTTTTTTGCTTCCAGGATGAAGAGAAGCTGTTGTCACTGCTGAGATTTCGCCCAGGAGGGCACCAATAAGGGAATAATTGCACTCAGCCCCAAGTTTGCTTCTGCATGAAAGAATGAGAAGGAAAGCAGAGCCAAGGCTGGGAAGCAGCATGGAGGATGGCACAGTTAATAGCCAGAGTCCTGGGGATGGGGTTTTGGGCAGGGACAGGCTGTGTCTGATACCCTGCAGCTCTGCCTACTCTAATAACAATCACACATTTCACAGATATTATTTTTTAAAATTGAAGCTTTTTTTTAAAAAAAAATAAAAATAAAAATCAGTGGGTTTTGGCTGCTCTATCCCCTTATTGGGATTATTTAAATCAAAAGCAGAACCAGGGTGCAGGCTCCCAGTGTAAATGCAATGGCCCAATGCCAGGCGATTCCACGCTGCTGCAGGCAGCCACAGAGGCAGTGGGGATGTGGGGATAGGGCCGCCCTGCTGGGACCCATATCCTGCCCCACCACTGCCCCAGTGCCATACAGCACCGAGCTGAACCCTGGGCTGTTGCGAGCAGCGAGAGCTTGGGGTAAACTTCCTCCTGCCTGGGGCACACTGCGAGCAGCAGCGTTTGCCTTCTACACAAGGTGCAGTCACTATTTGGGAACTACTGGGCCAGAACGTCCCTGTGGTACAGAGCACAGCACAGGAGCTGGGGCACGGGGCTGCTGGTGGTGTGTGGATGCTGTGCGGGGCTGTCTGCAGCTCGCTCTTATTGCTATAGCTACGGGCAATTTTCTATGTTCAAGTTTTGCAAAACCATATTAAGAAAAATCTCGCCCTGGCGCTGCTGGCTCTCCTCCAGGCTGGAAATTGCATTCCCCTGCTTGAAATTCCTCCCAGAGTTTCAGATGGAGAATGTACAACTTCACTTTCCATCTTGAGCTGCTGTCACACATTTTAATAACAGGGGCTGTGCTACACCCCAGAGGTGGCCGTATGCCAGCAAACCCGTTGGAGCGGTTGCGGTGAAGGTTTGGATGGCGGTGAAGGCACTGAGCGAGCAGAGGAGCTCCAGCCCCACTCCTGGCTCCATACAGCCCTTCCCAAACCCCACTGCACTGTTGGGATGAGGATGGAGCCTGCAGGTTAATTTTTAGTGCCCACGGTGACGGGCTCGCTGTATCTCCCTCAACGCAATGGGAAATTCCAGCTCTTGGATTGGATCCATTTGGTGCACCGCAGCGCCTGCAGTCCTGGTTAGAAAGAGACACAGTGCATTCTTCCTCCTTCTTCCTCACGCTCACATCCATCCGAGCAGAGAGGGCCTGGGCTCAGCAAGCTGTAAGCTCAGGAAGAGCCACCCCAGGTTTCTCCCTTTAGGCACTGCCTCTCCTTGCAGTGAAGATGGGGGCAGATTCCCCCATGCTATTACCTCGAGGTTGCAATGGGGTGGCCTTTGCTGGGATCCTGGTGAGGTGACTGGGACTCCCAAGGAGATTGGCTGGCCTGCACAGGGCTGGAAAGCTCTAAGGTCAAGCGTGGGGCTGCTCTTCCAGTGAGTGTGGCTGCCTGCAGGGCCCAGCCATCCCCATCCGGAATGGTACCCACAGTCCTGTGCATAGAGACCCACATTCCTGCACATAGGGACCTGCATCCTTGCACACAGGTTTCGGTTTGCCTCCTGGCTTCTCCCCTGGCTGCAGGCGCTGGCTCGCCCCTCTCCAAACCCCCTTTCATGGTTTGCTCTTTGAACCCAAGGAGCTGTGCCGTATTTGTAAAACACACCGCCGTAATCAGGGAAACAGCCTTCCTAATTGGATTGGAACGGCCTGGAGTAATTGGCTGTTTGGGAGCAGCCGTTTCGAATCAAGCTGTGTGCTCTTTAATAAGTTTACTCTCCTTTATCAGCTGGGCGAACTCCGTGGCGGAGGTGACCTGTTAAATGATCTCCTGTGTTGCTAAAGCGTTTTTTATCCCCGCTGATCCCTTGAGCCATTTTCTTTCTTTCTTTGTAATAACAGACTTCAGGAGACCCACGGTGGCTCCTGCCCGTGTGCTGCACAGCCAGGGGGGCTCTGGGAAAGGGGCTGGGGGAATGCTCAGAGCATTATTGAGTCCCATCCTGCTCAGGGGTGAGCGTTTGAGCTGGGGAAGAAGGATGGGTGAGGGGAGCACTGAGCTCATGCAGCATCATGGTGATGTTTCTCTACGTAGAGCTTGCTGGAATTCAATTGCTTGAGCCCAAAGGCATCAGAAGAGGTTGTAATAAAAGAAAAATGGGATGAGAGGTGCTGCAGGGGAACCTCTGCACAGAGCACTGGGAGTTTGGGAGAATACCACCCTGGGAATTTGCTCTGTCCCAGTGCCTCCTCCCCCCAGGGCTGAGCCACTCTTGGGTGCTGCCATGGGATGGGGCTGCCCAACACACCCAAACACAGAAGGGGGTCCCTCTGCTGCTTTCTTTTCCCCTCCTGGTGCCCACCTTCCAGCTCTGAGCATCACTGATGTGGTGGGAGCTCACAGATGCATCTCACTTCTTCTTCTTCCTCATGGACTTCTGCTAAAAACTCCTTTGGCCACACATCTTCCCCTGCACAGTGGCAGTGCCCCCGCTCTCCCTAAGACCCTGCGTCTGCCTGGCCCTGGGGAGCAATGCCCCCCTTCCCATAGCATAGACATCCATCTGCAGGGCTCCCACACCCTTTGCCCCAGGCAGAGGTGGAGGCAGTGATGATGCAGTGAGTGCAGTGTCTGCCCTCACATCTCATCCATCAGGGTCGGAAGAGCGGAAGCTCCTTCCATCCTTCCACATCCGTAGCAGTGTCTGCACACCGCTCTCTGCAGCCCATCCATAACAACAGTGTCAGCCCTGGATGCTTTCATCTGCCTCCTCCAGGGCAGCCCTGAGGCTCCTGCACCCTGTGAGCTCCTGGGGGACAGCTGCAAGCCCCCACCCGAGGTGAGCAGAGGGCACCGAACGCAGAACATTGGAGCTTCCCATTTCAGAACAGCGTTTTTTTTTTTTGGCTGGAGATGAAAATAACAGCACCAAGACCTCCAGACCCATTCCTGCTGGCAACAAGCCCCCCAAACCTGCCTGCACAGAACCCTCAATGCACATCCCCAAGTCAAAATGTGGTGTTTTGTCCTTAAAAAGCTCCTCTACTCCATTTAAAGTAACATTGAAATGATGGGTTGGAAAGAAATCTCAAAGAGCTGAAAAGTGCAGCCCACCTATTTTAAATCAAGCAAAATTAAATGTTTAAATTTCATGGAACAGCTTGCAGCTGAGCACTTATGGCCCTTAGTTAACTGGGCTGCCCCAGCACCGCACTTCCAGATCATGCTTTAAGCCCCCCAGTCTGGAGGGCAAGAAAGGCAAAGGTAGAACTCTCTGCATCCTGCCCTGCACTGCAGCGGGAGATGGGGCAGAGCTTGGTGGCAACACCAAGAGGCAGCCCCAAAATACAGCACCAATGGCAGCCCCACAAAGCAGCCCCAGCCCCATGGGATCCTCCTGGCATGAGGATGATGAGTGCGGGTGATGCACTCGCCCCTCTGCCTCTCCTGAGCCTCCCTGGCTGTGTGAAGACAGAAGTTTGTCAGCGTGGATATATTGCTGCCAAAGGTTCCCATTTTGACAAATTGGCATTTTCCAACAACAACAACTTCCCCCCAGCCCAAACACGGGGCTGGAACCATTCCCACCAGCTCTCGCCTGGAGTGAAACAGTTCCTCTCTCTAATCACTTGCGTAAACTCAACAAGAGCTGGCAAGTGCCGCGCGGATTTTGGATGCGTTTTTATTTATCAAACTGCTCCCGATAACAGATTCACTTCCTCGTCATCATCTTCCCTTCGTGTTTTTCCCTGGGGAACCTTTGGGCTGTGAACAGGGAAGGTTCTCTGCTGCACTCCGGCCTTTATTTCCTCGTGTTGAAAAGCAGCTGTGCAGGATGGGATGGGATGGGATGAGCAGAGCCTCCTGCAAGTGCAGCCACGAGAGGGCACAAAGCCCTTCCTGCAGCCGTGTCACCGTGTCACCATGCAGCTGTGCCACCATGTAGCCATGTCACTGAGCAGCCATGCCACCATGCAGCTTTGTCACCATGCCACTGTGTAGCAGTGCCACCACATCACCATCCAGTGCAACACTGCTGCCATGCAGCCATGTGACTGAGCAGCCTTGTCATCGTGCAGCTGTGCCACACCATGCAGCCGTGTCACGTGTCATTGTGCCACTTGGCAGCTGTGCTGCCGTGCAGCTGTGTCACCATGCAGCCCTACCACTGTACAGCAGTGCCCTGTGTTAGTGGGCAGCTCTGTTACCATTCAACACTGCCCGGCCATTTGGCAGCGGTGCCACCGTGCAGTTGTGCCACTGTGCAGCAGTGCTGCCATCTCACCAGGTATCTTTGTTACCATGCAATACTGCCATTGTGCCACCATGCAGCCATGCAAATATGCCATCAATAAAGCGTCCATTCAGGTGTCTGTGCCGCTGTGCAGCTTGTCACCTGTGTCACTGCACAGCTGTGTCACCACGCAGAAGCATCAGTGCTGCGGTATTTGCACAGCTCTGCACCCTTTGCACTCAGGCCATCATCTCCCCCCCCCCTCTCCCCCCCCAAATCTCTTGGAAGACTCAGCGAATCCAATTATAAAAAGAGCTAATTATATTAATAGGTTAATTAAGACACTGCTGATTTCAGATAGGGCTGGAAGGAAGCCTCAGCGTTTCAAGGCGCGTGGCGAGGAGGATTCACAGAGCTTCCCCATGGAGCCCTCAGGACGAGGAGACACGGCCCCACGAGCACCCCCAGGCTTTGTGCCATCCCTGTTGCAGCACCGGGTAGGATTTATCCAGCCCCTCTGATGCAGACAGGTGCTGTGCTGCTTTGGGATAGGGGTTTGCTTGGCTCTTGCTGGGTCCCCCCACACCGATCATTGTGCACACTCGTTTGGAGGTGCAGCGCTCGAACTGCCGCTTTGGGGCGGTGTATTTCGCAGGGCGCAGGGAGATCCCACCTCAAACAAGAAATACACGCACACATGAGCCACGTTTCCACACACCGTTAGCCCGCGCAACCTAATTAGCGCTGCCGGCTGCTAATTGCGTGCCACGGGACGTGCCGGTTATTTAGGGCTGGACCGCCCCTCCGCCTCCTCCACCTCTCCGGCTGCTGCGCGGCTCCAAACGTTCGAAATGATAAAAAGGAGAAAAAAATAGAATAGCAACCGATGAACCGACGCCTCCCCCGGGATTCCCCCTCCCCCCGCCCGAGGGTGCTGACCCTTGCCCCGGGGTGCCGCGGGGCCGCCCCACGAGTGAGCCCCGTCCCCGGGCGGGTTCGCCCCACTCATGCCCGCCCCCCTCCGCCCGCGAGTGGGAGCGAGGGCGGCGCGCAGGGAGGGCCGGGCCGGGCCGGGGGGGCGCGGGGAGGGGTCGGGCCGGGGGTGCGGAGCGGAGCGGGGTTCGGCGGTGGGGCCGGGGCCGGGCGGGATGCGCTGCCCGGCGGGGCGGCGGCGGGGGGCTGCGCGGGGAGCGGCCCCCGATGGGATGTAGCGGGCGGCTGCTGGGACCCGTCGGGGGACGGCGCGCCTCGCTACTCCTCACCATGATCCTCTTCTTCACCTACTTCTTCTATTGCCTGCCCGGGCCCTGCGAGCCGCTGCCGCCCGCCTTGCTGCTGCCGCCGCCCGCTGCGCTCCCCGACGGCGCGGCTCCGACGGCAGCGGGCGACGCGGGCTCGGCGTTGGGCGGCGGCAGCCGGCGCTTCCCGCAAGCCATCATCGTGGGCGTGAAGAAGGGCGGGACGCGGGCGCTGCTGGAGTTCCTGCGGGTGCACCCCGGGGTGCGCGCGGTGGGCGCTGAGCCGCATTTCTTCGACAGGTGCTACGAGAAGGGGCTGCGCTGGTACAGGTAACGCCGAGAAGCGCCCGGTCGCGATTCCGTTGCTCGCCATGCCGGGGGTTCCCCGTACCCAAGCGCGGAGCCACGGGGGGTGCGCGGGATGCGGGGCACAGCGACCGTCGGGAACAGCGGTGCTCCCCGGTGCGGTGGCGGCGGCTCCGAGCCCCGCACGGCGCGGCGGGGCAGGGCGCTGCGCTGGAGTCCCTTTCCGATTCCCTCTAGTCCCGGTGTCCCCGCGGGCAGGTGGCAGAGGGTGGGAAGACCGGGAACAGATACTGTTTTGTTAATTGCTCAGGCTTTGCAATTGTAATCTTTAACATTTGGTTCTCAGCCGCACCGAGATTTCCCCCTCCCAGCTTCCTTAAGGGAATACATTATCAGGGTGTATATATTGGGGGATATATTTTTCTCAGTGTCTCATGCGAATAACGGCAGCACAGACCTCAAAAAAGCTGGAGAATCCTGCTTTTTTTTTTTTTTTTTTTTTTTTTTTTTCCCCTGGGCCTTGGAAAGGAGAACTGGCAGAGTGAGGGGAAGAGCGAAGGAGCATCACTCATGTTTGCTGTATGTTGTGTCAGAGGGCAGAGTTGTACTTACTGAAAGGAGTCGCTCAGTTCTGAGGGTTTCAATGGATTGGAGTGTTTTGAGTGATAAAGCGATCGGAAGAGCAGCTACCGTGCATGTGTTGTCCATTAGCAGCCCAAGTCGTGGCCAAATGCGCCGTGGCCGGGCCAAACCCGTGCGCTGAGCCCCTCGAAGGCAGCAAGAATCCACTCCGGTGTTTTGAAGGGAGTCCAAAGTCACAGATTTATAAAGCACTGCAGCGTTGGCTCAAACCATCTGCAATTAATAAAAGGAGCGGCTCGCCCTGTCCGTCCTTCCTGTTTTGGGCTCCCCAAAGCTCACGGCAGTGCTTTTTCTATAACGTTTCTTGACGTACTGGGGGAGGTGGCAGCTCAGCGACTTTAGCCAAAATCGTAACCTGTGAAAATCAGCGTGTTTAACGGAAAGTGTGATTTTTAGTGGGAATTTTACCCGCAGAGTTTCAGCTCTGTGAGACCACATCTGGACTGTAAAGTTCTTGCCTTAACGCACCTTCAAACGCAGTGAGTAGCGCTTATTTTTATGGCAGCATTAATATCGCTGTGATTTATCGGCTCCCTCCGCAGCTCCAGACGTGTCTCTGCGGTGCTCTAGAAATGATAACGACCGTAAGGAATCCTTTGGGGGCCGGGGTTGCGAGGTAGAGCTCTCTTGGCAGAATGGGAGCTTAATGACTGCGAGTGTGCAATTAAAGCAGGGGAAGATGGAGCGCTCTCGTACTGCCGGTGAGGCGGCTGTGGGATGGACAGCCATGAGAGCAGTGTGACTGCATCGCCGTTTTGGGCTGCAGCGGTCCTTGCTTGCAAGGAGCCCAACCCGATGTGCGTGTGCGTGTGGTTCTGTGTGTGGCTATGGGCAGTTGGGATAAATGGAGCAGGGAAGCGTGCAGCGTGCTGGGAAGAAGTTGCATCCTTCCAATTGGGGGCGAGGGGGAAATGAGATGTTTTGCTTTAACTCTGCACGCGTGTTTTCAATCGCATCACAACCATTTCTCGTAGTTCGCTCTTCTCCCCACCTCTCTTGTTTGGTCTTCTTGCAAGATTTTGTTCTGATGAGGGTGTTTTTTGTTTTTTTTTCCTCCTGAGAGCCAGACAGAGCTCAGTGCTGAAAGCCGGGGTGTGTTTGGGTGGAGGAAAATAGGAGTTGGACAGCAGCTCAGGTTTTTCCGATGAATATCTCAAAGTGGTGTAAACATTTCTGAAATATTTGAATGTGCTGGGAAACCAAAATTACACCAAGTGCTTCTCATGCCAAGAGATTTGGCCTGGAGGCACCTGTGGGTCCTTGCTTGTCTCAACTCAATGCAAGGAGAGAAGAAAATGGGGGGGGAACCGTCACAAATATCACTACAGATTGTTTTTCTTTTGCAGTTCAATCCCGTAGGGATTTTGCTGCTCTGTAAGGAGTATCTTCAGTGAGCACTGAGTGGTTCAATAATGTTGGCTGCTGATTTAAGCCATTTACTCTTACTGGAACATTTTATTTCACTGTGAAGTAGCTCAACGTTCCTTTAAAATATTTTCTTTAGCAGTTCTTTTTTCTCTTACGAAGAAAACTTTTACCAAAAGCAATGCATGTCTCGTGGAATTCCTGGAGTTGCTGTAGGTTTCGCTAATTATGGAAGGTTAAACACCTTCTCCAGGCTGCAGCATAAATTACCTAATGGATAATCCAAGCATGACGTGAAATTGTATCCCAAAGCAAAACACATTTTAATTTTTTTGGCGCTCTGTGCTGCTGTTAGGGTGGGTGAACCCCAATGGAAAGGGAAAGGGATGGCAGTGTCTGCTCCTCTGCCGGCTCCATGCAGCCCTTGTCTGTCCTTCTGCTGAGTGGGAATGTGGGTGAAGGCAGATGTAAGGATGGGATCTGAGATGTTTCCTGGTGATATTTAGAAATTCTCTCCCCTCAGCACAATCGGCCTTTGGGAGCCTCTCCCTGTGCTGCAGCTCATGCGGCGTTCCCTCGTCTTTGTCCAGCAAAACTTTGTGTCGGCAGCAGCTCTGTCAGCTGCTTTGCTCTGTTGTGTGTTTCCGTGCATGATGTGTGATCTGAGCCTTTCTTCCTGTCCCCTCTTGCTGCTTTTTTGCAATATGAAGGAGTTGTACAGCTGGAGAGCTGAGCCCAGCTTGTCTGAGAGCACAACCACGGGCACTGTGCTATGAGAAACCGCTGCGGGTGGTGGATTCTGTAGGAATTGCAAATAATTCCTTATTTCCTCCTGGTTTGGGGCAGAAGCAATGAATCCACCCATGTGTGAGTGCTGCCAACAGTCAGCAAGCACTCAGCCCCACATGAACAGCAATCGTTGGTGCTGCGGAGCATCCCGGAGCCCAAACTCTGGGGCTGAGCTGCGCGGTTCGGTGCCGTTCGGCCTCTTGCTGGGCTGTGGGTCTGCACACTGTGGGGGGAGAGGCCTCTCCATGTGCTTTGCTTGCACTGCTGGGTGTGTGTTGGAGGGCTGCGTGCATTGGGAGTGCGTGTGTGTGCACCCATGGGCCGTGCTTTGCCTCTTGAATCTGATAATGGCATTTGGGATTTCTGAAGGCAGACTTCATCTCGGGACCTCACAGCCTTCGGGCAGCAGCGAAGGGATGTGGCTCCAGCACTGCTGCTTTGACTTCTGCTGCGAGTGCTTCTGGCAGCTGAAGAGTGGAACTCAAGAGATGTTTTGAGGGGGTGTTTGTGCACGTTATGCTATAGAGTGCCTCGATCCATCCGTACAATCACAGGCACCTCTTTGGCACCGTGCTGAGAGCCTATCTGGACTGTGCCATTCCCAGATGCCTTTTAGAAGCCCATGGGTAGTGGGGAACAAGGGAAACCTCGCCAGGAGTTGGGTAGCAATGCACAGAGTGGTTTGGGGATGTTATTTCTACTCTGTGACAGGGCCAATCTGCCCTGTGTAGGGCTGCATTTCCATGCTCAGAGCTGCCCTTGTTTGCCTCTGTGCATCTCAGCTCTCCTTGGGTTCGCTGCTCTGATTCAGTGATTTCTCATTTCCGTTTGTAGCTTTCATTACCAGCACAGAGCCTTTCTGCATCACCTTCCCCTGTGTGTATAAAAATACAGAGGGAAAACACAGGAAAACCGAGGCAATGGTGGTCGCTTTCTAATGGCATTTGAATGTTTTATTGTATAGGTGCTACTTTAAATGTGATAGTAGACAGAAAAATGTGTCCGCGTGCACAGGGGCTCGATGTCCCTTTTGTGCATTAGAGCTGGGGCTGAAACACTGCCCCAACAGCTGTGCTCAGAGAATGTGTGTGCACTCCTTGTGATACACGCAGAGCTGGGGCTGCTGCAAACTGCTTTCACGTGGGATTAAAAATAGTTTTTCTGGCTGCGAGGAGGAATTAACATTTGAAAACACTTAGAGCTGCTGGGAAGCAGCATTCTGCCCAGGATCTGCCCTGTGTTGGCCACTCTGTCCCTGTCCCCGCTCCCCCCAGTGCTCCTAGGTGCTGCTCTGACCCTTTGCAGATCCCTGTGCTGCGGCTGCCACGTCCCCGTGGTGCTGCACAGATCAGGTCTGAGGGAATGTTGGAGCTGTGCTGGTGTTGGCTGTGGTGTTTGGATGGAGGCTGTGAGCTGTGGAGCAGAACGAGCCCCGCTCCTCCCGATGGAGGAATTCTTTCAGTGTCGCTGTCTCTGCTCAGTAAATGGTGGTGTTATCTGTCTGCTGTGCAGCGGGGTGTGCAGAAGTAACAGGAGTTTCTAAAGGATTTAAAGTATGCTGCTGTCCCAGACTGCTGCAATAAATACATGGTGCACCTAGAAAGCCTGGAGCTGCTTTAAGAATGACTATGAATTGATACAATTGAAAATGCTCTCTTCACGCCCTTCTTGTGCTCCCTGGTTCCACTTTTGCAGCCTCAGGGGTTGGGAATTCAGGCGTAGGAGCATCGAGTCACAGAACCATTCAGGCTGGAAAAGCCCTTTCATATCCCCACTCTGTCTGACTGTGTCCACTGACCACATCCCTCAGTGCCACATCTCTGTGGTTCTCAAACTCCTCCAGGGACGGTGACCCCACCACCTCCATGGGCAGCAGTTCCAGCACCCAGCAGCTCTTTCAGAGAAGAAATCGTTCCTGATATTCAACCTGAACCTCCCCTGGCACTGATAAAGGCAATGAATGGGAACAGGTGTCTGGATGCTGAATAGCAGAGTTCAGCATCAAGTACCTTGTGTTGTGCTGCACCGAGAGCAGCTCAGCACCACGGGTGTTTCTTAAAGGCATTCTGTCCTTTTTTGGGGTTATTTTATTTTCAGATGCAGACAGTAGTAGGAGATGGAAAAGGCCAATGGGTTCAGGGTGCTTTCATGCAAGGAGAGACCATTACTTAGAGGTGTTCAAAGCTTATTTATAAAGCAGTAATTACCATCCCCAGAGAGGGAAGTGGGCAGCTCGCATGGGGTGGAGGAGGGAGTTACAATGGTTAATTGGCAAATATGCTTAAAAGCTTCTTCCTGACCTTTTAAAAAACTTTTCAGTGACACCGGCTCCGGTGGAGATTGAAAACCTGCCTAATGAAAGGCCAGCTCTAATACCAGGACTTAGCTCCAAATGGCTTTTCAAAGGGCTTTGGAAATCTGCCTGCTTACAAAGCTGCTGCGGATGCTGCTGCTCCCGATCCCACAGCGAGGGCTGGGTGGGACAGCGGGGCTCAGTGCCATGGATGGGAGCCGGGGCAGCCTGAGCTGGTGGGGGGCAGCCAGCCTACAGCAGAGGTTGGAACCAGAAGGGCTTTAAAGTCCCTTCCAACCTAACCGTGCTGCAATGGTCCTATGAACAGTTGCTCACATTTTGCCCAGGACCATCTTCATAAAAAAAAAAAAAAGGAAAAAAAAAAAGCAGCTGATTTAATTTGGCCTCTTTCTCCCTCCTGGTGGAGACAGCTCGCAGATCACAGGGCTCTAAGTGTCTTCAGAATTATTCATGCATCTTTTAAGTGAGTCGATCTTGATCTGAAGAGTTGTTTGAAATGCAAATGGTGAATATTGCAGTCAATCAGGGCCACTGCTGTCACTGGGGCACAGGCAGCGCGCCCAGTCTGAGCGTGCACACAGGCTGTGCGTCTGAGCCCCCAGAGCGCTGTTTGCAGAGTAATGGCTGTGCAAGAAATCTGGGCTCTGCCACCTGTGAGATGCTACGGAGCCGCAGAGCACATTCATCGCTGCTCCAGCATGTGTGGGTGCTACAAATTGCCCGAAGCAGCAATGCACCACGTTCTCTGACCAACACCGTCTGTGCTTGAAATGCAGAGCAAAATATTTGCAGTTGGTTTCTTGTGAGCAATTGCACGAAACTCTTGCTGCTGGGCTCATCGTGGAGGGATTTTGCCCATCACATCATGCTCTGCACAAAGCATCATGGCCCAGGAATGGCCCAATAGGGAGCAAACTGTGCTGCTCCCATAGCACTGTGGCATGAGGGATGCTGGCCCTCAGAAGGGCTGTAAGTTTTAACACACACATTGATTACAAGCAGCAGAGAATTACATTAATACAGTCACTTGTCAGTGAGGTCTTACTAGTAATCTCTGCTCATTAGGCTGGGGAGCATAGGGACGTGACCTTGCTGGGGAAGGACTGAATGCTCTGCCATTGATTTATAGCTCAACCCCTGAGCAGCACGTGGCTGTGTGCCTGCACTGACACCACTGTACGCTTAAGGCTGCACAGGAGAGTTTGTGTTGGAGAATTTGGGATCTTGTACCCTTTGGGCTGTTCCAGCTGGTGAACTGGCAGCTGCCATCAGCAGGCACTGCTCAGGAGGCAGTGGGCACTGATGGATGGGAGCACACAGGGAATGTGATGAGTCCTGTCCCCAAGGCTGGAGCTTGGCTCTGCCTTCTGCCTGTGTGTGTGGTGCTGGGGCAGCATACTTCCCAGCTGCTCCAGAGCTGCTGGCCTCTCACAGCCCAGGCCTGGGGGAGCAGGACCCACTGCTCTTGGTACAGGTCCAGTGCAGCCTCTAAAGCAAACTGCAGCCCAGTGAGGTGGTGGCTGGCTGGAAGTTGGGGCAGTCCCTTTTCCCTGCTATAACCGAGAGCAGTGCTGCTGCCGTGGTGCCAGGTGCCTCTTCTTGCTACTTTGTGCATGATGTGAAAAGGCTGAAATACATCTCCCATGCATCCCACTGTGCGGCACTGCAGCAGACTGGGGTCAGGAGCACACCCCTTGCTGCTGGCGTTTGTTGATAGCTGCCAAGGCCCCAGCAGTGCAGCTGGGTGCTATCAGTGCCACCCCTCAAGTGACAGCTCTGTGGGGCTGCTGCATGATTGGCAGCAATTGGGAGTGGTCATTCTTCACCAAGAGCATGGGCTGCTTTTATATTGCAGAAAGTCAGGTTCCTAAGCCACGAGGAAAAATGTCAAGGGGCCGCTGCCAAGTATTTGGAGCTCGGAATTGAGGTTTTGTTGAGGGAAGGGATTGTCTGTCTCTATGAAAGCCTGTATGGGGCAGAAAGGGGGCTGGATGTCCCCCCTGTGGTGTCACAGCCCTAGCATGACAACCTGCACCCGCTGGAAAAGGGGACGTGCATGGTGCAGAGCAGCCAGCACCATGGGCTGGGTGGGTGTTCTGCATCCAGCTGAGCTCAGCTGGGGTCTGCGGATGGGGTTCAGCCTTGTTTTGTTGGGGGGCTGTGTGGAGAGAGGTTTGTGAAGCAGCACTTTGCATCAGCGGGATTTTGGAAGCTCGGATCTGGTTGTGCATGCTGTATGTTGGATGGAGGACCATGAGAGGTGGCTTTGTTGGGGTTGCCCTGTTCCCATCGGCCCAGTTTTGAGGCAGAAAGAGAAAGACAGCTTTGTTGGGCCTGATCCTATCTGTACTAAGCATTAATATTCCTCTGCTTCAAACTGTGAGAGCCTGATGTATTCATGGACTGAACCAGGGTGGAGGTGCACACTCGCACAGTCTTTCCTTTTCTGTGGGGTTTGAGGAGGACCTTAAGGCTGAGGCTCTCACGTGCCGTGTTCCCTGAAGCGCTGTGAGGGACAGAGCAGAACAACTTTAAAGACCAAGGAAAACTGTTGCCAATTCAAAACCAGCCTGGGAATTGATGCCAGGACTCCAACAGACCGATGCTCCTTTATTCTCCTGTTAATTAATTCCTTTGCCTCCAGTGAATTTCCATCTTTTATTTCTGCGGCAATCAAAGGGCTGCGAGCATTGCGGCTCACATTAGGAACAGACCCATCCGACCTTTTTTCATCTCCCCGTATCAGTTACGTGTCTCTTCCTCGTGCTGCCACACTGCATCTGAAGCACATATGCCAGGAGATGGCTTGGAGGAGAGGTGGGGCACGCACAACCCGTGGCTGGAGCTGGCTCCCAGCAGCTCCATGTGGCAGTGGAGGGTCCAGATAAGCTCGCTTACATGCACGAATGAGCAATTGCGTGGTCACCTGAGAAGTGCCTGATGATTTATGGTGTTATTAAAAGGTGATGGGAAGTGGAGAAAAGAAGTGCAACATCTGCATGGAAACCCCCGGCACTGACCCTCACACCCCAGATACCAACATATTAAATATCCCAACAGGCGTTTAAGCCTGCAGATGGCTTTGACAGAGATCCCTGCACATCTGGTAACACTTGGCCTGATACCCAAGGCACTGGACAGTGTGTAATTAAACGTAATTCACTCCTGGCCCTGCTGGGGACTTGAGGAGTGCAGTTCCTGCTGAAGGGAGGCTGTGGAGGAGCCTCGTGGAAGCGGAATGTGCAGCCAGGGTGGTGTGGGGTGTCCTCTGAGGATGTGCTGGTGGGGGGCACCGAGCCCATAACAGGGGGTAGGGATTGGGGTGTGGGGGTCCCTTCTAACCCAATTGTTGAATGGCAGTGACTGAGGCTCCCAGCAGCCTGTGTGGATCTGCTGCACTGGGCAGGCTGCTGGGTCTGCTATTGCCCTCCAAAGGCTGTGGAGGAGCAGGGCTGTACTCCTGGCTCTGGTGGTGGGAGCCTGTGCTGCTGGGCATCCTGGCTTTGGCACAAGTGTGCTGGGGTCACCTGAAAGAGGACACTGGGAGGATTTTTCCCACACCTTGGTCCTGTACTTTCCCACTGGGAGATCTCTGCTCCCAGACCCAGCAGTACTGCTGGTGTCAGGATGATGCTGCTTTCCATCAATGGGGTTCCCAACTCAAAATGGCGCCTCAGCCCACCACAGCTGCCTTGTTTTGTGCAAACACCAATTTTAGGTACAAATGAGAGAAATCCATTAGGGGAAGTGGCTGAAATGGGCACGTTCACTTGTTGGGAGCCCGTGCTGTATGGAACTCGCCAAGCTGCAAAGGGGCAGAGCGGAGGATGCATGTGTTTGCAGAGAGCAGGGGAGAGCTGGCGGCTGCGGGGATAAAAGCAACACATGTCTGATTGAATAAATGGAGAAATGCAGGCCAGATGGCTGGGAATGAGAAGAACCATTTAATAATTTCTGAACTCCTCGCTCTCTGGAGCAAGATTACGGGCACTTGCGATGTTTTCCTCTCGGCTCAATTTGCCTCCTGTGTTGGCTGCATTACTTCTGGCTTCACGTAGAGCTCTTCATATTGCTTGTGACCTTCAGAGAACCAGGACTCTAGGGTTTCCCTTCCAACTCTTAAGGATTCTATGATTCTAACACCGTGAGGTGCCGTAATAAGATGGGTAATGCTGAGCATGCAGCACTGAGCCCAGGCGCAGAGACGAGGAGCTGTGCAGGGATGGAAGCAGTGCTGGGGTCGGGAGGGGACCCAACACATTCCCACAAGGTATTCCTCCTCGTGGTGCTGAGCTCACTTTGTACCAGAAGAACTTATTTCAGCCCCTGGAACAGCACCGTGCTGCTCCCACTGCAGGTGGGAAAAACTGGATTCTTTGGGGGTTCTGTGTTAAATAGAATAACAATAAAGTCATAGCATCCCAGGAGAATAAAGGCATGCAGGAGTAAAACCGCCATTCCAAAAAACTGGAAACACCAAGTGTTGAAAAATAACGCGGTATTTGGGATCGCTTCTTTTCCTCACACGACGGGAGGGAGAAAAACAAATTGCGTGTAAACTCTGCTTCAGTGAGAAGGAACAAATTTGAGTTCATTCTTTTCCTCCTAGCACAGCTCCATTCAGCATTTTGAAGTCAGGGGATTTGGGGAGCTGGAGGGAGCGGCGCTGCTTTTTGGTGCTGTGTACAAACGGGCTGTGGGGCTTCGGAAGCTGTTTCTGATTAGTATCTTTTCTTTTGACAACTTTTTTTTTTTCTTCTTGAAAAAGAAAGGAAAGGGGTTTTTGTAACACGGTTGGACTGGAGATGGGGGAAAATCTGTTTAAAATATGCAGGGACCTGAAAGAAAATCTTGAGTGAATAATAAGTTTAACTGACCTTAAAATATCCCATTGCCATGAGGGATTTGAGAGTAACACTTCAAATGGATTTTTGATGAGGGCTCTCCGGGCTGTGGGGAATTGAGCGTTTTACCCAACGCCTTCTCCTATCTGAATTTTCATGCTGACTGGGAAAAGCCACTCTGAAATGCCTAAAGAAGGTTTTGTCTTGTTTTGTTTTCCTTCAGAGCTAGTGACACACAGGGAAAAGCCATTCGCTGTAAGCTGACTCTTCGGATTTTCATTTCTTTTACCCAGTGCTAAGCTCAGGATGGGTTCTGCCAGGACCTTGCTGTGCCCTGGGGACATCCCAAGACCAAGCATCTCCTCGTGCTGGTCACCCAACCCCAGTTCTGTGCATGGGGCTGCTGCCCCAGTCCTCCAGCAGCATCATCCTTCTCGTGTCTCTCTGCCCATCCCTCTCTCCCTGCAACCTTGTGGGGTTTTCATTCCACATGGCCTTGGTTCTACGCAGCCCCAGGCTCTGCATCCCACACAGATGAAGGGATGGAGCTGTTTGTGTTGCCGCAGGCTCCCACCCACCACCACCCAGGTATGGCAGTGCCTGGCTCAGGGGTCGGTACCGAGGCCAGCCCTGTGGAATATCTTTATTGATGATCTGGATGAGAGGATTGGGTGCACCCTCAGTAAGTGTGCAGATGACACCAAACTGGGGGGGAAGTATTGATCTGCCTGAGGGTAGGGAGGCCCTACAGATGGATCTGGATAGGATCAGTGGGTTGAGGCCAATGAAATGAGTTTCAACAAAGCCAAGTGCCAGGTCTTGTACTTTGGTCACAATAACCCTGTGCATTGCTACAGGCATGGAGCAGAATGCCTGAGAGCTGTGTGGAGGTAAAGGCTGAAGGCTGTCTTGGGTGTGCATGATGGCACATCATAACGTGGGAGCAAAGAATGCAGGCTTGGGATTCCTGCTGCACTGGAGCTTCTCCCCAAAGCCTTCTGGGTTGGGAAGAAATGCCTTTCTTTATGCTGTGCCTAGGGGTGAGGTGGTCCTGCTCCATCCCTGCTTGTCATGGAGATGTGCAAACTTCCTGGGTCTGATCCTTGTCCTCCATTCAATCTGGCTGGAATGGGGTGGTGGGATCAGAGGATTCTGGGGGAAACCCAGCAGACAGACGGGCGGGCAGGCAGACAGACCGTGTGATTGCTTAAGCCACATTTCCTTAGGAAGCCGGGCTAAAAATAATAAAAATCCAGTCCTTTCCCACAAACAGCTCTGGTAGCCACAAACTGATGCTTTTCCAGTGCAGAAATGCTTTGTATGAGAATTCCCAGTGGTTCCCAGTGACGGGAGGACGTGGGGCTGCTGCTCTGGGGCTGACGGATACCCCAGATCTCAGCCTGGGGGCAGCCCCTGGGGCTGCAGGTGGTCCAGGCTTGGGGGGGCAGTGCTGGATAACCCTTCCTATGTCCGATCAAAATCTTTATGGTCCCTTTAGAGTGAGAGAAACAGCTTTTGGCGTGCTCTGCCCACGTCCTGCTGCTCGATGGGGGATTTCCTGCAGCTGGGGAGCAGCTGGGGTTGAGCGCCAGGTGAGAAGGTGTCCTCTGCAGCCACCCCAGATTGACTCTATGAGGGTCTCTGAGGCTTCTCCATGGAGGAAGCGATTGTAAGTGCACAGGGGAGATTGTTGAGATCAACCCCACAGATGCTGAGCAGGTTGCTCTTGCTGCAGAGTGCAATGGGGTGCTGTGGGTACGGGGGCACAGAGCCATCCCCGCATCACTGCTGCACTCAGGGGCGAAACTTGCCTGTGCTCCGTGCCAGGAAATGGGGCTTTTTCTGATAGTAAAAAAAGAGCTAAATTTGTTTCCCATCTTCCCCCAGGCTGTAATACAAATTTGACACAGATGGGGAATTTTTTTTTTTTTTCTTTTGGTGGAAAATCGGATACATTTTCCATCTCAACAAGAGCTTTTCCGTGGCAGCGTGACAGCATGCTGCCTGAGAACAGCCCCGAGCTGCCCGTGCTGGAGTTTTGTCGCTAACAGAGGCAGGGAGGGAAGCAGCTCCCAGAGCCTGAGCTGTTGTGAGCCCAGCACAGGTGTTATGGGCTTTGCAGAGCTGGGGTCCGGCTGTGTGCAGGGAAAATGACTATTTGGGGAGGGGTTAAGCTCTAATCTTCCCTTGTTGCACTCCAAAAACAGGGCCAGAAGCTCCAGCTTGCAGCACTGATGCCCTTGTAATAAATGCAGAGGATGCAGCTGATGGTGATTGACTGCTTGAGGTGTTGACATTGCTGGGGCATGCAGGCATGGGGCTGCTGTCCTCTGCATCCCTGTTCCTATACATCCCTGTCCCCCACAGATCCCAGTCCCCAAACATCCATGTTCCTCACATCCCTGTCCCTGCAGAAGAGATGGGGTCTGATGGCAGATGGTGTCAGGGCACGCAGTCCCCATATGAGGGTATGCTCACTGACAAGGTGGGGCTGCAGATGGGTTGAGAAGATGGATTTGGGTGCAGTGTCAATGAGCATCACCTTCCGAAATGCCTTTGTGGCTCTGGCCAAGAGAGCTCGAAGTTGTCATGGGGAAATGTTGTGATGGATCCCAAAGGCTCTGCTGCAGCTCTCAGGTCTGGCTGCAGTCCATGGGTGAGGATTGATGGATGCTTTCTTAGGTAGAAAGGAGACAGTTCTGGATGCATTTCAGAAGGGCTCGTGGTTAGCTTGAACTTGTAGCTTTGACCAGCGCTCGTCTTGTTTTGTCTTTCTTTCTTTTTTTTTTGGTCTTTTTTTTCTTTTTGCCATCCCCACTCCACCCTCTGTGTTATAAATTCAATAAAGGCAGCTTTGTCCCTTAGCCAAATCTGACAGATTTTCTGCACTAGATTAGCTATCCTGCCTCTGGACCCCACTCATGTTTCACAGAGTGGTTTCACTCTGAGGAAGAGAACATCCGACCGCACTGCCTCGCTGCTCCCTGATAAGGGGGATGCAGATAAGGGTGGATACAGATAGAGGGGATGCAGATAGCAGGGGTGGATAACAGGGGCAGATAACAGAGGTACAGTGGCTGTTTCTGTGCGTATCAGACCACAGGGTCACACAGTCAGTCTGAAATGCGTTCACTGCATTCTAACATCAACTCGGTGATTTCAGAGAACCACAGAGCGGTTTGAGTTGGAAGGGAAGTTGAGTTGGATGGCCTCTGAAGGCCATCAGGTCCCACTCCCTGCACTGAGCAGGGACACCCACAGCTCCATCAGTGCTCAGAGCCCCGTCCAGAGTGACCGTGCATGTGTGCAGGGATGGGACACCTCCATCTCTCTGGGCACCCTGTGCCATTCCTCATTGCCCCTTGACTAAACTTCTATTCATCCTTCTCAGTGCCCACCTGAGGCTACGGGGCGTTGGGCAGCCCCATGCTGACATCCAATAAACGTGAAGGCAAAGCACATTGACTCACAGCTCTGGGGACTTGTCCCAGTGCCTCGTCAGCATCTGTGGATCAAAGCAAGCAGCTGGCAGCACAGCGGCCGCTTGAAGGTCTCTCTCTGGCACACACGTGAATTTCTCCTTTCTTCCTCCCCCCTGCACTCCCACACCTGTGGCAGTACTGGGACCAGGTCCTTGCACTGCTGTGGGATGGATTTTGAAGGTTTTGCCCTTCCATCAGCTCAGTGAGGCTCAGTGCGTGCTTTCTTTCACCTGCTCAGGATCCCTGTTTTGGCAGAAATTCCCCTTTCTGTTGAAGATTTCCTGGCAGGAGCTGGAGCATGAGCAAGCTTCATGTGGGAGACAGGAGCCTTGCAACCTTAAGGTTGAGATAAACAAGATTTAGAGTTTATTTACTTCCTGTGCTCTTCTGAGACTATGTAAGAAGCCAAGAAGTGTCAGCTCAGTGCTGCAAGAGGGCGTTTAGTCAAAAATACTATTTGCAGTCATAGATGTCAGGCGTTCTTGGTGGCCACAAAAGATGAGATGTGTGGTTTGGGGAGAGCTCTGTTAAGCAGCTGATTCTGCTGAAAGGTGCAGCAATCTGCTGGATTACCCTCTGCTGTGGTGGCAGCAAGATTTACTGCTGTGCAAAGATTACCAGCCCTGCCACAGGCAGCAGATTTCTTCCTTTTCCGCTATCCAAGGAAGGAAGCTTTTCATTCAACTCCTGCTGCTTGTGCCCAGAAGTGGTGCTTCCCCACTTGGGTCAACTCTTAGAACTCTGAAGGGAAAAGAATAATGCAGGCAATGCCCTGTTTTACCCCATCTCTTCCCACAAGGCTGATCTCAGCCTGGTGTGAGCTTGCATGTAGCCGCTCTTGGTGCTGGTGCTGAGCACCCAACAGCATTGGTGCTGCATTGAGCTCGGTGCTGGGATAACACCATGCAAGATGGGGGAAAGCCCACACCTGAGCTCTGTGCTCCCTGTCCCTGGCAGGAAACTGAGTGAAAGCATCATTTTGTGCTGTTAGTGAGTTTGCAAATCCTTCAGTCGTGCCCCAAACGGGGGCGCGTGGAAGGGCTTGGTTTTGTTATATTTCATTCCCCTGCAAGGGAGGAGAGCTGCTGCGGGGCTGGGCAGCTAACCCCTTTAATTGTGTGCAATGAAGGCTGACAGCGGCGAGGCTCAGCCTTTAAAAGGGGTACTGAACCTTTAATTCCTGAATAAATCATCTCCAGTCTGTTGCTCCTTCATCTGCAAGCTGTTTGGGCGCGGGGACGTATTCACTGCGGGAAGGGTCATTTGGAGATCAGAGCCCTCGGCTGACCCGTGTGGCAGGCAGGACACCTGCTGCAGGCTGTCCCTGTGCCCCGGGCTGGGAATCAAAGGGGCACTGGGGAGCAGCAGCTGAGCAGGGTTCTAATTGCTGTGCTTCGTCACAGAGGGATGGCAAAGCTGCATCCTGCCCAGGCTGCTCAGACCCTGCTTGGCACCAATGCTACCTGCCTGCTCCTTCTGGGTTTTTTTGAGGATTTGTGGTACCGTTTCTTTTCTCAGCTGTAAATCCGGGCTCAGCTGCTTTTATGCCAATGGCTGATCAAAGGGCATCTTTGCTCACTGCAGGTGGAACGCAGTGCTTCTCCGGTTGTGGTGTTTACGGTGACGCTGCCCAAGGTGGCTCATCAGTGTCCCCACGTGGCATCATCTGTTGGAATTGTTTCCACTCTTTACTCTGCAGTGCTCATCCATTGCATTACCCTTGGGCGGGCACTGGAGGTAGCAGCTGTTGCCATGGGCTTTGGGGTGCTGTACTTCTGCAACCCTGGGTGATGGTCTCTAAGATGACAGAGGCCCCAGGCGTGGCTTTGTGCTTGGCCGGGAGCCCTGCGCTGCCAACCAGGACCTTCCCACACCTGGTGGAAGAAGAGGGGTGGTGTGACCCCACCTGGCTTGCAAATGGAAATGGGTGCACAGAGAAGAGCCCCAACAGCACCACAAGATCCTGAAGTTCCAGTCTCATTCCTCTATACCAGGCCTCCCTGTGCATGTGTGCAGACAAGTGTGTGTGTGTGCAAGCCAGTGTGTGTGTTCCAGGGCATCCATGCAGCACCCCTGCACTGATCAGCCTCTTTCTCCAGCACTGAGCTCCCATTGTATCTGCTTTCTGCTCTCCACAACGGTATGTGTTGGGTGGATTCATCAGTAACCCTTTGGCCTTAATGACCCCATTGGAATAACCATGGAAGGACACCACAATCAGTCACATACCTTCAGGGCCGTGAGCTGCCCATAACTGAGATCTCTGGCCATAAACATGAGCATGGGCTTGAAGCAAATGATGCAGGGGCTGCAGCTGTGCCATGGTGATGGGGGAGCATCCCTTTTCTCTGCTAACCATCAGGATTTGGGGCACATAGAGGGCTGGGTGGCTCTGTACACAATAAGGACTTTGGTTCCCAAAATGGTTTTCCAAATGGCACGGTTCTTATCGGGGATGAATAACTGGGTGTCAGATGACACGTAAAAGCAGCCAGTTCATTAGAAATGCTAATGCTGTCTCCAGCTTCTCCCCTTTCCATCACTCCACATCCCCTAGAATATGATGCTCAATAGGTTGGGAAGCCAAACCCAACATTCCCCAGCTCCTGGCCCTGCACTGAGCCCCTCCTGTTGCACAGGCTGGGTTGAAGCCCCAGAAGAGACTCCATCCCAGGGCTGGGAGAGGTCTGGAGGCACTGAGGATGCTGGGGGCTGCTCCCTGCAGCTGGGAGTGGGGCAAACCTCCAGGCTGCTTCATGTATCAAACAGTAATTATGTGCGAAGGGCGTGGGGGTGCTAAGGAGCATTAATAAATTATCTCCCTTGTTGTTAATTGACATGGCTTTGGTCGCTGAGCTGAGGGCTTGGCTCCCCTTCCAGGCGCATCCTGGCCTCATTACCACCTCCATTACCATATTCAGGTTTCCCTGCTTAAAGCCAATTAGCTCATGGCCGGGCCTGATTGGGAAGCTGCGGCCTCATTTGCACATTTTTGAATCAGTGAAAGAATCAAAAAATAATGGAGCAGGCAGGGAGGGAAAGCGCCGCAGGGCTCAGTGTGCACTGAGGGCAACGAGGGGCGAAGGGGATGGCGTGGGGATGGCACAGTAATGAGCAGCCAAAGAGACCATGGCCTTAATTTGCTCCCGGGCGGTTTGCTGGGGTTCAACAGATGCTCCAAGGGGGAGGTGATGGAGGGGCCTGGGGTTGTGGTTTTCTTCTTGTGTCCCCCACCCCACTTTGGAGACAGAGTGGCTGTCTCCATCCATGCCGTTAGCCGTGGTGCGCTCAGGGATGCACTGTTGGGTCCGTATCCAATGTCCCATCCCCTCGCTGCCTTCTGGCCCCATTCCCTAGCAGAGGTGCTGCTATCTTCGCTATCTGAAAGTTTTCCTCTCCGGTTCCAGTTTAACAACTTCATAGCTGCTGCTGCTGCCACAAAGGCCTCCTTGTCCCCGCCGGGTGAGATAAACCTTGGTGCGATTCATATGTAGATCCGGGTGGTACCGGAGAGGAGAAATCTGCGGAGATCTGCCCCAAGCCCTCTCCCTTCTCTGGTTCCAAACTGTTTTACATCTGCACAAAAAGGTCCCGGCCCCCATTGAGCCTTGGGGCTGTCACTGTGCCATCAGGGAGATCCGGTGTCACCGTGCCGGACGCAGCTCCATGCCCACGCTGGGATGGAATGTGATACCATTCTGCGGGTCCTGCTGGGTTAGTCCCGAAATAACCGTTCCCCTTTATGGCTGACTGTCTTGAAAGCGTCGTTGGTGCAGCATCAAGCTGCCAGCCGTGTCAGCTCCGGCAGAAATCCCTGTGCCTTTCACTTGCTTCCGTCACTGCCTTATGTCAGCGGTCATTTTTTAATAATTCTTAATAATTTTTTAATAATTTTAACAATAATGAAGGGGTTGTTTTTTCCCCTTTTCCAGGTGTGGTTTTACCTCTTTTCCTTTTCTAGTGCTGGTGACAACACAGAACCCAGTCCAACTGCTCCCATCACCAGCACTGTGCATTATCGGGTTCGGGACCATTGTGAGTGTGCCTGGCACAGGCTGGGCCTTGGGAGGACGCTGCCAGCATCGCCCATGGGAGCTCTGGGCTGGAGCCTCCCTTATCGCCATGCAGGCACATCCGTTATGTTACACTCAGCCCATCCCTGGGATGGATTCTCCTCCGTCTCCAGCAAACCAATCACAGAGCCCAGGAATCCTGAACCAATTAACCCCACTTTTTGAAGTCTGCTTTGATTACCTGCCTGCTCTGGCTGTTAATCTGTGTTTAAAGCAGCTTTCTGCGTTTTTATCAGGGTTGTAATTCATTGCGCCTCGCTGCCTCAACAGAGGAGATCATTAATCATTGTAAGGGCCCCTGAGAGCACAGCCTTAATCTGCCATTTCCCATTGCCTATAGGAGGGTGGGCCTGGAGGTGTCCGGCAGCAATCGGTTGACAGATCCAAGGGCACAGTTCTGAGAGGAGACCCTCAGTGACTGATCACCCACATGGTGCAGTGGGAGCTGCCTGGGGGGGAGATGCTCACAGCTCCACGTGTTGAACATCTCCATGTAGGAAATCCCATTGCCCACGCTGTGGATATGTGGCACCTGGGGAGATGGTCAGTGGGGGTGAGTTGGGATTGGGCTTGATGACCTTAGCCATCTTTTCCATGGGGCACCCAGAGTAATGATTCTGTGATTCTATGACGTGTACCTGTGGGCAGTGCTTGGCATACTCGATGTGTTCTCTTAGTAAAAATTAACTGTATATTCAATTAAAGTTTCCAGTGCTTTTTCTAAGGTGGAGCATAACAGGTCCATTGATTTCTGATTTAAGTCAGGTCTGTAGGTGGAGGGGGGTTATCAATAATTAACTGGAGTAATTTAGGGAGAAGTCTTAGGGAGCTAATGGAAATGCAGAGTAACACAGTTGTCTTGCAAGGAGTGGGAATCTGTGGGACAGAGCTGAGTGGAAGGTGTGTGTTGCTGCCTTAACATGGACTTTAAATTTTACTTTAATTACATTTTTTGTTAAGCATAGGAGAGAGTGGCTGGCTCTAATTATAGCTGGGACTGCTCCTGCATGCATGCGACCATGGATGGCAGGGTGTGTGTGGGCTCTGGCAGTGCTGGCTGTCAATCACCCAGATAGGGGATGAAGCAGCTTTTGGAAGATACTTCCATGCAAGCTTGGCTTGAGGCATCCAGAATGGCATCATTCCTCATGGTCACCATGTCAGGGTAGGGAGGACCCAGCTGCCCAACCCTTTTTCAGTGTACTTGGTACCTCAGTGTGCACTGAGAGCTCTGGACAGGGCTGTACATTTTTTCCTAGAAATAACCCTAATCCTTGGGTTACAGGAGCGGCATGTGTTGGCACTGAAAATCTGGTGGCTTTAAATGATTTAGTGATTTTTTTTCTCAAAAACTTGCCTTCCTTTGACTTTTCTGTGGTCATCCAGGTGAAAGCTTGGCAGAACTTCAGCTTGGGTCAAAACAACACCAGTTTGTAGAGAACAGACCAAGAGAAGCAGAATTTCGGCTTCATGTTGGCTCTCCAGGAGCTTGGATGATGTCATCCCAAATGTTGCACAATGAACATTTTGTTGTACATTGAGGACAGGGTCTGATTTAGGTCCCACATGCGCCGTGAGGCATCTGAGGGAAGTGCTGGGAGCAGTGCTGCATTCCCAGAGGGGAGGACTGGCCCGTGTGGGCTCAGGGGCACACAAGGGATGGGATGGGCAGGAGCTGTGCTGGAGGTGTCTGTCCCCATCGTCCCCCAGCTTGCTGAGAAGTGGCATTGTGGGGTTGGCTTTGGGATGCGTTTAGGGTTACAACTACAGGAGATGTGACAAACTGCTGCCAGGAGCCCCTCCATCCAGCTGTGCCAGCTGTGCCTGCCCCTGCTGATGGGGCTGGGGATAAGAAGTGGCTCTGTGAGTGCCGTCACTGTCCAAACAAAGCCAACAAAATACAGCCACAAGTGGCTTTGCCTCTCATTTGGGGGAGGGAGTAATGTGGGGCCCAGCACTGCTCGCAAATGCTTTTAATAAAGTGTTCTTTCCTGCGTCCAGAGGAAAAAAACCCCAAACCTCAAGCCTTTTCCCATTACATAAGGAACAGATGCTGCTGGGCAGAGCCCTGGTGTGCTGACAGCGTGGTCAGGACTGAGCCATTGGCATCCGCAGGGCAGTGCTGGCCCCAGTGTGCCCACAGGACATCATCCATTACTCCTGGCCATGGTTGGTATTCAGGACTGGGTAGCTCAGTGTCAGGAGGTGTATGTGGGTGTATGTGGGCATTCCGGAGACATGCCAGCACCCACACAGCGCACACCATGTTGGTTTCCATCTATGAAATAGTGCACACCTGCAGGGTTTGTACTCTTCTAGGAATGATGCTGGGTGGGAGCAATGACTGTGATCATGTATCTGTATGTGTAGGTGGACACACAGTTCTTGTTTCAGAAGAACCTACTGGAGTGATTCAGTCATTGCCCACGGTACTAAGTCAGTCTCTGGAAGCGTCCCATCCCACCCCATCCCTTCCCATCCCATCCTCCTTCTTCATCAAGATGGCCAGAAGGGACATGCTCAGCCCCAAGTGGAAGGAGACGTGGAGGAGTTGGGAAGGCACCCATACTGCTGTAGGGGCACCATGCCCCAGTCCCTTCCCAACCCAGCCTCAGCTCTCTCAGCCCAAAGGGTGACATGCCTGGGTAATTTCTCCAGTAATTAACGCCTCATTAAAGTGCACAGAGGAACAATCTCCCTAGTGAGTTTTACACAATGTAATGCCTGGGTCCTGAGAGGTTTCCTGCCCCTTTTTTTTTTAAAGGGAACTGTCTTTTTCTGGCCTTAACTGCTTGCTCTCTGGAGGCAGAGGAGGTTGAACCTGATGGGCACCTGCATTGTGGTTGGGTCAGGTTTGAGGGGAAAGTTAACTGTCCCTATGACCAGGGCTGGGAACTGGGGCTGCGCCAGGCTCTGAGAATGTGAGGTGGGAACTGATGGAGTGCAGTAGGGTCACATCCACCAGCCCTGACCGTGTTGCGTTCTCTCCCCAGGAGCTTGATGCCACGGACACTAGAGGGGCAGATCACAATGGAGAAGACCCCCAGCTACTTTGTCACCAAGGAGGCTCCGCGGCGCATCTACAACATGTCACGGGACACCAAGCTGATCGTGGTGGTGCGCAACCCCGTCACCCGCGCCATCTCGGACTACACGCAGACGCTTTCCAAAAACCCCACCATCCCCAGCTTCCAAGACTTGGCCTTCAAAAACATCAGCACGGGACTGATCGACACGAGCTGGAGCGCAGTCAGGATCGGGATCTACGCCAAGCACCTGGACAACTGGCTGCAGTACTTCCCCCTCTCCAAATTCCTCTTTGTCAGCGGAGAGAGGCTGGTCAGTGACCCGGCTGGGGAGATGGGCCGCGTCCAGGACTTCCTGGGTCTCAAGAGGGTGGTGACGGACAAACATTTCTATTTCAACCAGACAAAGGGCTTTCCCTGCTTGAAGAAGCCGGAGGGCAGCAGCAAGCCCCGCTGCCTTGGCAAGTCCAAGGGGCGGCCGCACCCCAAGATCGAGGGGCAGGTGGTGCAGCGCCTGCAGGAGTTCTACAGACCCTTCAACATGAAGTTTTACCAGATGACAGGACAGGACTTTGGCTGGGACTGAACGGGGCCACCGGCAGCCTCCTCCCTCTGTTCTAATTTATATCGGACCTTTTCCGGTGAGAAATGGACCCTTCCGGAGTAGAGAGAAATATTTAAGAAATAAAACCACAGATGACCCCTCCCTCCCCTTCCTCCCCTGACCAGATTAAATATTCTTCCATATAAATCTTGCTGATCTTTATTAACCGTGGCTGTGCTGGTGATAAGTGCATGGGTGTGATTGCGTGCTACCCAACATGAGCGCTGGGTGCCAGCCTGGCCCCGTGATGCCCACGCTGGGTCTGTATTTGGGGCAGGCCTTGGCTGCAGTTGGCCAGGCAGTAAAACCCAGAGCACGGAGCGTTTTGTGCAGGCTGGGAATTGTCTGAAGGAATTTCCTCATTGAGAAAAACGATTGATGGTGGTGGTTTGGAATAAGTGCTGGATCTGGGGATGAGGAGAGGGAGCTGCGTATCACATACCTTCCTTTGAGTAACCCAGATGATGAAGCAGGGCATTTCTCACCCTTAGGATAGAAATCCCTGCTTCCCCAAATTCACCAAAGCAGAGCAAACAAAAGCTCCAATCTCTGACCTTTGGGTTCAGTCATCTCAATAGATCCTCACATCTGCAGTCATAGAGAGCCATCACGGGAGGCTGCAGAAATTAGTTTAATCTGAATTAACTACTCTTCCCTTAATTAAAGATGGGGAAACATTTAATTAACCTTTAATATCTTACTAGTGACTTGCATTTGTCTTTTTAATGAGCTAATTATGTGTTTTCAAGGGCCCTGGGGCATCACATTGCTTGCAAATATGCTTTGGCTGTGGTTTCTTCCACTACAGTGCATCCCAGCGCTGACCATTCTGCCACGCGTGCTGTAGAACTGCTCAGCACCACTGCTGTGGATGGGTGGGTACCTCTTGTCCTGGAGGTGATGCATATGATGAGTACCACTTGTCCTGAGGGAGATGGATTGGGTGGGTACTATTTGTCCTGTAATGCACAGAAGGCAGAGGAGCCTTTCTTCACTCTTGGACACCGGCACTTTCTCCTTTGCTCCACTCAGCTTTCCCCACTCGCTTGTCCCGGCTCTGGGACATCCTCTGTGTCCCCTCCAGGAGATACATTTTCTGTACCAATGAGTGGAGCTGGGGCTGGCAGTTGGCAGGTTGGCACTTGGGCTCATCGAGTGGATGCTGGGACAAGTGACGTGAGCAGGACAAATATGATGTGGGAGCTCAACGCAACATTTACCCATTCCTATAGGCACCGTTGGCTGTCCTGGCTGTCTGTCCATCCTTGTGAGCATCCATGAGCTGAAGATGCCCTGGTGCCACACGTGAGCTTTATGGGTTTAAAGCCATAGGAGCAATCAGGGCTGTTTTAGAGGACTGGAAACGGGAGATGAAATGGTGCTGCTGTGGTGGCACTCAGAGCTGCGCAATGGACCATGCTTCGCCGCTCGCGGTTTTGTTTCCAGCCACGACATTCGACCAAATTATTCTCCGCCAAGAGCTTTAAAGTTTCCCAAGTGCCTGTGAAAGCCTGGAAACGCTGATAGTGATCCTATTTCCCAGCTGAGTGACTGCATTCAGCCCGAGCCGTATTCATATGCAAAACTCTCAGGGTCCCGGCTCCAAGGATGGGGTCTGTCTGCCCTGTGAAAGGGAACCATACTTTTTTGGAGCCCGGGCCTTTCTAAAGCCGCACAATACCATATAGACTATGCCATTTAAAGCATCTGAAGCGACCCAAAATGTATTGAAAGCTTGCTTTGCAGACTCATTAAGACTACTCAATAGGTTCTGGCAAATACCGTGCCAGGGCTGACCGCACGGATTAAGACTTTTGAAGTGTTACACAAACCCCCTGCTTAAACTAATTGCTGCCCCACGGCTCACGAGGTCAAGTATTTGTATTCATTGCCTCAGAGAGGAGCCACTTGTGGGTCTGCCCAGGTGAAGCCGCACTTCATTACATCGGGACCATAAAAGCGGCCTTGGATGGGCAGGGGGAAGGTGCCTGGGATGGAGTAGCCTCAGTGAGCGCTTGGGATTTAACGTGGCCGTCAAGCAGCTCCCTACCATGATGTGTTTTAAGGCAGCATAATCTCAGGAGATGTGTGACATCCATGGCACGAGGTGTTGGTGGACACACTGAGGCTGTAGGTCCAGCACAAGGACAAGTTTGAACACCTGGTGCATTGTTGCATGGCGGCCCCTCCACGTGTGCACGGCCTCAGCCCTAAGCTGGGGATCTGCAGGGTGCTGTTTGCTATCAGAGCAGTTAGTGGTCACTGATGGAAACCAAGGTGGGGAGTCTGCACTGAGCTGGGTGAGGTGCAGGGAAGTCAGCAGCCAGTTTCCTTCCATTGCTGTGTTTTCTGCACCAGCACTAGCCCATGGACTCATTCTTGAGGCTGTGGGGAGCTGCTGATGGGGCTGTAGGGAAATAGACCCATGTAGGTGTTTTTATGACTTCCTTCTTTGCATCTATCTCAGAATGCTAAAAATCCAGAAGCCTGGAGGGTGATGTTTTCCTCCAAGTGGCAGTGCTGGGACAAAGGCACTCCTCAGCTCTGCGTCTGCATCTGCTGGTAGGAGGATGCAAAGCTCCCAGTGCCTTTGAGCCCCAGGTCCCAGTGGATGTTAGTCATTGCCAGAGCAAGAGAGGGATGGAAATCCACACAAGAAAATCTCCATTGCCAAGTGTGGAAAGTTTTGTTCTCAGTCTCAACCAAAGTTTCCATTTCTAACTCAATTTCTGTTTTTGAAGTTAACTATCCAAAGTGTTGCTGTTCCTGTGCCCCAGTGTTCCCACTCTGTTTCAGCTGCTACGTGAGCCAGGAAGAGCAGCACTACAGAACCTTCTAAAATTGTTATTCATTTATTTTTTGTCTTTTATACCAAACCTAGAAGGATGGACAAGAAAAAAAATCCACAAGGAAGTAATTAAAACATTCCAATTTTTTGTGAAGATCTGGAGAGCAGCTATTTGCAGTTGTCCTCATTTTGACGTGCCTTGGGAGCATCTTTTGACAGGGATGTGCCCCATTCTCTGCCTGCTGCACCAACCCCACACCCCGTTCCCAGGTGGGGCTCATGCTGCAGGGCTGTGGTGCACCTAGAGGTGATAAATGCAGGAGATTTGTGGGTCTGGCTCCTTGCTGCAGGACCTGGTCCAGCTGTGTAGGTGGTGTCCTGGATCTAGCAGGTAAGGAGGAAGCTGAAGCCAGGGACACTGTTTGTCTTTTGGTTGTCCTTTGCGCTGTTTGTAAGGTAGAGTCCCAGAAATATTTGGGAATAGGGCAGTGTGGTTGCTCAGAGGTGTTCAGGGACCATCTCACGATACTTAGGGCAAATCTTTGAGATTTCCCTCATACTGGTGCTTGAGGTCTCCAGATCTTTCCTGCAGTGTGGTGCTGCTGCTTCTTTAGTGTTTGAGTGCTCAGCCCTGGAGCTGCTGGTGCATCTCTGGTTTGTGATGGGAGAGTGAATGGGGTTTGGAATCTACCAGAGCTCAAAGGCAAGTGAAGGTGAAGCAGGGAGGGCTGGAGCAACTCAGCTGAATGCATGGTTTGGGGGCTATGCTGTGCTGGCAGTGCTCAGGTGGTGCCTATGCCTTGTGGAGGTGAGTTTGTGCTCCTATGGTGGGAGTGGGCAGCAAGTTCTACTTCCTCCAGCACTCAGGGATGCACTGGGCTGCAATGCTGCATGCCATGGAATGTACTGCAGTGTCCAGCAGCCCCCGGGGGAGACATGCATCCCTTTGCAGTGCTCAGCCCAACAGCACCCCAAGTTGCCATCCCCCACCCAGCCTCTTCTCTGCTTCCAATCTTGATGTAATCTCAATACACAAAATAAATTCATGCCATATTCCCCAATAGATGAGAAAATGCCCATGCTGAGGTTGCTCTAATTGCAACCACGTGCCTGGTGGTGGCTTCCAAGTAGTGCAGAGAGCAGCCTGGGTTGCATGTGGGGCATAAACACTGTCAGGTGCAGGGCATCGTGGCTGTGTGCAGGACATGGAGAGCACAGCACTCACTTCCAGCCCAAGGGGAGCTGAGCTGCTGCGGTTCAACCTGTGCCCTGATTGTGGGTTTGGTTATTCACTGCTTTAATTGGAATTAGGGTGAGACAAATGCATCCTTTGTATCTGGCCCCTCTGGAAGCCTGTGAACAGGCACTGAGTTGCTTTTAGGAAAGTTGTTACTTACTGAAATAATTAACCAAATGATTTATCTGGGAGCAACCTGCTGGGAGCTGTTCCTGTTCAAACTGGGATGGGACGTGTTGCTGGCGTGTCCCCACCATGAGTGTCTGGGCTGCCAGGGAAGGCTGCTGTAGAGCTGGCATCAGTGCTGTGCCAGTGGTGGGACTGCTTGACTGAGTTTATTTGCATTCTTGGTGCAAAAGAAGTAATCTTTGGGCCATTTTAAAAATGCAACTTGCTTTTCTGCTAAGATCTAAAGACTTGCCTGTGCATCCCAATAGCCATTCCTCCCAAGGGGGATTGGTGCCAGTCCCTAAGGGCAGTGAGGCAGTGGCACAGAGTGCCCAGAGAGGTGGCAGTGCCCCATCCCTGTAGACACCCACAGTCAAGCTGGACAGGGCTCTGAGCACTGATGGAGCTGTGGGTGTCCCTGCTCAGTGCATGGAGTGGGACCAGATGGCCCTTAGAGGTCCTTTCCAACTCAATCTATCCTATGATTCAGGGCAGTTGGACATGTTCTGGTCACCCTATTCATCCTGCAGCCTGCTCAGGGCTCTGTCCCACTGGGCTGGTGACAAATACGGTCTGGAAGATGACAGTCCCCCAGCCTGTGGTGTCCCTTTCCCTGCAAGGTCCATGTCATGCCTGCATGGTGCTTCTGCATAGGCTGCACGGTCCTCCCTTTCCCCCCACCCAGCAGCACAACAGCATTGCTGTTTGGTGAATGGAATCAGCTCTCACATCACCAATCAAAATATTTCAATAGAAATAATAAGTTGGGGGTGGAGAGGAGGGGGGCTTCTGGCAGGCTGTCCCCTGGCAGGACAGGACCCCCAGGTGTGTGCCCATCACTTTCCAAGGGCATGGGATGGGGCAGTGCCACTGCCTGGGGCCTGTGGAGCAGAGGAAGGATTGTGGAGCTGCAGCCATTAGAGTTGCCTTGTGCCCAGGCACCAAGAGACCCTGCAGCTGAGTGCAGGATCCCAGGATTAGAGGCAAGCAGTGGTGCTGGGGGGCCTGATGCAGTCCCATTGCTCCTGATGTATTGCAGTGGTATGCAGACTGCAGCAAGGAGATGAAGGAGTTATTCCCAGCACCCAAGCAGGAGTTGGAGCAGCCACATAGGCTTCACTTTGGCACATGCACCGGCAGTGCTGCCTCCATCCGTGCTGGAAAATTAACAGAGAATATTTCACTTTTTCTCCTTTTTGCTGCGTATGCAAACTTCCCTTGCCCACAAGGGCTGATTGCCAGGAGCAGCCCCAGCATGCTGCCAGGAAACACCAGGGGGAAAGTGTAAGGGATAGAGGGGCTGAGAACTGGGAAACACTCCTGGTGGGGGTGGGAAAGGGGCTTGTGCAACAGTCAGCCTTTAATTAAGGGTCTTTAAAATGCTTTCCCAGCTGGTTGCCATTGCCTTGCCATATTGGAGTGGTTTAGAAGCAATGCTGCTTGGGAGCAACTCCCTTCCTGCCGGCTTTGCTCCAGTGACGTGTCCCCATGTCTGTCATCCCTATGTCTGCCTGCAAACAGGGCAGCAAAGTAGGGTTGTGCATGGGTAGAAAAGGTTGGGAGCATGCAAATATCTTTAATGCAGATTCTGCTGCATCATTTAGACCTGTCTGAGGCAAAGGCCACTCTTGTGACAGAGGACACGATATTGGTGCCAGCTGCCCAGGGATGGTTCCTGTGCCCAGCAATGTTGCAGCAAGTAGGCGTGCAACCAACCAGGCACAGACATTGCTACAGCTGCCCCAGGGTGAGTGCCTGCAAACAGCAGAGCATGCTCAGGGTCCAGGGAGCCTGTGCTATAATTTCCACATTCCGTAATGTTTCTCAAGAGGGGAAGAAAGGCAAGCCTGAAATAATTACCCACACAAGCAGTCATTGAAATGTTCTTTACTGTGAGCACTGATCACTTACTGTATTTAACAAGACAATTTTGGCTCTCGGTGCATGAAAGCAAGTAATGATTAAAGCTCTTGTTTTCAGAATCTTTGAGCCAAAGCACAAAAGTCTATCACTAGCTCCAAGTCTGAGCTTGGCAAACAGCTGTTGCGTGGGGATGGAGCCAAGGTGAAGCCGCTCTCAGCGCTGTCTGCAGGGCTGGGGAGCACAGTGGGTACAAAGGGATGTCCCCAGCAGCAGGGCTCAGCCTTGGAAGCAGGTTGGGGGTTTGAGGTTGAAGTTGTTGCAGCTCTCTGGGGCTGTGGAATGTTTCTCAGCTGTGGAAATGGGCAGATGCTGTTGGGGGATGGCTTGAGAAATGGGGTCAGTGCATGTCTGATGTTATCTGCTTCTGTCCATGGAACAAGAGGAGACATTTGAGGGGACTCCAGGAAGGCAAAGAGCTTTTATGCTGCTGCCTGCATACACCAAGCAGGGATGTGGCTGGATACAGTGGCATTGGGCAGTGCTGGGTACTGAAAGGGTTTGATGCTGCAGGGTGTGGAGGGCTGGGTGCTCCCCCATTGGGGATAGCAACCAGATAAATGGGAAGGAGCCAGCCCTGCTGAGAGGCCGCCCGGCTGTTGTGTTCATCCCAGGGTGTGTTAGCAGAGCTGATGAAAGCAGCTTCTTGTTTTGCGCTGTGCCACTCTGCTTGCAGATGCTGCCCTGATATGAACTGGGATGGGCGTAGTGAGAGCTGATGGCATTGCAGTGTCCCCATTGCCATCTCTCTCTGTACTCAGCTCTGTGCTGGCTCCTGGGAGAGATGGCATCAACAGGATAAGCTCTGCCCAGCACAGGACAGGCAGCTCTGGCAGCAGCAGGGCTGGGCAAGAATTTGAGCCTAGAAAACTGCTTTCTTGGTGGCATAAATCAACCTCATTTGGTTCAGTGCAGCTGTATGATTGAGACCAGGTCCAGATCTGTTTCAGATCTTCCTACAAGGCTGTTGAGCTTCTTTCTTTGATGATGGTATTGCTTCACCTTTGAACCAATACAAATGACACCCAGTATAGCAACACTCAATCTACACAGCCAAGCACTTGGCTTTTCTGGGTCCCTTTTCTTGCTTCAGGGCAGAGAGGACTCCTAGGAAAATATTTGGGACAGCAGGGAGATGCAGTTCTGCATGGACAACATTATGTAGATACTCCTGTTGCTTTTCCCCTGGAAAAAGTGCAAGAATTTTGACACTGAGTAAATTCCACAGGCATTAACTATGCTAATCAGGCAACTGCTTTTATACACAGGGCTGTTAAGTACTGCTTTCCTCTCCTCCCCAAGTGAGGTCAAATCAAACTTGAAAAAAAAATCCTTGTAGTGTGTTTTCATTTCTAGCAGTGGGCTCCGGGCTCCTCTGGAGTGTGTGGAGCTGCAGGAACCAGCTCCCAATGGCTGCATGTCCCTTGGACACGGCCTGGCCTTTGCCTTTTGGTTGTTGCTCCCCTTCTGGCAACAACTGGGAGCATTGCAAGGTGTCTCATGTTGGCACTCATCCCCTTGGATGTTCCTGCAGCACCAGGAGTCTCATGCCAGCCCAGGGCACAGCTGTTGCTGTCACCCACCTGCTGTGCTGGCTCTCTTGGCTCTGCTTTGCATGAAGAAGAGCATTTCAGGAGCTGCCCCATGGCCCAGCGTTGCTGGTACGGTATTGCCAGCCCTGGCATATGGGCAGCCTTCAGCCATGTCTGCTGCCCCTTTGGTTGAGCTGTGCTCGTGGGAATTATTTACTACTCTGCTCAATAAATAGGATAGGCAGTGGGCTGTATTTCATGAACACAATGCTATCCTTGTGCACACTGCTATATTTCAAGAGTATAAATAATACCAGGGCATCAGCAGAAATTAAAACCAAACAGATAGAGCAATTTATACCCCAAATCTCTCAGTGTGGTGAGGAAGGAAGGAGGAGCAGCTCCACATGGTGCCATGGGGCTCTGCCCTGTTTAACCAAACCCTTCTGGTGCTGCCTTTACACCCAGCAGGGCTCTCCCCCCGTCTCTGGCACAGGCAGCATGGGGCATGGGACAGCCACCTGCTCTCCTCGAGTCCTCCCACACCATGGGGACATAATCCTGGGCTGTCTGCTGCCACGTGCAGTTTGAGAGTGGCCTTTAGCATGTCCCTCTGGTCATTGGATGGTCCCAGCAGGAGCACACCAGAGTTTATTTTGCTAGAGGACATATAATCCAGCAGCACGTGCACCATCACTGAGCTGTTTGTTTGCCTTCAGAATGTAATATAGGTCTAATTATATCAAAGCAAAGTATAATAAATAGTGTGGGGTTATGCAGCGCAGCTCTCAGTGCATGCGGTGAGTGCTTCGTTCCCCTTCCCTCTGGTAGTGTTTAAGCATTTCCCCTGCATCAGTGACGCAGACGTTCTCCATAAATCAGCGGAGGTAGGAGCACATTTGCTCCCCCAGCTTTGAAGAGGCGTCAGATCTCTGTACAGAGGCTTCTTGCTGGGTGATCCTCTGGGGCTGGTTCTCATTTCCTCGTAGGAGGTGGGTCTGGAGCCCATTTTGTGCATTTGGGAAGGCTTGGCAAGGGGGGAAGGGGGAAAAAGGAATGACTTAGCTTTGCTGACAAAAAAAAAAAAAAAAAAAGTCTTGACACCATGAGCACTGCACACCATTAGCATCCCACTGACACAATTATTTACCAGGAAGACACACATATTGATTTGGCAGTAATAACATATGCTACAGAGAGGCCAAGGGTGCAGGGATGCAGAACGGTTCCATAAGCATAATCAACCCATGCTTCAGTGGGGACCTAATCCTGCCCAGTGCTTAGTTGACCTAACTCTGCCTGGGTGAATTCCACCATGCACTGGGTGCTGCTGTGCTTTTTGGTTTCCACAAGGAGGATGATGGCACTGAGGAATGGTGACATCCTGGTGATGAGGGATGCAAGAACCCTGCTCCCCATTCAGTTCTGGCAATCATTTCTGCCAGGGCCATTTCCTCAGTGCTCTGCTTGGTGTCCTCAGAGACCTTTGAAAAAATGTTAACCCCTGTTAAAGGTCTTCACCAGTAGTTGCATGCCCAGCCTCTTGGAACTGGGTGGTGAAGGATGGAGAAAGCACAAGATGTGTGCTGGTTCCTGGCTAGTGTTGCTATTGACTGAACGATACTAGGAGGGCTTGGGCAGGGTGTTCACAGTACCTGGAGGGTCCTCACTGCTGGTGCAGCAGGTGTATTTTAAAGAAAGGAAGTGAGAAGGGAGGTGCCAAGAAACACAAAGCTTCTAGGGGCAAACTGCAGGTGAGATTGATGGCAAGATGGGGTAGGGTTTCCCACTCAGCTCTGCCTCATTTTGACTCTCTTGGATCAAGGATTGTACTGCATGAGAGTATAAGGTGCCCACTAGGGGATTGGCCTCTTCTCCCAGAAGACCAGTGAGGTGAGGTGACAACCTTAAGTTGCACCAGGGGAGGTTCGCATTGAATATTAGGAAACATTTCTTCTCAGAAAGAGTGGTGAGGCACTGGAACAGGCTGCCTGGAGAGGTGGTGGAGTCACCATCTCTGGAGGTGTTCAAGAACCATGGAGATGTGGCACTGAGGGACATGGTTAGTGGGCATGGTAGGGATGGATTGGCAGTTGAACTTGATCTTGCAGGCCTTTTCCAACCTTAATCATTCTATGATTCGATGATCTCTATGTCATAATCTCAGTCACTCTCACATCCCTCCTGAATCTCTCCTTTGCATGCAGTAACTGGAAAGGACTATCAAAGAGAGCAGTCCATGCACCAGCAGCTTGAGCTCCACAGGAGGGCCATATTGAAGATGAGTGCAAGAGGCTTGTCCTGCCAGCCTGGTATGTCTGTGGTGGCCCTGGGATGCACCAGATCCCTCTGGACATTCCTGGGAAATACCCCTTTCCAGGAAGATCTCAGAGCTGCCCAGGAGAGCATCACTATCCATGGTCATGCATGGAGCCACATCACAAAGAAACACCCTGAAAGAATTTTAAGGATTTTTTTTTTCTGGTATTTTTTTTAAAGGTAATTGTAATGCAAAGGTTGGGCTGGAACATTTCTGCCTCACTGGGTTGTTTGCACTGAGGAGCTGGCAACAGGCAAGCTGCTGAGTGAGGAGCTGGCGCTGCCATATGGAGCTCTGCTCTGGCTGCTTGCTAAAGAGAAAATCATAGAGGGCCAAGACTTGGCAGCCCTGCTCCACAGAGACTGCTTGTGTGAATAAATGTTACTCATCGGTGTTGCTCAGTGCTACAGGATCTGGCCCACAGTCATAAAGAAGAACTGTGCTTGGCCACGGTTCAGCAAAGCATTCACACATGTGCTCAGCGCGAAGCACATGAATGGTCCCGGTGACTCCCTGGGAGAAATGTGCTTAAACATGAGCTTTGCTGGGTATGCACTTCCATTGGACTCGATCTCTGTGCCTTGAACGTCCCTTAGCTTTCCTGGTGGAGGAAGACTATGTTGGTGTCCTTACTGAGACTGAATAAGAAAGGAGCCCTGTGAAAGGGAATGGAGGGTTTGCAAAGGAAGTCTGTAACAGAGAGGCTGAAGCAGGCTGGTAGTGCTGTACAGTACTTCTCTTACTAAGAGCAGGGAAAAGGGAGGGAGAAAACCACTGATACTGGAAGGCTGGGCATCTAAGGATGACAAAGGAAAAAACAGTTTTGCATGTATTAGAAGAAATAATTTGTGAGAGTTCACAGCCATAGAACGTAAGTGCAGAAGATGAGGTGAATAGGGCACAAACTGATCCATATGCCTAAGAGATGGCAGCTGGAGCTGAATGCTGAAAGCCACAGCCTCGTTGCATCCCATCACATGCCATCATCTGTGGGGTCACAGTTGAGGCCATTGCAGACCCTCCTCTGGTTAGACGGGCTTTTGGCCATGCAGCAGTGGCTGCCCCTTTGTCCCCATGCTTGTCTCTAATCCAACACAATCCTGTGCAGTGGGGCTGCAGCAGGGATGCATTTAGCCCCTGGTATTTACACACACGAGTGCCAATTTCCCCTTTTGTTTCATGAACGGGTAGTTAAGTACATTAGCAAGCCATGTCAATCGGGACAGCGATCATATAGGCAAGCTCCAGGAAAGGAAATACTAATGTACAGCAAGACGAGAACAAATTCAAAAGAATAGAACAAACTCTTGTTAGATACGAAGTGCCTTGCCAAGCCAGTGAATCTGGATGTAGTTAGAAAGGTGTACAGTACACAGAAGAAGTCTGTAATATTTTATTTCAAGGATACATATTTCTGGGACAAGTTGTTAGATTGACCTCTAGTGTTCATTTTCTTCAGGGAAAATTTCTTGATGTAGCTCCGTTTTGATCAGATCTCATATCTGTGCACTCTGAATGGGCTTTGAGGAGAGGGTTGGTTTTTTTTTTTTCCTAGTAGATGAAAACAGAAAATGTCAGTGTTGGTATGCAAGAATTTTCTAGCTAGCTGGCTGACGGGCAGCCAGGCGTACCATGGAAATGTTGACACGCCATTACCTATAGGAAGGAGCTGGAAGCAGTCCTGGCTTTTGGAGGTAATGGGAACTTTGCCACTGGCTCCAGGGCCAAGCACTCGGCCAGGAGATCAAAGGTATATTTTTGCAGGAAAGTTTAGCTTGGACAGATCGTTTCCATTTCTCTAATGTTCTGTTCACTGAAAACTGTGGTGGGGGAAAATGTTATTTACTCTATGATTCCGGTGTTCTCTTACAGCCATCCTCATCTGTCTGTGAGATTTACATCCCAAATTTTCTTCCTTACGATCTGCTCAGGCATGGTGAAAAGGGATTGAGTTTTAGACTTGGTTGGAAACTGAAGTTTGGAAGGGTTTTCTCTCACTTATGTTGCTGGAGGGCTCCTGTCATGCGCAGCCTAATTGGTACTGTTGAATATCACATGTATCAATCTGAAATCCAAACAGAACTTATTTGGGTTTGGTTTCATTGATTTCAATAGCTGAAAATGTTTGAATGGCAGCCAACCAATGCTAAATATCATTCTTCTTCTCCTAAAGCATTCTTCCCTAGTGTCAGGGAGCTGTCACTAAAACTATTTTTAATTGTTGTATTTTTTTAATTCATGGTGCTTTGCTGGAAATTATTCATCATTTGTTTGCACATAGGGGGATGAGGAAGTTCTGGTCTTGAGGAAAGTGGTGAAAATCCAAGTAATTTCACTGACTTTACTGAAATGTATTTGGAATAATATAGGGGAGAGATTATCCTCCACAGCCTGGGTGCTCTCGTGCTGCTTGGGTCTCAAAAAAAGAAGAAAAAAAGAAAAGAAAAAAAATAAAAGCACTTTTTATCTCTGCAGCTTTTGGCGAGGTAACCATCAGACTGATTTCCCTACAATCCTCAGCCAAAGCCTGGTTCTGAGCATTTCAGTTGTGGTGTTTCCTTTGTTGCTAGAATTCAGCAGCGGCCAGAATGAGCAGGTTTTGCAGCATGTTCTGGCACCGGTGGTTTTTTCTCCTTGCTGAGCTTGCACAATTTATGTGACGTCACGGCATTGCGTGAGCATAGCAGAAGGGATTAATTACTTCTGAATTCATTATGAGCTGAGGTTGCTGATGAACGGGCATCCGGGGCCAACCACACAGAGCGAGCCCTGCCACCATCCCCCAACGTGGACCTTGCTGCTCTCAGGGCCCCCAGATGCTGTAGCTCCCTGCCCAAGGGGAAGGCTGGATTGGTTTTAAGAGGTTTTCTGTGAATTCATCAGAGGGAACTGGGAGACAATGTCTTGAGAGCAGCTGTTGTTTCAGAACACTGTCTTTCCTGAACAGCTGGAAGGGGCAGCACTTACACATCCTAAATAGCTTTACACCTTCAAGACAGCCTTTTTTCTTCTTTGTCAGCAGTAGGGCAAAAGAGAGCCATTGGTATCCCCACCCCAAGTCCTCAACGTGTGGTCCCATGGCTCGTGCTTGCACACAAGAAGCGCTCACACTGCTGCTTTGCAGATGCATCAGCCTCAGATCTTTGTGTTTTCCCTGGACCAAAGCAGCTGAAACCAGCCATGGTTCATGCTCCTTTTCATTTTCAAATAAAACTCCAGGTTGCTTCATCTTCCTGGGCTTCAGAAGGTTGCACAAGAGTGAAAAACTCCTATTGAAATAGAACTGGGATGAGTCCAGAGCTACAGATCAGAATGGGGGAGATGCATGGCAAAGCAAGAGATTAACAAAGACTTGCTGTGGTGATGGGGAGACATTTAGATTAAATATCGCTCAGCACGCTGAGCACCTGTTGGCGACATCAGCAGCTGCACTGCTTCTGCTAAAGATGTCCATCACTACTTCATCAGCACACCCCATTCTTATCCAGTTCAGGTATCAGCCAAAGCTGTTGAAAAGGGAATACCTTTAATAATGTGCTGCTTTTAATGCAATCAGCCAGGCCAGTTACATACACTTACAGGTCTGCCCTTTTCGTTTCACAGATTCTTTTGGTCCTGAGAGTGTATAAATGTTAAATTAAAGTAAAAGCTGTGTTCAGTGTAAAACTTGCAAATATTTTGATTTGCTCTAACCTTGGAGATCCCTTTGAAGACGATTTCAGGAATGGCCCTGCTATTGCTAGACAGGGATAGCTTCCCCTGCGTGCAAACGGTACTGTCACATAACAAATTGCTAAGTGAATTACAAAATGGCATTTGCACTCCTTGACCATACCAATGAGTGTAATTTAAATAAATCCATTCATGAAAGCCTAATTAGCAGGGACCATTCAGTGTGCAGCTGTGCATGGGAAGTCTCTGCTAATCACAGGTTGAATTGACAGAGTGCTAAGTGCTCCTGATGTGCTGGAGAGCTGAAATCACTCAGACCTCTCAGGGATCAAGCACTCAGGGATCAAGCATTCTGATCTCAGGGATCAGAAAAATATTGATCTTCTGTTGCAGCCCTCTCACAAGGCTTGGTACTCATATGGAGCTGGGTGGATGTGCCCAAGGTACTTGTGTGGAACCTGGCCCTCAGGAAACTGCTTCTAGTCTTTCTCTTGCCTCTGTTTTTCCGGCTGACAAATGGAGATAATGATGCTGATCTACTTTATAAGAGCATTTTGAGGTTAATTGAGGAGAAAAGCCTTAGTAAAGCTGAGCAAATTCTATTTCTGCAAGCTCACTTCAGTGTTGCTGTTAAAAACACCTGGAGAAGCTGCTGGTATTGCATATTAGTGGGAGACATTCTGGTTGGAGACGTTTGTTTATTATAAGCACCAGTAGAGATGTTAGCAGCTCACAGTAACCTACAGAATTCCAAATTGCTGACTGCCCCCCCCCATCCCCCCATGCCATGTGCCTGACAAATGGCAGAAGTCAAAGCATTGCTGCCAGATAGGTGCATCAGTCACATGTATTCATGTCTCAGTATGTGTAAGTTGGAAACTTGGCATCTAATCACGTCTTCCAGGGAAATGCTCAGTTCTCATGCCCTCTCCCTCAGATGCCTTTGTGCTGTGGCTGGGTGCATCCCTTTGTGTTGCTCCTTGCCTCTGGACACACCTGAGAATGATATCCTAGAAGAAGTTACTACGGGAAAATGAAATGCATCTTATTTTTAAAATGTAGATGTGCTCAAAAAGGGAGCGAGCATCAGGAGTAGAACGCAGGGCAATTGTTAAATGCATACTGAGGCTGTGGGGATGCTGAGGAGCAATGCACAACAGAACCCTTGTTCTGGCAGCTCTGAGTCCAAACAAAGACTCAGTGCTGGTAGCCTCGGGTTTCACCTGTCCTTTGTGCCTGTGGGAGATAAACAGCTCAGTGGGACCAAGCCTAAGGAAAGTGGTGCCTGTGCTGGGCACCAGCACTGGACTGCCACTTCATTCAGCAAAGCAGGCCCTCCTATCCCACTAAAACCCACCAAATCTGACACCTGCCAGCCCATGGGGCATGATCCTGTGATTGCCCTCTGCAGCAGTGCAGAACCTGCAGATCTCGTTTCAGTGCGGTTATTTGCGTCTGGTTTGCCTTGCAGTCATGGTCGTAAGCAGGAGCCCTGCACCTCCTGCAGCATTATCCAGCATAAGTTCTTCCTAACTGATTAGGATCACATCACCATATTCATTGTCTGCTTTTTGTTCATTAACTCGAAATACTGAAAACAATGGAATTAACAGAAAAATGAACCATGGCCGTGTTCTCTTCCTGATTTTAGAGACTTTAAACATACAGAACAAAGTTAGAGCTATAGATCCTGCTGTATAAAACGTGTCCTAAAAAGCCCAGCACCCAAGCTGTCAGTTCTCTGGCATGCATTTGTCATCAGCGCGGTGTAATTATCGTGGACTTTAGTGACACAATAAATCTGAGAGCAGAGGTGGTGTCCATTTTCAGCTGTTTAATTGAAGAAATGAAAGATCCCGTAATACAGTCAACCCAGAGAATTTGTCTGCCTGTGCTAAAAACTTCAATAGCTGCGACCTTGAGGCCATGAAATCACTGATCAACAGTAGCGTTTTTTTATGATACAGAAGTGAAGGGCATCGATTTTTAAAAATGTATAATTTTATAATGCAATATAAATGATCAAAATGGCTCACTTCAGTTCTCTCCACAGCCTGAAAACCCAGGAGCGGTATGTGCAAATCGATACAGTGCCTTAGAGCAAAATTCCCAATTCATTTATGAAAGGCAGGCTGCTTTTTTGTCTTAGAGCTACCACACATACAAAAAAAAAAAAAAAAAGAAAAAACAACACAATAAGCAGAGAATGGTTCTTCCTGAGCTTTCTGAAATTTTGCTTGGGCTTGGTGGCGTTTTGTGTGTTTTGCATCGCAGCAGAAAAGGGCTGGTTTTCATCTGCTGGGCATCTTCAGTGGCAGAGCTGTGGGCAGGGTGTACAGGTGTGGAGGTGCGCTGGGCACAGCCCTGCGGGTCACAGTGTTCGTAAATACGTCTGCTAAGAGGAACTGGAGCTCTGCACCCTCAGCCCTGGGTTGGATGCTGAGCTCACTGCAGCCGAAGCTGGCAGCACTGTGCTCAGGCCTGAGCCTCTTTGGTCAGGTAGGTGGAAACCGTCAGCCTGAGGCTCTGCGTTTCGGTGTTTCTTGGCTTTGTCCTGGCAGCTGGTCCTCGAGGCCAGGGTTGGTGCCTGCTGCACAGCAGCTCAGCAGCCCTCACACCCAGCTCGTCTTTTTCCCGCCTTTGGCTCCCAGCGCCATTTTGTCTCTCGGTTCTCTCAGGGCGGCCCATTGCACTCTTGGGTTTCTGTTTTTCTCTCCACACCTGTGGGCAGCAGGTGAGGTCAGTGCTCCTCCTGTCCAGCCCTGGCAGTGTGGGGCCAGCAGCCACGTGTTGCTCAGAGCAGGGCAGGGTGGGAGGGCAATGGTGGGCCCACGCAAGGAAGATCTGTGCAGCACTGAGCTCTGAGGGCGCCAGCTCCTCTGATGCCAGACACCAGTTTGGGACGGGTGATCGTGCCAAAGGTTTCAGTGTTTTTAATTTATTCTGAATTCCAATCTTGTCTTTTTTTTCTCAGGAGATCTGATCCTGAGCAGGTGCTGACAGTTCCTTCGGCTGAGCTCGGGGCTCAGCTCCTGCCCCTGAGGAGAGGATAAATCGGTACAACAGGGCACTGCTGCTCCGCTGGTCAGGGTCTGTGGTGTTTTAAATCTTTAATTGCCTCTCTGATTGTCCTTTGATGCATATGCTCCCAGCTGACTCACTTGTGGTGTGAGGTATAGCGTTCAACAGTGTTGAAATGCTCTAGAGATGGGAACACTGACATGCCTTGGAGGGATAACTGACTTGACTACATTAGCAAACATGAATTCTTCCATGTAATGGATGTAGGTTTGAGTGTCACGCTGCTGAGTGGTTTTTTATAAAGCAAATTTTAAGTAACTTTCTGCGGGAGTCTTTTTTTAGAGAAATCACTTCATAATCTCTGAGAACTGCTTATGTTCTATAAAGTAGAATCTGCCTGCTTTTCTAGCAGATAGATCATTGTGCCAACGACAGACGAAGTGCTTAGCAATTCTCACACAGGGTGCCAGGTGCACAGATATCAAATCCATTCAAGAGTTGTGCTAAAAAGTTTGGAACAGACATCCCCTGAGAACATCAGCAGTTCCCCAGTATTAAAGGTTATTTAGATTTGGATGGCTTGATGGTTCCTTTTATGTATAAAAAAAAAGTAGCATCTGACAACTGTTTGATAAATATCAGTAACATCTCTGAACATACATGGAACTGAAATAAAGAAAGGCTTTCAGGCAGGCTAACAAGTAACCACAGCCCAACTTTGGTATAAATGGAGAGGACTTGGGTAGCTCACAGGAATGCAAGGTTAAGTTGGCAGTCTGAAAATGTTTTAAAGTAGTTTAATGTTAAATAAAAAAATCTCAACGAAGGTGGTTTTCAATGCAACACTCATACTTCCGCCCGCATAAATGGCCTTCTATATAACGAGCTGCCTTAACAAGTACAGTTGGACTTCCCAGACAGGAGAAGGAAGGTAAATATTTTTCAGAGGCTTGTGCTAATGGAATTATTTAATGCTTTGAAAAAAATTACATTTGTGTGAAAAAAACAGATAGCAGTAAAATTTGTAACTATTCCTTAGCCAAGTGCAAACAATAAAGGATTGTCTTACTTCAGACAGCTTGAAATACTTTTTATTGAAAACATGATGTTTAGGCCAAAACATTTGTGTTAAAAATCTGCTTGTTATTCCTCCCATGAGTAGTTTTAAATGATTTGTTTAGATCTTTTTTAAAATCTAAATTAATTTTCTCAAATTACAGATAAAGAATGGCTTATTCCAGTTCAACACGGGACTTTGTTGCCCTTTCAGATCTGCATCCAAATCTTGCTCGTCCTGTAAGTCTCAGTGACACAGTACTTTTGTTCTCAAGTGAAATCGTATATGACTGTATTATATTACTGCAAAATTATGTAATTGACGTGTATTTAGATACTAATAGCATTAGTATAATTGTTAGATATAAAGTACCTTACTTTCTTTGTGTATAAACCAGGAAAATGAAAATTGATGCTGTTGTTGTCCATAGTATGTGGATACCCCAACTATAGATATTGACTGGACAACTGAGTGTCTGAAAGAATCTGAGGCTTCTTTGTGATGTTTTAAATGGATGCAGAATTAGTAAAGCATGTACAGAGTCAGTATTATGCAGTCACAATACATCTGTAACCTACAATAGTCTTTCACCACAAGCTATGAACACAAGGCCCAGACCTGAAGTTCTTATTTGTGTGCTCAATCCCTCTGAGCTAACTAATGTAGTCCTTAATTACTCACACAAAACTCTTGTTGAATGGTATGGTGTTTTAACGGGATAAAAATCTCACAATTACTTCTCAGATAGGACTGTTTCTGTTTGTTTAGGACAAAAAGCAGGTTTTGCAGTTGTCAGGCTATTAAAGGAGCTAAAAACTTTGCTTGTGGGAGTACAGAAGTGTAGGATGAACCATAAAGTAAACTTGGCAAACAGCAGAGGTTGGTACTTGGTAGTTTCATGCAGATGTTTGAATGTCTGTATGATTTTCTTTTGTTTGTTTGTTCCTGACACAAATGAGAACAATCTTCCCAGGAACAAGAGCTGAACAAAGGAGTGTGCTGTGTAACTCATTTGTTTTCTCTTTTGGATTACAGATGGTTGAATTATAACTAGAAAGTCTGGGGACCCAGTTTTTAAAATTCTTTTCTATCCACAATCATGTTTTAAAACAGGAGGGAGAAGGCTACAGTGCTCCCTCTGCAATGTCTCCCACCCTTTGCTCTGTCTAGCCCACTAGTTATAATGTCTGTTGAGCATTTGATGCTGCAGGAAGCTGATGCCTGGAGAATAAAACAGAGAAGCTGCACTTCCACGTGAATACCATGTTACAGCTGCATCTCTCCATGCAGCAAGAAGTAGATGTGTGCTTACAGAACTGTACGTCCAACAGGAGATCTGATGTGTTGTGAAAAGCTTTCCTATTCCCACAGCTTTTTATTTGGAGGGGGACAATTTAGCCCTTTATTCCTTTTAAGAAGAGCAATAGTGTTCATTAGACAAATGAAACAGAAATCAGAGAAGAGAGATGAACAAGGGAAGAGAGTTGTGGATGCTCTCGCAGTGGCACTGTATGCTCTTTTCAACTTATTAGAAACTCCTGTTCTCCAACAAAATTAATTTAGTCTGTCACTCACCAGTACTACCAAATACAGGGATTCACTGACTTGGTTAAAAGCTTTTATCTGTACAAATAAGACCAATATTGAGTATTGCAATTAGCAAATGTGCAGGAAATAGAGTATTTTTAGTAAGGTAGCTTACCAGTATCTTAAGATAGACTGATCAGTATGTATCTAAATCCTGTAATTTTTTACTTTGCAGCTTGTTTTTTAAAAGTAAAATAGATGGGGCTGTAAGAAACTTGCAGTGTTGTAATGCTGTAGTGTCACAATTTGGTCGAGCAGCCTCAAGCACTGCCCTGCCAAAAAAGGCAGCATGCCCTGCTCCTTAGTGCCAGGCATGTTCCACTCCTCCTCTTTTGGCAAAAGCAATGCTTGTACAGTTGCACAATAAATTGATCAGGGAAATGATCTCTGGAAGTTTTTATGCCCTCTTGCACCCTCCTTTCCCTCAATAGTTTTCAGCCAGATCACTTCCTTTTGTTAGCTTGCTTGGCAGGCTTTGTACTAGTAAGAGAACGATGAATGTATTTATATACAGTGGAGACCTCTTTTGGAAACTGCAGATTTACATGAGCATAGTTTGTGTGAAAAGTCATCCTAAATATCAGTTCTTCACTCCAGCAGTGTGATGGAGTGTGTACTGTAGTCAGATTTAACTGAATTTTTTTTTAATTTTTTTTTTTTAAGAAGCAAATCCAAAAATAGAAAAGTAAAATTCTAATCTAAATCACCGTGTCTTGTAGATAGATAGAAAATATTCATTACAGAAAGGCTGGGAGAACTAGGATGTTACACAGTTAATGCCTGCATCCTTCTAATGAGTTTGTGTCCATCAGGATGGGATAACACAGTGACCTTGCTCCATCTAGTGATTCAAAGTACACAGGGATCACGAGACTAGATTTTTGAGTGCACATGGGTGTTGTATGTTTGTAGTCAGTCAGATTGCAGTGTTTGATGAATAGATGCAAAATTCAGTGCGTTGTTGCTTATTAAATTGCTGGACTGCCCCATGCTAATTGACTGCTGTGGTTCCACTGCTGGGACGAGGAAGTTGTGGAGTACAGCAGGTAAGTTCACGTGTGTGCTGTGAAAGAGATGTGGTGCACTTAATGGTTTCATTCCTTTCATTCAGTTCATCCCTTTTGGAGTTTATGGCAATTAGGGTAATCTGCTGAGAAATAAATGTAGTGCTAGTTTATGAAACTTAGTGGAAGATAGCTCTGTAGCCTCAGGGCCTTTTGTCTTTCCACCTCTCTCTTTTTGCTGTATTATGATGACATTCTCCTCTTCCGGTCTTCGCTACCAGACAAAGCTCCCAGAAGCACTTCTGTGCTCTTTTCTCACAGATAACATATATTATTGTATATTATTCCACAATATTCTACATCAACATACTATAAAATGTGGTATTTCTGTAATCCTTACTAAAAAAAGTCTGAAACTACTGCTTGTCATGCTTTTCTGGGCCACTCACTGTGTTTTTACCTGTGTTCAACACAGTAAGTTGTTCACAGCTCAGGACATCTTGTTGTGTGCGTGTTCCTAGCAGTTTTGTTCTGCAGTTGAGACTGGGCTGCTTTATCATAATAAACAAAAGTTTAGCAAAGCAGATTAAGATGAATTTTGTTTTCGTACTCAAAAAACGTTTATTGCCTAAGGTCTCACTGTGGTCATTTGAAAGGCACAAAGCACTGTAGAAATGTATGTTGTTAAGATGAGGATGGCATAAATGGCCATCCCTGTGGGTGTGCAAGTGTGCATCTCTGTGGTGACAGCAGGGAGAACAGTGGGTGCTTAACTGTGAAATAAACTCTGTCAAGCCTTTTCGTAGTGGATTTAAGGAGATATGAGACCTCTGCACAAAACAACAATATTACTGCCTACCTGAGGAGATGATACCACAAACAGGCAGAATTATGAATGTTTTCGGGTGAACTTTTGTCCACTCGTTGATTTACAAACAGAAACAGATGTAGTTCTTTTAATATCTTTAATCACGTTTTTTAAAGTAACACTGTATGTTTATGTTTTAGCCCTTTGTTCGTGGGGTACTCTGGAATAAACAGATTAAAGTGATTACCAGTCAGAAATATGCTTATTATCATCAGCAGAGTACAAGTCCATGAAATCTAATTCATCATATACATCTGTGTTTAATACTCTTATTCTATAATCTTTTTATTTTTTAGAATGTAATCGGTGTGGTTATTGGAAAAACAGATGTCAGAAGCTTTCCAGACAGAAAAAGTAGAGTCTTTTAAAACCTTTTTTACTTCATTTTGTTATGTGGTATACTTCGGCATGTCTGACTGAAATCGATATTTAAATGATAAACAGACCTCTGAGTCTAAAGTGTATAGAATAGAAATGCCCTCCCAAAATTGTGGGGGGTGGGAAGCAAGAGGAAAGAGAGCAGTATTAGTTTGGCTAAATGGTATCAATTAGAATCCATACTGAAAAACTCCAGCGTGGAAGTATTTCAGGGTCTGAAGAAGACAGTACCAAACTGAACACACTGCTACCACGCATACTGCTGGTGCTGATTATGGTTTGTTCCTCTCCATTCTCTCAGAGAAATGCTGAGGGCCTTTCTTAAGGAGTGAAACAAGTAATTTACGGTCTGAGCAATGCCAAATCAATATTATTGTATATTCATAAAGAAAAAAAATGGGAATAATACACCGATAATACACAGTTAATTGGATAATGAAACAATGTACCTACAGCTTGGGGACAGACTCTGCTAGGAAGCATCTGGCTGCAGCTATTCCAGCTCTGTGCCACTGTGCTGAGCCAGCCTGCTGTCTGTCTCTTGGCTCTCACACGTGGGCACAGCCCTCTGCAGGCTGCCTGCCCACCAGAACAAGTTTGTTAGTACATACACTTACAGTCTTGCCCGATAATGTGTGTCAACACCAAGGATGACTGCTTTGGATCTAGCGACCTACAGTTCTTTGATTGCTCTTGCATTAGATTGTTAAGCTTCTGTGGTGCTGTTAAGTGATACTCGGATGTGGGCACTCAGGTACCACTGTAGGGACGGCAGCCTATTGCAATCCTCCATGTGTTTACCGACAAGTCTGCTGACCTCTAGTGGTATTCCCCACATTGCTGATAGTGGTTCTCCGACAGAATCTAGCAAAACCCTGTAGCAATAGTTTTTATACATACATTCTAGAATCGAGTCTAGTTGAAACCAAGGTGTGCCAGTGAATGCTAACAGTAGTGTTTGTTTTTGCAGACATTGGGTCTGAAAGATACACATTCAGTTTCACTATTCGTGATTCACCGTCTCATTTTGTTAATGTCAATTCTTGGGGCAGAGAAGAATATATCCGATCGCTTTCAGAAAGCTTCAGAGTTGGTGACTGTGGTAAGTTGGAGTTTATCCTTAACACGTTTCTGTTTGAATGTGTTTTTGTTTTTTTCCCCAGTAAACCAGTGTTATGTATTTGTGGTTTTGCTATATTTTCCTCAGAGGAGATGGAAAGCAGTTTAATTGGAAACAAATTGTTCAGTTACGTTCAGTATGAAGAGGAGTGAAATAAGATCTCCAAGTTTTAAATTCAAAACCAGTAAATGTGTCAACAAAAAGACCAAATACAAACCCACTGAATGCAGCCACCCACGTCTCACCTATGGTTAAATGGATCTAAATTCTTACATTACATGATTATAAATTATGAAAAATAATCTCTGCAAAGTAGTTCAGTGTTTTTCTTTGCCTTCATTACTCATAGGTATTAATATGATTGTTCATTAAAAAAAAACAACAAACAAACACAAGAAAAACCTTCAATTTATTTACAGTCTGTGCTTTTATATCATTAATAAAAAGACTGCTGGCCACAATGCAGTGTTTGGATAAAAGCTGTGACTATGAAGACTGTGCACACAGCAAATTTTAGTCATTTTGTTTCCATTAAATGCCTTGAGGACTCCTGTGGGACTCTGGCTATAATGCAAGCTGTATGGCCAGATAATGTTTTCAGAATGGAAGCATTTAACAGAAGCTGCTGCACATGCATGTTCTTTTCCATATCCTACCTGGGAAACAATTCTATTCTTGAAGTTCCTTCTCAAGCATTCGCATTCAGTGTTTTAACTGAACTCACTGCTGTTTGATTGCAGTTACAATTGAAAATCCTTTAGTCCAGTCAAAGGAAGGAGAAAAGGAAGAAAAATTCAACCCTGTAACTCCGAGGTAAATGTACAGTGCAGACTGGTAGCTCTTTCCAGAAGGACCAGTTCCTTTCAGTGCCAGCTCACTGCAGCAGCTGGCTATTGGTAGAAGCAGCAGTCAAATAATCTCAAATTAAAACATATTTTTCATTACACACATTTTAATTTTTATTACAGCTTTGCTGTGAAATAATAAAAATAATAAAGATATTACTAAAGTCATAGGTGAATTTCTTTTGAAAACCTGCTACCAAATCCAGTCTGACTGCAGTAGTCTCACTATGTCACAATGCCAATTACCTGCATTACAGCCATTTCAGAACTTATTTCATTTTTCTTTATTGATAAGAACTGAAAGACTTAAAAATACATATTCTACACTGCTCTCTGGATTTCCAGTTCTATAAGCATTCAGTACACAATCATAAATCTTCTGCAGGAGGAAAGGTCTACATTTATAGTTAAAAATTACTGAAACGTTGAAACATGTATCCATCTTTAAGGAAAATGATTTTTCCCCATGAATTGAATCAACATTCTAGACTGTTAATGAATTGGTTAAGTGAAATGTTAATTGATGTTTGTTTTGTGTGCATGTGTGTTGCCTACTATGTAGTTGCTACAAATTACTGATCAGTGAAAATCATTCAGTTGTCAAAACCTCTTCATGCTACGAAATGGACACCAAGCTACTTTCTCTGCTGCACCTGCCTGTCAAAGACCCCCAGGATTATTATTCACTGGGTGATATCACTGCAAATGGACAGAGCCTTGATGGAAGAATTCTTAATGTGCTTGCAGCTGTAATGTCAGTAAGTCAAGGCGCCATCAGACTGGTGCTTTTCTTCTTAGCAGGGGTAACTGCACTGCCTTCATGTGAGTACTGATTTTTGGACTCAGGCAGTGGGATCACTGCTGTTTAGGTTGGCAGTGATTTCAACTGATCTGAAGTCTGAGCTACGTGAAGTTTCCATCTGCAACACAAGGGAGGAAATGAAGGGAATGGAAATGTTCTAAATAGTCTTTTTGAAATCATGCATGTGAAAGCAGTAGATAACTTGCAAATATATAAACTGCTGATTTTTATAAAGTAAAATGTGTCTCTTTATCTTGAAATTACTTCTAAATTAAAATTACTACTGTTAGTATACATAATTTTATAACAACCTATACCTATAGGTGGATAGGTTTTATTTAGTTGTGTATAGTTCCTCCCTCCCCCCACTTTTAAAGTCATCTGTTAAGTTTTAAGTTATCACCTTATACTCCTAAACACTGAGAGTGCTAATTCTTACATATTGCTCCTCTGTCTTTTTAAAGGTTGGTGAGCCAAAGTATTTTATAACTTCAGACAAAAGGAAAGGTCAGAGGTGTGAAGTAAAGCTCTATGATGAAACAGAGATGTCCTTTCCAATAATATGGTAAAATATGTTTTAATTTACTAAAATACATTCATGCAAGAGCGGGTAAAGAATTAAATGCATGCTGCTTAGATACTGTCTTAAATGCTTTGTTATTTGTGTGGTAATGAGGCAGCAATAGACACTAAATAGAGACTTTAAAAAGTCTCCATAGAGTAACCCTACATGTCTAGTTGTATGACTTACAGACTGCTAGCTAACAGATGGCAAAATGAAGCTTAGTTCCAAATTGCTGTATTTTTTTTAATTCAGAATTTTGCACTTGTCCAGGACGTGGCATTTAAAGGTTCATTCACTTCTACCACAAACTAATGAGGGGAAAAAAAAAAAAAAAAAAAAAAAAGGAATATCCTTCATTTCTAAAGCCAAACAGGATTTAGAAGTGCAGAGGAGATAGGTGTGGTTTTTAGGAGTCCTTGAGCAGTGAACGACATGATAGTGAAGACATTTCAGAGGACATTGGTGAAGAGTCGGCTGAGCAGTGCCAGGTGAAAAGTAAAGAGCTGAAATCTTTCTGTAATTAATTAAAAACAGAACAAAGCTGTGCTTTGCCAGTACTCTTGCCATCCAAACTTAAGAGGAACTGCATGACATTTTATCAAGGGACCTAAACATTAAATCATCATTGTTGAGGGCTACTACTGACCTCACTCTAGTCTTATTCACAATTTACAAGGATTCCAGTGTTGGAAAGCTGGCAAACATCTGCCCTAGTGATGTCAGCAAACAACTTGTTCCCAGAGCAGAAGCTCAGATGACAAGCAGCTACTTTCTCTCCGATTTGCTTTAGTTGGAAATTACTTGATGCTCAGCTTTGAAATAATGCAGTATTTTTCCAGGTGTGATGTTTATTTTGAACAGTCTAACAGCCCTTTATTTTATCTTATTTGGCATGGGATTAAACAGGGACTGTATTGGGCCATACTTAAAGCATCCTGGCTGGCTGTGAACTAAATGCATGTGGATAAACAGAGTATTTCATTTTGTTTGCATGTGCATGTAATGAGGGAATTGTTCTCTTTGAGCAATTTAGTTATAACTGTATTATTTAGTAGTTTTGTACTTAAAAGCACTGGTGCTTTTTCAGAAACGTTCTGACACATTAACTTCTTTTGGTTCAGTTGGGATAATGAATCTATCCAGCTTGCACAGAGTTGGATCCCACGAGAAACAGGTATAATTTTCTGTTTTTCCCTGTTGTTTTCTTTTTTTCTTCTGTAATTCCTAATGCAATCTGTATTCAAAAGTAACAGACTTTTTATTTTATGCCCAGTAATATTTGCATCAGATGTGAGAGTAAATTTTGACAAATTCAGGAACTGTATGACTGCAACTGTGATATCAAAGACCATTATTACAACTAATCCAGGTGAGAGCTGTTGACATATCATTTTAATATTAGCAATCACTACAGATAAGAAAGCATGAGTGAATTTGTTGGAGGTCTGATTTCTACCAGTTTGCCTCAGAAAGCTTTCTGCTTCTTGTCTGTCATATAGTGACCAAGCTTTTGGCTTCCACAATACTATTATGTGTCTGTCTGCCTATCTAATCTAAGCAGCCTTCATACATTCCACTGTATGAATGAAGCATACATTCTACTGCTAAATAGTTAAAAGAAAACAAGAGAAATGCATTTCTTGGCCAATTCCAAGAGGCATGCTGTTGGTTCTACCTGAACTAAAAAAGTTGTACAATTTTTGATCTATCTGTATATTACATACATTTATTACTTAAAAATGACTGTTTTTTTTTCTTTTTTTTCTTTTTTTCCCCAAGAAACTGCAGAAGCAAATATTCTCTTCAGCTTCATGAGAGAGAGTGCACAATCAGGAGCTTTGCATGATAAAATGGAGGAGCAGTCGAAAGAGTCCATTAACTGTAAGTGTGGATCCAAACACTGATTTTATGAAACTAGATAAAGTCGTTTCATGGTGCAGCTCAAATTTCAAGTTCATAGTCTTTTTAGAAAGTAAGCCATAGCCTGGCTGCATACTTCAAGTCTGGACTGTCAACAGGGCTGTTCCTTAGGTTATCACTTACGTATCTCCATGCTTAGTGACAATGCAAGTGTGAGGCCTGACATGCTCTTTCTGGCTTAAGTAAGAAAAACTGCAAGTTTTGGTCAAAAACTCATTTTGAGGAGATACAAATATTAACTATGAGATTTTCTTGATTTTACTCTTTTTTTTTTCTTTTTTTCCCTCCCACAATGATGAGCCTTCTCCAAAAGGAAGATGTGCACTGCTTTTCTGATGCTTTTGATCATCTCCTTAAGGTCCTTTTCATGTTGCTGCTCTTCTGTGTTGTTTCTTCTTAGACTCACATGTCTTTTAAATTTGTAGTGGAGACTATAGTTGATGTTTACACTGTGAAGCAGCTGAAAGAAAAAGCTTTACAGAGTGATGGAAAACCTGAACCAGTGTTTGGCATTATTTATGGTTACATTTCCATGCTGGACATTGATGATAATGTATCTAAAGTTATTCGCAGCAGATGGTAAGCAACTGTTTCTTCTAAATTTGTGTTTTAGAATGTTTTTTTCTTCTTCCCCTGACCCAAATTAGATAGAATGGTATTTAGTCTAGTTCTGGACAAAAAATAAAGCAGCTCTAGCAGTTGGCATCTGAATTTCTGTTGCATAGAATTTACAGCATCAGCAAGGAAGAGGAGCTGGCTTTATGAAGGACTTTCTGGTCCTGGAGGAAGGAAAGAGAAAGAGGTTGTTTTTTTTTCTCACATGGACTTGAAAGTGTAGATGATGATTTTATCTATTTATTTTTTTAAGAGTCTCTTGGGCAATCTCAGCCTTAAGAACAGGCTCAAGCAAGAAGGACTTGCATGCGCTAATTACCTTTCTGTGTTTCAGCTCAGTGTGCCGTTTTGTGGTGAATGAAACATCAAACACGTGCAACTTCTGTGGTGACATCACTCCAGATTCAAAGTCAACCTTTGTGAGCTTTGACATCCTTGTTGATCTGACAGATCATACAGGCACTCTTTATTCTTGTTACCTCTCTGACTGCATAGCTGAGGAAACCTTAGGCTGCACTGTAAGTAGAAATAAATGAGGTTGTTCTTATTTTGCTCCACAGCTCAGATGAAGTGAATCTTACAAATATCTCTAACTGTTCTTTATATGTGCAAGTTCTTCATATACATGTCAGTAAAGACGTAGAAGTCATTGGCTGCTGATAAGAAACTTGTTAAATGTAAGAGTGATGAATACCCTACTCAGAATATTACTTTAATTGATCAACACTTCCCAGAGAAGATGGTTGCAATCCCCTGCAACTCACTGTGATTTATCTGTTATGTACATGTATCAAAGACTGTGTTAAAATTGAAAAGTACAGCTTACAAATGCATTAAATCCTCTTTTCATCATCATTTTGTTGTGGAGATGTTACAGCTATGTGCTCAAGTGTGCTGTGATGTCATGTTATTAACAGGTCCAGGAGTTCCTCACTCTACCAGAAGACAAGAGGACTGCACTGAAATGGCAACTTCTTCTAGAACGGAGCAAGATTTATTTTAAAGTTGGTATCTAATGGAAAACAGCTACTGTTGTAAATTATTATTAGGTAGTATGTTTAATACTGAAAAATTCCATGTCAATTCTGCTGAATTTTTCAAAATAAGCATCAGTTTTTGTACATATTTGGAATATTCCAATATGCCTCACACTATATTGGATTCCTTTTTTTCATAGAACTGCCTATTTTAGGATAACCCTAAGCTGATTCCCTGTTTTAAAACTTCCTCCTCTTAGCAAAATTTCTTACTCTTGAATCCACTTCACCCCCTGCTTCTGCTTTCAGGAAAGCATTTTACTTTGGTACTAAGAGATACTTAATATCTGTTCATTGATACAGCAGTAAAAACAAAGTCCTTTATTCATTTTTGCAGATTACCTTGTCACCCAATTGGAGAACTGGTCTGAAAGCAAATATACTCTCGTGCAAACTAGCAAATCCTATAGAAGCAAGTCAGAGCCTGCTGGGAAAGAAGCTGCAGCACGTGGCTTGGTAACAGCTGGGAAAAGGCCATCTATTCAGTATATTTTTAGAGGTAGAAGGTTGTTGTCACCGTATTTTGCTAAGGAATATGCATTACTACTTGTTGTAATTGGGCTTCTGTGGTGTTTTTAAGATGATTATACTTGGAAAAGTGTAGTAGGTCCACAGCCTAAAAGTTAGTTCTACTGAATTCAACCCTTTAGAAGGGAGGTGGAAGCCTTGTTCACTCAGTTTGGGAACTATGGGAAAGTTTTGAAAAATCAGAAATGACAATTAGTACCAGACAGATCTCTTGAACTTTATTTTTTGACTGCTGTGCTACTTCTGTGTTACTGAAGTAAATAAAGGCCCACTTTCAAACACTGATGCGTTTGTGGTATATGTTGGTGAGTCCAAACACAAAGCTTTTGGCAACTGCAGAGGCATGCAAGGGAAATAGCAAAGATTTTTGCAAGTCTCTTTTCTCCAGGGCAGACTAAGTTTTCTTAGAACAAAGAAATCAGCAGGGACGTCTGACAATCAGATACTCAGGCTTAGACTGTAGGTGGCAGACATGACAAGATTCGTCTCCAGCATAGATGTTCTTGGCTGAACATAAAGAACCCAGGTGTGTACATTTTCCCATTCTCCAGGGGTTGGTTTGATTGTTAATCTATTTCTATATTAGTTGATTTCCAACAGTTCTCACTTTCAAAGCATACAAGGGGCACTTTGACTTCTAAAAGCCAGGGGCTTGCTCTATTCAGATGTCATGGCTAAATGTTGTGTTTCAGCTGGCCTCAGTTCCTTAGGCCATAGTATTTATAATTATCAAACAGAGACCTTCTACATGTGCTTTTAAGCCACTCACTGAAGCTAAAAGGCAGCAATCTGCAATGTACATGTTGGCAGGATTAGTGCCTGGTGGAGGTGGTGTTGTGGGGGCATGCACAACTGTTGTGCCTTAGGATATCTTCCAAAGAAATGTGAAAAGCAGCTACATCCTTCTTTAAGCACACTGCCTCGAAGCTCATGTACTTGCAAAATATAACCCTAAATCTTGGAAATAAAGCCACTGAAATGAGCCCCTCCCAACATGTGAATCTGTTGTACAACTTTCAAAATGGTGGCCTACTGTAAAAATTACAGTTAAAACCACCAAATATCTACAGTTTTAGTCTGTAATGATAAAAACATATGCAGCATTTTCCAGACTCCTTTCTCACAGGCTTTCTTGTGTCTCATTGCAGTTCTTTCCTACTGCAGCTCCCAGTGAAGACAAGGAGCCAGTGCTGGCCGCCGCAGCCAGGAGTGAGCACCTCTCACTGCTGCCTGATCACCCATGAGAGCCCCTGCAGCACCCCAAGCTGGAAAGACCCCACACCGACAGTCACCAGAGCACATAGCTGCACACCCTGAGTGGATTCCAGTCCTCAGGTTAAACTTTTATTTTTCCACTTTATAAAGTGCATTCTTGCCACTTTATTGCACCCGTGCAAGGAATCCAAGTGTGGCTGGGACACAGAAGCCGGACAGCTGCAGGCCTTACCAAGACCACAGATCACTTTCTGTACATCACCATTTTAATACTTCAGTTCTTATGTTTATTTTGAGACAGGACATTGGCAAATCTCAAAGCGTGAACAGAAGAGCACACAGCGATAGTCCTGCTGCTGTATTTCCTACTGTTCTTATTTCCCCAGCACAGCTGAATACAAAGTTCCAAGGTACAGTTTAGGTATCAACCAGCTGCCTCAGGCTGGGTTGGACTCTTGGACTAACCTCAGCTTTACAGCCTCTCTGGAGGCCAAAGTGGAAATGGGGGTTGTTTTAGCCACAGGTCTTCATGAGCTACAGCACAGCTTTGATAACCAGGAGTCCAGGAGATGCTCAGGCCATGTAAATTTAACACACAGGACAGTGGGTGCAGTGCATCTCTTTGTTCACGCAGTGCTCCCCAAAAGGCTCTTCCTCTGCAGACAGAGGTCCCAGCCCAGCTGCTGGTTAGGTCCGGCGTGTTTGCTGGGCCACCTTGAACCGCATGGACAGGATGTCACCTATCCCTGCCTCTATCTCATCATTTTCTTCTACAGACCCGACTCCGCTGGGAGATCCTGTCAGAATCAAATCTCCTTCTTCCAGGGTGATGATTTCACTGATGTAGCTGATCAGGTGCGGGATAGAGAAGATCATAGAGGAGGTCTCTCCCTCCTGCCTCAACTGTCCATTCACCTTGAGCCAGATCTTCAGCTTGTGAGGGTCTGGGATCTTCTCCTTGGGCACAAATTCACTGACTGGGCACGATGTGCTGAAGGCCTTGGCCAAGGTCCAGGGCAAACCCTTCTTTTTGCACTCTTTCTGCGCGTCCCTAGCGGTCATGTCCAGACACAGGGCATAGCCTGCCACGTGCTCCATAGCAGCCTCCTGGGACACGGCCCGGGTTCTCTTCCCGATCACCACCCCGAGCTCCACTTCGTGGTGCAGGTCGGTGCAGTAGTAGGGCCGCAGGATGGGCGAGCCTTCCCGCAGGTAAGCCGAAGAGGGCTTGAGGAAGAAGAGGGGCTCGGCAGGCAGCGCGTTCCCCAACTCCTTGGCGTGCTCGGCGTAGTTGCGCCCCACGCAGACGATATTCTTGCCCCACTCCCAGAAGCGTGCCAGGGGCCTGGAGGAAGCCATCAGCCCCGCCGCTCTCCTTCTCCGGGTGCCCTTGGGCCGCCCTTGCCGTACCGGAGGCACAAACCCCGCCGAGCTCCGCGCTCCTCCTCCGGCCCCGCTCTCCTTCCTTCCGTCCTTCCTTCCTTCCTGCTGCCTTTCACTCCCTCCCCCAGCACAGGCGTGAGCCTCCTTACCCAGCCCCTTTGAGCCGGGTTAGCGAATCGCTTGGCTGCAAAAAAACCCCAACAAATTAATTAATTAAAAAACCCAATAATAATAAGCGAGGCCTGGGCGGACAGGGGGCGGGTGGCAGCTCAGCACCGCCCCCGCTGCACTCCGGGCCGGGGCCGAGCGGGGTCGCCCGCCTCCCCCCCTCCCCGGACCCGGCCGCTGGGCGGGGAGCGAAGGTAACCGGGGCCGAGCGGGGCGCGCCGCTGCCGAGCGCACCATGGTTGGCGGGGGCTGGCGGAGCCTCGGCACCGCCCTGGCTGCGCTGGGAGCCGGGGCCCTGCTCCGAGCCGGTACGTGGGGCGGGCGGAGCGCCTCGCCCGGCGCCCACCTGCTCCTACGGGGACGTGGAGGGGCTGCGGGGATTCGGTGTGGGCGGCCGGGGGGCTGGCGGCGCTCCTCCTAGCAAAGCGCAGTTTGCTGATGGTTTCTCTTCTTTCGCTGCTCAGGGGTGCGCCGTTTTAAGCTGACTCACAGCCCCAAGTAGGTCAGTGTCTGCTTAGCTGCAGCCTCGCGCTGTTGGTGGTGGTGGGGTTGGTTTTTTTGCGCTAGTAAGTGATGTGGGAGGATCCTGGAGGGTTGCTGGGCCGCCCGAGTGCTGCTGGTTGCTCTGGAGGATTGGGGGTTGAGGGATAAGGTGTCGAATTTTAACTGGGTTAGATGGGAAATTGAATTAGTAATGTAAGGAAAAAAAAAAAAAAGTGGAAAAAAAAAATTCTAGGCTGTGCATTTACATCTGGGCCTGAATTCTGAAAGTGTCTCTTTGAATCAGAGCTCAGCCTCGCAGCGCCTCTGTATGTAAAACGTGGCCTTAATGAGCCAGAATTCACTGCAGCTGCTGTCAGCCTTAAAACCCCTCTGCTACCTTGTCCCTGAGTGTGCTGACACGAGGAGCAGGCAGCTCAGAGTTGCTGTAGGCGGATGCACACCCTGCATGCGTTGCACTGAACCTGGCTGGGTGCTGCAGGCTGCCTGAGGGGCAGCAAGCAGGAGTTCCATAAGGTGCAGCTCACCTGGTGTCCAAACACATCTATGTGCAGGGTGTATAGAAAGCAAACGTGGTGTTTCTACTTGTGGGGCAGTGCAGAGATAAACACCTAGGAATGGGTGTGCAGTCAGTGTGTGTGACTGCCTCATTTGGAACAGGAATTTTCCATTCCTTTTTTTGTAGTAAAACAGTAAAACAAAATACTATGAACAAAATGCACAAGGCAACCATTTTTCTGGAGGAACCTATTGCTTAGCTACCTGCTGCCTCCCTGCCTTCAGCCTCCTGCGTGTGTGCATTGCTGTGATAGCATTAACATTGCCCATCTGCAATCTCTGCCCCTCCAAGAGTCAGGCTGTGCTGGCAACCCACCCTGAACAGAGCTATGCGATCCAAAGGGCACTGCTGGGGACATGGAGCAAAACTGACTGGAAATGGAGCCAGTGGACCTTATAGTTTTGGACGGGCATGTGATCTTGACTTGCTGTCTGTGTTAGGTGCAGGGCTTGTGTGCTGCTGGGGAGCTGCCATGAGCAGAACTGGGTGTGAGCTGCTCGTAAGAGCAGCGCTGGGTGTGCGTGAGAGCTTTGGATCAGACTGAAGGGTGCAGCTCAGCTGCAGATGGGACTTGAGAATAGGTTTCATGTTGCATGGATGCTTTCTCATTCTTTTCTTGAAATCGCATTTTAGAAAACCATTTCCTTCTGTGGTGTAGTTTGTTTGTTTGTTATGCCAGAATTGTGAGTTAAACATGCTGAGAGACTTCAGGATTGTGGCCAAGGTTAGAAATGGTTCATAGGAAGAAGGCATTTGAAGTATGTGAGTAATTCCTTCAACTCGAAGTTAAGTTTCTGCTTTCTTGTGTTTTAATTTTCCTTTTCCAATTTGCATCTGGTACACAAACAGGCAACTTGTCCAAAGCAAAAGTGCTTTCAGTTAGGGAGAAGCTGAGGAGCAATTGTTTGGGTTCTTTTCCTACCAAGCAATAGTAAGGGTTTGTTTTTTTTTTTTTTGTCTTTTTTTAATTATTATTTTTGGAAGTACACTTCTCCTCCAAAGGAACTTTGGCAGGTATGGATGCTTCCTTCAGCACTACGTGCCCACTGTGTCAAACCCCCAGTGCATGCCTATGCTGTTGTGCTTAAGGATTCCTTTCAGCGCTGCATTTCATTTTACCTTCCCACAAAACAAGTCATCTGGTGGGTGCAGGAGGGGAGGATGTCCTGGGCAGGATCAGAGGGGCCTTGATGCATCTGCTGCACGTGCGGCTCCAAGCTGTGCTCTCAGCTTTGCAGCACTGTGGTTGTGTCCCTGCAGAGCTCTGGGCTCACTGTGTTGGCTGGGTCACCCTGCCAGGCCCCTTTTCTCTTATCAGAGGTGAGCAGAGACTGCTTGGAGAGTGGGCCAGGCTGATTAGCAGTGTGGTGACCTCTCCCTGAGCACCAAGTGTTGGAGCCTTAGGGTCAGCAGTGCAAAATGAGACAGGAGCTGAGCCAAACCAGTGCAGGCACCTTCAGTGCTGTGCTGTGGGTGTAAACTGACTTCTGTCATGGACTGCTGCCTCTTGTTCTGTATGAGCATGGACCCAGGGCTGTGTGGTCCCCAGCCATCAAAGGCATCATCCTCTTTGTTCCCTTCTTTTCTTTATGGCAGAGCTTCTTGTGACTGCGTTGTTTCTTTAAGAACTTTGTATCTATGAGGAAAAGTGGGGGGAAAAGGGGAGTCCAAGTTATTTGCATCTGAAATCAGATTTGCTCCTTGGATTCTATTAAACATTTAACCAAAAGCAAATAGGGAAGCACTGCTGTTGCATCAAGGCAGCCCATCACGAGGAAGCTCCCTGCAGTGCACGCCTGCTATCTGGCTGGCTGTGCAGAGAGCCCATCTTCTCTCCACAGCACTGTGTAAGCTGTGATTTCCCCAATTAATGAACCAGATACTTCTGTTCTAGCAATGTTTGTATTTCTCCTCTTTTTTTTTTTTTTTAATTCCTTTTGGTTGTGACATAACATTTTGTGCTTTTTTTTCTTTTTTTTTTTTGCAAAGTCACTGTCCCAGGCTGACCTTTGTCCAACTGCTCTCTCTCTGTTCTGTTTTCCTGCCCCTTGAAATCTTCTCCCTGATCAAGGTACAGCACTTTGCCTGCATGTCCACACACACCTGCTGGCAATGTCCCATCCCTCTCTGTGAAGCTGCAGAGCACCACGACCTGAATTTTGCTTTTGGTCTCCAGGTCCAGCGCAGGTACGAGCTGTCTTCCTGCACACAGAGCACGAGCAGAGGAAGTCAAAGACGGTCACACAAGCCAACATGAAGGTGGAGATACTTCCAGCGCTCACTGACAACTACATGTACCTCCTCATTGATGAGGAAACGAAGGAGGCTGCAATAGTGGACCCTGTGCAGCCCCAGAAGGTAACGCTGCCTGCTGTCCTGGGAGTGGGCGCTGCTAGAATACTTCCATGCTGCCACGTACACAAGAGAATTAGTCACAGGGTGACTCAGGCTTGGAGGAAAGTCAGGAAATATTAGCATCTCCTGTGTACTGACAGGGCTTCACGGGTGCCGAACTTCTGAGCTCAAACACCTTCTCCCTGCCTTCAGGAGTTACTGACCTGATTTTGTTTTCCCTTTTAGTTTGTTTGTGTGCAGAAAAGAGGAAATAGGGCTGAGAGTTTAGTTGCAGCCCAGTTGGATCAGAGTGCTTGTGTCCTGAGGTGTAATGACTGCAAGATGAGGGATGAGTTCTCTGCATAGTCAGCAGGACGTTTGCATGGAGGTGTGGCTCTTAAACCTCGTAGCAGTTGCATACAGAGCAGGCAGCAGGTAGTTTAAGTGTTGTTTAAGGGAGTCCATGCGAGTTGTCGTGTTCTTGATGTGCTCTGCGTCTGCAGGTTTTGGATGCAGTCAAAAAGCATGGCGTGAAGCTGACCAGCGTCCTGACCACACACCATCACTGGTAACTATCTGCTGTATTGGCATATCTGTGCAGTGTGTATGGGTCCATGAGTGAACACACAGGGCTGCTTTGAAGTTGCTCATATCAAGATCTTAGAGCATGTCCGTGTGCTTGACTGGGCATGCTTAAGCTATGCCAACTGCTGTTTGTCTGCAGCCACTGAATAGCTCTGAGAAAGCATGGTCTGCTCCTTTTTTGTGCCAAAGCTCACCAGAGAGTGAAGTGCAGAGAAATCAGCATGAAGTAGCTGAGTGCACAGCAAAGATGGGAAAGCTTGGGATCAAGCCAGACTTTCTTAAGAGCAATTCTTCCTGTGACCAGGTACATTCTGTAGGCTGCAAGTTCTCTGTGTTAGTGCATTTAGGCTTTAAAATGATGACTTATTCCAGCTGGTCAGTGAAATAAGTGTATGTGTGGAGTGCAGAAGGCAGCACACTTGCAGTGAGTTGCTAGGACATGCCTCTAAAGCATAGTCAACAGTTGCGGGAGCATTAGCAGGTTTGCACATTAACTCTGACAGAGACATAAAGCTTTAGCAGTTTTGCAGTGTTGAACCTGAGTACCTGAACTGCATATATCCCAATTAGCCTGCTCTCTCAGTGTTGTGGTTAATGGGCAGTTGGCTGTGATACTCTAAATTTGATATTTCCCAACTAGGTGTGAAATTGAGGGGAGCTGCAGAAGAGATGGTGACCAAGGTCCTATGCTGAAATCTCTCGTGAGCTTGCTGCTCTTCAGCCACCAGTATTTACTAACTGGCACTTAAAGAAACTATCTCTACTAGTGCTGATGTAGCATGCCTTCTGAGTACAGTGTTAGATGTCTGCATACTAGGAGACTGATGATCATCTGGACATTACCATTGCAGTTGCAATCAATTTGTCTTCATCCTTTCCAAAATCCATTTTTCTGACCTTCCAGGGATCATGCTGGAGGAAATGAGAAGCTTGTAAAGCTGGAGACAGGATTGCATGTGTATGGGGGAGACAGCAGAGTTGGAGCATTGACACAGAAAGTGTCTCACCTTACATCGCTCAAGGTAAAGGGAGTGAGCTTCTGGATTTGGCTGGGGACATCTTCCATTTGTGTCACAGCTTTTTTATTTTTTCTTTTTAATGTCTCTCAAAGGTGGTTGGTGATTTAACTATATCTTTCCCCCTTTTCTAGCTCTGTGTACCATAACCCCTCTGTCTCCTTCTAGCTGGTGGTAGTTTGTTGATGGTAGCATTGGTATTGCTCAGACACCTGTACTGCCAGGGACATGCTGGGTGTCTGTCTCTCCTTGGATAGCTACCTTAAGCAGGGTAGTGAGATCCCCAGCATGAAAGCACAGGGCTTGTGTTCTGCTTACAGCCTGGTTAGCACTGAAGAATTGCAAGCGGTCCTCTCTGAATGAAGGCTGAAATACAGGCTGAAGAGAAAGTGGGCCAGCAGGGCGAGCTGCCTGCATTGCTTTTCCAGAGCTACAGTGGCAGAGCTTGCTGAAATGTCGCTGTTTGTTTGTAGATGAGCTGGCAGGTTGCATAAACTGCTGTGACATGTGCAGGCTGGTGTGAGTGGCACTGCTGGTCCTGCGGTGCATCAGCCTCTCTAGGGCTGGTCAGCAGCAAAGAAGGGAGTGCAGAAAAACATGGGAAGATTTGCAAATTAAGGCTGTCAGGGAATGATCCTCGTGAATGTGTGTAATTCCTCCATTTTCCTGAGCTTCTTCCACTTCTGCCCCTCAGCTTCATTTTTGTTTGGAGCTTTTTACGCTTGATTAACTTTGTTTAGGATTTTGTGTTGCTCTGGATCTATTTGCTGTTGCTGCCGACCAGACGCTGAGTCACTCTGCATGCAAATGAAGGAATCTGGCAGTTCTCTTTATAACAACACCTGTTAGAGGAAACAGCACCCTTCCAAGTCCCTACCATAAAATTCTTGTGCTGGACTCTCCCAAGAAAAGAGCTGATGTTTACTGGCCAGCTGCGTGAGAATTTGCCTGTAGGACTGCCAGGCCATTGTAATAAGTTGCAATTCTTTTCTAATGGTACAAATGCTACCAGACAGTAGCCTAAGCTCTAGTCTTCTGCCTTCTTCTCAGGTGGGATCTCTTAATGTGAAATGCCTCTGTACGCCGTGTCACACTTCTGGACACATCTGTTATTATGTGACTAAGCCAAATAGCTCCGAGCCACCTGCAGTTTTTACAGGTGAGGAGTTGGGAGGTTACATCACTGGCAGTCTGTGTTGCAGAGAAATAAGCTCCCCCTCTGCCTGTGTGCTCCTGGCTCTGGATGGGCATTCATTCCTTATTACCAGTGCAGCTAGCCTGACTTCCACAGTGTGGCTGTGAACTGTGTCTGGCCCTGATGCCATGTCACACCTTGCTTGCAGGTGACACGCTGTTCGTGGCTGGCTGTGGGAAATTCTTCGAGGGAACCCCTGAGGAAATGTACAGAGCACTGATTGAGATCTTGGGCAGCTTAGATCCTGAAACGGTACGAAACTTTTGTGCTAGTAAGTTAACCTGTCAGAAGCTACTGCAGGCCTCAAGAAAACTGCCTTCCCAATAATGCTGTTGTTCGATGGGAACATCTCTCATGCACTGAAGGAACGCATGCTTACTGCCTTTGATGCTGAGTAGCTGGATTCCTTTGAGAATGAAATACGTACTCCAAATACACTTGTGTTTTATGGGGGAAGAGCAGAGAGTGCTTATTGAAACAAAGGCTGGGACAGAGATGGGACAGCTGGGTTCTTTCATGAGGCTTACCTATAAGATGGCACATAGCTCCTGGCATTTTGCCTGCATCTGGTGTGTTCTGGCAGGATGGTTCTGTTCCTGCTGTGTATGATAACACTGATGGAACCCAGTCTACCTTCATACCATGCGGGACTTTTTCTTCCTAGAGAGTTTACTGTGGTCATGAATACACTATCAACAACCTCAAATTTGCTCGACACGTTGAACCCAACAATGTCAGCATCCAGGAAAAGCTTGCTTGGGCCAAGGTGAGTATGTTCATCCTTTCCCTCAACCTGCTGGGTGCTGCTGGAGCCTCTCTGAGGAGGTAGAAAAAAGGGGACAGTGTGGAGAAAAAAGAGAAGCTGAGGAGAGGGAGTTGAGATGAGAGGTGACAGTACAGTTGTGCGATCGGGGGAACAATGTGCTGGAGAACAGGGTGGTGTGAGCAGCATAGCAAGCACAGTTTGCTTTTTGTGGAGATGTGACCCTTCTTGGGAATGTCTTGGTACCATTACAGGCTGAAGCTGAATTTCTCCCCCTCTAAGAGGATCAGCTTTGTCCCTGGACCTGTGACCCAGGTTTCTCAGTGCCTTGATCATGACTGTCCAATGGTGTGGCTGAAGAGCAGTTCAGGCAGTTAGATGGAATGCTTTACCCTTTGTAGCTCATACATAGGACACTTCTTGTTCTCCAAAACATTCCTCATCAGGCAGAACTGTTTTCCTTCTTCTAGGCCAAATATGACAGTGGAGAGCCAACCATACCCTCCACCATTGCAGAAGAGTTTACGTACAACCCCTTCATGCGAGTGAGGTATGGACGTGTGGGAATGGCCCTTCTGAGTCTTGTTTGGAGGGGGGGATGTGGGGAAGGTGAGGAGAAAGAGCCATAAGTATGAGTTACTCTCCTGATTCACACATTCTGATGCTCTCAAGACCCTCCTTAAAACTCTTGCATTCTAAAGGAAGTTGGGTAAAACACTTGTCCTGGCAGAGGCTTGGTGCTGTGAAACGTGGGGAGTTGTGGTGAGCATCTCTGACCCAGCAGTTAGAACAAACCTTGCTGTGTGATAATATTCCTTCATCACACGGGACTTGGTATGGGTGTGGTATGATGCCACTCAAGGTGCAGGAGCTGATAAGCTCACGCCAAAGTCCTGAGTTTTTGGTCTTAAATGAAGCTTATCCCCATGATGCAGGCAAAATGTGGTAGCAGTGACTTCATGGCCAAGATTTTATCTTGCAGGCTTTGCATTTACCATTCTGGGTGTTCTCTCCTGGCAGGGAGAAGACAGTTCAGGAGCACGCTGGGGAGACCGACCCCATCCGCACCATGGGGGCCATCAGGAAAGAGAAGGACAACTTCCGTGTCCCGAAGGACTGAGCACTCTGCCTGTGTCACTTTATGGTCATCTAATAGTAACTTAGACTGTTCAGATGTTTCAAAAATCTGTCGTGGTTCAGACAGTCCTATTTAGGTTTCTAGTTTGTTTTAATTAAGAAAAAAAAAAAAGCACTTTGCCCTTGTTGAGATATTCTACAGCATATTTATATTATGATGAAGAATATTTATCCCTCTGCTGGCTCTCAAGCTGTCACACGTGTCACATGCAGCTCATTTTACAGGTGTTGGTACGCAGCTCAGGGCTGGAGTGGGGGTGGCATGGACCTTGAGACCTAGGAACAAATCCCTGCTGTTGCTGTGGGCACCTGATGGCAATGCAGACTGTGGCACTGGGGCTGTTTGAAGCGACCATTTAAAACAGGAATAAAATGCAGTAACTGCCGACTGAAATTTAAACTTTCCTTCCATGCTGCTGCTTATTCAAAGTGCTGCTTCTGGCTGCGTTAAACCTCTTCCCAGTGGCGTAAAGCTGCAGTAACTTTTCCATGCAGAGATTGCACTGTTGCTTCTGCCCTTTCTCTGTTAGCTGAAGCCTGCTTGCGTGCTCCTGAGGGTGAGCTGCACTTTACTTGTAGCCGTACACAGAAAGGAAGGAGGGATTTGTCTGCTGGGAGGTTCCTGTGGGAGCAGCTGCAGCGTGCTGCTGTGGTTAATGCTTAACCTGCAGTGCTGTACTGAGCTCATTACCACCTGCATTCCACGCTGTGACCCTGGTCTAAAGTGGCAGTGTGTGAGCAGGGTTTGGTGGAGCACCACTTCTTTATTTGTTTAAAAAAAAATAATGATTTTTAAATGTATTTCAGGAAGAAAAAAAAAAAAGGTACTAAAATGTTACTGACTTCTTAAATTCTGTGCTGCTACAACTAAGCATGACTGTACTGGTGGCTGAGGAAATAAACACAGCTGTGAACAGTGTGGCAGTCTGGAAAAGGTTCATCTCCAGCTTCTGCTCTTATTTCTTTGTACCAGCGATTCAAGTCAGCCAACTTATAGCAGCTTTCTTCTAAATCCCAGTGTGGCACATTTGGGAACACGTGAGGCTTTATTCAATTACTGCCTCAGCCCTGGGGGTCCACGGGGGGGGGGGAACCGCACGTACTGCACTGCAACCCCTTCGCTGGGGGAGCGGAGAGAAGAAGGGGAGGGAATGGGAGGAAGAAGGAAAAGGAGGGGAGGGAAGAAGGAAAGGAAAAGGAGGAAATAGCGGGGCTGAAGAAAAGAGGGAAGAATGAAGCGATGGAAGGAGGGAACAAAAGGAAGTAAAGAGGGAATGACAGTGGGAAGAAGGGAGGGAGCGAAAGAACGGGGGGGGGGAGGAGGAGGAAGCTCCGAGCTCCGCCCCACTGCCCGCACTGCGCCGCGCGGCGCTGCCCGCAGGTGGGGGCGGTGTTCCGCGCGTCCTGCCCCGCGTGGGTGCGCGGCGGTGGAGCCGCGGGCTGTGCGGAACATGAAGGTGAAGGTGATCTCGGTGCTGGAGGACAACTACATGTACCTGGTGATCGAGGAGAGCACCCGGGATGCGGTCGCGGTGGACGCAGCCGTCCCCAAACGGGTGAGAGGCGCCGGAGCTGCGCGCTATGCCGGCCGGCGGTATCGCTTCTGTTCGCGCGTTCCTCGCTCTCGCTTGGCCGTTTCCTTCCTCTCGGGGCTTTGAGAGCTGGAGGCGGCGGGCTGTGGGAAGAACGGCGGCCGTAAAGTGCCATCGGCCATAAAGAGCCATCGGCCCCTCCTGCCCCGCCCCGAGCGCTCGGGCGCAGCGCCTTCCTTCGTCCCGGCCGCGCTGAGGTTTTTCTCTCCCTGACCCCGCTGCCCTCTGCGTGCCGTGCGGCGGACCCGGCGCTGCGCTGTCACCTCCTCCCTTCACGCCCCGCTTTTGTCCCTTTCAGCTGTTGGAGATCGTCCGGAAGGAGGATGTTGTTCTCCGCGCCGTCCTCAGCACGCATCACCACTGGTAAGCGCCGACGCTGGGAGGGCGCGGGCAGTGCCCCGTTGTGGGGGGTACCCGGTGTCCATTGCCCCTCTGCCACCATAGGGACCACGCGCGGGGCAACGAGGAGCTGGTCAGGCTGTGCCCGGGGCTGCGGGTGTACGGTGCGGATGAGCGCATCGGGGCCCTAACGCACCGCGTGGCCCCCGACGAGGAGCTGACGGTGTGTGGAGCACTGGGGACGGGAGGGGGGCCGGTTCTGAGCCCATCTCGTGCCCAGCACTTATCTCCATCCCTGCAGTTCGGGGCCATCCGTGTGCGGTGCCTCTTCACTCCTTGCCACACTTCGGGCCACATGTGCTACTTCATGTGGGAGGATGGGTCCCCGGATGCACCAGCGCTGTTCTCAGGTAACTCTTGATGGGCACCCGCCGATCCCGTGGGGTGAACCCTTTGTACCCCCCTGGCTTTGGGGACAATGCCTCACCCTATCCCTGCAGGTGACACGCTGTTTGTGGGGGGCTGCGGGCGGTTCCTGGAGGGGACAGCGGAGCAGATGTACGCCAACTTCACCCAGGTGCTGGGGAATCTGCCCAAGGAGACGGTGAGTGCCCTTCCTCCCCCGCCTCCCCCCCTCCTCAAAGCTCAGCCTCAGCTTCGAGAGGCCCCAGAATAATGATGGAGACACGTGGGGCACGGTGGGTTTGGGAGCACTTATAACACTGGGTGCTCTATGCTGTCCTTGCAGAAGGTGTTCTGTGGCCACGAATGCACCGTCCGGAACCTGAAGTTTGCTCTGAAAGTGGAACCAGAGAATGAAGCAGTGAAGAAGAAGCTTGCGTGGGCCAGAGTAAGCAGCTGTGCCCTGTGGGTTGGTGAGGGGCTGCCAGATCACAGAATCACAGAATCACAGAATTGTAGGGGTTGGAAGGGACCTCCAGAGATCATCGAGTCCAACCCCCCTGCCAAAGCAGGTTCCCTACAGTAGAAGTTTGAGTTTGAGTTGGTTTGAACATCTCTGGTTCCTCACAGCAGCGGGATGATGAGGATCTGCCCACGGTGCCCTCCACGCTGCAGGAGGAGTTCCTCTACAACCCCTTCCTCAGGGTCATGTAAGTAGCATCAGTGCAGGGGGCATGCTTGTGGGTTGGTCCTGAACTGGGTGGGATGGGATGGAGCAGCTCTGTCCCCACGCTGTTGCTTTTGCCCTCAGTCCGCTCCCCATTCTTGCATCCCCCCCCTTCTCCCAGTGGCTTTTCCAATGGGAAACCAAACCCAGATGGAAGGGAGGGTAACCCAGTGTCCTTCCAGTGTCTCTCACTTCTGGGGCTGAGCCCTGTCCCCATCTGTCTCTGTCGCACCCTGGTCCCAGTGCAGCCATTGCCCCTGCAGGGAGGAGGCTGTCCAGAAGTTCACAGGCAGGAAGGAACCTGTGGAAGTGCTGCGGGCTCTACGGACTGAGAAGGACAACTTCAAGAAGCCCAAGGAGCGGCCCCATCCCCAGGCCATGCTTGCCTTCGACTGGGGGCTCTTTGCCCCTTTTCTGGAGAAGAAGTGAGGCTGCACCACCCCACCACACAGGGGCCCATGGAGCAGAGGCACCATCTGGGCTCTGCTGCCCAAAACCCACAGTGCAGCGCGGAGCTCTGCACACGGATGGCCCCGCTCAGGTGTCGGCTGGGACAGGGCAGGGACCCAGGAACTGCACCACTCTGTGTCCATTACATTTCTTTTTCCCAAGGTAGAACACAGAAAAACTATTGTATGAAGCATTGACGTTGCTGTGTCTCTGGGATGGCAGCATGGGACTCCCACTCCCTGCAGCTTGCAGCCTGCAGCACGTGCAAAATCAGTGCTGTTGTGCAAAACCAATATCATATTTTTTTATTTTTCATTTTTTAATTCTTTTCATTTAAAATCTGAGAACAGCGTGGAGTTTTTTGCTGGGGCGTTGCATCACAAAACGTAGCGATGCCTTTTTCTTTTTAGAGGGCAGACAGGGCGTGCTGGTGGCTCTGTGCATGGCTGCATTAACCCCATGTGGTGGTGTGGGCAGGATGCTGCTGGGCAGCCCATCCTTCTGCCTTTACCTCCGTTGTGCACAGTGCTGTGATGCACGGAGCGATGTTGCTGAGCTTTGGCCTGGCTTGTGCAGCTGAAATGCAAACAGTGGAGAAAATAGAGGAGATGGGCCCTGAATAATACACTGTATGATGTCTTTTTGACTGTGCTGATACGAAGCCGCTGACACTGGATTAGAAACAACTTCAGAACCTCTCATGCATGGACTGTGAATAGCATCCGTAGCACCGAACCTGGTTTGTGGCATTCCTTCCCTTGCTAGAAACTTGATTGAGGTTTTCTTTTTTGCTTTTTTTTTTTTTTAATGTTACGTTGTTAAAATTTACACTTCCCTCCAGGAGGGGGAGAATCAGCCCTGCTGCACCAGTTGCCTCAGTGCTGTTGTTTGAGAGATGCCCTAAGGGTGCAGCTGCAGGCGATGCCAAGTGTCATTGGGCACCGCCTGGGTGCTTTGCTGTGAGCAGCACTGGGATGCCTGGAGGGATCCTGGCCCAGCACTGGACTTGCTCATGTTGGCAGCAGCTGTGTGCAGCTCAGAGGTGAAATCTAAGCTATTCTTGATGCCATGGTGACGACGAATACCTGGGAGAGCTGCATGGGGTGCTCTGGGTGGAGAGTCCTCTGGCAGCTTCAGTACTGTGCTATTCAGTAACCTGGTCACTGGAGAAGGCAGAATGTGGATCCTTGGTTGTTTAACCTGCAGCTCATTCAGCTGTACTTAATTGTGCACTTCTGTCTAGATGTGCATGTTCTCAGTAGAAACAGAACGCGTTTCTTTTGCACTGATGTATAAAGTTTATGGATTCAGCACTTCAGCATACTGGACTTAGTTTGGCACCTCTCTCTTGCTGTAGAGAACAATGTTATGGTTTAGCATAACAGCCTTACAGAACTACGCATGGAAAAGGGCATTGAGCACAACCACTGCTTGCAAAATGAGTGGGGAAGGGATGGGGGAGCAGAGGGAGGTTTTTGCCTTATGAACACTGTGAATCTACTGCTTGATCAGCAACACCTGAAGTATGTAAAGCCTTTAATTAAAACCATTACAATTGTCTTTTACATTGTTGGCTCATTTTTAATGAAGATTGAAGGAGGATGCAGGGAAGGGCTGCCAGAGAAGCTGTTAAATGAGGCAGGTTAAGGTCTGACAGTTTTGCTTCTTGACAGCCCTAAGCGCAAGGTCTGCAGGAACAGTGAGGGTTATCTCTGAAGAGGGCCTGGCCAAGGTTTGAGTCTGGGCTACGTGCAGTAACCAGCTCCATGTCTGTTCTGAAAGAGCAAAGCAAAGTGGCTGCTTTGTGTTTTCATCCATTTTACTTCCTGCAGTCGTTCTTCCCCACATAGCAGTAACTGGGAAAAGGAGAAATATTAAGTGAGAATGGGATTTTTAAGCTAGTATTCACTTGCAGCTGCAGCGGGCACAAGGTGGTTCCCCATCTGCCAGCATCCCTTCACCCTGAATTAAGGTACAGCTGCAAATCTCCCACTGCCACCTTCCTATGCACTCTGCCACTTTGTGAAACCTGACATTCAGATTCAGCAGACAAAAGCAGTTACACAGAACTCATAAATAGTTCAGGAAATATCATGTAGAAATACAGACAGTGAGACAAGCACACATAATCTCACAGTGAATTATTTGCATCCAGGTCACCTGGCAAGGCATTACAGCACACAGCTTTAAACCAGGTGTACTTTTGCTAACCACTTGGATTGTTCTGGTGATCACCTGCAGTAATGCTTACATCCTTCAGTCTTCTGTTAACCTTTACAAATTGACACCTTCCAGAGACACCAAAGACTGGTCAAAAAGAAAACTGGCCAGCCATTCTCATTTGATAGGATGTAAAAATGGTTTTCTCTGATTCTAAGGATATTATTAATCAGTAACTGACTTAGAGCCAGGGTAGATGTAGATGGCTTTTTGTTTTTTTAAGCATTCTTTCAAGTCATTTCAGCAGGCCATACAGCAGCCCTGGAGCTAATGTTGCTCTCGCAACTGCAGGCTGCTGGGGCTCACCACTCTGACAGTGCAAAGATGCTGCAGCTGTGCTTCAAGGGCATCCAGTCAGGGGCAGTGACACAGAAACACAGAGCCCAAGGTCTATTTAGATCATTTGTAACTAAAGGACAATGTCCAAACTAAGTCCTTCAGTACCTTAAATCCATCAGTTCTGGGAGCAATAAGATTGCAAAGGGAGTGCAGATTTAGTCCTAAAATACATTAGTGCTTCTTTTAACAAATTTTAATCACTGTTTAGTTTTTATTCGTATCACTTCAGTTGTCATAAAGCTTGAGGAATTAACACTGCCTGTCTGTATGCACATTACCTTCTCCCTGACTGAGAGTGAGAAATTGCAGTTCCCCAGCGATGACACAAAACTGTGGCTGTCTCTTGAGAATCCTAAATAGAATCAACTTAAAAGGCACTAAGAATATTCAGGCTTCACAGTCTGCTTCCAGCATCAGCCTTCACCACTTGATGTTAAATCCAGTGTTTGCTTTTTCCACGGCATGGTATTCTGTATGCAGAGCTTTCCCTGCCTTTTCAGACTCAGTGCCACCCAGCCACTGCTCATACAGGGCAGTTACAGTCCGGTTCTCCTCTGGAATTTCAGTCTTAAGAGACTCATACAGCTTCTCAACTTGCTGAAGCCAGTCCTTGCTAGGTTCACCTTCCACTTTGATCTGGCCGCCTCCATTTAAACAACCTAAGTACAACAAAGTGGGGAAACATCAGAGTTTTACAAATTAGTTATCAGGAAAAACTAAAAAAAAAATTAAATTACCAACTGACTTTCCACCTGTGAACAGAAATGAAAACACCATTGTAATTGTGGTTTATTCCCCAGCAATCTAACACCAGCAGGGCAGGTAGCAGCCCCAGAGGGGAGATCGTTGGCCTGGTGTGACCAATGCTAATTCAGCCCAGCTGTGACACAGGGCTCAGGGCATCCTGGGAAATGCCAGTGAAAGGAAGATAAGATGTAGGGAGGGTTGGTTCTTTCTCTTTCCATGAAAAAAGAGCCCAGAATGGCAGCTAGGTGAGAACAGCCCTGCAGCCTCAACTGAAGGTAAGACAAACATCCTTAGGATGTGTTCTGAATTTGTTCTTGTGCTGTAGGTGTGATGTAAGTGTTGGACTGCACAGTGCGTGGAAGCCTTAAGCAGTGCTTAACTTTTTGATGCTGAGCAGCCTTCTAGGTTGGAAGTAGCATGGGCCCTCTGGAATAGAGCAGATGTTTGCAGATAGCCAAGAGTGGCAGCTCAGCATTGCTTCGGGCTAGGTTAGAACTCTGCATACACTGTACTCACAGATTCAAAAAGAACCTGAAGGGGAAAAATGGAGATCTTGCAAGAAGCGGATTAGGGATGGCAAGAAAGACCTCCACCAACTACAAGCAGCATTCTCTGGAAGTGTAACACTTGTGCAGTTTTGGAGGATGAATGTGTTGATGTACTGTAGAGCTTAAAGTCAGGAGGGCTTCATTAAAAGAACTACCTGTGAAGTTTCAACATGGAACTTAACTGTAATTACTTAAATCCTGAAGAATTGCTAGCTTCCAGTTAGGAAAACATGCATGCTGCTTTGAACTCTGATGCTGTGACTATCACGTGCCAAGGTGTTTGAAGGCCTTGCCACAGTATCAAGAACAAGAGAAGCTGTCAATGTTTCTTATATTTTAGTTATAATTTTGTGTGATTCCTACGGGCTGGAACAGGGAAGTCTCTATGCAGTCTCACCTGATGGGCAGGCCATGACTTCCACGTAGTGATAGGGTGACTTCCCCCGCTTCAACTTCTGCACTAAGTTTTGTATGTTTCGAAACCCGTATGCCAGAGCAAACTGGAGCAGAACTGCTCCATCCTTCTCCAGTGTCACCTCTTGGAAGTCCTTGTTTCTGAGGAAGAAGAGAGAAAATGTCTTATCCAAATTAGCTTCTATATAAACTTCAAAGAACCCTGTGTTGAAACAAAGTTCTTTGTGAATCCTTACTCAGGAAAGCTGTCCTCGTTCTTTGCCACCCAAACAAAACACATGAAGGAACCAGCTTACAAATCCTTTTCAGGCTTTTCCTGTTTGAGCACCCACTGAACTGAGTTTGAACATTTGTGTTGAATAAATCCTTACAACCTAAGCAAATTAGACTGAACTAAGGTTTCATTGTGACAGGCCACCTCAGCTGGCTTCAGTCAACTCATATGTCAGTGAGTGCACTGAAGGAAGCTCTTAAATTGCAGTGGATCATGAAACTAGGGAGCAAATGACCACTGAAGACTTCCAGACTCCTAACATTAATGGGGATGCCTGTTCTTGATAAAAGTAATTTGACTTTTACTATTTTGTATTGAGACTGTGAGGGACTGTTTTGTACACCAGAGAATTTCAACCATTAATAATGCTTATCAAGGATACAACTCACTACAAATGGTACGTTAAGATCTGGGAAGCTAGCAGGAATTGCAGCTTTTTGGCCTCTGTACCCAAACTTAAGTGATTTTTCTATCTTAACCACAACAGTTACAGCACAGCTCCAAAGTCCTGACACGAGATTTTTGTTCTGTGATATCCAGATTAGTAACAAAGCTCTTTTATCAGCCTGATTGCAGGTGAGACAACTGAGATCCCTATGTGCTCTGTCTTCTAAATTGCTCTAAAAGTTGTCTGCAACTTGATACTGGGAAAATCTATCAGGCCAAAAGTGTGTGGGTGGTGAAGGGGCTCAGAGTCTCCAAAGGCCAGGCTGCAAGGAGTGCTGGCTGATTTATGGCTCAGCAACTGTGGGAGTGGGAAGCTGATTCCCATGCCTCAAAGGAAAACGTTTAACTAAGCAAAGAAAGTGAAGCCCTCTGAAAGATAGCAGCATAAAAAGAATTGCAATAAGAAAAAAAATAGTACTTGTTGTAAAAGCTTTAAACTTCATACTTTAAAGGCTTGTACTGAATTGTGTCCACTTCAATGCCAAAGAGTTCCTTGGCTGCATACTTGTATATGTGCTCCAAATAGCCACCAGAGCCACCTCCTGAGTGGCCAGTGAGTTCCTCCTCTGTGGCACTATTAAATCTGGGGAAAGGGAAGAAAGAAGTGGTTTTAGTGATTCAATGGAACAGACAGCACGAAGCCCACTGCTCCTTCACACAAAGAGAAGCTTCATTAGCTCAGTGCCAAAATATCTTCAGTACTACTAATAGAAACACGATGTTGCGAGTCTTGTGGGACTTTTGATAGTGGAATTATTCATCCAGGGAATTCAAAAGCAGCAGAACAAGCCAGGCACCAGCTCTCTCTGAGCTTCAGCCCTTTCCCTTTCTCCTGGGAACAGATTATTTATGGTCTCAGGCTCTGCGGGTTTAACCCTATGCTGTCTAATGTTCTTTGGGTCAAACTCTGTGGAAACACCCTCACTGGATCTGACCCTGCTGCCAACTTAATCTTCACACACCAAAAATATTTGGGAACATTTGAATTAGAGGGCAATTGCTTGAGAAGTCTCAAATCAACATTTTTTGTTAGTTTACTGTTCAGTGGCTCTACGAACAGCTTAGATTACACTTGGAAATGGAAGGAGGGAAATGATGATGGTAAGGACCTGTGTGGCCTATGCCTCCCTTGGAAAATACAATCAGAGAGAAGTCATCAGGAGACATTTCAGCAGTCCTGAAGTCTTTTTTGCAGCACCAACAAAAGCTGAGCTCATTACTGAACCAGGTACTTATATGTGGTTGCCAGGACAGGAGAGAACACTTCTGGAAGGTTCTGGTGCTGCGATTCCAAGCACAGAGATGAAACCTTATTTGCTGTGGTTTCATGTGGTCAAAGTTAGTGTACAGATGAACAAACCTCACAATGCCAGGGCATTTGCCCTGCACATGTTTGTCCTCAGCAGGACCCTGCTTCAAGTTCAGCACACTGCTGGTGTTGTACAGCCACGCTCGTGTAATAACAGAACCTACACGTTCAAGTTCTGCACAAATAATTCCATCCCACTGATTTGCCAAAACACAACCAAGTATTCAGAGGTCGAGATAGTGTTTCTTGAAAACAGCTTACCAGATGGAAGCTACAACAATAGCTTTTGTTATGAGAGAATAATAAGATGAGGGATATGCTTCTAAGCGCTCATCAGGCAGTGACACTTGCATTTTCCTACTAACAGCTGCAGAAGGGAAAACACTTGAATGCAGGCCAAATAGCTTCAAGTCAAATGGAAGATGCTGCCTCTTGCAGATAAGATCTCAGCTTCAGAAAAACTGCAGAAGGCAACACGTTAGCCTGTGAGGGCATTCAGAAACTATTTTTAATTTGATCTTGTTTACAGGAACTGAGCTTCATTAATGAAATGTTTCAGTGTGTCTGGCCTCACGTACTGCAACTCTCTTGAAAAGAGGCTGCCAGTAAGCATCAGTGCTGGCCTGAAGCAAGCAGTTATAACAGCAAAAGTCCTGGGATTTCTGGCACTTCATCTCATGCTCGCTGCCAAATGTAATAACCTCTCAATGGGCTTTTCCACGTGCTGGAGGATAAAGCAGAACAACAGCCATTGGACTGCTTATGTTAGTGCTCCAAGTTCTGAGGAATACGTGCTGTTTATAGGCAGTCAATTTACTGCTTATAAACTGAGTAAGTTAAAGCTAGCAAAAGGTTACAGAGGCGCTTTATCACCATGAGCATGAGGTACTGCCCTCACAATGTACTCCTAAGAAGTTAGCCAGAGATTTTTATCAAGTAATTAGACATTTTGTTCTATCTTATAACTGACACTTCCATAATGTTATTTCCTAACTGAGTCCAAACACTTCAGAATGTTTTTATTATCTCCCTGATTTTCTGCTTGCAGTATAACAATAAATAAGCATTTTATTCTACCTGCTTTATGTGGGCAACTGCTGAAGTTGACTTTTTGGGACACAGCCATGCAGACCTTTATTACAGTGGAGGATAATTTTTAGATGTGAAAAGAATATGTGCACAAACCATTTTAGAAAAAGACAATACTGGAAGAATTCATAACCTCAGAACGCATAAATACATCTGTGCCAGTAGAACACCTTACAGGCGTACACCAAGAAGCGTGACCAATGCTGAAAACAATGAAAGCAGAACTATGAAACAGGCCTCGTGTAAGGACACTTCTGCTTATGGTTCTGGGAACATACACGTGCTAATCAGGCATCTCCTCAGCAAAGGCTGCCAGTTGCACTCAGGACTGGGAAAAAAATTAAGCCCTATTTAGAAATAAACCACAGTGTCACATCTGCAAAGGGAGACAGCTGTCAGACCACTGTCACGTCCTGTGCGTGTGCTATCTGCTGCATATCTGGGCTATCAAAATCCCTTCTGAAAACTCTGAGCAGTAGACTTGAACCACGTTGTCAGTAACTGTTAATACTATATAAAGGTTGCTACGTATGTAGCCTTTCTCTTTTTTATGATAATGAAGTGCTACAAAGACATTTCTTAGAAAGAGAATGCTTTGGTTTAGTGATCAGTGTGGAGCCACTACTGAATGTCAATTCAGAGGGCTAAAATCTGATTTCAATATTTCTCCAGGCTCTCAGATCTTTGCAGTCATCACTTAACCAGATGTTAGCTTTCAGTTAATGCAACTGAAGTCTCATCTGGTTTGCACATGTTTAAGTTCTCATGTTTTCACAAAGACTCCTTCAGATGAGTTGTGACCTGAATATTTTGCTTCAATCTTTACAGTAGCTCAGATAATGAAGGAATATAAGCAAACTGAGTACAGCCCTGTAACAGGCTTTGTTACAGCACACTTGTATCACTGATCTACACTCCTCCATGTTTCTAAGTTTGCAGTTAGAATTTATGGGGGTTCCACCTGCTATACTGTAACAGTAAATGGTTGTGATACAGTTTGTACTTCTCTACATAATCATTTTGCAATCATACTCTTACAGAGCAGTTTTACATTTCTGATCATTTAGAGTAAGAACTGCTAATCCTTGGACTGCTAGGATCCAGCAAATAGTTACAGGTTCATTGTATTCTGTAGCTAAAGTACTTAATGCACAGCTGTAGTGATTTGAAATTACTGACAAAAAAAAAGACCATAAAATGCCAACACATGCAGCCTTATGTGTATAAAAGTAGGAAGTGAATTCTGCTGAACTTGATATGGATACTGGATGGAAATGAACATGCTTGAAGGTGCAAATGAGATTTCTTACATGGTATCCAAAGGAGCAGGATCTACATCTGAGAGAGACACTTTTTCTTGTTCCAACAACTTCAGCACTTCTCCTAAAACAGAACCACAGGCACAAAAAGCTTATTTTGGAGATTAAAAAAATGAAATCCACGGGTCAGTATCTAAGCCTGTGTATAAACTCTGTACCACGACGTGAGTGGCATTTCTGGAGATAAATTATAGAGCACTATCCATGCATTACATCCATCACTGACAAAGGATCATTAAAACCAGTCCAGAAATGATCTAGGCTGCCTCTGGCTCTGCCTACCTGTGGTGATCACACAATCCACATCGCGGGTCTGGAACTCTTGGTTGAAGAAGTCTGGCCTTGAAGCCTCCAGCTTCTTGTCATAGCAGGGCATCACTGTTACGTGGTATATCTTATTAGGTGTTAAGTGCTGGAAAAAGGCAAAGCAGTTGCATTGGTCAATATCAAAACTGTCTTGTGGGAGGTGTTTTCCAAGTATAAATGAGAATGATGAAACTAACAGTGCCGTGCTTCTGGAAATACTGTCCTTTATTACTGAACATGAAAAAATACATTTTTTCTCTCATAGAACCCAATTCTAGTCTGTAGAAAATGACAACAGTAAGGTCTCCCATGGTCTTTCCACCCTGCTTTTCCTAGTGCAAATGATCCAAAGTCAATCAGTGAAGAAATCCTAACTGTTCAGTTAGATGACACGTTTCTTCCATGCTAACTAAGATGCAGCCCCTGCATCAGCAACTAAGAAACGATCAGAAGTTGGACAAAATCCTCATGGCCATCCAGCAAAATAAGTACAAACTGAGGAAATATGTCACTGACTCAAGGCTATTGTTTCACTATCTTGTGCCAAATATTCTTAACAGCTGCCAATTTTTGTAATAAGCATGCATGTGTCAGCATTTGTTTAATGCAACTGTTAAGCCAGTGCTCATTAACGGACAATAAACCATACAAGCATACACGGTGCTTAAGTTTGCTGCTGGACAACTCTGGGCTATAGCACTAGTCTTTAAGCACCAAATTTGCACTTGGAAAGATTCCAAAGGTTAAAGAGTGAGAACAGAACTAAGTAAAACTGAAAGAACACAAAGTTGGGAAAGAGCAAACAATTTTTAGACAAGACATGATCTGCACGTACGCACTGACCCAAGTTTCATTTTGGGATAATTTATTTTAACTTGTTCACAGCCTTGGACAGCAGGAAAAAAAAAACACACAGAAACAAGTGAGATATAAGCACAAGAATCATGAAAAATCAGATTCCTTGGATTTTCAGAATAAGATACAGAGATTTCAAGTAATCCATGAAGCGTGAACTTAGTGCTGCTGTCCCAGTTGCAAGTTTCTCCATAGGAATCACAGAAGTGAGAGTGCCTTTGCTGGAAATTTGCAAGATAAAACCAAATTATCTTCAATCTTTAATGTAAACAGTACAGGAAAATGTATCAGCTTGTGTTCAATACACCTTACCTGCTGCTCTGCAAAATGGCCCTTTATCAAGGAGCCCATGATCTGCTGTGGAGACTTAGTGGTGCTGATGTAAGGAATGATGAAACTGCCATGGGTTTTCTCTGCATAGCAGATCCAACCTGAAAAGAGAACAATTAGCAAATAGTTGCAATCAATAAATATAAATATACATAAAAAGGTGTATATATAAATAACAAGCACCCCTTCACTCTGCCCAAAGCCAACCCCAGCCTCGCCACCCATTCATAACCACTTTCAGACTCAGTACAAAAGGCAAAGAGGTGTAACAATTCCATTTATAGAGATCAGTAGGTATTTCTATAGACCATTACCACTATTAACACCAAGATCCCTTTGTAAAGAGTAATATTTTAAGCAAATTAACCCATATGAACTTTTCTGAGTAGCCTTCTGAGTTCTTGTATGGGTGTATTACTAGAATGACATCTTATTAGTCCTGTAACTAATTTTGTACTACTTTTTCCTATTGTATGTATATACAATGTTATATTATATATATATATATATATATATATATATATATATATATATATATATTATGTACTACTATTTCCTACCTGGACAGGCAGAAGCTAGCATTGGCAAAGCCTTTTTGTCTTCAGATTGCTTTCGAAAGCGTTTTACAAACTCTTTTTGGCTCTCCAGCAGGCTGAAGTTTCTTGAGAAAGTTGTGTCAAATACGTAGTGCACACCTAAGTGGTACAGCATGCACATTAAAGTTCACAAAGAAGATACAAGCAGCAAGCTACACGTCCTATTCACAGCTATCAACCTGTGCTTGAGAGTGAACCGTTTTCCCCAGCACATCAGCACAGTAAGACAAGAGCAGAAGTCATAGGAGGCATGAGAATAATTTAAAGCTGCTTTCCTCCATTACTCCAAGTTTATTTTGTGACTGAAGCTGCACAAAGTTTGTGTTTAATTCATATCCCCTTGGTGAGCTCATAAAAGCTGTGCCTGATGTACAGCCAGCAGTCCCCTCTGTGATGGTAGGGCACAATGCAGCACTTGCCTTGACTCTTTAAGAACGCAGTCAACTTCTTTGCTGTTTCCAGAACACTCATTTTACATTTTGCAGCTAATGAAGCCCTGGACTGTGGTGAAACAGAAACCACCACCAACTTCTGTTCACTGGGAGCTGCAGTCTTAAAAAAAATAAAAATAATAATAGAAAAGAGCTGTTCAGACAGTATTAATACAGCACATGCAGCAGTGCAGCATGCTAGAACTTCAGCAAATATCTCCCAGTATTACTCCCAAGTTCCTAATACAGTAACCTACTATGTTAAAAAGCTATTTCCAAACCTGTGACAACTTTTTATAAATTAGAAAAAAATCTACTCTGTACTGAGAGTGTATTCAGATTTTATGTGTACAGCTGCAATGTGTGGTTCTGCAGATGCATCACACCTAGATTAACATCTATTAATTCTGCAGCCTACCTACCCCTGTCTCATCACCTACCTTGTTAAAAGATAGAGTTTTGTAGAACTCTTCATGGCTCTGTTGAGTGATTAAGACACTTTCTGCTGATGTAATGCAGCCACTGCAAGCTAAACAGTCGTTCAGAGTAATTTTAGCCTTCTCCAGTTTCTGTGCTCCTCCATCCTGGGAAGAAACAGATGAGGCACAGTTTTGGTCACAGTACAGAATTGAGCAGGGTAGCAGTTTCTCACCTTTACTGTGTTTAGTAACACAGATACTGTCCTCTTTGCCCTCCTGGCTTATCAAGAGCAGAAGTATTTTTTTTTTAGTAAGACAAGGAGGAAGACAGGCATCTTTCAAAGATTTCTTCAAAGAAAGAAGATTCTACAAAGAAAGAAGAATTCCATTCTTCATGGAATTTCTTGGCATGCCTAAGCAAATATGTTGAGAAACTTTAGGAAAACTTTAGCAAGAGCAAGAGCAATAACTTGTTTTTTTTTCTATTAAGAATATAACAGTTGCTCTGGCCACAATCATTTCTGCTATCAGGTGGGCTGATGCTGCTTCAGAATACTGGCATTATTCTTTCCCAGGTGCAAATACGGCCCTTCTTGCTACAGACTGCAGCTGCAGTTTTAACCACACAACTGTAAACCACAGTTCCTAAGCCTTGAAGCACCAACCTCCAGCATGCACTGAACTCTGCACAGCAGAGAGCACGCCACCTTTGCCACCCCTACCAGATGCTGCTTATACTATTGAATACTGCAACCATTTCTCCACAGGAATCTTGAGTTTCTCTCCTTCTAAAGAGATTGTGCAACCGGATTACAAATGTGTTACTACTCTCAATTGATGCTGAATGTAATTTTGGTGTGTGCAAAACTTGCAGAGGGAAAACTGTATGGCAAAGTATCAGTGTGTGTGATGCTTTCTAATCTGTGATTCTGTGATCTTTTCTGGGTAAACAGGAAAATCTTAGCTTACAAATTCTGCATGGTGTTTAACAAATTTTAAAGTATAATATAAAAAAAAATGAGAGAAAAATTTAAGGGTATTTAATTTAATCTCTTTTTTTGAGTAAGGACTTCACTGTATGAAATCATGCAGTAAGAAAGGACATTGTCTCAAATAATGTAGGATAGCAAAACAAGAATTCTCAGCTTATCTGCTCTTAGAATAAAACCCACTAGTAATCAATGTCAGTGACTCAGAGCATGTAACAAAACTGCCTTACAAAACCTAATAATTTAAAAGGTAGACTTTGGAAAAAAAAGGTTTGTAACAAATGTTGCTGTTGTCATCAGCATTCTCACATCTCGGTCCTTAAATAGCTGTGTCCTGTTTAAATACATATCAATCCATTAGCAGTGTCCAGATGTTTTACACTAGTAAAGAAAAGTCAGGCATACCTGAGTGATCTGAAAATAGCTCCCATCGGCTTCGATTTTGATCTTAGCTGCTGCTTTCCCAGGCTTTTTTTCCACCTTTACAGGTTTGACACATTCCTAAAAGAGAAATAAAAGGCAGAAGTTGAAGAGATGAGCGATGAAATGGGGAAGGCAGGTTTAAAATAAACCAGAATTATCAAACCCAAGCAATCATTCTCGAGTGAATGTCCATCGCTCCGCTTTAAATTATGCTGGATCTACTGACTGTGCCTACGGCCACCAAGGGAAAACAGAAAGGCAGAATCTTACCCCTTTTTTACAGAATGAACACTTTGTTAGCATCACACCAAAGCCAGAGGTGACTGCACTCCTTCTGAACAACAGAGCTGTGTTCTAAGGAGCCCTGACAGGAACACAGGCTCTCCTGCAGTGCCATCCCCCCCCCCCCACATCTGACAGCCGAGCTCCCGTTCCTCGCTGCACATTGCAACGGATGGAGGCGTGGCCATGCAGCATTGCTAATGAAGTTCCGTGTCGTGTCGGAACGACCCTGACAGCCTCGGAAGGGCTGCCTGCAGATTTCTGTACTGTTCTATGATCGACTCCCAAGGGCGCTGCAGCATTTTGTGCCATTTTTATTGTTTGTGCGCCTTACGGCTCCTCGTCCTTTTTCCACAGCTGCGACTCGCTTTGTCTCCCAGCAGCTCCCTTGCCCTGCCAGTATCTTTGAGCAGATTAGGGCTGGCCCCGCGGTTCTCCGGGCGTTGGTTTGCCCCCCGAGCACCCACCTGCGAGGGCCCGATGTAGTCGTCCAGGTCCGTCAGCTGCAGCACTCCGCTGAACGGAGACGCCATCGTCGCCGCGCCGCCGTGAGGCGCGGCAGCCGGCGGGTGGGCAGAGAGCTGCGACGCTGTCGTAAAAGCGCGATGCCACACTGCCGTCAAGCGAAGCGCGCTATCGTGAAACGTGCTAAGGAGCGCGCGTGCGTGGAGTCGTGCAGGTTCCGTGGCGCAGGGTTCGGTGTGGGAGCTCAGCTCGGTGCTTCGAAGGACGCAGTTTCGTCTCCATGAGTGGATACAGTGGTGTAATGATTGCTGAAGGCTGCTGATCCGGCTGTGGTGTTGCTTGAGGACATCTGGTGGGGTATCTTGAGCCCACAAAGCTCTGAGTTGGCCGTGCAAATTCTGGCATGTTGCTTCATAGCCTGTATTTCTCCCGTCCTGGAAATCAACGATGCAAGCGAAACGCCTGCAGGTGGCTCCGTGTGCTGCTGTGAACATGACGTCCAGCCAGGCTTATTGATAGTCTCGCTTGGTATAGCCTTATCATCAGACACACGTGTGACACAAAGGGGTTAAAGCTTCCCTAGCCTGGTTTAGAAAGCACTGCCTGCTAGGGGTGTGACATTACTATGAACTGAAACAAATTCCTTGCTGGTGATAGCAAGGTGCTGTTGTGGGGAGAAAGTGCTTCAAAAGGGTGTTTAGAGCTGGGGCTTAGGGTCAGTCACATAACAAACTGAGGTAGGCTTTCAGTTTGTGAGCGGGATCTCTGACTCTCCTCAGGCAGGCTCTCCCTTTATTCCTCCTCTCTTAGGAGTGCGTGTAACATCACCATCTGTAGGTGGCTGTGTATGCACCCGTGCATGTCTACGTATATACAAAGCAGAGAGGGAGGTCAGACTGCTGTGTTACATCACAAGGCGTCAGCCTCACTGTAAGGGGAAGCAACTGAAATCACATAAAGATTTTTATCAGGCAGCTGACTCATACAGGAGACCATTTTCTTGAAGCTATAGAGTACAGAGCTGCTTTGTACTTGAGAGTAAGGAGTGCCTGACAATTACAGCTATTTTTTGCTGCACTTGAGTGCATAATAGAGATGTCCAAGTGCTGACGGTACTTCAGGGCAGGATGGAGCAGAAGCATTGCTGGATACCCTCAGCACCTCACCCTTTCATACCTGGTGCTGTAGAAGGTGTGTGCTTTGGGAGGACCTGTTCACAGGAAGAACTGAGAACACAGCACAGCAGCTGACACAAGTAGCACTGTTCTTGGAGTGCTGGATGCCAAATGCTTTTAATTGTGTGAGTTTCATGGTACAGCCAGAACTAATGGCCAAAGACCCAACGTTGTAACAGCCTGGTTCTTTCTAAGCAGTCTTTCAAGGCTGGGCTGGGCTCCCAGGACCATGTGTGAGCTCTGAGCCTCGCTGCTGAACTCTGCTTTTCCGATGTCAGTTACCTTAAAGCTGGTCATGTTTCTTAAACCTGGCTGCTGATCTGTCAGGAGGACTTCTGTACCCAGCTAAACAGGCCTAGGGCACTGTTAAACACTTCTGCTCCAGTGCTGCCAGTCACGATACCAACATGAACAGAAACCTTGCCAAGAAAGAGGAAGAACAGATTTCACAGTACTTCTTTTTCAGTTTTATTAAGCTTATAATTCAGGAGGTTTGACTGTTAGATGTATGTGGTTTTTGTCTTTGTGCAACTCAAAAATTATTATAGAGAAGGAGGTAGAAAACAAGCAGAATCTCATGTGAAGTTCTGACAAGGGGTGATGTGATGGTTGAGTTTTACTTCTAGCTGCTAGTAATATTTGGTGCTCTTTGGCCTCTTTATCCCCACTCTTTAATCAGCTCCTCTGCCTTTTTATTTGTCTCTGTGATACTTCTTTTAATAGTGTGCAGTGGGAGTGCTGAGTGTCCAGAGCAGGGTTTACTGTGGAGTTACTGGAGGAGGAGACAAATCAGGACTGGGTTTTTTTTCCTGGGGTGGCCAAGGAATGGGCTGTGTGAAGGTAGGCAGGTCTCTGAGACCTCTGGCTTTCTTGTCTTCTCCTTTGCAATTCAGAAGTAGCCTTGAGTGAAGACCTGTTAGTGCATGGAGGTGAGCATTGATGCTCTTGCATGAACTGTCAGAAACAAACCTTCAGTGTCAGGTTCTTGTTGACCCCTCTGGAATTTGTAGGTGTGGGCACAGTACCATCTCAAAGCCAATAATGTTTATTTTCACATGTTTCCTGCTTGTAACCGAATGCTTAAGCAAGCAGAAGTGAAACGAGTTGCGTGTTGAACCAAGTACTGCCTTATTTATTAAAAAAATTTCTCCAGGTGACATTTAACGAGTAGGTAAGCAATTCTGCAGTCACAGAGCAGGATGTGACCTGCTTACGCATTCTTTGGAAGATCTGCACCAAGATAAGGGTCAGCCCTGTCGATTTGAAACTACACTTGCACTGTTAGTAGGTCTGAGAGTATTGTTCACTTGCTTTCTGAACCAGTGGCCACTTTTACTGCTACAAGAAATCCACAGAGACCATAAACCGTGTGATGATTAACCTAGGAACAATCTCTCATGTTTTTGGGAACTGAAAATGAAGTCTTAAGGAACCATCATAAATGTCTCTGTTTTTTCCAAAGACATGTCCTTTTCATACCCCCCGCCTATATCTCAGCTTGTAACCGTTCAACCTCCTTGCTCTTCGTGGCAAACCACATGTAAAAAGGATGTGAGATGAGGATGCTGGAGGACAGCTTTCGGATCTCCTCTCTGCTGCCCTGAGACTCCCCAGTTTGCAAACCTCTCCCTGAACTCCGACCTCATCCAGTGATGGACATATCAACAAGACAGATCATATAGCTTTTCCTGCCCCAATTTACCTTCCCTGAAATGTGTATAACCTTACCTAAGCTAATTTACCTTTCTTTTCTGCAAGTTGGAAGCAGCAGTTTTAGTCAAGAGCAGCTGGAGCGAAGGCAGGACTGTTCTGCAATGGAAGCACTAAGCCATAGAGCAGTGATTGGTTTGATGCCAATGAAATCACAGTTCTCAAGTGTGGATATTTATTTAGTAGTGTTTCCTTGTTTGCATTTTTAGTGAGATAAGTAGAGGAGAATTTTCGCAGAGGCTTAATTCAGTTGTGGGGGAGTCTTCCTTTGTGTGCCAAGTCCCAGTAAGTCTGAGATCTGTACAGGGAGGGTAAAATAAGAGCTGGGTGCAAGCAATGACTGTATCATAGCACTGCCTTTATGGTCTTGAAGCTGCTTATGTCTTAGATTTCTATTAGTACCTATGTGTGATGGACATGGATAAAAAGAATTAATTTAGTTTTGCTGTTAGAGTTGCATGTCTCCATATCCTCTCTTTGTACCTGGATCGTGTTGTCCCTGCTGGGTCCTGACAGTTTTCTTTTTCATGAAGCAACTAATGTAGGAACAGAAAACGTCAATTATTTGAAAGATGCCTCCTCACTTCCAGTTGCCTCTTTGCCCTTCTGTACTATCACAGCAGTTTGATTTTCTTCCCTGGCAGCATGTGTTTGCTTTCAGCCTTCAGTATGTCTTTTTACAATTTTTATGCCATCTGTTTTTATTTTTTTTTAACTGCCCCTTTTGGTTTCTCTTCAGCAAACTTTATTTTGTACTCTGTTGTTCCCATTCTTAAACCTCTCTTTCTGGTTCTGGGGCGCACAGTAGGGCTGTGTGACCCCTGTGAGTTGTGGTAGCCCATGCAGGCTTGCAGATGAGCTCAACGCTGGTCTGACATTAGTGAAAGCCTGACCACATCTTGTACAAACTCATGGTCAAATGTTCTTCTTAGCCCCCCTAGGGTAGTGGTCTCCCATGCAGTTTGCTTGCTCTTGGACCCGTGTTTGGATGGGAAGTTTGTCTGCGATGTGAGCATGTATCTGCTGGCCTGGCTCTGCTTCCCCAGCTCTGTCTACCTAATGGGAGATCTGACTTTTCTGAGACAGCCTGAAGCCCCCGTAGTTCTGCATGAAAGCTACAGGGAAATGCAGCGACTGGGCTGAGCAGGGCGTGTGGTCTGCGTGGCAGAGATGGGATCGGGAGAGATTTACTGCCTGCTGCCACACCTGGCTTAACATGGCAGGAACACATCGACGACCAATTGTACAATTTAGTGTTGCTGAATAATACTTGAGCTGCCCTCGATGTCTCTGTCAGGCTGGGAGAGTAGAGGGTTGTGAATGCACTGACTCATTTTCCCATGGCACAAACGATGTTTTAGGCCTGGCCCATTTCTACCCACCCTCTGCAGGTTTCATTGACTGCCCTCCTTCCATGACCCTTCAGTGTGAGTGTTAAGAAATCATGATGCAAAACTAGGATTCATTCCCCACTTGCTATTGCGGGGAAATTTATGCGTTTGAGGAGGAGGTGACATAAAGACATTGGATTATTTGCAGTTTCAGGAGAGGGATGATTGCAGGGAGGGAGGAATGCAAGAAGGAAGAGAGGCGGAGAGAGGTCTCAGTAATGGCACTGAACTAGAAGTGACTGTACAGGTGAGCTCTAAAATCCCCCTCACATGCCAATGCAGGCTGCAGGCACTTCTGTCAGCAGGGCTGTATCCACTGGTACCACGGGGCAAGGGCTGACTGAAATCTCTTTCAGTTTTGTGCTTCTCACATGAGATGGGACCTCAAGCTGTTTCGCACCAACAGGGAGTTTTATCAGCATTTGTGTTACATGCTCTGTGTTCCCATTGGTTTGTGACTGAGGGGCTGCAAAGGGAGAGAAGTCCATGAAAGGTGGGGAGAGCAGGGCTTACGAAGGGCAAGTTGTGGAAATGAAGTTAATGACAGGGAGAGCTTTGCTTTTGGAGAGGTGGTAGCTGAGGGCGTGCTGGACTCCATCCCCTGAAAGACTTGTCTACCAGGTGTGGGCTGCAAATATCTCATTCTGGCTTAGTCACAGCTGCTGCCTGAATTGCTTCATGTTGCTAAGATAATAGGAATGAAGCACCTGCACCACGTCTTTTCTGGGTAGCACGAGGGTTATTACCAAATTATCAAATCTACTTTTCTAGATTGATGTCACTTTGTGAGAGGCTGTGATGTTCTCCTGTCTGACCACCCATCTGCAAATCTTATCCTCATCTCGAAGCTGTGCTGCTACGCATGGTTAATGCTACTGTGATGATGTGGCTGGGTAAAGCTGGCGTGTAGAAAGTGCAGGAAAACCTGCAGGAGGCCAAACTGCTGTTTCCAGCATCCAGTGCTATGAAGTCAATCTGCATATGGCATCACATCCAAAAATCCTCTAGCCAGAAGCCTATTTCAGGAAGCTGTAGCTCTTACTTACGCTTACTTGAGCAGATACAAAGCCATAAATCAGCTCCAGCCTTATTCATTGCAGTAATCAGAATTTTGCCAAATACTTGATGCTTCTGCTCAGCCACTTGGTGAACAGAGCTAAGAAAAATAACAGTTTGTTTATAGATGAAAGTTCCTCCTTGCCTTCGTGAACTCTGGCGTCTCTCCCCGTTGGGGGGGTTGCTTGGCACACTCTTTAGGTACGCAGATTACCTGATCAACACAAGCAGAAAATCCTGACACTCTGCATTGCCCCCTCCCCTGGTTTCCTCATCAGTTGATGAGGCTCACTGTTGATTTTTCTGCTTTTCAGATCCATCCTGTTCTTCCGTTTCACCTTCGGATACCCCCGTGAGAAGCAGTGGATCTGGCTGCAGATGCAGAGCCATGCTGTGCCATGTTGCTGCTTTCTTCATCAACTCTTTTCTGGACCTGCAGTTCTTCCAGCAGCATGATCAGGACTCAGCAGCAACACGGGCTTACCTGACCTTCCTCTGTGAGCTGCCTGCTTGCAATGTGGACTTTCTGAAAGGCATAAGACACCAAAAGCTAAGATATTTGAAACCTGATTGAAGGATCTTCCATCTGTCTCAGGGAGACTTCTTTTGGATTTCCTGGAGAAGCAGCTTCTTGCTTTGAACTTTGATTATTTGCAAAATGATGCATTTCAAGTTTACACAGAAATGGATAGCTTAGATGGAAGCTGATGAGTTGGTTTAATGTGTGGCATCCTATGGACTCCTAGGTCAGAGAAACAATAAGTATGAATCAGTAATCTTGTACAAGTTTCAAAATAGCTGATAAACATATTAAGCGTGCTAAGAAAACTGGGAGTGGGGAGGGAGCCGGTTTTGGGTATGTGGTGGTGCTGTGAGTCAACGCCAGCTTTTCTCTGCATTGCCACAAACACAGGAGTTGTAGGTGGGTGTGATGGGACAAGCCTGAGCCTGGGACTTAAATGGCTTATGGGAACCTTGAAAAAACATCGATAAAGTGACCAAAGACAGATTTTCAAATTTGAGTATGCAGAATTACTCGTTTGCACCCAAAGAAGTTGAGAGAGTTATGGTGGACAATTTCTTATTGGCTTGAGGACTCAGATCTGAGGGTCAGAGAAACAAAGTCTGAACCAGACAGAAGGCAGTTTAATATCCCTCTCCTGTTGATATCTGCAGCTGGTTTCACTTTTAGTCTTGCAGATTGTGCTTGCTAAGTTCTCCTTGCTGAAGTGCTTGTAGGCTTACAGTTAGTTGGAGAACACTGCTGATGCACAGTTCTGGGGAGATTGTGAGGACCCATTCCATGTGTTTTTCAGCCTAAGGAGCAGGACAAGTCCATCAAGTCATTCTTTGTCTCCTGCAGCATGCAGTTACTGCACACAGACCCCTTGTAACCAAATGCAAGCTCTTAATTGCAAAAAGTAAACAATGTTTTAATTAGAGCAGCTTGGCAGGACTGGAAATTCCATGAAGTTATATTCTAGGAATTGTGCAGATTTATTGAGAGAAAGGCTGTTTCTGGTGATAGGGAGATAGAGATCTCAGGGTTTACAGTTCTGAAGCTGTATAACTGTTGCATCCCATGAATGGCAAACGAGTCAAATTTGGAGCATGGGGGGAATGCACTTATTCACTGCTCTTGTCCTGCTCACTCTACGCAGACACTCTGAGATCAGTGTTTCCAATGGTATCCAAGGGAATGCTCAGCACTAACAAAAAACCACACTTTTGTTTGCACTGTTAAACGTTTGCATCTTTAAGGACTTACAGGTGTGTCTGGTGCTCCAAATCCATCCTGTAATTTCAGATGTAATTTTGAGAAGCCAGAGACACACCCTGGTTTGCTCAGTGAAAAGCAGCCCTCTACGATCAGGGAGCCGCACAGTGAGGACCCAGTGACTGGTGGTTGGGAGGCGATTGCCACATTTAACCATCTGGGCAGGTTGTGCAAGCTGCTGTCTTCCTCTGCGGAGCAGAGCCCACCACCAACTTCAAGGCGTTGATAGCAGTGAGTCTAGCTTCACTAACTGAATTCTCCTTACTAGATCAGGCTGAGCATACCCTCAAGTAGCTTCACGTGCTTTGGATCCAGTTTCAGGTAGGCTTTGTGAAGGTTGTTGATGTGTGTAAATTAGCTCAGCAAGCAGTTATTTGAATGAACGCTTTTTAACTTTCCTACCCAGGTTTGGTTTTTTTACAACTAAGTATTATTCGTTTCTGCTTTTTTTCTTGGCTGAAATAAGGTGATTCCTTGTGGGCACAGGCACTCTGAAGACCACTGCAGAAATGCCACCTTTGCAACTTGGCTTCCTCCTTGTGCTCAGTGAGTATTGCTGCGTGGGGAAGGGTGTCCTGGAAGCTGTGGTTGGGGTAACCCTCAAAAGGGAAGACTGTGTTGAAATACCACCAGATGCTACTGTGGTGGTTGTTTGCAGTCCTCAGCCTTTGGTTCGTTACTGAGTGAACTGGTTTATTACTGAATCCTTGAGCCAAAATATATTAATTTCTGTAATGAACAGAGCAGAAGGACAGAAGTGGAATTAATTTTCCCGTCCCGTCATTGCGGAGCTGTCTGCTGATGGCTTCTTCTGTTGGGATATGCAGAAGGCACTTATTTACAAAATAGCCTTAGCTGGTTCTGTTTGTATTCCCCTTCTTCCCCTCCTCCTGCTTTTTGGTGCTGAGGGATTCCAAAGCAGTCTTTGTTACTTTCCCAAAGTGTCGGCGCTTTGTTCTCTCTTCCTTGTCAGATTTGGGATCACCTTTGTAACGAGTTCAGTGATGATAAAACATGGACTTGTAACATTACAAACAAGCTAATGAGATGCCAGCTGGGGAGCAGCTGCATAAAGAGACTGTCATTTTCTCTGTGGTGGGTTTGGTTATCAGTATTAAGGAAGGAAAACAAATAAACAGATTGCTTTTTTTTCTTTATTTCATTAATGACGCGCTTGTTGCTGTTCAAAACTGATCAGTATTGTGGAAACTGATGAAAATCTGATTTTCCAATTTTATGTTGATATCCTGTACAAGGAGTGAAGTTTGTTCAGCAGAATTGTATAGGTTTCTTGGAAGAATTAATGTCTCTTAATGCAATGGTGAGATGAGGCATCTTTTATCACAGAGCAAGGATGGTTGTGATAGTGAGTTGAGTTTCTCCTGTAGGATCAGAGAGGCCCCCCACCTTCCTCCTTTTCCACATGGGTCTCTGAACGCTGCTCTTCCAGTTCAATGGGATTATTGCCATGCTTCAAGATAAACGTGTACAAGGACTTACCAAGATTGGGGCAAAGGGCTTGGCTGTGTATTTCCAAGGTCCAAACCAGAGAGGAGGAGGAAGTGATTATTATGGATAGAAACAGTCTTGGCTTTGTCTATAAGCAGGGAAGCAATGGCCTTTGGCTCTCAACTCGTGGTTGTGGTCCTGGTAACTCTTTCAGGACTTTGCCTAAGAGTAAAGCTAATGTGTGGTAGGGTTAGAGGAAAGCACTCTGTTTGGCCAGCTATGGTTATCGTTTGTTTGCCTGTTGGTTAGTGACAGTTCTCCATTAATTAAATGATTTAAAAAGGTGTAGCAGCTAGTAATCCAAAGAGCTGTTACACTGATTAGGGACTCCTCTCATCCATCCCTACAAGCTATTTTACATCTGGACACACCATGAGAAAACACACCAATAGAACCAACTCTGCTTCAGTTGTGCCTGTCAGCCTGCCAGCATCACCTCAGGTGCCTCAAATCATTGAATCATTGTCTTCTCCCTGCCTCTCATTTCATGTAGCATTTCTTGCATTTATTCATTCTGCCCTGTCACATGGGATTTCCCCATCTTCCCCCCTCTTTTTTTTTCTGTGTTGTTAAGATGCTGAGCTTGGCAGGTTTCTTGTTCTTTACAATAGTAATGCCAGGGAGAATTGAGTCTGTGTATGCTGTTTTGGTTTCCTAAGCTTGCATTTCACCATATTTCCAACTTCCTGGTATCAGCTGGAGAAAAGCAAGTTGACATTAAGAAGAGTGCGAAAGTTGAGAAAAACAAAGTGTAGAGCAGTGGAGAACTTGCATGGACCTGCCAAGAGCCAACGGTGACAGGCTGATGTAATTTAGTAAATCCCTGCCAAGCTCTCAGACAAGGCTGAAGTGATGGCTGTCATACAGTGGCACGGCCTGCATTGTGTGCAGTTCTGCAGCATAGGATGGTTTTAATCCACTCAAGGATTTAGCTGGAGGTGTGTGAAATACAATGCAGGCTTGGCTACAATTGATGTTTCAATGTGGATGCTGTAAGAAGCAGGAAGAAGCTGCAAAGCTGGGACCATCAGGGATGCGTAAGCATGCTGGGTCAGGCCTCCTGGGCTGATCTCTTACCTTGATCTTGTCCTGGCACAAGAGAGATATTGGAGAGAAGGAGCATTCCAGGAGTATTTTCTGCCCCTTTCCCTCCCCTTTCTTCTTTGGGAGGAAAAAGACTTTGAGTAGATCAAGGAGCACCTCATGCCTGCCTGTCAGACAGCTGTCACAAAGTCAGAACAAGGGGAAGGTCTGACAGTTGGTTCTGTGAAATGCTGTGTCAGAATGATGTAGAGAGATGACTGATGTTTGGGATCTGCTAAGCCAGATGGGAATTGTGAGAATGAACCTCTGTCCTGAGTGTGCTGCTAAAATCACATCACATTGTCTTCCAGGTTGGCTGGGAGCTGACGCAGCTCCTGCTGGGACATATCTGGTAAGACAAACACTGAGTTTGAAATATGTCTTTGCTTGCAAAGTGTGTCTGGGTTAGTGGTCAGCGTGATTCCTCCTGGTAGCAATGATTCCTCCTGGTGCAATGATGAAAATCAGTTGCCACAAACCAATGCCTGTGCGTTATGATGTGGGCCAACTGGCTAACTGTCCCTCAGTTATGGGTGTACTGGGTGGGGATGGCTTCTCCAGGTCTTTGCAGTGCACACATGTCACCAGGCAGTGCAAGGAGGGTGACACCCACTGGTCACACTCAGATCCTTGGAGTAGCCCATCCCATTGCTTCTAATGCCTGAGTGACTTTCTGGCTCTTTAGAGTACAGAGCCAATACTGATCTCAATTTTGCAGATGGCAGTTCCCAACCATAGCAGGGGAGGAGGCCTGAGTGTAGATATTTGTGTGTTTCAAGCCAGATTCAAGTATGAATTGGTTGTATGTACATGCTTCTCTGTATGAAATGATCACAAATAAGACCGTACTACCATTGTAACTGCAGAATATGGTTCTCTCTTTTCTCTCATTCTCCTTACTCAGTGCTCCAGCCCCGCTCTCAATGGTGAGTTTCTTACCAAGTAATTTCCCTTGGATTCAAATGTGGTTCTGTATACATATTCCTGTCACAGTTCCTTTTTCTCTCTTTTTTTTGGGAAAACAGAAACTGCTGTGTGTGCTTCAGTGAGAAGGTATGTAGGCCATCAGTAAATGACCTTGGTGACGTTTCCTTTGGAAGTGCACTTCTGTTCTTTTGGGGATGTTGCTTTGGGTGGCAGGCAGCCTCTGAAACCAGAGGTAGCACCTCTCTCCCTGCAGAGGTCTAGGGATGCTTTTGGGCAAGGGAGGGTTTTGCTCTGGTTTTGCTCTGTTGAATAGTGAAGAGAAAATGGGACTCTGTGTCTGTGCAGGACAAAGAAGAGCAGGTTAAATCCCTGGTGTGTCAGACAGCCAGTCTGTCATGGGCAGGATTTACTGCTCCAAGGATCCTTGTGTTGATGCTGAGCTGGTACTGGGGGCCTGGGATGAAAATGATGCTTCAAGCCTTGCTTTCATTTGATTTCCACCTAAGGGTAATCAGTTTGCAAGTACCTTCTTCCTGTGCCAGCAAATAATTCTTATCATTTGAGTTGTTTGTTTGCCCTTCTGCATTGTTACTTGGGCTGTGCGAGCATCCTTTGGAAAAAGAAGAAAGATCAGAATCACTGCCTATCAGATTGTCAACCTCTCTTCCTGGTGTCCCACCCGCAGTCTCCCAGACAGATTTGTTTGCTACCTGAGCCCCTCTGCAGTGAGCAACCTGAGCAGGGATGATTCTTTGAGCTTGGCCCAGAGGATCAGTAACAGCTGCACCTTGAACACAACGCTCGGAAGAATAAAGGGAAATGGTGCTCCCTCATCCCTGACAACAGAGGAACTGCAGGTAATCTGCCCAGCCCTGTGACTCAGTTCTTCATTCAACTAGGCGATGTTTCTGATGATTGAAGGTTCAGCTCTCATGCCTCCTTCCGTGTGCAGTCCTAGAACCCATCTTGCTGTTTTTTTGTGTTGTCTGGCTCATGCTTTATGATAGGCAAAGTCTTAATGGTAGAAGTCCATGAACAGGCTTAATCACACAAATTTGGGGCAGAAAATCTAGCCATGTAAGGCATCCAAAGGCTGTAGAATCCAATAGGCACACATCATTACTCTTCTGACTTTCTTTTCTGAATCTGTGGGATTTTTACAGGTTGTATCTTCTTTGGTGAGGAATGTTGAGCGTTTCACTCCTGCTGTGCTGCGGGTGTTGGGCCAGATTGCTGTTGGGCTGTCTGTGTCTGACATAGAAAATAAGATCAGTGGGGAAGACCTGGAAGCATCGATTCCTACCCTGGGTAAAGTTCGTGGCTGGAATGCTGACCAGTCCAGTGCTATTATCAACAAACTGCTCAACTCTGGCTATCAGGTATAAAAGATGAAATCCACCAATGCACCTTAGACCTAGCATAGCTAGTTGTAAGCAAGTGCTATTTAGTCTTTCATGTACTCATGCCTGCATGTATTATCTTTCAGATTTCTTCTGGACAGAGCCTGGCAAAGCTAGGGAGCTTGGTGGCTGGCCTCAACAGCAGCACGCTTCGAAGCCTGCCTCCAGAAGTGATCTTGGAAGCCATTAAGTTGCCTGAGTTTGTTCAGCAAATAGCAGCCCTGCCCTCTCCTCTGAAAAGGATATTTGTGGAAAAGGTGAAATTGCTTTTCTCTCTATGGATGTCATAAATTAGTGAAGCTCCAGTGACTCACAACCAAGAACACTGGTTACCCGGGGCCAGGCACTGACACATACCTGCGCACACAGACAAGATTCCCTCTGGGCTGTTTGTCATTGCTAACCAGAGCATGCAACAGGACAGGCATTCCCAATCCCCATCACGGTGCCAGCGTGGATGTCCTTGGCTGCCAGCCAGCATGCTCTGATGAGCCTCTTAGGGCTTGGGGCAGAAGAGACAGTTTTCTGGGGGACGCACATGGAAACTACTCGCCACTGACGTGATAAGAAGCTGCCAAGAAAATGTTATTGTCATTGTTTGAAATTAGAATGTGTGAGAAGTGAGGGCTCATCTTAGAAAAGGCCCCTTCTAGGGTAAATTAATCCCCTAGCAATGCATTGTGTCATTTCCCCTGCGTGACTGTAGGACGTGAACACCTTTCCTCGCTTTTCCTGGCCGTTATTTTAACCTTGCAGCATCTGAGTTTGTTATTATTCATCTTACCTTCTACAAGAAAACTGCTGGCATGTTCAGCACCACAGGCCCTGCACATAGCATATGTTGGGGCAGTGGGATGGTCATGGCTCTGGGTGATGTGTGAGGGAAATAACACCTCCTTCACCACAGGACTGCTCTGCAGCTTCCCTTCGAGAGTTGAGGTACTGCTTGGGTTGGCAGGGAGGAGTGTTCCTCCTTTCTGGCCTGTTAAGGATTTTTAGAGCATCAAGCCAAGAGCTGGGAAACTGATGGAAACAGAACCATTCCCTCTCACTGGGGCCTTGGGTATTAGTCTCATGCTAGTCTGATGTATATGTTGAATGGGAAATAATTTGTAACGTTAGATTTTTTACAAGTACTATTTAGTTTTGTTGTTGTTTCAGATTTCCTCCAGTGTAAGCAACCCGGCTGACCTAGTTAAACTTATCCCTGGTGCTCTGGCCAGTTACATTCCAAAATCATTGCTTATTTTTGAGGATGAGAAGCTCAGCATTGAGGATCTCAACAGTAAAATGTGGACTCGAGACCAGGTAACATTCTAGCAGCTTGTATTGCCCTCACTGTCACTCTTGGACACTGCAGAGCTATGAGTCCACTCTTAAAGTCTGCCTGAAAATACAAGTAGTGATGTGGAAGAGCGTAATTAACTACTGACCATCTGGCTTTGCTCCACAGGCTGCCATGTTTTTCAGAGATGTGATAAGGACAGAGCCTGACTTCAGCAGGTAGTGTTTTTCTGCTCTCCTTGTGTTTTCCATGTTTGCTTGGCTCGTGTTATCCCTGTTTCTTTTATCATGCATGACTGATCTTTTTTAATCTATAACAAGAGACAGGAAAATACCATGCAGACAACAAGCATGCAGTGCCAAGGTGTACCATGGTGTCACAATACACCTGTGAGCCAGACTTCCTTTCTAAAACAATACTGCTGGCTCAGACTGCAGTTGGGAACCTTGCTTCTTGGCAAAGCATTTCTAATCAGACAACCTGTCAGTCTTATGTGGTGCTATTCCAAGAATTACATTTAGTGAGACTGACGTGTCTTTTGTCAGTTCTTGTATCTGAGATGAAAAATGATGAAAGCCTTCACACGTACCTGGAAGAACAATAGATCTGACATGTCATGCTGCTTTCACAGTGTCAGTTTTTCCATATAGAAGGACTTCTTCCTGAGCTCCCCCAGGTCGTGAGACTGCTGTGATGAGGATCTGTGTGAGACTGTTTCAGTTTTGATATGTGTCATACACAGAAAGCACATCTGATCTTGTGCTTCAGTACAGCAGTATTGCTTGGGGTGGAGAATTTGTCCCTGCAATTCTACTTCCAGCAAAATCTCTAGACTATATCTGTGTAAGCAGCGATGGCTTCTTGATCTCCCACAAAAGTCAAGACTAGCGATGTTGTGTTGATGAAGTTTTGAGAGTGTTAAGCTTTGAGGTGGGGGAAGGTTTGTGCTTATACTCAGGGGGTCATCACTGGCTTTTCTCCTGAAATCCTTGCCCCTCTGATTTGCTTTCTGTAAACATTCAGGCTTTCCCAGTCAGTCCTTCATGGCTACACGTGTGCAGTTGCCAATGAAATGGAACCAGAGAGAGTTCAGGAGCTGGCCAAAGTCATGAAGAGGAAGAATGTCAAGCTAGGAGCAGACCAGGTCAGTTCCTGTGTTCCCAAATGGTGTTTGGTATTGCAGTGGAGATACTAATTAGGATTGTTTAGCAAGAACAAAAGATCTTCAGCTTAAAGGACTGGAACAAATATAAGTGGGTCTCAGGTGCCCAGTTTTGAATTTTTCCAAAGGCTTCTCAGGGCTGATTTATCCCTTTTTCTTTCTCCCTTTGGGGCAAAGTAAAATCTTTTTTTTCTTTCTTTCTTTTTTTTTTCCCCTATCGTTTTATACTGTTTTCCTTTTCTGCTACAAACTCTGGTGTGCTTTCAGCTGAGTTGCTTAGCGAAGATGGTGATGCTGCGTGGGATTCCCAAGGACTTGGATAGCTATCCTAAAGACCTGTTGCTATTTTTAAGGTATATGTGCTATCATTTTTCATGTTGTTGCTTTAGTCCTGAATGAGAAGAAGAGGCATGACTTTATAAGCCAGCTAGTAGGGACTAATTCATGTTTGACATATATTTCTGATTTGTTCAAGCATTCTTACAGAAAAAAAGATTGCAGAAAGCTTTTGAAAGAGCTTTGATGCCTTTCAGATTTAACTATCCATTGTATTACAGTAAATATACATTGTATATTTACTGTAATTGTATAATTGTATAATACATTGTATTATAGTAAAACAGTATGAAGCTCTTCTTAGTTATTTCTGTCTTGATGTGAAACTACTGTGGGCTTTTGGTACTTTTTAGCCTTTTTGAGGGTGATTTTCTCTTACAGTGTCAGATGAAACAGACAGTAGAGTAGATTTCTTTGTTCTGGTAGCTTATCCACTGTGGTTCTGTATCCAAATCCTGAATCATTTTAAGCCGAGTCTTACGAAGGAGCCCTTAAAGTGAAACTGAGTTTTTGAAAAATGTGGATTGTGGTCTTTAGGAAGAAGAACTGCATAGAATTTAGACTGTGGGTATGGAAAACATTATATTAAACAGAGTATATGTTGAACAGCCTTGAACCTGACCGTCTGTATCATTCAGCAGAACTCACAGTGTTTGTCTTCCTAGCCCTTCAGACTATGCAGCAACAGGAAGCTGTAAGCAGTACTTTGCTAATGTTGGGAAAGCAAGTCTTGATCTTCTGCAAAGAGAGTCGTCAGAGCGCAAACAGCTGCTGCTGGAAGCTTTAGCGTGCTTGGTATGTGGGCAAGGGAGAGCTCTGCTCAAGGCTGGGGAGAGTTTGGGGATGTCAGCTGTCAGAAGGAGCAAAAATGCTCTTGCACAGTGGGATCCAGTTCTACTTAATCTCTCTGTCTTGTGTTACTCCAGAAAATTCCAGGCACACGAGTAAACAAGGAAAATGCAAAGATTCTGGGTCATCTGGTCTGTGACCTGGGTGAAGAATACATTAGAAGTTCTGCTGGGACTTTGTTGAAGGAATTAAGCCAGTGTGAATCTTTCCTGCCTGATCAAGAGGAGGCTATTAAGAGTGTGATCAGCAGTGGCAACACTACGTTTGGGTATGGATTTTTGCTGATGCTCAGAAGAAAATAAAAACTCTTGTCGTGTTGAGACCTAAGTGAACTGCAGCTGACCAACTTGATCATACACTTGAATAATTCACTGCTTTTGAATTTCACATTGTTTCATTTGAATGTCTTTCAATGCATAAGTTTGGCTGGAATTCTACTGAAAAATATATAGTTGTTTCTGTCTCACCTGCTGTAGTTACAGAAGCCTTTTCTCTGGTCTGTTTTTCATTACCCAAACTTCTCTGAGGTGGTGCTGATGAGCACAGAAGAGCTCTAGATGTTCATCAGATTCTGACTTCCAGAAAACGTTCTGCTTCTATCTCTCAAACTGCCAGATGCAGATGATAAATCCCTGGCTATACCTAAGAGACGTTGTCCAGAAAGGCAAATTACTTTTCCTTCCTGTGTCAAATGCTCAAAGGTCTTGGCACTGAATTGGCAATTGGTTTTCACACTTAAAAAAAAGTGTTTGTTAAATGCCATTTTCCCATACAGCTGCCCCAGTGTTACTAACAGTTGCTTCTGATCCACTGGAATAAAGTTTTCTGTGATAGAAAGTGATTGAGAAGTTTTCTTAACTTACTATGTTACGTGGACATAATAGACACAATGCTGGCATCTTTCGTGTTGTTTTCCTTTCTTTCTGGAAACTGATCCCATCGATGTCTGTCTGCAGGCCTCCTCAAGTGTGGTCAGCATCTACCTTGAATGAGCTCACAGGGTTGATTCCTGTATTGGATCACAGCATCTGGCAGAAGGTCCCCAAGGTGGGTTACTCGAGTTCAGGCATTTAGAAATCTGCCTTTGGCTGACCAAAGAAAGGTCTCCAGGCTTATAGCAGAAGTCTTCTGCCCACAGTATTTCAGCAATTATGTTTCTGTGTGAGTAGCAACCTAATGCATTGATGATATGCTTAATGCTGCAGAATCTCCCTGATGGAGTATTTTCTTTGCAGAATGTTCTAACTTTTTGGCTGAAGAACTCTGCACGTGATTCACGTCTGTCAAGGGCACAGCTGGCCACCATTGTTGAAGAACTCTTGCCTTCTAGGCAGAAGCGTGATGTTGGTATGGGAGCTTTCTCTGATCCATAATGGCAGCATTCCTCTTGTATCAGGATTGATCTCAGTGCTTGTGGGCCTCCTTGAATATGTCTGAGTTAAGCTGTGAAACACTTGGTGGTGGATTGCCCAGGAGGAGGGTGGAATGATGGCATACTTGTCTGTCTCCAGAGTTGGAGCACTCAGAGCTTGAAGAAAAATGATTTAATGCTGGGCAGTAGTGTTTGTGTATTTAATACTTCCTTCAACAGGTTGCCCAGATGACCTGAGGATAACAGAGACGGCTCTTAATGAGCTGATGCCTATTTACTATACACCTGAGGAGCTGCGTGCTTGCCTAAAGAATGTCTCTGCAAAGAATTACTTCGCTCAGATGCTGGACTACCCCTTCAGTCAGGAGCAATTGGTTGTGCTGAAGGAGAAGCTGGATGAGGTAACGTCAGGCTGATGAATGCCAAATTATCTACTGATGAGATTGCTCAGGGACTTGTTCAGTTGAGTTTCAGTGTCTCTGAGGACTGAAACTCCACCATCTCTCTGTGTTCCTCTTCCAATATCTGACCACTTGTACTGTGAAAATATATTTTAATACCTAATCGGGATTTTAATTGCATCTTGGCCCTTATCCTTTCACTGTGCATCTCTGAGAAGAGTGTGGTTCCATCCTCCCTATAGTCTCCCAGAAGGTAAAGACAGTAATAAAATCCTCTTCTAGCCTTGTCTTGTTCAGATTGAAAAACCCAATTCCCTCAGCCCCACTACCCCACTTCCTATGTTGTGCCTCCAGCCCTTCAGGGAACCCAACACTGTAGTACTTAGATGAGGTCTCACAGGAGCCAAATAGAGGGGGATAATCACTTGGCTTGACCTGCAGACTGTGCTGCTTCTTGGGTAGCCCAGTGTTTGGTTAGCCTTCACCACTGTAAGGCATTCTGCTGCTCCAGGTGCTCACTGAATCAATTCACATTGCTGCAGGTTTTCTTTCCTCACTGAAGCCTGCTTCCCTCAGCTTTCATGTAGAAAAATGACAGATGCACACATTATATCTCGCTGGCTTTTGTTTTCATTCCTTGCAGAGACCTTTATGGCTTTTCCATATTAATCTTGCAGAGAACACAGGCACGACAACAAGTGTTCATAGCAATTCCAACTATCTTTCCACAGACATATCCTGATGGATATCCTGACAGCCTGCTCCCCAAACTGGACCGCTTTGCTTCTTTACTCACCGTGAAGGATTTTAGCAAATGGAAGATAACTTCAGCTGACACGCTGGCTGCCTTGCTAGAGCTTGACCTCCAAAATGAACAGGTGGGGATTTCCTGGTTTGGGAGCTGCTGGTTTGGGACCAGCTTAGTGGCTTCTTAAGATAATTGGCCCATCCTCGAGGTCCAAACAAGTAGATTTAAAATGATTTGGTTTAATTTTGTAATTATCACATTTGTTTTTCTTTTAAAGATGAAACCATGAATGAAGCTAACTTTTGAAAAAAATGTCTTTCTAGGCTGCTGCTGTGATCAGTCGATACGTTGCCTTGGGAAACCCCTTGAATGCCACTGCACTGAATGCAATTAATACAAAATACTTGTGCACTCTGAATGCGACCTTGCTGAATATGATAGACCCCAACAGCCTGAAGTGAGTCAACATTGCAATGCTCTCAGCTTCTTGTAGAAGCACATTCCCATCAGCAAGGGCAGTTTACTTTCTCTCCATGCAGTAAAAGGAATTCTAAGGAGCAACTCAGTGCACGTTCTCTGCCCAGGCTTAAAAGCCTGTTGTTCTCCACTCTGCCAGATCTGCAATCGAATTCTTTTTACTGCACCTCGGGTGACAACCAGTATGGTCTGCATGCATGCCTGCTTTTGTCTGGAGGCAAAACAGTTGATTCTGAAGGACTGCTAAGTAAAATTAATTACATAACTACATCTTTGCAAACACACAGTTAGCATTGCACCATCACAGCCATTGTAACTGAGAAAACACATCATTTTCAGCAGGCAACTGAGACGTTATTTTCTTCATTGAGCTTCTCTACATACGTCATCTGTCTAATGGGAAGAATTTGGGATTTATTCAAGTTGAAACTAATAAGAACTTTTATTTTCCTAAATCATCATCATTATCTTTTTTTTTTCTTTTTTTTTTTTCTTTTTTTCAGACTGGCATCCCTGAATCCTTCAGCCTGTTCACAGCTTACAAAAGACATCCTGTATGCTAAAGCAAAACGTGCTTTCTCAGACCGGCACTACTTACGTGACTACTATATGCTTATTGAGCCTTACCTAGGTATGTAAAACAACAGTCTGTACAGGGAAAGAGGAACAAACACTGTCTTAGGATCTGGGAATCTTCAAAGCTGAGCAGTTAGAAGTTCTGGAAGGTTAGCATCTTTTTCCAACTTGTAGATGACATAAAATATTCTTGGAAGAATCTGTACCTGACTTAAAATTCCCCTAAGTGACTGTCTAACTATCACAGGAATATTCAGACTCGGGGTTTCTGGGTTGGGCAAGATCTGCTAAGTGCCTTGGAAATCCAGCTGCCAATGCCTAGTGCTTATCTCATAGGCATTTCCCATGTCACAAAACATGGATTTTCCCTGTTAACCCAAGAATTCATTCACAGCCTCAGTGAACCTCTTCTTGCCCATTCCATCTGGCCGTTGATGCAGATTGGTTTGATGGCCAACATCATAAAACCCTGCAGCTAAAGGAACTATTTTTTTTTTTTTTTTTTGCATTTGAAATTCACTCTGTTAGCAGTCCAGGCCTACCAAGTTTATGCTCCAACCTATACAGATACACAACACTGCTCATTTGTGTGAGGGCATTGAGTAAAACTTTCTCTTTTTGGTCACAGGAGGTGCTCCTGGTGAGGATATCAGAGCTCTGAGGAAGGACAACGTGAACATGAATGTTAGTACATTGGTGAATTTGAGAAGAGATGCTTTGATGGTAAGCTGAATGCTGACGCTGTTCAGCTCCTCGTGTTTCTGCCCTACGAGGTGGTTGTTTCTGGTCATGTTGTCCATTGCTGTAAATCAAGAGTTGCTCCATCAAATTCACAGTGATGGCTGACTAATGGAAAGCAGCAAACCAACCTGAAACTTCCCTAGAAGTTTAATTTGGAGTTATCCATGGGTGCCTACCCAGTCTTACTGGGGAATTTCTTTAGAACAAGCACTCATAGTGGTAGTAGGAGGTTTCCACTAGGCTACAGTGCAAACCTTCTAACAGGAGTGTTAGCAGTAATATTACTGGTTTTGGAAGAAAGCTTTGTGACCAGAGCAGGGACTGGGGACCCTACATGGGTCAAGGAGACGTCATGGTAAGACAACAGAAATTGGTTTTGAGGAATCACTGTGTTTATTACCCAAACCTAAGGTAAGATTTGTTCCAACTGGAGCCTCTCACCGCAAGTTTGTTGTTCTGAATGCTTCTGCTAACAGAAACCTCATCAGATCCTTGACTAGAGGGGGTATGGTCATTCCTGCATTTACATCAGTAACTCGTGTTTGATTTCTCCTAGAGCCTGACACCTGCTGAGGTTAAGGACCTGCTGGGGATAAATCTGCCTGATCTGTCAAGTTGGAGGAACGTGTCTCCCATCAAGGAATGGGCCCAAAGACAGAAGCAAACAGAACTGGATAAACTGGGCGTTGGGCTCACCGGGGGAACACAAGAAGGCTATATAAACATCGTCACGCCCAAGTTTCAGCGTATGTAGTGTGTTAGGGCTTCTGATTTTTGTGCTTTAAGTACTTATTCTTTGGGTTACTGTAAGGAGAATAATTGCCTTGTGGAAGTGAGGTAATTTTGTTGGCCTATAAAGAGAACTGAGCACACCAAGTTCTCAGCCATGCTTGTGCCAAGGCCTTAGAAAGTCCTGCTACCTGTTCATGTGTCTGAGAGGAGAGACTGTTGGTCTGGGCTATTGCAGATCTCTTTCACTGGCATTTGCTGCTGCCTATCCACACAGCCCCTTTAAAATGCATTGGGTAGTGCTCACCTGCACCCTTCACTTCCCAGCATGGAGAGGCAGCAAATCCAGTTCTGCAGAGGAACCTTAAGCCTTGCAGCAATTTCTAAGTCCAAGATGAGGAGCAGTCCTGTAATCTCACTGAAAGCATCCATGTTAGCTGAGCATCTCAACTGAATGAGCACTTCCACAGCACCCTGAAGTACTGTGTGTCGGATTTGGGCTTTGACTTGATGATTTGATTAGGGATAGCTGGGTATTGATTAGAGAGCCCTTGCCAAAAATCCAGAGATCTTCCCTGGATGTGGCACAACAGGATCTTTTCCCCATGGAAGAATGGTTCAATTGTTGATTTCTTTGTACTGATGCCCCTTTTTTCTTCTAGCACCGTCCTCAGCCCCTCTTGGTACCAAGGCCATGATGCTCCACCTCCTGCCTGCTCTGCTTCTCAGTTTCCTGATGATGTCAATCTTACGTTGAAAATCTTCCCTTGAATACAGCACGATGAGGTGGACCGGTGTGTTACCTGCTCAGAGCCTGCTGGGGACTGCCAGGCCAGGGGTGAAGGGTGCTCACTGCAAGCAGGCAGCTGCTGCATGGCTCTGTGCTCGTTGCTAGGTACTTTTCTTTTTCAAATCAATAGAAAAAAATTAGTGTTCTATTGGAACTGCAGCTTTTGGACAATTCAGAGCAGGATCTCTTTTTGCCTTTTGTACAAACCAAGCCAAGGTAATGTACATCCCTTTTACTTCAATGCAACTGCAACACAACAGCTTTCAGTATTTTACTGTGCAACCGTGGTGGGTTTAGGGGTGAGCAGATCTGCTGTTCTGCATGTTACTGATTGCATTTCTCAGAACCTGATCTCTTGGTGCTGCCAGGCCCTCTGAATGGGAATAAAGCTTTCCAGCTGGTTCTAAAGAAATTGTGGAGCTAAGTAAAAATGCCAGAAGCAAAATGGGAACTGCTGTTGTCTTCATTCACTGCCTGCACTGCAGTGGCTGTGGGTACTAGATCAAATTAAATGGCTAGAAACCTCAGACATGCCTGCTAGTTTTCTTCGGTGTTGACTACTCCAACCTAAGGGCTGAAGCTGTTCTCAGCTTCCTTATGAGAACAATATAAGAGCTTTGTGTAGGACTTTCAACATATTTTTTTGCTTCTTTACTGGATACGGGACTATAGGGATTTCTGTCCAAGAAAAGCCTTAATGTGAGAAGAGGATAGAAGGAAGTCAAGGCAAAGGAAGGGGAATCTATCAAGATTTGTTAGCCAGAAAAACTCCAAAGCACTAAATGTATCCAAGAACATGCTTGATTAAGAAAAAAATAGTTGATTGTTTTATTACATATAATTGCAACAGTAATCAAGATAAACTACCTTCAATTTGTCTTCCTAACTAGGCTTAGTGTAGTTTGAACAAATGTTGATGACAAGTTCATGAAGCAAATTAAATGCACTTTAGTGGATTTCTGGCTGAGTTTTCAGGCTGAGTTTCTGGGCTGTGTTCCACCTCTTGCAGGGGCCAGCAGTTCGAGTCCCTGAGTTTTCCCACTGTTTTTTTTAACTGTGAGATTGCTTAGAAGCAAAACAGCACCCAGTGTGAATAAAGCTGGTAGAACTGTGCCCACTGTCAGCATTAAAATAGTGCTGGATCATCCAATATGAACTGATAATTGTATAGAGCAGCTAGCTAGTGAAGTACCTGCTGGGCTGCTTTGGGATGGAAAATCATCTGTCCTCATTTCACTTTCCAGATTCAAAACAAAATGAGCTTTCCTTGCTGGAATCAAAAGGACAAACTCTTCTCCTTCCCTGGGTTTCTACTTTTCAGGCAGAAATTTGCCAGCATCATTTTGCAGGATGATGAATGTGAGAGGAGGGATTTGGGAGCGCGGTGCTGGAGGTGCAGTGTCAGAGAAGCCCTTGCAGCAGGGATATTCCCATGGCTGTGGTCAGTATGTGGAGTAAGCATGAGGACACCCTGGATCCTGAGCCTGGAGAACAGAGATGAGAAAGGATTGAGTTATCCACACAAACAGCACATGTGTGCACTTGGGGCAGGAGAGTTGCTTTGGGGTTTGGATGCCCTGGGGGTCTGTGTGTGTGTGTGACATCGGCCAGACCCTGCACCTTCAGGCACTGCTCTGCATCCTGTCTACAAAAATCGCCTTGTATCACAGTCGGGAGAACTGAGTCTGCTCTTATTTTTTCTAGTGCAGAAGTAAACCTGAGTCAGTAAAGGTATGAGTGCAGCTCTGCTGGGATACAGGACTATAGACTTCAGGGCTTTCACTATTCAAAAGCAGTATGTGCAGTTAAAATATGGAACTCTTAAGTCCTTTGTGAAAAACAGTGCAGCACACTGACATTGATGGGTTTACTCCAGCTTTTTTGCAGAGTGGATGAGAGCTGCTGTGCACTCAAAGTGTGATGAGGCGCCGTAAGCTATAGCTTGCAACATTTGCAGGATCTGAAGGCAGCATGCTGCAGAACAGCTGTTGTCAGGCCCTGTGCAGGTACAGTGCTACCTGACACGTTGTAACTACCTGGGGTTTCTTGTGCATAGCATGCCACTATTGAATGTAGCCAGGAAAAAAGCAGATCAGCTGCTACTTGTTGGTGAGACTTTTCCCCCATGTTGGCCCCTCAGCCTTTCCCAGTTCCCAACCTTACCAGATTCAGGTTGCAGATTAATGTATCCACCAGGTGGAGGTCTGGGTGTCTCTGGCACATCTACTGGTGCTTTCTTGGTGATCTCTCTGCTGGAGGTGGTGGAAGAGGGGTTGAGAGGTGCTGGAGGAGCACCAGTCTTGCAAATGATTGCTGTAGGCTTGCTCGTTGAAGAGCTGATACTTTGGGTGGAGGCAGTGATGTTGTTAAGTGGGGTGATGGGCTTGTGGGAGAGGGGATTCATTTCTGTGGCTGTGGTGGCAGCAGGCACAGAGGTGGGCTTTGGGACAAGGGCACAGGGGGAGCTCGGGGTGGTGGTGTTACAGGGGGCAGGAGCTGGACCGGTGGTACCTCCCAGTGCTGGGGACACCGGTGGGGTCCCAGTGCTGTGGATGGTGCCTGTGGGATTGGGAACATCAGTGCTGGTGGTGGCACTGTGTGTGACAGCTGGGGGTGGGACAGAGCTGGGAGAGGTGGCCCTGGGGCTGACAGCAGTGAGGATGGTGGTGAGGAGGGTGGCAGCAGGGGATTTGGAGGTGGTGGGTTGGTGGATGAAGCATGGGGTGATGGAGCTGGGGACTGGGGTGGAGGTGATGGTGGTGACAGCAGTGCTGGGCTGGGCGGGGTATGGGAAGGTTGGGCTTGCAGCATTTGGGGTGGGGGCCTCGGGGCTGGTGTTTGGATTAGTGGGGTGGCTGCTGGTGGCTATAGGGGTGGGGGCAGCAGTGAGAGGGGAAGGGGTGGTTGTGGGGGGAGGCTCCTGCATCCCCCCTTGCAGGCCGATTCCCAGGATTTGGTCCAGTTCCTGTTGGGACTGTTTCTTGACCCAGCACATCACAGCAGTCTGATTTTCAGCTCCCTTCAGTTGTTGGATATTTGCCCCCAGCAAATTTTTGACATCCAGAACGCTGAGTTTCTGCAATGCACATATGACAGCTTTGGTCAGGCTCATAGCTGACACTGCCTGAAAATGCTTTTTTAAAGGGTATGCAGAACAAGTAATAACTTATGAAAGAAAATTTTAAAAGGTTAGAAGTAGAGATTTGGTGATCTGATGACACTGAAGCCTTGAACCCACAGCTCAGCTCTCAACTTAGAATGATAGAATGGCATGGGTTGCAAGGGACCACAAAGATCACCTAGTTCAAACCCCCCTGCCATGGGAATAACAGCGACACACAGCACAGCAGGAACATACCTGCAGTTCATTGGGATTTAGGGCAATAAAGGTGTCAATGTCCATGTTGACGCCATTTTCAGCCAAGTCCTTCAGGTCTTCTGCTGGAGCTCCACCTTGAAGAAAGCACCCAGGGCACCTGAACTCATGTGAACACTTCCAACACTGAGAGAAGGGCTTTGCTGACTGTTGGATGGTTCTTGACTATGGCCAGCCTTCCAGCCAAGGAAGACATCTCTACAGAAAGTGAAGGCTGAAGCACCTACCCAGATATGGCCGCATCTGGAGGTAATACACTTTGGTGCCAGCCTGGCTGGCAAAGGCCTGTTGGGCTTTGCTGTAGAATTGGTCCTTTTTGTTTTGAGAGCAGGAAGAAATGTCCAGTACTCCAGCGCTCCTGAGGGAAGGGAGATTTGGAGGTCAGAGCAGGGGGTGCCACCCAAAGCCCTTCCAATGGCCAAGGGGATGTGTGATTTATCCCCCACCCATGTCACTGGCGGCCCAGAGTGGGACACAACCATTGCAGAGCCAGGTGGACTTGCTATCCCCTGCTCTCTTCCCACGACCCAGGCATCCTGCAGGATGGATGAGCATCCCTATAGAGTGCTTTACCCAATTGCTTCTGGAGGTATTTTCTCAATCTGCTCCTCGTTCAGGTCACACAGGAAAATCCCACCAATTTGCTGAAGCAAGGGCCCTGTTAGGTTGCCCCCCAACTCCAGGAACCTTGCGATCAGCTGCTGCTTCTGGAAAACACAGTTCATGCATTGCGTGCTTCGAGAAGAGGAAAATGTATTTGGCAGAAACGCACTACAAAACCCCTGTGCCTTGGGCTCCAGGAGATGGGGGGGTGAGCTCCCACAGGAGCTGGGCACAGACATGAGCGCAGAGCAGCCCTCGTTTGGGCTCTCCTGCATCTGTCCCTGTGCCCCTTGGTACCTGGGCGCTGCTCCATTTGCCATCTGAGGGGTTGAGCAGGGCGCAGAGTGTGTCTGCTGAGGTCACCTGCCACTGGCTGAGCTCCTGCACTGTGTAGAGGCGGGACAGCGGCCCCAGCCTCCGGAGCTGGGCATCTGGCATCCCCGTGGGGTACACCTGCACTCAGCAAAGAGGGGTGGGGAAGGCAGGGATGCTTGTGGTGTCTATATTAAAGTAAGAATTGACTTCCCCATCCCAAGTAGTTGCACCGCTGCTCGTGCCCTGTGAACCAACCCCTTACCTCCTGTAGCCTTTTTTTCAGCACCCAGAGATACTCGGTGGTGAGTGGCTGCTCCAGCACATGTTCTAGGTCTGTTTGCAGAATGCTGTCGCTCAGGCAGAGGTAGAACTGCTCGGGGCTTTCATAGTCGAGGAGCAGGATGCTCTCAGAGAGCACACGGGTGGTGATGGGCTCCTGCATGCAGCCTGCAGGCGGGGAGGGTGCATTTGGGGCTGGCATCTCTTGGTCTGCGCTCCGCTTTGGCCGGGGGTGTGATGCTGCTGCCATGGCTGTCAGCAGGGTCAGGGACTGCTGCCGCTGCTCCCATCCCTGGGTGCTGTAGGTGGCTGCGATGCTCCTGGCAAATGCCTCCCGTGCTGCCTGCCAGGGAGGGCAGAGGAATCTGAGTTCCTCAGGATGCTGGGCCCCATGCCTGTGGGCTGGCCCGACATATGGGCCATTTAGGGTTGGCTCACCTTATCCACCAAGCTCAGCGTGGTCTGGTTCAAAGCCAGTGCAAGTGGCCCCAAATGTTGCAGAGTCTCCAAATCCCAGCCTGAAGGATGTCTGCAAAAAGCACAGCTCAGCATTCTGAAGGGAACACCTCCCCTCCTGCCCACCGCTGGGCTCCTTACCCATATACTGTACTGCCCCTGAGGAGCACAGCATTGACAGCATCCTGCTGGGCACCCGTCAGCATGGGGCAGAGTTTCAGGTGCTCCAGGATACTGGGGTGCAAAGCAATGATGGTGCCTGGTTCCATGGTGCACACCAGCACCCCGAGGCTGTGACAAAGGAGGTGGATGACAAAGAGATGGGTGACAAATGGAGCATGGCAGAACGCAGGCACGAATGTGCCCTAGGGCAGTGGCAATGCCCTGGGCTTAGAGTAAGACAGAAGCTAGTGGAGCCCAGATTTAGAGTCCAGAATCTCCCATTGTATCTGTGCCAGCCCCATAAAAAGAGAATTTTTGTTTTGTTTGTGCTACAACAGAAGAGGATAAGGCTGAAACCCAACCTGCCACCAGAACTGGCTGCGCCAGGCTCTAAATCTTCCCCAGCCCAGTGCCAGTCACAGAGCCCATGATGCACATGGGAAGAAACACAACGCCCAAAGCAAACAACACTTCTGCACCCTGTGCTGGGGTCGACACTCACTCAGCATATGGCTCTGTGGCAGCGAGGATGGCACCGAGGAGGAGAGCGGCCTGGGAGGAATTATGGAATCATAGAATCATTCAGACCTCTTGCATCCCAAGCCCAATCCCAACCCATCCCACCATGCCCACCAACCCACGTCCCTCAGTGCCACTTCTCCATGGTTCTGGAGCACCTCCAGGGATGGTGACCCCACCACTCCCCTGGGCAGCAGTGCCAGTGCCCAACTGTTCTTTCAGAGATGAAATTGTCCCTGATATGCAGTAAAGGAGAGCAGGTGGACATCAGCCCCAAACCCTGCTTAAAGCCCTGTTGGTTTGGAGCCATTTATCAATGCTCAGTGACTCACCAATGCTGCCTGCATGAGGGCAACAGGAAATCCTGCAACAAAATGAAATGGTGTTGTGAAAAGTTCAGCAGTGTGCATACAGGGGCTGTGCTGGAGCAGCTCCAGCTTTCAGCCTGGGGAAGTTTTCTTTGTCAATTGAATAACATTTGGTAAATGCTGTGTGAAGAGCGGAGAGCGGAGTTTTTAACCACCCTGCAGCCCAACCTGGACACCATGGAGATGAGCTTAGAAGGAGAGCAGTGATGCCCCAGAGCTGGAAGAAGTGTGTGTGCCCATTCCCAGCACAGTGTCAGCTGTGGGCTGGGAACAGGTCTGGGGGCAGAGGGACTCACGGAGGGTAGGGGCTGCCCACACCATGCTGCCTGTGCTGGGAGTCTGGTGCTGGGTGCCTCCTTGTGCTGCTGGAGCTGGAGCTGAGCCTGGTGCTGCCCACGCAGGTTGCTGAGTCCTGCAGAGCAGAGGACAGGCTTCACTCCATGCCCATTGATAACGTGGGCTCTGTGATGAGTTCTCTCGCCCTGGGACCCCTCAGATGCACACCAATAGAATGGTGAGCAGTTCCACCAGGGGTGCATCCCCTGTACCCTAACCCCCCTGTTATATACCCCCCTAGCAAATAAATCCTTGCTCCAGAACCCAGATCACCACGATGCAGAACAATTGGGGTCATTGCAAATCATTTCCCCACTAAGTTCCATCCCTTTCCACCATCCCACCCAGCTCTGGCCACCCTCTGCCCATGGCTTTGTCACCTACCTGCACCTGCAGTCGCCTGCAGCCAGGGATGAGCAGAGGGAGCAGAGCAGCACGGCCCTTATCTATGTGGGGTGGGGATGGGGCTGCAGGATGGGGTGTGACGGAAGCAGTTTCTCAACTCTGTTTTGTAAAGCCTCTCTCTCTCTCTTTTTTTTTTTAATGTAAAGGGTCACTTTGAACTTGGAGGCCAGGGAATGACAGCTGCTGGTTCTGCAGCTCCTCATGAGGACAGAGTGCCCCCCAGCCAGTGAGAGCCCTTTGAGTTACCTGGGAATGCATCTCATGGGCAGTCTGTTCCCTTCCTTACGGTTTTGTGAGTGCCTGTTGTGATGCCATCCAGCACATACTGGGAGAGAAAGGATTTAAAAATAAGGAAGGGAGACCAAGGGGACGCAGCACAAATCCAGATGGTGACGATGATGCTGGGAACCCAATGTGTGCTGTGTGCCTTGTGCTGAGCCCTGGCAGGAGAGAGCTGGGGGACAGCAATGTGGGAGCTCTGCCAGTCTCTCGCCCTTGTTCTGGGGTGCCACTGAGGGGTGGCAGCCACAGGCACCCTACTCAGAGCTCACACCCAGCCCCAAAACTGCCTTAGGGTCCATCACAGGAAGTGGCCCCTGGTATTTTCTGGGGGTCCTTTGGATGTTGGTGGCAGTGAGGTGGGGACACTGCATGCCACCCAGCTGTGGGGATGCTCCTGGGCAGCTGCTGTGTAACCCTAAAACCTTCACAGCCTGAAGGATGCACACAAACCCTTTGTTCTTTGTTTTTCCACCCATGCCAACCTCAGCAATGGTGTTAAAATGCCATTAAGAAATGGTGCCTGTCCCTACAGCCACAGGGACATGCAGGGCTGCACTGCTCCCACCCATCCTCATCAGAGAGCTCTGAACTCTGCAGGAATTTGGAGAAAGTTTTCCTCCACCTCTGCTGCTTTGTTTTGGAACAGTCCCAGCCGCTGGCGCTGTCACTGCCCTCTGGCTGACATCAAGGTATGGCTTTGGTGCTGTGCTGTCAGGGGAGGAGAGGGGCTGAGCCCCCCCAAGGCATGCACACAGAGGGGATGGAGTATTGGGTGACATCTGAAGCCCCAACCCTCACCCACCTCATGGCCTCAGGGACTTGGGAGCTCAACCAATGCCAATGTCAAGGGAAGTATGAACAGGGTGGAATCGGGGTAATGGGGATGGAAAATGTCCCCAGGGCAGAACTGCGTAAGAGAGGACCATGAACCCTGTGGGGACACAGCATGGGACAGGTGAGAGGTGACCGAGGTTTGGGGAAGGGCTGCGCTGTGGCATCTGCCCCAGCTGCCCCACAAACCTTCACTACCAGCACGGGGTCACCGATCAGGATGGCTGTGGGATGGATGACCCTGCTGGTTTCAGCTGTGGGGTTTCAGCTGGATAAGGATGAGAGTGTGATGATGACACAACAGGTTGGGTTGGCCGAGTTGGAGTGTGGGGCTGTCTTGCTGGACTGGTTCGGGCTCATTCCTACCAGCCCCAGTCCGTGGCATTGCATTGGCCCCACAGTGACTGGGGCAGCACTGAGAGAAGGAAGAACCACAGAGTAAGAGTATCAGGAAGAGATGGTTTACTATGGCAATGCCCACAAATACACAATAAATAAGGGTTGTTACCAGGGGTACAGAAGACCACGAAACACACAAATACCCAAACATGACCCCTCCCAAGCTTTCACGTGCACAAAGTGGATCTACACAAAATGCAGCGATCGCCGCGTGGAGGTGACGTGGGCAGCGCAGCCCCGTGGGCAATAGCTTTAGGGTTGGCTCCTGCAATATCGCTCAAAGTGCAACACAGTGCGGGATTGTGGGACGCAGTGCTCTGGCTGTGACCATCCCCATGGCACAGTGTCCACACGCTGCCATGGCAGTTGAGGGCACAGTGTCCCCAGCGTGTGGCTGCAGCCACATGCGGATGTTCCTGCACAGATGGGGCGCATCCCAGCTCTGATGCAGCAAATGTCACCCGTAATCTTTCGGCCTTTCGGCACATCCCTGACAGTAATTCTTTGGCAAACACTCAGTGCTGTTAATTTACAGCTTCGGGAGTGCCTGTGGCTGCCTGCACTCCCTGGGCACACCTGGAGGTGGGGATGGGCCCTGGTGGGGAGGAGCCAGCCCTGCTGATCCCCAGAGCCCCTGCCACCCCTGTCTGTCCTCTGATCCATCTCAGCAGAGCTGCCTCCACACCTAGGAAAAAAGGGAGATGCTAGTAAAAGGAGAATCTATTTAAAAAAGCGTGGGGATGCTGGCTGCTTTAAAACAAGGTAAGTACTAAAAATACGTGCATCTCTGGGACCATCAGAACTGCTAAAAGACGAGATTCGTTCCATAGAAATCTGAAAAAAAGCTTTAAAATCTCTTCATACCAATTTGCTCATCTTCAACAAACCTTTAAAAACAAGTAGATGGGTGGCGAGGCTGTGCCGCAGTCCCAGCTCACGGGCAATAAGCAAGGAGGGGTCATCCCACCTCCTGCACTGAGGACTGCGGTGGGATGGAGCAGTGGACACAGAGCCCACAGAGGGCACACTGAGCACCCGAGTGCTGTGGGACTGTGGGTGCATCCAGCACGCTCACGGCACAGCCGCGCTGCCCCGGCACAGGGACGCAAAGCTCCAGGGTCACTCTAAGCTGGTGCGTGGCACACTGACTGCTGCTGTGGCACACAATTAGGAAAGGGGCATCCGGTGGCCAAGTGGGTGATGGGCACGGTAAAAAAAGAAACCGATCCGAATTGCTGCTAAAAACTGCCTAATCCCAGACCCAGAGGTGAGGGAAACCACAACCTATGGAGAGTGTGGATGTGGAGTTAGTGCTGGGCTCTGGGGTAGGCTGCCAGAACCCATCAGACAACTATGGAGCAAAGGGTTGGGAATGCGTGGAAATGGCCGGCGCTCACTCCAGAGCCCACTCAGCCAACCACTGCTCACACTGCACACGCTGCTCCTCCAGCTCCAGGCTCTTGGCTTTGCTCAGTGCCTCCTCTTCTTTGTCCCCAGGCACAGCTTGCTGGCTTTGCCCTATGTCCCCCTTCTGCACTGCCTTGTCCTTCAGCTCCTGGATGGTCTCGTCCAGGCGGCGCACAATGTGCTGCGGCACCCAGTTGCCATCCATGGCTGTGACAAAGGGGTCAGGCGTGCAGACCTCGATGAGCTCCTTGCTGGTGGGGATGCGCAGGTAGTAGGCGTGCAGCATCATGCGGTATGGACCGCTGTCCTTCTTGTGGCTGTACGTAAAGTCCCCCACGATGGCGTGGCCGATGGCACTGCAGTGAACCCGGAGCTGATGGGTGCGCCCTGGGAGGGAGCAGTAACTGGGGCTACAGGGTTTCACCAAATCCCCCCTTGGCATCCCCATGATGGTCCCTCTAATTGGTGTCTCTCCAATTGGAGAACTCAAGTCCATGAGCTCAGCTTCAGTCAGCCCCTCCTGGACTGCTTTGCACCACCAATATCCAGGGCTGCAAGCACAGATCCCACCCTGCGCTATGGACACATGCACCACGTGAGCCCCCCCCAGAGCCCCACCTGTCAGCGGCTGCAGCAGTACTTTGGTCACAGGATCTCCGCTGTAAGACCCGTGCTCGAGCACAATCAGCTCCGACTGACACGGCTTGGGGTTTTCACAGCCTGCAACAAGATCCAGGGGTCAGCCCTGCCCAGCTCCCCGGGTTCAAGCAGGGCGTGCGTGCTGCTCACCCTCTGTCCCCTCAATGCACATCATGTGGGTCATGCCCTCCACTGTGTTCTTGCCGATGGCATAGCGGATCGTCATGTGACTCTGGTCAACGTGACCCCTCACCTACAGGAGACAAAACTGGATTGCAGGGCAAGCCCAGGCTCACTCCCTTCCACACCCCAGCTTGTACGGGTAGCGCTGAGCTCACCAGGGCCAAGTAGGCTTTGGTCACCAGGCGGTCCTTGAAGCACTTGTAGGCGCTTCCTGCCGCCGCTTTGTTGAGCGCGACGCAGAGGGCCCCGCTGGTGGAAAAGTCGAGCTGGTGGCAGAACCTGGAGCAGAGGGACGTGAGGGAGCACCGCGGCCGCTCGGCCACCGATGCACGGCCCGGCCCGCGGCTGGGGGCTCACCTGAAGCCGTAGTATGTGTCGGGGTCTGCCAGCTCGGGGAAGCGGTGCTTCAACTGGCTCTGCAGGGTCAGCGTCTCGTACCACATCTTGCTGTCGATGCGGATGTCCCAGTGCTTGTTCACCACGATGAAGTCAGGGCTCTGGTACAGGATGCAGAGGTTGTCGATGGTGCCCGGCTCCATGGCGAGCGCCCTGCGGGGACAGCGGCGGGGCTGGGGCCGGATGGGCCGGGGCTGACCGCGCATCGCAGCCCCGCATCGCTCGCTCCCGCGGCCCCGCGCAGCCCCCCCGGAGCCCCACGCCCCGGCCCCGCTCCTGGCCCACCTACGGCGCGGCCCCGGCTCCGCCGGGCGGAGCGCAGCGGCCGCAACGCGTCACCTCGGCGCCAGCCGCGGATCGCCCCGCAGCCAATCAGCGCGTCCACCGCTTGCTGACCTTCTCCTCGCATCCAATCAGCGCGCACGCAGCTTGCTGAGCCGCGCCCCGCAGCCAATCAGCGTTAGCCCTTCCGATCGGCGCGGCGGGCGGAAGCTCGGGCTCGCGGGGTGGCTCCGGTGCGCGGCGCGGCTGATGGAGAGCCCTGGGGACGAGGATGACTTCAACGAGCGGTTCGCCGCCGAGCTGGAGGTGCTGGCCGAGCTGGAAGGTGCGCGGGGGGGCCAGGCCTGTTCGATGGGAGCGGGTGGGCGCAGCCGGGGGTTGGGGTCATGCGCTGCTGCCGGGGGGAGCCACGGGGGAGGGCCGGGAGCTGTGCCGAGCGGCTCGGAGAGGAGGCGGCTCGGGGATCCCACCCGTGGCTGTAAGTGTGGAACCAGGCTCTGTTCGGTGGTGAGAACGGAAGCGCTGGGAACGAACCGGAGTGCAGGAGGTCCCATCAGGCAGCAGTGCTGTGCTGTGCGAGTGGGGAAGCACAGGGACCCAGGGAGGCTGTGGGTTCTTCTTGAAGATCTAACTATAACCCTTACCCTAAGCCCACCTGGCCCCCTGCTCTGATTGTCTCTGCTGCAGTAGGGTGGCACTGAAGGCACCCGGTGGTCCCTTCCCACCTCTGCCACCCTGCACTCCCTTCCAGATTACCCATCCCCTCCCGGCCCCAAAGTCTCCAAGTTCCGCAGCAGGAAGCAGCCACAGGAGGAGGCTGGCCTGGCTGTGGGACCCAGTGCCAGGAAGAGGAGCCAGGAATGTGCCCTGCACTCATCCCCACTGCCCTCACTGCCTGCAGAGTCCCCTGTGGCCCTCAGTAAGGTTTTGCTGCACTGGTGATGTGAGCACTCTGTGGCTCCCTGCTGCATCCCAGCTTGCTCTGGGCTTTGCTCTGTGCCGTGTCTCTCATCTTTCTCCCACCTCTGTGTCTTGCGCAGCTCCAAAGCCAAAAAGGCAGCGGCTGGAAGCTGTGAAGAAGCTGAACTTTGGTGGGAATGGTGAGCTGGACGCAGATGTCCTCCAGGATGCTGTCACGCTTGTGCCTGGCTCAGCGTCACCCCGTGGTCCCCGTGCTGCCAGGTTGGCCCTGTGTCTCTGTGTCACTGAGCTTAACATCTGCCTACCGATGCTGCGGGATCTCCATGGATGGGGTTTGATTGCTCCTTCTCTCACCCTCTGATGAAATAGCCTGGCATTTCCCAGCCCAGAGCTGGAGGTGAGCGGCCTGGGTCCCCTGCAGAGCTCACCACCCACTGAGAACCCAAAGCGTGTCCTCAAGCGCCCGCCTGTCCTGGGGGACTACATCAATGTGACATCCAGTGAGGGCACCAGGGTCTTCATGGCAGTAAAGGACGATCCCTCCCAGATAGGGATGGAGGTGAGGGGACCTCCATCCAGTTCAGGAGCTCTGATGGTACGTGAAACATGTACTGAACATCAGCACTCCTCTGTTCCTCACAGCTCTGTGATTCTGTGGGCTGGAACCGGCCACTCCATCTGCTGGGAGTCCCCTTCTCCTACCTGAAGGAACAAGTGTATGAAGAGGTATTGCTCCTTCCTGACAGCCCCTGGCCCCACTCACCCATCATCACGGGTTGGTGGGGCGTTCCTCACCCCTCTCACCCTATTTGTGCCCCAGCATCGGAGGAGAGCTGTGGAAGCATCACAGCAGTTGATGGAGATAATAAACAGGTGAGGTCTGGGCAGCTCCTGTCCTCACCACGCTCTCGGTTGTGAGATGCTGCAGTGGGTCTGGATGTGGGATCCATATCTGCCTGCAGCATTCTTGCCTGGAAGACATGGGGTGAGCTTCCAGCTCTGCCTCCTTCTGCCACATGGCTTGTGTTCACACTTTTAGCTCCTTGGAGACCGGTGATGAGGCCACAGTGCAGCCTGGGGACATGATTGAGGAGGAGCCTACTCCCCATTGCCTCTGGGTGGACAAGTTTGCTCCCCGGCGCTACATAGAGCTGCTCAGTGATGATGTGAGCTGCTGGGGTCAGCAGGGTTTGGGGGGATGTTTGCTTTATTCCTTAATGCTGTGGGTGGTTGGGTTGGGTTTGCCATTTCATCCAGCCCTTGGCCCAGAACCTTGTGAGGTTCATTGGTGATGGCTCTTATTCTTGTTTGCTGCTCAGTACACAAACCGCTGCCTGCTGAAGTGGCTGAAGCTTTGGGACACAGTGGTGTTTGGTAAGGAGAAGCCCGTGAAGAAGGCAAAGCCTGGTGCTGAGGCTCACCCCTCGTTCAAGCAGCCCAAGGAGCCGCAGAACAAGTGGAAAACAAAGGCACAGCTCACAGAGGAGATCCTGGAGGCTGAGCTGGACCAGCACAAGAGACCCAAGTACAAGGTGAGCGGGGCAGGGCACAGAGCACATCCACGTAGTGTCTCCCAGACCCCAGCACTGGAGAGGAGCAGTGTCTGTCCTTTCTCTTCCAGTACAGATCCAGGAGAAATCTTCTTCCATGTCTTCCATTTAAAAATACGCTGTGTTTTTTTATTGTTGTTTTTTGTTTAATCTTTTGTTTCAGTTGAGTAATATGTTAACCATGTGTAGCAGAAATGCTAAGTCATAGCCTGAAACAGTGATTGAGCACCTGGTGGGAAGGCAGGGCCAACCCAGGAGAGCTCAGGTGCATGCAATGTACCTGAGTGACTGGAAGGGGTAGAGCCAGGATCCACCCCCTTCCAAGGCTTCATTTAAGGGTTGGCAGTGGTGGTGAGGATATCTGTTGCTAGAAGTCCCTACCTCCCTGAGGCCCTTCAAAAGTAAGCAGCTCTTTTCCTTCATTTCTGTATCTGTGGCTTCTGCATTTGGTCTTGTTCTCGTTTGCTGTAGATGAAGGCTTTGCTACCCTGCTGTTATCATCCTATTATAGCATCACACCAGGGGAGAGGAACAGGGCCAGCCATATTAGATGGGCTGGTAGAGAAGAGAAGCCCCAGCCTGTCAGAGGTTGGACTTGACTTCATTCACTATGGACAAACATGGTATGGCTTTGGGCAAGTGCTTCTGCACTCAGAAAAGAGCAGGAATGCTGAAAGAGCAAAAGAAGCAGAGATAACAGGCCATTTTACAGCTTTGCTGCATTTGGTGAAAGATTATTAAAAAAAAAAAACAGGGAAGCAAAAATAGATACTAGGAAGTCTTGTGGGAGTATAATTCTTCAAGGGGTTTTGTGCACCTTTTTCTATTGTCCTATAAATACACAGATAGGCATGAGTGATGCCAGCTGGGACAGCTGTCACTTCTGGGAGCTCCTGCTCTATTTTTCCCTCCCATGGTGACCTTCTCCCAGCATCTCTACAACCAGGGCTAAAGGCAGAGCTGTCCTCCTGGCATTGTGGTTGCTCCATGCCTCCCCATGCCCTCTCTCCCTGCAGGTGGCCCTGCTGTGTGGTCCGCCCGGCCTGGGGAAGACAACACTGGCACATGTCATTGCACAGCATGCAGGGTATAACGTGGTGGAGATGAATGCAAGGTGAGATGAATACCAGCACGACCCTGTGAGGACGGTCACGCTGGGGTGGCACTGAGCTGAGTTGGTGTCCCACAGTGATGACCGCAGCCCGGAGACCTTCAAGACACGCATTGAAGCTGCCACCCAGATGAAGTCAGTGCTGGGTGCTGAAGAGAAACCCAACTGCCTGATCATCGATGAGATCGACGGCGCGCCCACTGTGAGTCCTCACCTGGGCTTATGTCTTTGAATCACAGAGTGGTTGGGTTGGAAGGGACCCCAAAGCCCCCCTGCCATGGGCTGTGTGCTCTTCACCAGCTCAGGTTGCCCTGGGTCTAGCTGTGGCCTGGGGCAACCACGACTCTAGGCAGCCTGTGCCTCCTCTCTATTGATGCAGCCAGGATAACTATTGGCCCATAGTTGGCTTCTCATCCATTGAACTCCCAAGTCCTACCCTGCAGGGCTGCTTCCTATGAATTCTTTTCCTGGGGTTGCCCTGGCCGAAGTGCAGCACCATGTCCTTGGCTGTGTAGAACTTCATTAAGTTCATATGGGCCCATTTCTCAAGTTTACATCTGGCCACCATTTGCTTAATTATTACTCTAAACAGCAAGCACTCGCTTCTGTCCCTTCATTTCTCCCAAGGCCTCCATCACTGTGCTGCTGAACATCATCAATAGCAAGGAACCTGAGGGTGAGGCAGCTGCAAGCGGAGGGCGACGGAGAAGGCGAGAGGGCAGCCTGCTGCTGCGGCCTGTCATCTGCATCTGCAATGACCAGTGCGTGTCAGGAGAGAAGCTGGGACACCTGCCCTAAGGGTGGCTCAGGTGTCATAGAATCTTGGAATGGTTGGGCAGGGAGGAACCTTAAAGATCATAGAGCCATAGGGTGATTGGGTTGGAAGCGACTTTATTAGAACTGTGGAACGATTGGGTTGAAGGGATCCTAAAGATCATAGGACTGTCGGGTGGTTGGCTTGGAAGGGAGTTTGTTAAAGCCATGGACTCGTTGGATTGAAATAGGCCTCGTAGATCGTAAAATCATAGAACCATAGCATGGTTGGGTTGGAAGGGACCTAGCAGCCCCCCCAGCCACAACCCTTTGCCGTAGGCTAGCTGCCCTCCCCTTTTGCCCCACTCCCTCAACCTCAGCTCAGGCTGCCCATCCATGGCCTCAGGCACCTCCAGGGACAGGGAGCCCACAGCTCTAGGCAGCAGCGCCAGCCCTTCACCACCCTCTGTCCCTGTGCCAGGTATGTCCCTGCGCTCCGACCACTGCGGCAGCAGGCATTCCTGCTCAGCTTCCCCCGGACAGCCCCGTCCCGGCTGGCCCAGCGCCTTGGGGAGGTATGGACTAGCCCCAGCACTGCCCCCTGCATGGCTGCGTGGCCAGGAGCAGTGCTCAGTTCCCTTCTCCTACAGATTGCCCAGCAGCAGGGCATGAGGGCGGACATGGGAGCACTGCTGGCACTGTGTGAGAAAACAGAGAATGACATCCGCTCATGCATCAACACCCTGCAGGTATGTGTAGTGCCAGGGGCTGGGGGGAGGCAGCACAAGTGGTTGGAAGAACTGGTATGGTTCAGCCTGGAGAAGAGAAGGCTCAGAGGAGACCTTATGGCTCTCTACGACACCCCAAAAGGAGGTTGTGGCAAGGGCTGGTTGGCCTCTTCTCCCATGTGACACCAATAGGGTTACAAGAGGGAATGGCTTTACGTAGTGCTAGGGGAGGTTCAGGTTGGATATTGGGCAACATTTCTTCTCTGAAAGAGAGCGACTGGGCACTGGCACTGCTGCCCAAGGAAAGGGTGGGATCACCATCCCGGGGAGCGTTCTGGAACTGTGGGAAATGTGGCACAGAGAGATGTGGGGAGTGAGTGAGTGTAGTGGGTTGGGTTGGTATTGGACTTGCGGATCTTAAGGGTCTTCCTCAACCACAATGATTCTGTGGTTGTATTATTTGTTTGTGTCTTGTGTTGCAGTTCCTGCACGGCCGAGGCCAGAAGGAGTTGGATGTGCGAATGGTGCAGACAATGAGGATTGGCCTGAAGGATCAGAACAAGGGACTCTTCTCCATCTGGCAGGAGATATTCCAGCTCCCACGAGTTCAGAGGTAAGAAGGGAATGAGTTGGCTGGCACATACTGCATTGTGGGCTCTTTATTCAGAAGCTGCAGCGGAAAAGCCTGAAACATCCTGGAGGCCAGGCTCTATCTCAGCAGATTTGTATGTTCCAGATGCACCTAATAATTGGTACAGGCTGCACAAGGGAGTGGTGGGGTCACCGTCCCTGTGGGTGCTCAAGAACTGTGGAGCTGTGGCACTGAGGGACATGGGTTGGTAGGGATGGGTTGGTGGTCAGACTTGGTAATCTTAGAGGGCTTTTCCAACCTTAAGCCAGCTGCCCCATACCAGCTCAGGCTGCCCAGGGCTACTAGTGCCTGGCCTTGGACACCCCTAGGGATGGGGCAGCCACAGCTATAGGCAGTCTGTGCTCACCCTGTCCCTCCTGCTCTCTGCAGGCATCACATAGGGATGGATCCCTCGCTGCCCAACCATCTGCTGGCGGATGAGGATGAACTGTCACACCTTGGTGTGAGGACAGCCCTCACTGCCTCTTCTCACCGCTTCCACCGCGTCCTTCACCTCGCCAGCTCCTCAGGGGAGCAGGAGAAGCTTGCCCAGGTTGGAAAGCTGGGCATGCGAGTTGTTTCCTTTACTGATTGGGGATGGGGTACAAGGTGCTGGGGCCAAGTTCAGTGGGATTTTCAAAATCCCACCGACTTTGATCCCACTGCCTGGCCACTTGCAGGGTCTCTATGAGAATTTCCTGAATATGAAGCTGAGGGACTCCAGTTTTGGCTCGGTGTGCCTAGCCCTGGAATGGCTGTGTTTCTCTGACATGCTGAGTAGGGCTGTGCTGCACAGGCAGAGCTTCCAGCTGATGCGCTACCTGCCCTTCCTGCCCGTGGCATTCCACCTGCTCTTTGCAGCCACCAGCATCCCACGGCTCTCTTACCCCAGCAGCCATCATGAGGTGAGTACTAGGAACATGCAGTGCTGGTGGTGCTTCATTCCTCCTGGGGATGTGGCTGAGCCATTTCTTCTCTCTCATCCTTTTCTGTAGGCCCTAGCCAAGCTGAACCACATGCAGAACCTCATGGTATCCATGGTGTCAGGGATCACACCCAGTGCCCGCAGCCGTGCTGGGCAGCAGTCTCTTGTTCTGGAGGTGCTCTGCCTGCTGCTGGATATCATTGCACCCAAGCTGCGGCCGGTGAGTGTTCCCCTGTGTTCTCTGTGAGTGGCTCCCAACTGAGGATGCGTCCCTGTTCTGTGCAGCCAGGCAGGGCTGCTATATGCAAAACTAAATCCCATATTTGGGGTTAGCATGAAATTGCAGAATTGGAGGGGAAGTGGCGCTGGGACCCCCACACATGGGGTTAGGGGCTTGGTGTGAGTGAGGACTTTGGGGCCCCATGCTGGGTGCAGTCCTGTGCCTTTGCCCCATTGTGCCTGTACCTCTGTGCGTGTCCCCCATGGGCTGCTGGAGGAGAATCCCCTGCTCTGCACCCTATTAAGTGTCCCAAATAGGAAGCAAAACTTCTCCCTGCTCTGATCTCTGTGGGTGTATAGGGAGCTAAACTTTCCTTCTTCTTACTGTGGTCCTTGTGGGTATTCGTTGTCTGCCCTCATTCACTGAGACAAGAAGCTGCTGTGGTTATCTTGATGCTGGGACACTGCTCAGGATGAGCTGTGCTCTCACCCCCTTGCTCCTCCCAGGTGAACACACAGCTCTACAGCCTGAAGGAGAAGCAGCAGCTGGCAGCACTCATCAGCACTATGCTAGCCTATAACCTCACCTACCACCAGGAGCGCCTGCCTGAGGGCCAGTATGTCTACAAGCTCGACCCGTGAGTCCCAAGGGTTGGGAGAGGGCGTTTGGATTGAAAATAACCTTCACAGAGGATTTTGGGGCTGGTTTTTTGGTTTTTTGCTTTTTTTAAAAGGAAAAGCCCTGTGCCCCCTGGGTTGGCTCAGAGCTGCTTCTTGTGTGGTGTCTCCCCTGGGTCATTGGCAGGCTGGTGCCAAGGCAGGGCTGTGTTGCTGTTAATCAAGTTGGGAGAAAGGAGGCAGCTGTCCTTGGCTCTCAGTGGGGTGGTTGTAAGCTGGCAGTGGAAGAGCTGAGGCTGACAGCAAGAAACCCGGGGTATCACAGGCCAGGAGCACCTGTGTGCTCAGTTAGCAAGGATGGGGTAGGCAGGGTGCTGTGGGTGCTGGCCCTGCTCCTGCAGGCTGCTGGGTGTTCACAGAGTGGGAGCTGCGTGGGGATGAAAATACAACTAGCAGCCTTGGGTTTATTTGCTGACTTTGTGTGTTCATAGCGTGACAGTGCCCTGCTCAACTCCTTGCTGTGCTGGACCCACAGAGCTGTACACGCTCCTGGGTTTTTGGTGACATAGCACAGACCTGACCGGAGCTGGGAGCAATGCTAATGTCTTCCTGCTACAAAGTTAATTACAAAATTAGCCTCTGTTAAATCAAGCAGCTGTATCTAATTAGAGAAGAGTGAGTTATTTTTTTTTTCCCCACAGAAACGCCCACAGGACTGCTGGGGTGGGGGCATGGCCTCCCTGTGCTGCCCACCCTGCACTGCTCAGCCCACCCCATGCTGTGTTGAGCAGAGCTGTTCTAGCAGCAACACCTCTTGTTTGCTCTGAGTTGTCACAAGTGCAAAGCCATCCGATGGCACGCTCAGCTCAGCGGAGTCTGCAGCTCATGGGAAGGGTTTCACTGCTGCTGGAGCCTGAGCTGCAGTGCTGTGACTTTGGCTTTCCCGTGGCAATCTGCTCAGCACAGAGCACTGTGCGATTTCCTGTTCCTGCACTAAAACCGAGCTGAAAAGCACATAATCTCCTCGGGATTGTCATTGAGCTGTGGGGCAGCACAGCTCTGCATGTCCTATGCTATTTGCTGGGTCTTTGCACACTGATGTTAACTGTGCTGACCTGGAGAGGGCAGCAATGGGGAAACTGAGTCATCTCCCCCATGCTGGGGCGGGGAGAGGACAGGGCTGGAAGTCAGATCTTGCTGTGTTTAAACCCCTTTGCAAAGGGATGGGGCAGCAAGTCCCACTGAGCTCAATCTGCCCTGCTGATTTGTGCGTTTGTGCCCAGTGTTGGTTCTTTGTTCACAAGGGACTGATGTTCTCCCCTCCTCCCTGCAGGAATGTGGAGGATGTGTGCAGGTTCCCTGACCTGCCAGCCCGCAAGCAGCTCACCTACCAGGCCAAGCAGCTCATTGCCCATGAGATTGAGATGGAGAAGATGCGGAGGACTGAGGCAGTCTTGCAGGCGCGGAACCTCAGCGAGGTGGGGAGGGGAAGGGAGTGGGCTGCTGGGGGGTACAGCACCTGCAGGTCCTGGCCTGGGGTGCAGGTGGGCAGTGGGATCATAAATGGGATTGTTAAGGTTGGAAAAGTCCTCTAAGATCATCGAGTCCAGCCATGAATCAAGTCCTTAGGGATGTTGAGGGGATCCTCAAAAGCAGCAGAGACCTCAAAATGAGTCTGGGGGTGGGCACAGCTGGAAGTTGCGTGGGGTTACACAGTGCCTCTGCCCGTGGATGGCAGCAGAGGTACAGCTGCAGGCTTTGTGCTCTGCACATGGAAATCCAGGATTAACCCCCCCTGTCCCTCCCCCTCACCCCACATCTGCCTGGGGCTTGCAGGGCAGCACAGCTAACCCAGAAACAGGACAAAAAGACCATTCACTCTGAGTTAAATCTCAGAAACCCTCACCTTTCTCAATCAGTGATGAGGAGGGAATTTCACTTTCCCTGCCTGTACACATCTTCCCTGGGTTGCCTGGGCTCTGAGCACCTGATGGGGCTGTGGGCATTCCTGTTCAGTGCAGGCAATGTGACCAGGTGATATTTAGAGGTTCTTTCCAACTCGGCCCATGTGGCTCTGCCTGTCCTGCCTGGTGCCAGGGGATAATTGGTCCCTGGGAGACCCTTGTATGATTCTATGATTCTTGTAGTTTCTCTGGGGACACCTGTGGCACAGAACCCTCTCTGGGGATTTCTTGTTTACATGGTGCCAACGTGCAGTCCCCATGCAGGATGCCCCAGGTGCTGCCTTGTGCTCATCTGGAGCTGAACCTGATGACAGATCCTTCCCATGTCCTTGAGGTACTGCAAACCAGATAGGTGGCAAATTATAGACTCTTAGTAAGCTTTTTATCCATAGCACACACAAAAAAGCACTTATCCGTAACACACACACACACACACACACACACACACACACACACACACTTCCGAGGGCTTTTCCCTTTCCTGGTACCTCCAGAGGCTGTGCTCAGAGCTCTTCTCCCTGCAGGAGCCAGCAGAGATGGGGGATGTGGAGATGGGGGCCGGAGGACCAGCAGCACCCCACAACCATCAGCAGCGCCTGGAGCACATCGTGAGGAGGGCAGCGGTGCAGGACAAGGTGAGGGGCTGTGACACCCCCAGGACACTCCTGCCCCATCTCCTTCCCTACCAACTTGTGCTGTTCCATTGTTCTTCCTCTCCGTTGCTGCTGTTATGGTTCTTTTTTTCTTTTCTGTTTCTGTTAATAGAAGTGTTATAAAATAGCTGACATTTGGGCACTCCTTGCAGAGAGAACTTAATTAGTGTTAGTGAGGGTGGAGTGGCCTTTACCTACCAGCAGCTCTGCAGCTGCCCTATGCCTGGAGATACTGGTGTCCTGCAGGGTGCTGTGGGCACGTGGTGCAACCCATGTCTGCAAAGTTGGGAGGAGTTTGGGTGCCTTCAGTGCAGTTCAAAGCACCCAAATCCTTTAGGGTTGCAGAGTGCCCTGCTGGAGCCAAGCCCTGTGCCACTGCCCCATGTCCTGGGCTGAACCTGGGGCTCTGCCCATCAGCAAAGCAAACATTGCAGTTTGTGTTTTCCTCCAGGTTTTTGAATGTTGTTTGCATTTTACCAAGGCCTTCCTGCAGGATTTGCATGCGGGTCCTGCCCCATGGCTTCCTCCCATCATGGGATTTTGAATGGATCAATGAGCAGCCTACTGTGGGCAAGGAGAGGCTCCTGCAGCTGCGCTCTGCCTCGCTCACTTCTCTTTGCCTATTTCTCTGTGTGCTTTGCACCCAGGCTCTATAGGGCAACCCTGACTGCTGCTTCTTCTGTTTTTTACAGCCTGAGACTGACTTCTTTGGGCGGCCAATCCCACGGCAGCAATCAGCTCCAGTCCCAGGTAGGTAGCAGAGGGATGGGGTGCCCCCTTGTACCACCCCCTACGCTGGGGTGGGGGAGCCCCACCTTCCATGCGGGGCTGTGTGGAGGGCGTGGGTGCAGCAGCATGAAGGTGCAATGGGAAAGGTCTTTGTCTCCCTGCAGAAGCTCAGCCCTCAGAGTGTGATGCCATCGAGAGCCAAATGGGCAAAGCTGTGGGGCGCAGTGATGTGTGGTTCCGCTTCAACGAGGGGGTGTCCAACGCTGTGCGGAGGAACCTCTACATCAGGGACCTGCTGTAGCAGTCAGGGGGTGACAGAGGGAATGGACGAGTTGACTTCTCCCATGGGGTGAGGGATGGTGCTGATGTGTTTGTTTTTTTTTATACGTGTTGTTTAAATAATAATAATAATAAAGTATAAAACTTAATAAAAGCAGAGCAATACGTCACGTTTATTTCATTTATAAACCCTTTGTTGGCAGATTGTGCCTGCTGTGCTGCAAAAAGCTTAGAGCCTACAGTATACAAAAAGAGTAGTGAAAAGCACTGAGAACGTTGTATAAAAGTTTTCTCCCTTTATGAGTACAGCACTTGCTCATGGGTACAGAAGGGGTAGGAGAAGAGGCAGCCCTCCCTGCCCCAGGGAATGTTTGCTGTTGCCATCTCCCGTGCATCCACCCCATGTATGCCTCCCCAGCTGCCCCTATAAAACCAAACACTTCTACTACTAAAATAATGAGATGAGATGAGGGTTGAGTGTTTCAGTTAGTCATATTAGGAAGCTAGCTAATAAAAAAGTGTACATTCAATGTTAATGCACAGCACCTGCTCTCAGAGGATGCTGCATTTCCCTTTCTCCACCCAGGGGTTGTTCTTCATCAGCTCTGGGTTCAGGAAGGGGTCTTCAGGAATGCCATCCTCTATCCACTTCACAAACCTGCAGGGAGAGCACGGCGGTCACAGAGCCTTCCTTGGCCACCCACCCCCTTCCCTCCATGGCTTTGTAGCAGTGCTCAGCCCAGTATCCACGTACTCTGCCCATCTCAGCCCCCATCACACCACCGCTCCCTGCCCTGTGCCCACTCACTCAGGTATCGTTTTGGAGGACATCTCCCGCTTGTAGGCCAGCTGGTACTTCAGGCTCTCCACCTCCTTCTTCCACTGGGGCAGGTCCCACTCATCCATGGCGCTGGGGCTCGGTCGGGGCTGGAAGGCAGAGCGTCCCCATGTTCCCCATCCCACCCATGGCCCCGAGACCTTTTGGGAAGAGTTTGGTGCCTTGGCTGGAGGTGAGGGCTGCGCTTACCATGGTGGCACAGGGACAAGTGCTTTGTGTGACATGGAGCCTGAGAGCTCACGCTAACCCTGCCCTGAGAGCCTGCATTTGCCTGCAATTTGAGTGCAAATAACAAACAGGCTGTCCAGGTGGGGGACATTGTTCTCCTGCCATGGCCCTGACTGAGGGCCAGGATGGATTTTGGCCACGCATGGCCCCACTGATGGCTCAGTCCCCACCGGTGGAGCTCTATACATGTGTGGTGGGGGTGCCTTGCAGCCCCTGGGCTGATAGATGGGACCGCAATGGGATTCCCAAGTCTCAGCCTCACTCCTGGTGGCACCAAGCATCACTCAGAGACAGCGGCCCTATGGATGTGGGGAGGGCTGGTGGGGTAGCACTGAACATCCTGCTGCACCACACGGAGAGACTGACCCACAGCGGGGTGGGATAGGGATACTGAGGCACAGCATGAGCTGTGAGCACTGCCACGACTCCAGCTCCCTTCACCCACGCAGGGATGCATGGCACAAGAGGACGGCTCCTCCTGCCCATCCCCAACTATGACCCCAGCAATGCCGGAGCTGTGCCCTCTCCACCCTCCCGTAGCCCACAGTGAAGACTAAACCGGGGCCGACCCTCCGTCCATCCCTCATCCACCCCCATCCCAGCTCAGCCCCGCGCAGGGCACAGCTCAGCAGCTCCGTGTCTCCGCAGAGCATCCCTGGGAGAAACACTCGGCACAGCCGGGAGGAGGAGGATGAACCCAGTGCCCAGCAGCATCCCTGCTCTCCGGCCTTCCCACAGCTCTCCGGGATCACAACCGTCCCCATCCCCGCTCCATCCATCCCAGTGCCACGGCTCAGCCCTCCACTTACCTCGGCTGGAAGAGGTGGCAGAGGGCGCGGGGCTGCGTCTGTCCCCGCGGCTCAGCAAGCCGGGCTGGCCTCGCCTCCTGCTAGCTCTGCCCTCACTGCTGTCAGCGAGCCCAAATCCTCTGTGTAATCTATTAATGCACGGCCGGTCCAGCTGCCTCCGACACGGCAAGAGCCGGATAATGAGAGCGTCCTCCCCCCTCCGCAGCTCCCGGGGGATTTGGCTCCGCTGGAACGTGAGCACCGCGGGGATGGAGAGGCAGCGTGTTGGTACCGGGGCTGCGGAGGCCGTATTGCCGAAATGGGGCTGTTAGGGGCGGGTGGGTCTCTTGGGGACGCGTGGAGAAAAGTGCTGGGACACAGCGGCACAGCAGGAGGGCTGCTCCTGTCTGCATCCCCACCACCAGCCCTTCCTGCATCCCTGCAATCACATCCCTGCCTAGATCTGATTTGTGTCCCTGCCACATCCCTGCCTGCATCCGAGCTCATGTCCCTGCCCATGTTCCTGTCCAAGCTTTCCAAGGTGCCACCAGAAGGACCCCCCACCCCACCAACTTCCAGCCCCTCACCGTGGCTTTACCCCCGTGCTGCTCCCGGTTTCCTTGTTTTTCCTGCTCTCCTGGTGCTGGCAGGGAGCTGCAGGTGTTCACGAGGGGGTTGTAGGGATAGAGGGGGGGGATGGGGTTATTACAGAAGAAAGACAACTTCGAAAGTTGAGTGGTTAGAAACCAAATATTTGGTGAGGATGAAGGGGCCAAGCCCTGCCCCAGCCCCTGTGTGGGCAGCGTGTTGTACCCACGCTGGGCTGTTTGCCCTCTACACTGCCTTGCAAGCAGGTTTTTTGCCATATGGTGCTCCAAGCACTAAGCTGAGCTCCTCCCCATCACAGCACTTACTCCTTCCCCCAGCAGTGCTGGCTTTGCCCCATTCTACCCCAAAAAGCCAAACCTGGTGTTGCCACATCAAGGGGTTCCCAGTGAGTTGGAGCTCAGGGAATGAATCCTGCCTCCTGCCCTCCTGCCCTGAGAGCTTGGTGAAAAGGTGAAATAAAAACATTACATATGCAAAAATAACATAGGTAAACTGTGTTGCATCATGGAATATCACAAATTAGAAGGGATACATAAGAATCATCGAAGCTAAATTGTAGTATAGTAAGATAATAAACCCCTAATACAATGCAATGCATATATATTTTATGTATGTTTTACACTTTAAATATAACTGACAAAATAAGTAATACAGCATAACATACAGAACATGTGATATGTTAGAGACGCTTTCGCCAGGTTTGGTTGGGCACAGCTACTGCAAAGTCAAGAGCTAATCTTCAGAGAAAGGCATTTTCTCATCCATAAAAGATTACACCATTAGCTATAGCATAATCCTCACTACAAGGACTTTACTCTTTGCTGACATCTCTATTTATATGTCTATATCTAACCTATGTCTGTGCAGACACTGCCCCATCCCATATCCGCGGTCGCCTTCCACCCCAATCAATGGCGCTGCTGTGTGCCTAATGGGCTCCTGCCGCCCTCTGCCTGCCACGGGGCTGGGATGCAGCCAGGGATCAATGGGGCGATGCTGAGCTGGCAGCACCTCACTTGGAGGCAATGGCACCGCTGCATAGGGCCCCATGGGGCTGGTCTCTTTTGGGAACATGCTCCTATAGGCCATTGGCCACCCATTAACGAGGCCAGCGATACTGCACGCTGCCCCGCAGCTTATCTCGCTGTTGACATCAATGGTAATCTCCCAGCACTGCCTCCAAACAATCATGGGAAAGGCTGGGCTTTAGCAATAAAACCACACTGAAGAAGGCTGATTGGATTTCTGCGGATTTTCTGCAATCTGACTGCAGCGGGGCCAGGCACAGCCACCAGAACCCAGCACAGCAAATTTCACAGCCACCAGCTCCAAGGCAATGGTGTCCCAAGGCCCTTCTTCTATGGACAAAGCAGCCTCGGTGCTCTTGGCAGAATTTGGGCAGTGCCACGTGCACCAAATCCCCCACTGGGGCCACGGGGGGACCTGCACAGCAGATTGCAGGGCCGCATTAGTTACCCCGCCTGGCTTTGTAGATTAAAGAATTATGAACTCCCAAAGTTTTGCAATATTAATGATTGTAGCCATCTGTTAATCTGGCAGCCAGAAACAAGCCGGGTTGTGCTTTGCTCAGTCCAGTTATTAAAACGTGGTATTTTTGGTGTGGTGGGCAGCTGGGAGAGCTGCTCCTTGGGGCTGGCCCAGCAGTGAGCTGCGTCCTGCTCTTATCACTGCTCTGGGGGCACCTATGGGCAGTGCCAGCGCTGGTTGATGCACAGTGAAGCACACCAAGAATAGCATTTTATGGTGAGAGACCCCAAAAGCACCAACCTGCAGCCCCCATCCGCCCCTGGAAGCACAGCTGCTAATTAAAGCTCTCTGTGGAAAGGCATTTTAGATAAATCAGTTCTCCAGTACACACTCTGAAGGGACAAACTCATTTAGCAGGTTAATTAGCGTCCTTGGCAGAAACGATATCAGCTCTGTCCCAGCCCACAGGGCAGTGTCAGTGCTGGGAAGCTTTCCTATAAAAACCCACCTGTGCCTGCGTGGCTGAGGGGCTCCTCATTCTGCACTTGAAAGGATGGAGGCATAGTTCATATCTATACAGATCCAGGACGATCTCAGCCACGTTGGGATAGGCAGCACTTGTGCACCTTAAACAGAGTTGAAAGAGCTCCGTGACGCACAGCAGGTGGGCTTTCTCCTTACACATCACCCCAAGAAGTCCCCATTCATCCCACAACCACTCAGTTCACTAGCTATGCATCCCAAAACCACCTGGATCCCCCACAATATCAGGCTATGGGATGGATCCCCCACAGTATCAGGCTATGGGATGGATCCCCCCTACTATCAGGTTATGGGATGGCTGGATCACCCAATGATGCACATACCCGACTCAGTCTGCTCATCACAGCCAGGCACTCCTGGTCCACACGCGCATTACCTTCCTGGGTTGGACAACAGCATTCCTATTGCACACTTCTAGAATCCCACTTTCAGCTTAAATTTTTTTGGTCAATACATGCACCCACTTGCAAATGTTCTGTTTGCTGTTTGGCACACGCTTGCAAAAAACAGAGTTCTGTTTGCTAAATACAATATCTGGATCAGGCAGCTGTAGATGCACATTTTCTACTTCAAACTACGTCCTTCAATTTTTAATGAGTTCTGTTCTTCTCTATTATACTTGGAGCAAAGCAGGAAAAAAAAAATAATAGAAAAGATCAGCCTTCAATTTACCTTTGGGTTTTTACACTGGCTGTAGTCCCAGGGCACCAGCACGATGTTTTCTGCTGCAGCTGATGAAGCGTGGGGTTGGACAGGCAGGGACAGGTATCACAAAGCCAAGTGCTAAGTTTTAGAAAACATCATTTTCTCATACATAAAAGACCATATCAGTATCTATAGTATAATCCTCACTATAAGGGCTTCACTCATTGCTGCTGTAATTCATTAAAATTCAGCAGCAGATAAATAATGAATAGCCATGCTATTTACTTACTGCAACACAAGCAGTTCTTGCATTTCCCCGTGATGGTGAATCCAAACCAAAGGGTAACAGAGCACAGTGCCCTCAATTGCTCCCAGCTCCATGCTGGGCACCCGGGGGGATGGCACCAAGGAGCCCATGCAGCTCAATACACAATGGAAAACCCAACCCAACAACAAAACCATAGACCAGGCATCATTTATTAAATCTTTTTTTTTTTTATTAAACCCTTTTTCCTTTTAGATGCATGTACACTTTCTGTAGAAAAGCTGGACAATAACTTAACTGAGTTTGGACAGAATATATCAACATGTTCAAAAGTCTTACCCTGCCTTCCAAACCACAGCACACACGTATCATGTTGGGGCAAAGAAGAGCACAACTGGGCAAGAAATACTTCCCTATTTCTACTTCCACAATTCCCAAAAAAGTCAGCTCTTACTATTATAATACTTGAAATAACACAGAGCCTTCAGCACCAGTTTAAGTCACCCATTGTAGAACGTTTAAGAAAGCCTACAATTGGAATGCCTTGAAAAAAATAGATTTTTTTATATACAAACAAAACAAGCTACTGCTTTCTTCATTCTGATTTCTTAGAGTAAGAAAGCTTGAGGCCAAACAATACTAATTGGAGTGATTTATTTTTATAATTATACACTATACAAACACAAGGAGTGCAAACAGCATCCTAATTTACACTGCTGTACACCTTTGGAGAGGCAGTTTTCCAAATTTAAGCAGCTTGTCTAACTGCTTTCTTAGCAGTTCTGTTGGCTTTCCACTCAGAAAACACCTGTGCAACTCGTAAGCGAAGGACTTTTGATGCTTTCCACTTTGTTTCTCTCCCCTCGTTCCTCTTGCCATTGCTGTCTCTGGTGAGCACTTCTCTATAGATCAGCTTTTCTTAAGATGTGAAGCTCCTGTCTCTAAACGACAGCTTAATACATGTGCCTGTAAAAAGGAAGTTTCCAGAACACACCTACCAGGATACAAATGCTGTTCACCATCTAGATCTGAGATTTTATTATCACACTTGGTCTGAAGTCAGTTTTTAGGTGTTCATTTCAAGCAAGGGAAGAGATGACAACCAAAACAGAACACAAAAGACTCCAGGAAGAGATGTGTTGGACCAAGGCAAGTTGAAAAATACGCTTGAAAATTTGGCCAGATCACAATTTTTCAAGAACATCCATGAACTTTGAGACTTCATGATGAGTTGTGGCACCAAGGGGCAGCTGCATTAACCTCTGAACAGAGGAGGAAGAAAGAGATTAATACACATCAGTAACTTGTCATTTTTACAATGAGCAATACTACTAATTATTTCCAACATGTATCAAGTATTAACCATCACTTATCAAATCATCTCATATCAATATATTTCTCAAAAGTGATGTATTTGTCATTTACACACTCTTTTGCTTAGTTCTAGAACACAGAGATACTTACTGCATTGTGAAAGAAGTTGTAAAGGTGCTTTGCCCATGGACATCTGAAAAACAGTTTAAGAAAGTTCTCAACCCATTTTCTTACAGGGACAAATCTGCTCCCAGTTTCACCCACCCCAACTACTCCACTCAGCTTCCAAATACAGATGAATTTAGCATCAGATACACAGTTTAAAAAAAAAAAACAAAACACAAAGGCAGACCATAATAAAAAGGATCCAATCAGATCCTGTCCTTGAATGCTGCTAGAGATGCAAAAAGGCATTTATTAGAGTTGTAAATTGGTTCAGTAGAACTCAACTCAAAGAACTGAGCGAGATCAGGAATTTTATTTCCTGAAATACACACAACAAAGGCTGGTGAGAAGAGAAACACAAGCATTTTGCAAGGAAGGTTAACTCATGTCTATGGTTTCTACTTAGGACAGTTACAAAGAAGTGAATTCTCTGCTGCTACGTGTGAGCTAAAAGTGCCAGAGGCTAAGGAGCCATTACCATACTAAGCCATACTAAGGAGCAATTACTGCCTTCTGGTATCTAACCCTTGAGTCACTGCATTTTAAGACTATCATGCCAATACATTTGTGTCTCTTACTTTACAGTGTACGATCCTTTACAGCCTAGAAGAGAAGGGAGCAAGGACTGCACTTCGGATCAGCCAGCAGTCTGAAGCGACGCGTCAAGAGTCACAGAATCACCAAGGTTGGAAAAGACCTCCAAGATCATCCAACCAGTGTGTTGCTATCATTGGCAACCTAAATACTGTACTCAGATCTCAGAACTCCGTTTTCTACTCTGTGCTGCTGTAATGCAAGTGGTCCCCCTGACAAGCACAGCCTTAACCACGTCCTCAGTCTGTGTCAGCACGCAGATGTTCCTGAATCTTCGGTTGAATGTGGGGATCTATTTTCTCACCACTACATGAAGCATTTCTTACAAGTTTAGAGGACATTTTGTTACCATCAGTATACCCAGCGTACTCTGATAAGTACACAACAATACTCTGTGCTTTTCATAGCACAAGACTCTGGGAAGTCAGAAGGCCATTTGGTTGATCAGGAACACAGAGCAATTGCAGATCTTTTCAACTCATCACATTTGATATCTTTACTGTTGCTTATAATAAGGAAGTCCATGAAATAGGAGTGAATTGTGAGTGCAGCTTGTTAATTATGAAGGAAACTACTAGCACTGTTGCAACATACAGTGATTGACTATTTGGCTATGATAAAGATTAACACTTACACGTGCAAGTTCTCTGTAATTATATCCAGAGCCAACACACCAATGGATTGCAGTATCCTGTTTCTGCAAGTCAGGAACAGGCAAACAAATTCACCCACGTACTGGGGACCAAGGTTTTGCCATCTAAGTGATATAAAACCAGAAAACAGAAAGCATCAGTTCAGCAGCAGAGACAAATGGCAATATCTGTGTAGCTTACCTCCTGACACCGCTTCCTCACTCTTCAGTCTGCTCTAAAAGTAGGGGCATTTAATTTTAGGAATTCAGATTCACAGTCCCCCCTCTGATTAGAGGGACATAGCAATGCCATGATCACATATCCTTCAGATCATCACAGTTATTTCAGACATGCCCAGCCAATAATGCATTGCTGCACAAGAAATACTAGGGCCTCACAGCTACCTGAATACAGAACTGAGTCAGATCAGTGGCCCCATCCAGTTCAGTGTCCTGGCTCTGTGACAAGTATATTTGTTTTGGCCTTCTGCAAACCAGACACATGAAAGGAGGATGCCCTATATGCCCTCTGTCTGAAGGAATGGTTGCTGAGGAGCAGTGCTAGCTCATATAGATCTGAAGGAAATCATTTTCTAGATACACTCATCTTCAAGAGCTCTTCAGCCTCCTCAGGTCTGGAGTGCTGTTTTTATGCTAGCTGTACTGTACAATCTTCCAGCAATGTTCCTGCTCTTCAATCTATATATACCTTTCATTTTCACAGCATCCTCTGTCAACCAAATTCACAGCTCCAAGTAATACAACCTTAATCCATTTTGGTTTTGCCACATTAGATTTCCTTTAAGACTCTTGCTTTAGAGGAAACCACAAACAATTATTCCCTGGTCACCATCAGCACATCCTGTGAGATTCTGCAGACCACTGCCACAGCCCCAGGCTGGGATACCCAAGCCATGTCAACCAGTTCCTCACAGGGATCAACCCATGTTTCAAGAACCACCACCAGGATCACACACAACATTTACATGAACTATGCACCTGCTTCCCCCCCCCTCCCCCATTACTTTCTTATTGGCTCCTAGCATTTTCTTCACATTATTACCCGAAGCACTGGGCTGGTCATTTTCAAAGAGCTAAAGCTTGCATCTTTGCTAAATGTTCCTGCTGTGAGCCTGCTGTCAAATGTTTCCAAAAACAGACAGACAGATTTCAGGAAGTGTTTACTCACAGTTTCAGCATTGTTGCTTTCTGACGATTCAGATCTCTCAAAATCAGATCGACAACGCCATGAAGGATGTGCTTATCATAGGAAAGATGATTCAGTAACAGCCTCAGAGCCCAGAAGTTGTTCTAGGAAGAGACAAAATAAGGCCACTAATTCAACTTAATTCACAATTGTTTCTTAAACAAAACAAAACCCTAAAAATAACAGAAGAAATTAAAGGCCAGTAAAGCTTCTAACTAGGCTAAATGCATGCAAGAATCTCCAAGTAGGCGTTACATTCATTTTAAATATAATCCACTTTAATCTCTTCAAACTGAAGTCCATCTCCAGGACTCACCCCAAATGCCAGGAATATCTCTAGGAAGGAAGTTAAGTATGGGAGTTCACAGATAACCATCTGTTGTACTGCTTGCACTGCAAGAATAAGACAAGCCTCCTGGTGCAACTGCAGGAAGAGATATAAAAAAAGAAGAGATTTATATTTAAAAGTCCCCTTTCCCACTACTTGTATATTGCCTCCAGTCCAATCAGCAGTAAGCTACTACCACTCCAGTCACATCTGCTGGATGACAGATACTACATTCAGAAGAATCTTACAAAGGCTGAAGGAAGGGCGAATAGAACAGATACTTCTACTTATATAGTGTGTTTCATCTGAGGATCTCAAAGTCCACCTAGAAATATGAGGTCTCTCACCAGACAGAAGCAGAAGAATTAGTGGGACAAAATGTCTGGTCCAGGAGTTGCATACTGCAAGGTAAAGCTAAACGTAGTGCCCACAGAAGAACTGGGAAGAGAATGAAATTGTTAAATATAATCACCTACCTAAGCAGCAAACTATTTGCCTCAAAACACCCTTAAACATGCTCCATCATTCACAACAAGATGAGAAATCCCAGGCTATTCTGAGTTTTGAGACAAAGGCTGTCAGTCTCAAAGGACAGCCTCCCATCTGAACCAAACACAAGATTACTCTGAGAAGTTACTACAGAATCACTGATAACTAACCGTCCCACTTTAGGAGGTACATAAATTCGGACAGTGATGAATTAAAACTTTTGGATGGATTGCAGATAGTGCCAGTTCTGAATACAAAAAGCCAGTCAGGGTCTGTTCAGATAACAGCTCTGACCTTTAGATTGTGCCAAGACCAGTCCTACGCCACTCCCCCAGAACTTCAAACCTTATCTCAGAAGCTCTTTACGATAATCCAGGTGTTCTCAATACTGCAGTATCTTCAGGTACCTTACAATAAAACAGTCAATTCCCTTGTTGACAGATGCACACTTACCTGGGAGAAAATACCAGGTGGGAAAGAAACGTTAAGTTTTGCCTTCAGTTCCTGGAAGAGACCATCACTGGCAACCAGCACCCCCTGCAACAGGAGTGACCAGTCAGAAGGAAGAGAAAGGGTGCCTTCACAGGCATCAAACCACACCCAGCATCTTATCTATTACTTCAGAGTGCTTTTACTTACTTTTCAGTGTCTTTACGAGTGAGGTTGATTGTTCATCATACTCAGAGAAAGCTGAATTTCTACAGCACTAACTAAACAATGTCATACAACCTCTTAATTTTAATCCACTGTGCTTAGCAGACATTTATTTCTGTTCTTGTGGAAAAAAAAAAAAGATCCAGGCACTGTCTCTTAGAGCTATTTTAACACATTTAAATTTCTTTCCTATACATTGAGCTGTTACATGATTCATCTCAATATTAAACAATACAGAACAGGTATCTGGCACTGAGCTGCAAGCAGAGTTAATCTATTCATTGTTGCACTTGCCACTCACAAATAACAACTTCTTGTCAAGTATTTCACTTGCACATACTGTAAGAATTTGTGATGAGGTAAAGTCAGCCTTAATATTTAACTGAACAAGCTGACGTCCACACGGAATGAAGCACAGCATAAAACCATACAACAGATTCTTCCATCTCAGAGCACAGCAGCAGTTATTTATTACCTGCTGAAATGTAACTGGGGGCTCTTTCACTGTCAGAGGGCGAAGGCGCCCATTTCTTTCCAGGAAACAGCTACTGCCCATAATCATGATGAAGGAACCCCAGCATTTAGGCTGAAATACAACAGAAAATTTGTTTTACGGGATCAAATACATCTTTAGCAACTTTTAATGATCAAAGTAAGTCTCCTTGATATGCATTCTCTTCCTTCTAGCCCCTCTAACAGAACTCCCAGACATGTCTACACAAATCACAGGTTAATGTTTGATCTGTCATCTTGAGAAACAGCCATTTTGCCTCACCTGTAGAGACGAGGCTTTTTTCCACCCCTTTTAATTCTAAGGAGTATGAACAGAAACAACAGACCTGCTGCTGGTGTAACCATTACAGCTCCACTGAAAAGATGACACTAGCATAACTTAATAGAGAAAATTCCTCCTGAACAGCTGAGCAGTAAGAACATATCGTTCAACATATATATGGCAAATTTTCTCTTCATTCCATCATTGCTATGGTACGCTGCTAAATTCACTGAAGCTACAAGAGCTGCATACAAGCAGGATTTGTCATAGTTTTATCAGTAAAGCTCCAGCTGAGTCAATGGATCACTCACAACTTGACACGTTTTGTGAGAGCACAGAAATGCTATCTGAGGAAAACATTTGCAGACTTATTTCCACCACGTCCCCAAACCAATCCTGCAGTACAGAAAAGCTTCACAGAGGTCTGAACTACTCAGAGGATTCTGGCAGTAAATCCTTTCATTAGATAAGCAACTGGACAAAGCAGGTAAGGTACAAAACCACTGAACAGGCCATATAAGTAGTTCTAACACGGACTCACATTTCTGTACAGTGACAGATTGCTGTAAAGGAGTTTGAATGCCTGCTTGATCAGAACACCATCTTTCATTGGAGACCCTGCGAGAAGAAAAAAATTAAGATGCATCTTTTATTCCTTGAGTAACCACAGAGTATGAACAGACTCAAAATACTGCTGAAGACACACTTCTACAGAAACCTAGAGGAAAAACAAGCATCTACAGCTATTTTACTATATTTTACAGTAGTTTTTCTATTCGGAACCTCCATCAACTGTGAAATGCTGTTCTGGAAAGCTGTAAAAAAACTTGAGTACAGTTTAGACAAAACCATCACAGCAGGTGACCCCTAACAAAGTCTTATTATGCTAATTGGACTACAGTATCCCATGCTTCTACGAACTCTAATAACTGAACATCTCCAAAATCAACCTTTCACTTCAGAGTGCATTTGACAAGTAGATCCAGAGGTTGGTGGCCCTGCCTGTGGCAGGGAGTTTGGAACTTGTTGATCCCTTCCAACCCAAGCCATTCTGTGATTCAATATACAGGTATATACAATACAAAATATATTCAGAGACCCCTTCCATCTGAAAACTTTCACTCTCGAGATACAACACATCACAGTGCTGAGCTATGCACTGCCATTTGTAATGCTATGATATAATGCAGAGCTTTTTGTTTTCTTTTAATGGGCTTTTCTCAGCAAAAGAACTTCACAACTGACAAAAGGCAACGTTCTCTGTGCACTGTGCTACACACGCTCAAATATAAAGACACTCTACCTGCTTAATGACCTGCACTGTGCTTTAGTCCAGACAACTTACATTTGGATTCAGAGCCTCCCCCAAACATTTCTGAATTTAAAGAGCTGCAATTAAATAAGATCCTAAACATATAAGAGGAAAAAAAAAATATAATAATAAAAGTCACTTGCCAACTGTAACCCAGGGCCCAGGGTCCTGAATATCCTTCCCAGCAGGGACACTGCCTGTCCTGAATATCTTCAGGTAGACCTCAAACTGAAGAGGAGTTAGTCGGCATGCAGTGCAGCACGCAAGGCTATTGATGGGAAACAACAGTGAATGTGTAGCATCAGTGAAGTCTCCAGTTTTACACAAATAGAATGGGATTTTATCTCGAAGGTCTCTTAGCCTGGAAAGAAGAAATAAATGAGCACCTGATTTTTGTTCATTCAGAAGCTTTACAACATGTATGCATACACCCAGTTAAGTCTGACAGCTAAGAAGTTACATCCAATAAGGCAGAACTGAGCTGCAGTGCTGTATTACTTTCACTTGGCAAACAGCTTTCAAAATCCTACTGCCTTTCATTCTGTTTGATTAGATGTAGAAAAAGAGACTGGGACACAATTTGAGGGCAATGAAACAAACAAAAGCCATTTACCCTTTGGTGTCACTGCATTTCACAGCTCTCAGGTAGCGAACAACTTCTTTATAGCTGGAGAAAGCGGAAGAGAAAAGAAGTGTTACGCTGTACACAACAGGTCAATGACTAGTCAGTTACTCAGTTACTACAGTTAATGAAGCAAAACAGCAGTCCTTGTCACATAAAAGCACTGTGAAAAAGGACAGCACAACTGGCAGAAAGAGACTGCTGAAAGCTTCAAAAGCCACTTCTGAATACAGCAGATATCTAAATTAATCCACAGATTATCTCTGTGCACTAGGAACAAATAAAAGCAGGCTAAGAAAAGACAAGTCTGTAAGAGGACTAAAGATCGCTTACTTTATTTTTAAAACTGTCCTCCAAATTGTCAGTGTTTGATGAACTGATTTTGTTTTTAAACATCAAATTCCAAAAGCCACTGAGATTACTGAAACAAAACAATTACCTGATTCTGATTCTAACAGCTTCAAAAAGCACTGGCCTTGCTAATAAGTAATGGCAACGAACAGCTTCAAATATACCCTCTTTTGTATATTTCCCCATAATGCAAAATTCTTGCAGAGGTTAGGAAAGCACTGCATGGCAATTAGTAGCATGAACAAATACAAAAGTTGGGTTTTGAAAATGGAAAAAACAAAGCAAGCCCAAACCGATCGTACTTTTTATTTTCAACTAGTTTCTCCACTCGAGCCTCTATGACAGGAAGCACTTCCCACAGAAATGTCTTCCTTCCCTTCTGTGTCCTTTGCCCTGTGGTGTTCTGTCCTTTCAAAACCGTGGTCAGTAACACATGATCCCAAGGCACGACATTCAAGCTGGAAGCACAAGAATGAGGAAATGCTGAGGACTCTGCTGGTATGCACAATGCGTTTCAATGAAGTGACACTAAGACTTATTCATAAAACATTCTGAAGTTCACAGTTCAATTTCAGGGAAAGAAAATAGAAGGATTTATACAAACAAGAGCTTAGCCACAACATCAGTTTCTCACTATGCTAAGGGTGGGACACAAAGCAGAGAGTACTGAAGCCTTCCATTGAACACCTTCAGCAAAAATCAGTGAAAGAACCATTCCCTAAGTCAGTTTATAAATTAGCCAAAGGCATAAAACCAGACTCCATAAACAAAGAACATACCTATTGGAGAAGGCAAAACAGTGACATGGAAGCGAGATGGACTGAAAAAAATTAACAAATTTCTCATATAAACTTTTTGGGAAGTCACACAACACCAGCATCTTCTGAAGTCGTGTTGTGATCCTGTGTTTTAAAAAGAAAAGCAAAAGCAAAAATAAAAATCTGCTACCTTTAAGTGAAATAACACTCAGATTTTTGAGAAAATCCTGTGCAAAACTGCTCTGCAGAGATTACATACAGATTTCTTTGGTTAAGCTTCAGAGAGTCTGGGTTTATCTTCAAGTTCGTGCTTTAATATTTGTAGCCAATACAGGTATTAACTCTATGTAATTATTTTCATATTTCATTGTCAGTGAAACTGAGCATTCTGTGGTCTCAGGCTTTAAAGATGATCCCCTCCAAGTATGTGAGAAGCACTGAAGCAACACACTGTGAGCTCAGTAAGGAAGCTGCCTGACCCAAGTCAGCGAAACCGTTGTCTTAACTGAAAACTGGAGAGAACACACTAAGGTAAAGAAGAGCTCAATTATTTTGAAAGTGGGGGGGAAGGCAAAAAAAATAAATAAAAAATACCCATTACTGTTCTTTTAAAGTAAAAAAATTAATAAATTCAAGAATAGTCGTATAAAATGAAAACTGATACAGGATTTAGGTTATGCCTGTCACAGAGGTGAGAACATTAATTGTTTTTGAGTGCTCCTAAAAAAAATTAATTCTTAATTCATTAACCTTCTGTTGCAAGCAAATTTCAGGTTAAAGGTGAAAAGCTAAAACGAGAAATGAATTAAGCCAAGTGAGCTGGGTGTCCTCATTCATTATCCTCTAGGGGAACTTCACTATGTTACATCCCTGACTGCTCCATCCCAGAGGAGGACTGCAAGGCTGCTGTTTTGACTCTGAACAGGTGCTATTTATTGTTAGGCTTACTAACCACAAGTAGCTACCCAACACCATCTTCTGGTCTGGCCTAAAAGAGCATTCCTGGACTCAAAGTACTTCATCATCTTGGCTTTGAGATTTCCCCCCCCACTGTGGGAAGGCTGACTGCTTATGTGGCTGTCAAACAAGGCAGATGTGGCTCTTGTCCTTCACAAAAAGGGAGAAATTCACAACTGAGCTGCTAAACAATCTATTTGTACTATCTGCAGCAAACAGGTACAGAATACAATAGTTTGCTGAGGTCTCTGCTTACCAAGCTGACTGGTACACACTCTTGTTTGTAACCTTGTCCGTCCTTACCCACCTGCAGCCTACACATGCAGGCAGCTGGCTCTCTCTGCTCTGCTCAGAGTCTAATAGAACACAGCAAGGTCCTGCTGCCTGATGCTACAGAATGAACGGAGTAAATACACTTATTTTAGAGCTCTGCAAGTTCATTTTTGTTTCTTTTAAGAGCTAAAACATTCATTTTTCCTTTATGCCTTTGAATAGAAGCCCTTTTAAGTGTGCTTCAAGTGTAGTCACAAAGTTTGCATCCAGCAACCATCTCTTACCATTATGTAATAAGTCAAGTCTTACCTTTGCAACAAACAAGGGACAGCAAGCTTTAGTGAAGCAGTATGACCAAGGTTCTGCCAGCTTCTGTGGGGGGACAGGAGAAAGAAAAGCAGTTTTATTTCCTTGTGAGAAGAAAATAAAGATTAAGCACTAACTGTGGAACTGGATACTCACATAGCAGGGTCTTTATGAAGGGTTATCTCTCTAGCTGCTCCCAGAAGCATGACAGCAGCAGCTTTAGGACTCTCTCTTTCAGCCTGATTTAAAAATCTTGTTACCAGTGCATAAACTCCAGAATACCTGAGAAAGTTAAGTAGTCCATGAGATAAAGCATCTGCAGTGACATACTCCATGAACAAATGGTAATGATGACCACTCTAGTTTGAAAGCAAACTGATTCACCTTTCCCTGAAAAGAATCTGTGAAACAGGAAGATGGCATTTGCACAGGCATTACTTTCAGAATTTTAAGAGCACACACCATCAAGTAAAAGCCAAACTCAGTTCTAACAAATCAGTAAAAACACAGGGGTTTGTTTCATGCTTTTCCAAGCTGCTGTAACCAGGAATGCTACCATCTTAGCACAGCACAACAGGTATCTTTTAAGATGTATTTAGGACGATTCTTAAAATACATCCAAGTTAAATTCAGTTCAATTGCTCACTGATCAATTAAGATCCCTCCATTATGCTGCTGTTTCAGGTGCCACGAAACTGCTTATGTTACTTAAGGAAAGAAAACCTGCAGCGACCAACATGCACTGCTAATTCTGTCATCACTTACTTGTATACAATCTCTGTGCTGCGTGATCTGCAGACACCACACTGGCCAGGAGGCAGCTTTGAGACACAAAAGCATTCTTGCTCTGTGGGAGCTATTCTCACTCCAATTAAATACTTATTATATTCCACAGAAAGCTCCTGGATAAAGCTTATTAGAAGGTTTCCTAAGAGGACAGAGAGGTGGAGATGTGAAACTTTCAGCGCAAAAAAATTACTTCAAAACCAAAATAAAGACATTCATAGGTAAAATATTTGATAAATCACTTGCACCCAATCTTAAGAGCCAGGCATAATTTGTTGCTTCTTCCAAGGGGAAGAAAGCAGGACACAAGTGTGGAACTGCAGACCTGTCTGTTCTGAGTACAGCCCAGAGGACAGCAGACCTGAGCTGCTACCTAAATAACTCACCAAAGCTTTACAAGGACAGTTGTGGTCCAGACAAGCTGTCCTTGTAGATTACAAGTAGAGCCACAGACCAGGTAGCCACAGTGAGCCAAAGGTCTGCCAGGACAGAATGAGAACCCTTGCTTACCACCATGCCGAAGGTCTGCATCTATGTCTGTGAGCTCCAAATTGAACATGACAAGAACGCCAGCCAAGGCAAAATCACGCCGTTCTTTCCAGAATTTGCTTTTGTTATGTGCATTGCAGTGACAGAGGGAAGAAGTTGTCCAATTCTGGCACTGTTTCATAACAAGGGAAAGACAGAGAAAAGCATTTTATTGTCCCCAAAGTTCAGCAAATCAAAAGTTAGTTCCTCTCTACAAGTAAAGGACTGGAATTCATTGTATGCCTTGCTTCTGTGGTTTTACCTGGCTTTGTAATTTGACAGGTGAGGCAAGAGGACAACGTGGCAATGCCTTTCTACCATAACTTAAAAAGAACAACAATAATAATAATAAAAAAGACTTCCTCCTCCCCTCCCCAGTAATTTACTCTAATTCCTGAATACTTATGGAGACACTTAGGTTGACATCTTCCTCACAGAATACACTATGAATAATCAAAGCTTTGTTTCTGAACGCTCACCCCAACTTTACTCACAGTTCAAAGTTTTCAGAATTCTAAAAAACAACAACTAAAAAAACCTACAAAAAAATAAACCTCCAATCAAACAACGAAGCAAACAATCTTCCCCTCCTCTCAAAGCAAAACCAAAACCAAAACCCACCAACCAACACATCCCTCCCCACACCTCATCCCTCCCCTACTTAGGGTTAGGAAAATCTAGAAATTCAATATTTGCCTAGTGCAGTGAGAAACAACCTGATTTAGTAATTACATTCCATGAAGTCCCAGGCAAACGGGATGCACATGTGTTTATATCAAGTGAATATCCTACAATACTGTACTACTGGAAATAAACCTAGATGGTGACCATACTTAACGCTGTGAAGCTGATGGATAGAAGCATTTAGAGTAGGAGCTATTCAAATAATCAAACTCTACATAGCATTTATTGTTTCAGTGTGCATAAGAGTGATTTCTTTTATAGACAGTTAAAGAATTCAGTTTACTCAAATTTGAGCATTTCTTGATTACAGCTCATCCTTACCTCAGAAGCCAGCTTATCACAAATGTAGCAGTAGCACTGACTACAAAAATCAGCATTTTTTCCAAGGGGTGAGCACGTTTCACATTCCATTCGTCTACAGAATTGAAAAACAGAGCATTATTTACAAAGCAGTTTGTGCACTTACCCAACTCTACTTACACTTTCAGCTGTTAAGAGTTTTAACAAGCCTACATGACTATATGTGGGAAAGGAAACCTCCACATTAGCCTCCACATCATTGAACGTACTCAAATGAGTGTGATGTACAGTCATATCTTGCATGGGGCATCACATTTGCTTGTTTACAGAAAGTAACCACTAGTTCACACTCCTCATCCACAATCTCTTCACATTTCTTCTCTTCCAGGGCAGTCTTCACTGTATAGAAGAGAAAACAGTCTGACTCAGTATGAAAAGCCTACAACGTCCTTACAAAAATCAACCAGCTACTGATACTTATTCTTTAAAACACTTTAAGGCACAAGCTTTCTTATCATTTCATCTGGTGCAAATAAGAAAGATACACTGGCTTGGAACAAAAGATTCCTACACAGTCAAAAGGCATGTAATAACAAAAAGATCTGGTCACCACTGAAAATGGCTCAGAGAAGTTACTGATATTTTAAAACTACCCAGTAGTACTCTTTAAAACAACCTATGATGGCAAAGACAACAGCAGTTTGTTTGGTTTTTATTTATTTTTGAACTACTTTGATTTCCTCGCAGCCCAAAGCCGCATTTCAAAGGCGTCAGATCTCATATTTTACTTCAGGTTGTTTCAAAAGTTAATTTGCAGCACCTCACAGCTGAGAAGAGCACAGTACTCACCCAAGGGGTCCACTATGAGAACTGAGTTCCCATGTGTGCTGTCGTCTTCATCGTCGCTGATCAGGATCACATCTCGCTCTTTCTCTTCTTCAGAGGGCCCCATAGTCACTGAGCTCCAAAGGAAAGGCCCAGTTCAGCAGAAAACTGCGCAGAGAAAGTAGGAAGGGTAGAAAAGGCCTCTTCCCAAGCCAAGCTCTGCGTACATCACACTATGAATAGCAACGTTCAACACTTCAGTGGAATCAGAAGCTCAAACAACATTCCACTTTCCATCCACATTTGAGAGAACGCTAAAATAAAAACGAAGAGGTGGGAAGAGAATTGGAAAGGAGAAAAAACAAACAAACAAACAAACAAACAAGAAGAAAAGGGTGAGACCTGGCATTCGTCTGCTAGGCCCACCGTATTGAACTGCGGTTATTTCCCCTCGCAGACCCGCAGTAGCACCGCAGCCCCCCCTCCTCTCCCCGCCCCAAACGCTCCCGACCCCCCCCAGCCCCCCGCCCGCTTCGGCCCTCCCTCAACCGCCGCCCCCCAACTGTAAGCTGCGCTCCCAGAGGAGCCCCGCGCCCCCTCATCCCGCTGCCCCTCACCGCCCCGATTCTCGCCCGTTCCCCACGAGGCCCGAGGACCCCCGGCTCACCCTCAGCGCGCAGATCCGTCCTGCCCGCCGCCCCAGCCCGCCACTCTTTGAACGAACAATCACTTCCGAAGCGGCCACCCCCGGAAGGGGTTCGGGCGGCGACGCTACGCGCTCTATTTCCGCCCTGGCAGAGCGCTGGATGGTCGCTGGGGGCCGCCATCTTTGATGAGGGCAGAATGGGGCGGGGCTGTAGGGAACCGCCATCTTTGGTGAAGGCAGGGCGAAGTGATGTCGTGGGGGGGGGGGGGGGCCGCCATCTTTGATAAGGGCAGGACGGGGGGGTGTTCTATGCCTGCTGGGTTTACGGCTCCTCCTGCTCGTGTAGACAAATGATAGAATCACTGAGGTTGTAAAAATGTGTGAGATCCCCAAGTTGAACCCATCCCACCGTGCTCGCTGACCACATCCCTCATTGCAACACCTCCACAGTTCTTAACACCTCCAGGGATGTTGACTCCCACCTCTCCCTGGACAGCAGTGGCAGTGCCCGACTGCTCTTTCAGAGAATAAATGTTTCCTATTATCCAATGTGAAATCCTTCACCCTCTGCATAAAGGAAGGGAAATTGGCATCAGAGCATGGTGTGCTCCTGTGAGTTCTCTTGGTGTGCTGCAGAAGGGGGTGGGGAGGTTTTGGTGGTCCTTTGGGGACGTGTCCCCCTACTCACTGTGACTCCCTGTGTTTGGGCACGGGTTTTCTGAGGACAACTCTTTTCCACCTCATTTCCACTGCTTGGTTACTGTTTTGGACTCACACTGCTATTTCAAGGATGTTGCTCTTATTATAGAAGCCTTGTGGTCAGGAAGGATATTTATCATATATAAGCAATACATCTGGAAGTTATAAGCAGAACTATAACTTTGGGCAAGCTCCTTAATTAGGCACAATGGCAAATATTCAAGGATATTGCTCTTACTGTAGCATAGATAAGCAGTACATCTGGAAGTTATAAGCAGAACTGCAACTCTGAGCAAAAATGGCAAACAGTTCTGAGACATCACAGGCGATGATCTGCAATGCAATCCCAGCAATGTGACCCTAAAACGCTTCCATTGCAGCCAGGCCCAGCCACTGTGGCCATCAACCAGATGGCAGCTTCTGACAGAGAAAGGGTTTTACTGCATTTGGTTGTCCCTAATCACCAGACTGATCACAACAGGCTTTTCCTACCCCAACCCATCAGGCGATCAGTGAGGAGAGCCCACATCCAGCAGATGTTCAGGATTTCCCAGTAACACTAGATGGTACCAGAGCTCCACACTGAGGCTCGGGCGCGCTTCACCCATCTGGACTGAAAATACTCCAAAAATGGAAATTCTGAAACATGGAAAGCTGAAGATGTAAAGCTGTAATATATTCATAAGCTGTTGGCAAAGCAGTCGCCTCTTCTGTGGGAAAGAGTAGACAGGGGAATTATGAGTAAAATAAGGATGCTTTTCTGGTTTTCAGGACAAGTGTAAGACAGTAATTTTGGTTAAAACTTATCAGCAAGGTCAAGGTATTACAGAAGCTGGTAGGAAAGCATTTGAAGGCTAACACTCAAGGAATGGGCATCTTTCATTACTAGTAGTTATTTCACAGTTTGAGGATTATCTAGCAAGTGTTTTAGTTCGAGCAGAAACTGCCACTAAGTCATAAAAATGTGATGTAAATACATTTCTTGTATTGGTAATAATAAAAACTACTGAAACAACACTTGGAATATTGCACATTTTGTGCAATTGGCTGCACACGCTTTTTGCTACGTGCTGCCTGAAAAATTCGTGTGTTAAAAAAATCCCTTCCTGAGAATGAATATTTATTCTATGAATAATCTTTAATGTCTTCGCAGCTTTCAACACATTTGGGCAAAATGTTTCAAGTTTCTGTACTTACAATGAAAAATTTAAACTTGACACCTAAATAGGTGGCGTGATTTCGGCTGCGTGGAGCACCTTCTGTGGAGACATCATTTCCTTCACACAGTTGCCTCTGCAGCATGACAGCGTTTTAACAGCCCAGAGCAACTCAACACAGCCATTTAGGTGATGAAATGAAGTATTGAGATAGCAGGGAGAAATAATAAAGGCAGAACTGGCATCCGGCCAGAATAATTTCTTGAAAACTCTACTCTCATGCAGAAGCCTTGTGGGATGATGTGATGGCCAAATATGGTCAGGACTTAGTGCTGCATTTCATCCAAAACACAGCAAAGCTGGTGTTTCCCCTCCTTCCAGATGAAGAGTTAGCATCGTCGGCTTATTTTTAGTGGTGTGGATGTAAAGTATGCTGGTTAAATTTCATATGGCCTGAGCTCAGTCTGCTCTACCATGCCAGGTTTCATGCCCAGAACTAGCAAAGCTCAAGGTCTGACACCACAGGCTCCTTCTTCATAGTCTTCATCCTGTAGGTCAGTGTTAGGAGCCTTGTTCTGCTGCTTGCTGGGGCTTGTGTTTGTCAGGTGCCTGGAATGGGAATAAGGAAGATGAAGGTCTATTTGGGGATCTCTGGTAGCCACAAAATGAAACAGTAATTAGCAGCAGGCCAGGAGGTATGTAATGTGCAATACACATTAATGAGCACATTAAAAATGAATGTGTAATGTCGTGTAGTGGTAAAGTGGACAAGGAGCAGTCTGGAGCAGATTGGGGCATTAACTGAAAATGCAGAAGACTTCAGCTCTGTTGAATGAATTGCAGGGTCCAGAGAAATGGGTTTCCACCACCAGCTCCTGAAGCAGAAGTGCAATTTTTCTCTGACCACAACAGCAGAGCTGTAGAGCAAACAGACCATTAATATGTCCATTAAAATATATATATATATATACACACATATATATATTCATGTCCTATATATATTTACCACTTCTTCATTCTGTTGAAAGTCAAAGGCCCGCTTCTGTTTGATGAAAGGCTTGGGATAGATCAATTGACTGGAAAAGGCTTAGAGGATTTAAATCTACAATTCCACGTGGACAGGTGCTAATCCACCAGTCTGCTGAGCCTGAGCAAGGTGCCGCAGAGCTGTCCAGGCACTCTGACTCCAGCCTGTTCTTGTTTGGCCCAGAAAAGGTTGCTCAGTGCTGGAACTGTAAAAGAGATTCTCCTAACCGAGCTGCTGGGAAAAGACTTGTGCTTATTTCTAGCTACCTTTGGCATCTCTGCAGAGTTGGTGCCTCTGTTACAGGCAAGCTTTCCACGGTGACTTTAGTCTTTGAAGTGCTTTCTAGTGCACTGCAATGAGCTGATGAAGTGTTGTCCGCCGTGTGCAAGCAGCTCTGCTCAGGTTTCATAAAGAAGCAAGGTTTGCGTGGTTATAATGTGTGTGTGAGTGAATGAAGGGCCCAGAAGTCATTGAGATGGGAAGAAACTGTCCTTGTTCTCCAAAAGCCAGGGTCTCGCTGTGAAGGAGGAAAGGAACAGTAGCAGAGCAAGGAAAAAATGCGTTAGCAGCTCTGTGCCTCTATTCCTCTGTTGGAATCAGAAAAAGCTTTTCCTTGAACCTTGGTTTTGTGAGGAGATGAGATTTATGTGGTGACAGATGATATAGGAGTGCAGCCACTACTGAACTCTGATGGCAATTTCAACCAAGTGGACGGGAGGTAGAAGTCCCAAAAGCAACAAGTCCCTAAAAGTGATAAGAGGTGTGCATGTGAGAGAGGAACATTCTGTGTATGTCTTTCCTGAACAGCCATGATCCAAAAACTTCAGCTCCAGGAAGAGACGGGACAAAGTTTCTCCATCCTTGGTAGCATTCATGACTATGAGCCACCAGAGACTTCATGCAGGAGAAACAAGCTGAAGCTGAGAAGTGGATTTGGTGGTGGCCGCTGAGGATTTGCTATGAGTGAGGTGTTCATCAGGCTGCTCTGGTACCTACAAAGTGAGACAGCCCTAGTAAAACTTGGTTTACAAATCCATCAGCCATGAGGCACGAGCCCATTGGAAACTGAGCACCCTTTCTTCCAACACTCACAGGATGATGAGGCTTTGTAATACTTACAGAATCAAAGACCCACAAGAATGGCTTAGGTCAGAAGGGACCTTAAAGATCATCTAGTTCCAACTCCTGTGCACCAAGAAAACATTTTGTTTAGCTCTTTTGCCTCCTGATTTCTTTCCATGGGACCAAGTAAAAGAGAAAAGAGATGCTGTAATAGAGACCACTCTCAGGGTTGGGCCCCATAAATCCAGTCTGTTGGCTTTTCAGGGGGACACTGGGACAGGAGCATGGCAAGGATGCTCCCACGCTGACTCTGACGGCCGTGAGCCAGCCCACACTGGGGTGGGAGACAGCAGAGGAGATGCTCCCTGCTGCGGCATGGCGGCAGTCAGCGGCTCGCGATTTAAGAAACAGATGAATATGAACCATGTTGGAATGCCTTCAAAAATCTGCTAGCACTCTCCTCCCTGCAGAAAGCCGAGTAAATCCCTTTCGCATTTCAGGCTCCTAGCGAGACCCTGAAATATTATCAGTGCTCTTTGACACTCTACCTGCCCCTCATCCCACCTGGCTTTCTACAAAACACATTTCCTCTGCTCTCAGGAAGAAAAAAAGTCAGGTTCATTCAAACTCTGACACTTCACTAACACCGGGGTGATCGAGTGTCCTCCATTTTACTTTTGGTATTTTAATAGGGTTTCCTTTTAGACCCTTAATGAGTTTTTATTCCCCTTTGTGTATCAGACGCTTCAGCCTGACCGACAGTTTTACTCACCCCATGTGCAGTAATCTGAACAGCCAGGACAACCTCTTATTCCTGTGGCAAGGCTTCCTCTGCCAACATTCCTTGTTCCTCGCAGCCAGGAGGATATTTTGACCCTTTCCTCACCGCCATCCCATCCATCTCCCAGCCCCGAGAGAGGACCTTCCTTGGATGCAGCAACAGGAACATGCCCAGTGCACAAGTGCATGCAGCTCTAATCAAGGAAGGGAAAAAATAAATGAGATACACATAATAAATAAGTAAAATATGTGAATAAATTATTAAGATTGTTTATTATTAATAAATTTTAACAAAACAAAAGCTCAGATGATGTGTAGGCTGGCAGCCATGCTGGGTATGTTGCAGCTTGTGCAATACACATTAATGAGCAAGGTCCAGCTGCAATAGCCCCATTTATTTCTGACACATCTCAGAGCTCAGCACAGTGTGAGAACAGAACAGGGATAAAGACATGAGCCCGAGCTGCATGGGAACAAGGCTGTCCCCACTGGAGCTGGCTTTTTTGCTGTCCTTTATCCATGGGCTCGAGGGATGCCACAGTGAGGGCTGCAGGACCCCTGCTGGGATGGGTACTGAAGATGTGTCCCCTGGGTGCCAACCTCTGAACAGTTTTTTTGCTCGGTTCTGCATTTGGAGACAATCTCAGTGCCCTCTCCCATCTGCAAGGTAAGTGGAGTGGTTTTAGGCATTTTGTGTGCTTAATTACACAGGTCCAGGAGAGTCATATAGTTTAAAAACATATGCCATTAAAGGTTACATATTAAGCATGGCCTTGGTTTTTTGATGTTGCAGAAGGCTTAGCCTCATCTGCTTAGAATTAGGAGGTTATTATTCTGCGGAAGCTAATCCAAATTGCCTGTTATCCATAGGCAGAAAATTAAAGGAATATTTAAGCCCATTCCGCAGATTACAAACTTGGTGGCATAGCTCTGCAACCAGTAGTATTAGTATCTTGCATTTGATAGCTGCCAATAACTTAAGTCAACTGTTTAACATCTGGCATTACTATATAATGTCTGGCTTAAGCTGTAACCTTTTTTTTTTTTTTCCCCTGCTTTTAGAAAAGGTTTTTCTGCTTTGAGAGTCTTTTGATTACTAAAGCCCTTCCCAGGACAGATTTATCCTGTGATTTAACATTTTGTGATGGAATCTCATTTTGAATCCGTTGAGTAATTGGCAGTGACTTCGGTATTAAACTGATTCATGATGTACATCCAGGCCCTGAAATAATTCACCGTTACTGTCTTTATAATCGAAGCTCCTTTTGGCCCATTAAAAACTATTGGAAACAGCCTCCTGATCTGCTTTGATTAAAAGTAAAGCGCAGAGGATTGGTAATGATTACGGATGGCCTGCCTTCCCCGCGGGCTCCTCGCGGTCCTCCTGATTCCCACACAGTGCACATCTTAAATAACAAACAACGAGTCTGCGGGGCAGGAGGCAAACCTGGAGGGCCTCAGTGCAGGTGGTAAATGGGAAACCAGCACTAGCAGCCCTGGCACCCCATGAGCAGAGCCCTGGGATGAGCCGCTGGGAGGGCTCGGCATCCAACCCCGAGCTGTCCGCTTCACACCTCACTCTTCCCCCGGCCCTTGGCAGGGGCTATGATATAACAGGTTTTGCATAGCTGCTAGACATCTTCCTAATAGTATCCCCTGTGAATTCTAAATTTCAGTCACAGCCTCTAAATTTTCATTAAGAGCAGTCACACAGAGAGAATGATGGATTAGATTTTATTGTTGGAAAATCTCCAGATAAAATTAAAGTGCTTCTTTCTTTTCTGAAACCTTTACCTTCCCCCTGTGGTGCCCTATAAATAAGGTATCAAATAATGTTTGTCCTTTTGAATTCTGCCATCTTACATGTTTCACGCTCGCTCCTGACCGCTTTCCTTCAGCGCCGTCACTTGGCAGCTGCAGCCCATGGACACGCTGCCTCGTGGACCTCGCTGTGTAACAAAGCAGCCTGGCATTGTGCTCCAGTAGCATTTCAGGGGCAGAAGGGTTCTCCCAGCATGAAAGGTTCTGCCTGGCCTTGCTGAAAAGAGGAAGGGTTTCCAAGAGGGACAAAGTCTTGGTGAGACACAACTGCCCTACGGGCTAGTGCCAGAGCAAAGACCCCCTGGCTGACTGTCACTGTCTCTGTAACTGTTTCCCTTCTTAAAAAAATCCTCAGAACTCTTCTTGTGCTGGTGGAAAAACCATACCTCAGCCAGGAACCAAACAGAACAGGATCTGAGTCTCATCCTCTCTGTTGCATTGTAATGTCAGCCCAAAGGAAGCAGTGCTGCCTTGGCGACTTGCAGCAAAGGAAAGAATCGTCGCGGAGTTTATTGGCCGCTTTTATTGGTTTGTCTGTGCCACGTTTTGCAGGCAGCTGTGCCAAGAGAACGCTGGGGCTTGCCAGAGACGAGGCCTCAGCAAGGTAGAGGTAAGCCCAAGAGAAGAGTGAAAGGCTGAAAGGAGGAAACCTTGTAAATTTGGTACCAGCGAGGATGGAGGGGGGCCAGAGCTGACCAAAATCTGCCATGAAATGAACGAGATCGCAGCCTTCCCTGTGCAGGAGTCACAACACCCACAGCTGGGAGAGCGGCCAGTGTTATTTTTGGGCAAGCTTTATCCGAGCAGAGTCCAAGCAGAGTCCCAGTGAAGAGGAAGCAAGGGGGAGAGGTGAAGGCTTCTTTTTAGTTTGGAGAATATGGAAGTGAGAAGCCATGGAAGCGTGATGCAAAGAGCTGGAACAGCTCCTGTGGGCCTGAATACCTGTGGGGCATATGGATGAAGCAGATTCCCCACCTGGCTGTGGGACAGCAAGGCCAGCATTCTGCAAATTCTGCTCAGCAGGGCTGGGGGCAGGATTTGGCTGCTACCCATAAGGTCCTCCAGGAGGCGGGGAGCAAGGGGCATAGGCTAGTGCAGGACCTTTAACTCCATTTCCATTTGGGAAGGAGGTGTTGACATTTTAAATGCCGTGAATGATAGATAATTGGCAGTGTCTTGGATTCATGAAGTCACTGCAAAGCCAAAAAAAACCCTGCTGCTCTAGCCTGTCCCTATCCCATGCCCAAACGATAGGGTGGTGGAGCAGCTGCAGTCCCACATGTTGGGCACAAAACCCCCCCTCTGCCTCCCTGGGCTGCAGCGTTCTGGGTGAGAGCTTTGCACTGTGGGGCTGAGCTCCTCACCTGTGCCAGGCACGCAGAGCCCAGCAAGGATGAGGCAGGAGCAGTTCCCAAATGCAGCACTGAGCTTTTAGGGCTGCCCCATGCCGTTGCTCAGTGCTGTGAAGGCAGGAAGTGGTCCTGCCACAAGAGATTCACACCCTGTGGATTATGGAGCAATCGGCAAGTTGTTTTGCCAATAGATCCTAATTTTCTCTCTCTCAGGCTAATCTGAATCTGGGTTTCACTTAGATAAGCCTCAGGATGTGACACTGAAAGGAACAGCTCAAAGAAAGCATGGCCTTATCTCCACCCTGCATTCATTAGAATACATCTTTTCCAAAGGTACTTTACATAAATACGTTAAGGACAAACCTTGGCTCACCTATAGGGACTCCATGTTATCAGTGAAGTCAGCAGGAGGCTTTTAGCTGGCCAAGAAGAGCGCTGCTGCTGCCCTTAGGAGAATGCACCGAGATCCAGAATCCTGGGATTCAATTCCAGCAGTACTCCACCACACCAGCCGTCCCGACATTTTCCTGTTCTCCAAACCCAAGTGATTAATGCTGAGTAACTGCGGGGGGATTTCTCAAGCTGCTGTGAAAGACCTGCTGCTTACTGACGTGTGGAAGTTCACCTTGGAGAACACCAAGTGAACACCGTGGTGAGCGTCGTGCTCTAAAGGCATATTTCAATTCAAATAGAAACTAAATGCTTCACAGCAATAGGGAAATTATCTTCAGGAAAACCATCAAACTGAAGTTATGCCCAGGTAATTAGCTGGAGCTGTTGCATTACTGTTTTAACATGGAGATTGGCATGAACCTAGTCCAAAGACTGCCATGTATTGATATATCAAGAAGAAATATCTTTCCTCTGGAATTCCTGATGGACTTTTGGAAAAAAAAAAAAAAAAAGCAACACAACTCTTTAAGAAAAACCATCTCCAAAATGTACTTCCAATTTTTTTTTTCCTTCATCCAAAATAAGGTTCTGATTTTTACCAACAACAATAATGCTAAAAAAGACCTGGATTACCTCGAAAGCTATTTCGCTTTCACTCCATTCCTTTTGCCCCTCCACAGGGAAATCCTCAGTGCACTGCTTCCAAACATTAATGAACACCAGTCCTGTCTCTGTACCTTTCAGGCCCCGATTCACGATGATCATCCATAAATATTACTTTAAAAACTTTCCCGAGGAGTTCCCAGGGGCTGTGAGAGCAGCCCATGTCAGGAAATGTCAGATATTTCTCCCTCTCCTCCCTGAGATGCTGGTAGCATGGTTGGAAAAGAACAGATGCGTTAAATGCCGGGAGATTTACAGCCCCCCCACCACACGGGAACCATAAAACGACAATTTGTTCAATTTCAAAAGCAGACCTCTGCCCGTTGCAGGACCTTTCATCACTGTTTATAAAGCTAGGCTTAAAAAGCCCAGGGTCTTTTATGATAAAACGAACCCAAGATTCGTTTTTCAAGCATTGCAGTGCTGGCAGGATGGAGACGTGCAGCTGCAGGAGCATCCTGCTCTGGGCTGCCTCCTCCCTCCCTTGGGCATGGAGTTGTGACTCACCTGGGCAGATTTTGGGTAGCGGGGCCAAGAGAGGTCAGAAATCCTGGTGGGGCAGGCTGAACACACACCAAGGTTGCTCCCAAATTCTGTGTGAGCCTTGGGTGACTGAGACAGTTGCACGACAGTGTGAGGAACTGCCCAAACACTTGTAGACTGGAAGAACCGTCCTTCCTCCTGCTCCTGACCCAGGTCCTCCACCACCTCTATGACCACCACCATGTAGCCAAGATGCCATGCAGCTTTCCTGAGCCCTGTACATCCCCAGTCACAAAGCAAAAGGAGATTTTAGTGGCTTACTCAGATAGTTTCCTCACCTTCCCAGAGCCCCGTGGGGTTTAAATTTGGCCCCAGACCAAGCCCTAGATCACCCCATGTCCATACCCAAGGCGTGTGGTCTCTGTAGCATTGATTTGGCTCTGAATTTGGGGCTGAGAGTTCTGGCATCTCAGTCAGAACCCAAGCAAGAAGTGAAGCTGGGCTATCCATGTAATGGATGAACAAGAGCAGAGCTCTGCATTTATTGCTTGAGCAGTTTGAAGTGATTGTAATGCAGCCAGATTTATTTCTAATATACAGTGGTGGGCTTATTAAACTTCCAAAAGAGCTCTTAAAGTTGTCCTCTGGGGTGGAATGGCTGAACACAGCTACCTGCTTCTTCCAGGCTGCCGTGGACCAGCCCTCCTTTCATGCACTTGGTCCTTCCGCTCAGAAAGAGAAGATTCCCCAAAAGCACGAAGGGTTAAACCTATGGCCTGCCTTGTCCAGTCCCCCTCCCTTCTCCTCCAGTCTGCAAATGGTAGAAAGGAAAGGATTAAGGAGGAGAGATTTATGGGGTAGCCCATCATGGAGCCTCAGTTCACACTTTGATGATGGGGGACAGCCCCTCTCCAACAAAGGGGCCGTAAAGCATGCCCACCAGTGAGCTATCTACTGGGGAGAGCCAAATCCCTCCTTGGATTATTAAGGGCTCTGTGAGTCCTTGGAAAGAAAGGCTGCACTTTTTTTTATTGCTGCATTATTAATAAAGAGCTGGTGAAATACTTACTGCTGCTCTGTAAATCTTCCCGGGGCAGCAGTAGGTTGCACAGACATTTGGGCTGGAAGGAAAGGGAGGGGCCACTGGGCTTGACCTACAGCCCCTATCCCAGCTGTGTCCAGTGCCTCAGGACAGCCCAGCTCCACTCCCAGCTGTGCACAAGGAACTGTCCTCAAGGTGTCTTCTCATCCCCAGGGTGCCAGCAAAGGTCTCCACCTCAAGCCTTGCTGGGCTACGGGGTGGCCCCGACCCAAGGGTTCTTGGAGCCAGTCCGGAGGGCTGGGAACAGCAGAGCAGCAGGGACCAGCATTGGGGATGCAAAGCTGGCTACCAAGCCCCAGTCAGTAACAAACACCCAGCTCAGAGCTGGGACTGTTATCTTGCCCTATGCAACTCATGCCCTCAGAATGCCACCAGATGTGGCAGCTCCTTAGGCTCAGTACAGCTCACCCAACAGGGAAGAATAGGATGGCTTTAAAAACAATTTTTCACCCTTATACATATGTGTGACATGCATGCAATTTGTATATATATAATATAAATATTATCTATATATACACACATAAACAATTATATGTACAATTATATATTTATATCATATATTTTAGCAGGAGAGAGAGGAATTCATGGGCAAACACAAGTACCACCTTTACAGTGAGAGATGGCAAACACTGAGGTCAGCCTGGCACTACCCAGCAGCTGCTGCTCACTATGGGCTCAAAGCATAGAACCCTAGAATCCTAGAATCATTCAGGTTGCAAAAGACCACTAAGATCACCAAGCCCAAGCCCAAAGCATCCCCACCATGCCCATCAAACCACGTTGCTCAGTGTCACATCACACCAGGGGGCTTAGATGTGGACCTCTCACTTCTCTACAGATGCTTTGCTCACATCGTGGGACTGACCCAAGCCAGCACCTAGGATCACTTACCCCTGCAATGAAATGCGTTTCTGTCCTCTTCTGAAACAGCAATGGAATCTCTGCTTGCAGGAGGGTGACTGATGGAGCATGGCACATGGTGCTGCCCCCACGCCAGCACCTGCTTGGAATGAACACCCCCAAAAAGCTGCCAAAACCTGGAGTGCTGGCTGCCTTTGGGAAACAACAAAGATGAACAGAGCCTCGTGACTACCACTGCCATCCAACACATGACAACAAAAAAAAGTTTCCTTCCTAATTTCAGCTTCTGGTCGTAAAATTTTACTTTCATGTAACAGCATGAAATCTGCACAACAGGAGCAGGGGATTTTAATAAAAGGCAGAGTTGATGTAATACCCAAGCCAAGGTGTTTTTATAAGCCAGAAGAAGAGAGACAGAAACACAGAAGGAAAATAATTTTCTTGAATTCCTTCCAGAAAGGAATTTTATTTAGATTTGCTTTAACCATACTGAAATTCTCCTTTTTCTTATTGCGTAGGTTTGCTCCACTTAAAAGCTGTCCCTCTTAGCCTCTGCATTAATGCCAGCAAATCCCAGCCCCTCATTTCTCTTTGTACCTCAGCCCCAATTAGTTTAAAACGTTTGCAGACCGGGAGCCATTGTCAGTGCATGTGGGGCCGTGGCTCTGAATTGCCCCAAATCCCAAACCAGTGTGATGCAAAGAGAGGTGCAAAGATGCAAAGCTGTAAGGAAAGATGCACCCAGCGAGCCCAGGACAATGCTGCTGGAGGAGCAGGGAACATTCCATTGGATGTCCCAAAACATGAGGCTGGAGAAGAGAATAATGCCTGCTGAAGGGCCAGGAACAGCTCGGCTCGGTGAAAAATGATTTCCCAATGCCCCCTGCTCTGGGGATTTTATGAGGGAAGATGGATCTTCCTATCTGTTTTCCTTTCTTCTTCATTTTTCAACTCTTGACCTACACTGTGAACAGAAACCTCCCGAGTGCAAACCTTCAGCAGAGGAAATGCTTCCTCCAGTTCATTTGTCTTCAGTGCAGCTGAGATGCACGGGGCTGCAGCGATGCACTCCCAGCCCTGCATCATCCCACATCCTCCCTGTTTGGTTTGCAGCCTCTAGCTGGGATGGAAAACAAGAATCAATGCAGACATCAGACATGGGTTTTAGGTGCCTTGAAACCCATGATTCCCAGTTCAAGGGAACATACTGCCGCAAGATGTTTTGCTTCCAGCATCACTCATGGTCCCTGGAAACCAGCACAGCAACGAGAGTGATGGGGACAGCACAGTGTGGAGTGCAGCCATCGGGGAGTTATCCCAAACTGGATGGTTGGGAACCATGGCTTCTGCAGGAGGAAATTTCTGCCTAGAATTATGTTTCAAGTGGAAATAAGTAACATGAGTGAATCTTGTATAATTCGGATCTATGCTAGGTTCTTTGTTGCATTTTAGACAGCCCCAAACTGACCTTGTCCTGGGTGTACAGAGCAAGGATGAGGCAGGAGGGAAGGGGAAAAAAAAGGCATGTCCAGCCCCAGCCTTTCTCCTTTCTCCCTGTAGTTTCATCCTGTTTTTCAGCATGGCAGGGCTCAGGCACCGCTGGGTGGCACTTACACAGCATGAATTTCAAGCTGGATGCTTTGCTGTCCATGCAAAGCAAAACTGCTCGAGCTGTGGAAATGGCCACAGCAGCATCCCGGTTGCTGTCCCCCTTTCAGGAAGATATTTCCCTTCGGTTTACAGCAGCCCATGCTCCAGGGGATAAAACAACAACCACCACTGTTATTCTTTATGAAGGCAGCGAGAGGGCTGAATAAGACAGGCTGCATCCAAAGCACAATATGAGATGAAAAAGACATCCAAGCTCCATGGCGCTAGATAAAACAAAGCGCACACAAAAAAAGAATCAAATGCTGAAATATGTATTACTTGTGGGTATGAATAGAACTGTCTATGTTTGCCTTGGAGACAGGGGGAAGGAGGCCAAGCAGTTTCATCTCAGCAGGTATTGCTTTTCAGCACAGAGGCACTGAGTGCTGCAAAGCCCTCCTGCCAGCCCTGCAGCCCCATGTGCCGATGGGGAGAGGTCATGAGTCTGTGCCCACATGGAATATGAGGTGGGTCCTCACCATTCTGGGGCTGGGGGCTTTGGACCTCTGAAAGCAATGGGATGACATAAGGTAAGATAGGGTGATTGGTCTTTGGGTGAGCTGGGAAGAGCAAGGAGCTGGAGAGCAGGTAGCTGTGTTAATGCTGGAGCACACAGCGTGCTCAGGAGGGGGCACATCCTTATAGAGGAACTGAGGTGCAAAGCTTTGCACCTTCGTAAATGAACAAACACCAAGAAGAGCTGGGTTTTCACTCGTGGCAAAAGTTGATGTGGAAACGATTAAAAACAAAAACAAAATAACAAACAACAGATATTTCAATGATGAAAATGGAAGAGGCTGGAAATCCAGTGACTCTCAGAAAATGTTCTTTTAAATCAGTTCAGCGTCATTTGCAGCCACCTCCCTGGCTTCAGATATGAGCCATCTCCCAGCCTCAGCCACATGCAGAAATCTGGAGTCTGACAGTGATGGATCGTGGAAGCAGCTGATGAATGTTGCTGCCTGTGGGAGGAGTGGGAGATGCTTCCTCGCGAATCCCTTCCTCCTGAACCAGGCACAGGCCACTCCAGGGTCACCTGTCTAGTGGTTTGGGTCCCAACCTTGTGGCTGCTGACCAGTGCTGCAAAGCCAGGTGGTCTGAGGGATGTTCCTCCAGCACCACCACTGTGTGCCTGGGACTGACAACGTGGCTTTAATGATATGGCCATAAATCATTCTGCCTATGGCAGCTGACATGAGCAGTGGTGCTGGGAATAGCATTGAATTTTCCAGGTGCAGAGAAACCTACAAGGTTGACCCCTTGTTGGCCAGATGCATAGCAGCTCCAGTGCCACCAGCCACATCTCTATCAGCCCACATCTTGTAGCACAGAGGTGGATGTCAATGAGACCTAATTGCAATAGTCACCACTGGATGAAACCCCCAGTCCATGGAAGTTCAGGGATCTCTGGTGCCACAGGAGATGCTCTGGGGGCTACAGAACACCCAAGGAGAAGCAATTGGGCAGCAATATTATGCAGAAATGGGATATGTCTTGTGACAGATTGGTTGATCAAAATGCATCCTGTTCCCCAGCTCCAATAATTTGGGAAGCTCATTTGCAGCCCTGGGAACAACCAGATAGCAATTTACAGAGCCTGAACACACTTTTCTGCCTGCTGGCCTTCCCCAGCCTCAGGCATCCATCACTCTCTCACCTCTCTGCAAGCAATGCTGCAATAACAGACAGGGTCCTGCACCAGCGTGAGTACTAAGCTGCACACAGGAATAGTGCTCCAGCAAGGAACCTGACTGGGATGGATTCTTCCTGCTCCCATGGAGGGGAAATTCATGTTTTGAGCTTGGAGGGCTCTGGGATAGGGAAGGAGCTCCTGCAGCAATGGGCTGGTGGCTGCAAGCCTATTAGAGCATCACCCATCCCTGCTGCCTGTAGCTCGCATTCAGCCTGCTTGCATTCACCTTTTCCACCACCTATTGCATCCAGCAGCAGCAAGACCTAGTAAAAAAAGGGGATAAAAACCAAAAAGACACATGTCAATGCCCCATCATCAGAGCACAAGGCCTGCTGGCTGCAGATCGAAGGCTTTTGATCTTCCCTGACCGTTCCTTTGTCTCTGCAATAGCAGTTACAGGAAAAGCAGCTGGGCAGTGCAGGACTTCGCCTGATAGAGGGGTTTCACCTGATGGCTGGAAACAATGCCATCCATAGAAGCCCACATTGTTACCTTGACATTTGGAAGCAATTACCTGCATGTTATGTAAAACTTTTATTAAACGACTGGAGAAATTCGGTAATGTGTTAATCATCAGTTGAATGACATCTGCTTAATACCAGAGATTTTTGAACTGCGGGAGAAGGGTTCAGCAGTTCAGAATGATTACCAAAACATATTGCTCCTTTTTTCGTTCTCCTACGTGTTAATTTTTCAGATTTATTATCTTAGGCTCCCGCGTCTCGTATTTTCACTACATGTCAACATCTGTTATATCTCTGCGTTTCGCAGCTCTTTAGTTCTTGCCCCACGAAGCCTCAGGCACTGGGATGAGAGATGCAGCCAGCCCTAGCCCAGGGCTTATGTAATTTTCCAAACCAATCCTGAGGACAATTAACAGGGAAGTTTGGCTGGAGGAGGCAATTCTGGTGTCCAGAAGGGATCGGTAGACGGACTCAAACTCAAGGAAACCCTTGGGTTTAAAGAAAAAACCTGGCTGTCAGGATGAGTCTTGGGAACAGCAAACTGGTTCTTTGAGGAACGTGGTGGGTGGAAATGTGTCATGGAGAGATGCTCACACCTCTCCCACTCCTTTCCTTTGATCCAGCAGACCTGGAGTCACTGTGATTTCAAGGCACACAGCAAATCCCTCCAGGGATGCTCATCTTATGGAGATGCGGACCAAGGGAAAAGGGGGGCTCTGTGTGAGCCAAGGGTCTGGTGCCGATGTGTCTGTGGAGATCTGGAGCCTACAGCCTGAGTCTGGCAGGGACTGGCTGCCCTGTGTGGATGGGAGACTGTCCCCACTGCCACTTCTGCTGTCGGTTCACCAAAGCCTCCATCCAGTCCTTGGCCTCCTCTGGGCTGTCCTTCTGCCATCACTCCCTACATGGGTGAGCTGTCCTGGTTTAACACCTCTCTAAGGCAACACTTTACTTTCTGATGACTTTGCAGATTGTGCATTGTCCCATTGGCACTCAGGTCCAGGCCAGATCCCAGCCAGATGCCTGCTGGCACTGGGATGGCAAGGGGCATCCCTTCTTCAAAGCTGTACATTCTGGCAGTGACATTGCTCCTTCTGGCTGTGATGTTCCTGCACATGTCCAGTGATGGAGGGTCTTGGATCCATCTGCAGTGCTGTTGCATGGCACATTGCATCTTTTCCTGGGTAAATGCCAGTGGCTGCACGAGGCAGTGCATTACCTCATAGCCTAAGGCAATAAGATGGAGACCAATGCCCAGCTTTGCTGGATGGGTGCAAGAACGGGCAGCTGCCCAAAAAACATCCAGATTGTTCATAGGGAGAAATACAGAGTGTCTCACTGGGTTTGTATTGGGCGTAGAAGATGTACTGGCCCTTCACTGTGACTTTTATCCCTTCTCTATGAAATATATGGACATGCTAAAGCACAGCAGCACCACAGGTGCTTGCTGTGGGATGTGGTTCAGCAGTGATAGGAATCAAAGTGCAGCAACGACAAAGTTGGATATCCATCTTTGAAGCTCTTGTAGGGAGAGTCCACTCTAATATGGTTTCATAGAATGCCTTTTTGCAGGTAATTTCCATGCTCTGTGCTGGGTCATGTTCCACAAGATATGTGCATTATATATGAGCAGAAAAACTTTCAGCTCCCAGCTATCAAGCCACGCTGCTAATTTAAGCTTTTTTTATTATTATTTTGTTCCCTCACCCATAATCTGCTCCTTCCCCAGTAAAAATTACGGATTCCATTTATCATTTTTTTCTGAGGGCTCCTACGCATCCCTGCGCCCTGTCTCCACATAATGCTTCACATAATGCAACCTTTCCCTCTGCCTTCCTGTGTAGTTTGGGTTATTTCTGTAACCTTATGTATTCTATTTGGATGGGTGGGAAATAATAAAAGGCACATCTTGAAAGGCCAGCCTGTAAAAGACCAGGACCTGAGCACCTGATGGAGCAGTAGGTGCCCCTTTCATTGCTGGGAGTTGGACCAGATGGCCTTTAAAGATCCCTTCCAACTCAAACCATTCTATGATTCTGTGGTTCTCAAGTCCCTCCCAGTCCCTGGGAAGACAAAGCAGTTAAAAGAAGTCATAAAACTGCTGGGAGAGCTGTGCATCCCCAGGGCCGTAGCCCAGGATCCATCTTCAGACAGCAGAAAGGTGCATTGGAGGGATGTGCGGGAGACTGCAGCACTGGGCAGCTATGAGCTAGGGATGCCATTCCTGCATGCTGCTATTTGTTGCATTTGTTGAAAAAAAAAAAATCCCACTTTTTTAATGTTTTAGAGGGCAGTAAACCAACTGCTCAGAAAGATTTCCCATGAACAGGAGAAGTTTCCTCTAGAGCATTGTGTGCCCCCCAGCTCACAATTCAATGTCTGACCTCACTTACAGGACCATGGCCCCTCTATCCTGCTGCATCTCAAGGAGGAAGGCACAGAATTCTTCCCAGCACACTCTTTCAAAGCCTGAGAAAGAGTACAAAGAAGGAAGATTAACACCTATGTGAAAACTCAGCCAATGGCAAGAGTTTCTGGGAGACTGCAGTTCAGCCTTTCTTTTTTAAGTCTAGCCCTCAAGGACGCTGCTCCTCACTTAGAAAGGATTTTAGAGCTCTGAGCTCTGGCAGTAGTTCTCCTAATGCACAAATGTTTGACCTTGGATGACACCGACCTGCCAAAAAAGCACGAAAAAAAAAAAGGTGTTGCTGATATTTATTTATTTTATGCTCTGATTCCTCATTCATCATCAGGTAAATTCGCTCTTGGCAGCACCGGCAACTTCCTTAAACGCAGCCAAGGTGACCACTAAAATTAGCATCAAATCCCAGCGACGCTTTACATCACGCTCACATTATTTTTCACGGGGTGTTTTGCTCTTGTTGCGGCTCCGGGGGGACAGACCTCGATGGGGGCAGTGCCCCTATGGGGACTGAGTGACCGGCACAAGCAGCCCCCAGCATCCCCACAAAATTCCTGTTCCACTGGAGATGTTCTCTCGCCTCTTGCCAAGCTGCGTTACGAAAACGTCTGCAGAAACAGCATCGGCTCAGACCTCAGACAGTAAAACATGATTTTCTTTCTCTCTCATAAATTTTTGCTTAATGAAAAGTCCTTGAGGAGCTCATTTCTCTGTCGGGGCCAAGGAAAATAACCATGTGCGTGGCTGAGCAGCGCCAATAGCCACGAACGTGAGCAACGCTCTGCATGTCCTGGTGTTACTGAACATCTGCATCTGAACTCCTCAGAGACCTCCAGAGAGGGGAGCAGAGGGATGCTGAGCAATTCACACTGGCTGTCTCTGATGGTGCTGTCCTTGGAGCACCCAATGCTCCATTGCCATGATTTTCCCATGGGCAGAAAGCACAGACTTCTCAGCAGACTATCATCTTATTTGGTTATGGCAGCAAGCAGTAGGGATATTTGGAGAATATGGCCCAGGTTGGGTGGTGCTGGATGAATGGACACATCCCTCTCAGGTTTTGAGCTAGAGAAGCCAGGCAGGTGATGCTATTCTGCAGTGTAATTAAATGTCATGGTCTAGGAGTAACCACAGCTCATTGAAACACAGTCCTGGTAATGGTGAGTGCTTTGCAGAGCTTTATGGCATGTGCAATGCCCCAGAACCTGGCAGCACAGTGCCAGGAGGAGTGGTTTGGGATGTGCCCAACGGCTCTGTAGGCCTCTGTACACTCACAGCCTCACTGCTTTATCCTGGATTGCATATAAAGAGGAAATTGTTCATGCTAAGGGTGGTGAGGAACGGCACAGGGTGCCCAGACCAGTGGCGGTGCCTCATCCCACAGTCAGGCTGAACAGGGCTCTGAGCACTGATGGAGCTCTGGGTGTCCCTGCTCAGTGCAGGGAATGGGACCAGATGGCCTTTAGAGATCCCTTCCAACTCAATTCTATCATTCCTCATCCTCTGAGGAAGTTGCAAGCACAGATATACTTAAGCTGGGAAACAGAAGAGGGTCTCTAATCATCCCTTGCTGATTCCCCTGGCTACATCTTCCTGCTCAAGGACGTGGTGGAGGTGGGTTAATGGTTGGACTTGATGGTCTTAGTGGTATTTTCCAATCTGAATGATTCTATGATTCATTCTCCCTTGTCCTATCTCTGTCTGCCCATGTAAAAAGTTGTTCTTCCTCCTCTTGTTTATAAGCTCCTGAAAGGCTGCAATCAGCTCTCCTTGGAGCCTTCCTTCCCCCAGCTGAATAACTCCAGCTCCCTCAGCCTTTGTAGCAGTGACCCTTATTTTTCCATTAAAAAAAAAAACAAAAAAAACAAAAACAGACTAAAAAAAACCCAAAACCAACCAAAAGAAAAAAAAACAAAAAACAAAAACCAAAAACAAGGAAAGAAACCAGAAACATAAAAAAAACACCAACCCCAGCATTCAGCCAACAGATACAGCCGCACTAGAGGGCAGTGCTGCCCGCCGCAAGCAGCAGTGCAGGGCATCACTCTCCTTCTCAACAGGCAGAACTAAATTGATCATAAAAATAATAGAAGTTCCTTTTGCTAAGCTGCAGCATGACTGCATAAGAAGTGCAACAGCCAAGCCTCTGTCTCAATATTGCAGTCCTCGTGCACAGACAGCTTCCCCCCACCTCGCTGCACCACCCCGCAGAACCTCATGCTGGCTCTGCAGCTCCTGTCCCACTGCAGCACCCCAAAACATCCTGAGGATCTGCAGCATCTCCCATCCTGAAAGCTGAGGGCATCTCCCCTTCACGTAGCCTTGTGCTGGGTATGAACACAGCCAGGGCATTTCTTGGGCTGGTGATGCTCTGAGCTTTCCTGTGTACAGCAGAGCTGCGTCTCTCGCTCTGGGTTTCTCTGTTTCAGGTGTGATTTTTCTTCAATTTCCTTTCACCAATAGATATCTGTTAGGAGAAGAAGAGGGAGAATGTTTCACTTCCCTCCCTGAAACAATGACTTCCACCAGGATCTCTGTGACCCTGGTGAGGTCAACAAGGGGTGGGGGTTCATGGGCTCAGAGCACCTCTCCCACGTGGCTCACACTCACCCACCCACGGCAGTGACAGAGGGACAGACCTACTCTGATGTGCACCGTGCAGACACTGCACGTGACTGTGTGCCCCCTGGCAGCCAACTGCCCCATTGCAGATTGGGGACCCAGGACAAACAGCTCCATGATGTTTAACCCCTGCCCTCCTGCTGCCCTGCACAGCCCCCACGAACAGATCCTATCTGCTGGAGATTTATTTCCAGTCTTCTTTTCAAGACATGATGTCAGGATTACAATAACCTGACTAAGGCAAACGCTGGATGGAATTACTATTGTGTTTATCAATTTCCTACTTCTTTTCTTGTCCTGATTAATCATGGGACGGCGCGATGGAAAAGTCCCGTTAGAGCAACCTGTCCCCCAGCCAAGGCAGGGCTGATCTGTCCATCCACCACCATGTGTTTCATCCAGCCTATTTTTAAACAATCCCCAGTGACAGGACTTCTTGAATCACAGGAGCGAGAAATGGAAAAGACCTATTAGCTCATGCTGTCTGTCTCCTGGCCAGTGCAGGCTGTTCCCTGCAGCCCCGTTTGCAGTGTTTCAGCTTCCACCTTTCCTTCCCTTGGGAGAGCACTCTGCTGGCAAGCAGCTCGCACACTCAGGTTTGCTTGATGTCATGCTGGAAAGCACAGATCTCCAGCACTGGCCTCAGCTGATCAACTGCACTTTATTCCTGAGTAGGGTAAGCAAGTGTGTGCGCTGCAAATAAAAGTCAAATGCATTGTGCAACAACAGCAGAGTGATGCCACCCCACATCAGTGCCCAGTGATGGGCAACACAGGGGCCTCATGGAGGAGCCCTGCTCAGTATGGAAAGGGATGGAAATGTGCAGCCCTGCTTGGGGCAGAGGGGTGCTTGCACAGAGCCTGCACCCCAACAGCCCAGCTTTGTATGCACCCAACAGCTCAGCTCTGCAGTGTGATGGAACATCAGCCTCCTTCTCCATTCCTCACCCACCATGAGAATGGACTTTGTGCAAACAGATGACAAAAAATAATTTGGAAGCTTCTCAATTCCTTGCCTGCTCTGACTGCTGCCAGCACTGCTGCACCAACAGGACCTGGCATGGCTTGTGCCAGCTGCCAGGACCTGCCCTGCTCAACCACCCCGCTTCCTAGTGCTGCCTCCATTCTGAGGGGTTGCAAGCAAGACAGACAGCCCAGCCATAGGCAGGCTAAAGAGCCTGCTAATTGGTTTTTAAGCAGAAAGAGCACACACCTGCCTGCAAACCCCACCAGCTTGCCTGTGGTACATGTGTGTGCCCGCTGCATCCTCTGTGCCTGCACTGTTCATGTCTGCAAAGCCCCCTTGCAAAACACTCAGACCCACAGTGCTGGGGGCTGACATGGATGCCAGGGGCTCACGTAGGTGCTGGGGGCCGTGCCCTGCAGCCGTGGTTCTCGGAGCTGCCTTATCTGCTTTGAGTAATCAAAAATAATTGGTTGCTCTCCAGTGGACTGATCTAATAGCAGTACGAATAAAGTTATTTTGAACAGTTGTTCATGAGTTCATCTCCTGGAAAGCCTCAGCACCAGCTGTTGCTGTGCTTTTGATTAAAAAAATAATATATATATTAAACTCAAACTGGGGATTATCAGAGCTAAGCACGTCTCGGCTCTCCCTCCTCCCAGTGTCAGGTGCCCAGCCAGGCTATAGACTGCTCTTTGTGTGCAGCTCCTTCACCCCTTTCTCTGTGAGCTGGCAGCGGTGCAGTGCAGATTTGGCTCCTTGCAGTGTGCTGGGCAAGGGATGCTGGCACAGCCCTGGGTTTGCCAGTGCCTGGGGCTGGCATTCATGCTGATGCAGAAGGTTTATCATGCAAATGGTCCCCGAGGCCTCCGGCCAAGTCCATTTGTTAATGGTCAAACTATGGGAAGCTGGTTAGGGAGAAGCAAATTGAATTAAGCACAACTGGGGAAAGGGGGGGGGAGGGGTGAGGAGTGAGGTCTTTGTGGAGGTTGGAGGGTACATGGGGACAGAAGGAGACCTGCACTGGGCACCCATGCAAGGAGGTGCAAAAGGGCTGCATGAAACAGGGCATATCTCTGGAGATAAACAGGGCATCCCCACGTCCTGAGTCACTCCATCCCTATGGAGCCCCAGCAGCGACACAGCAGCCTGAGCTGGGGCAGAACAAAGAGAGCAGACATGGGAGGAAGTTCTTGCTGAGATAATGAGAGAGAATCACAAAATCACAGAGCATCCCGAGTTGGAAGGGACCCATAAGGGTCACTGAGTCCAACTCCTGGCCCCACACAGGACCACTCAAAAATCAGATCATAGAATATAGACAACAAAGATATAGACAACAAAGAAGAGTTTCACACTCAGCTTTCCATACCTAATCAGCTATGCAGGATCAGTTATCCCCCACATCCATTCAAGGAGCTCCCTCCCTTTGAATAAAGATAGCTGTAAAAGCAAAACGATGAACACGCACTGATAATTGTGGCAAGGTCAAGAAAGCAGTACTCAGTGACTGAGAGGTGATAAAAGGAGAACTGGCAGAAAAACATCTCAATGGTAACAAACGCTGAATACATTCAAGGCTGAACATCCAGTCTTGCAGCAACGCTGTGCACTTGTATGGAAGGGGATGTGCAGTTGGACCAGCAGTCCTTGCAGTGCCCATTGAGTTAAGATTAAGTCACAGTGTCTCAGTTTTCCCAACTCCTTTCCCTGACTGCAAAAGCCAGGCAGCAGACCCAGCTCAGAGCAGGTTTCTGGATGCACATTTTGCACCGCATCCCACTCCCTTGGCTTTCTCTCCGTGGCTCTTATTTTCCTTTTCGGCATCAGCATCTAAACATCTGGGTCACGGCGGAGCTTAGAGCTGGAAGCGACACAATATTACGAGAAAGGATGTTTTTGTACTACTTCCAACCTTCCCAGAACAGAGAACTGCAGAACCCCCTCCACAAAGGCTGCTTTCTTCCTCTGCACTACTTTGAAACGATGGGTGAAATCCTCACTTATCGCCTCTACCAATGGGGACGAGACAGAGACGATCAGAAAGGAGGGGGAAGGAACCATGAAGAACACAGCCAAGTGCTTTTCTTTCTTTTCACTCTTCTGTGTGTTTACTTATTTTAGCTTCTTTGGGTTCAAGCCACATATTTGGAGCGATTCCCACCTGCTCTGTACTTGGGGACCATTCTACAAACATCCCCACAGACAACTTTCTTCTGTTTCCCCCCTGCTAAAATGTCAGTATCTTGCTGAAATGTTGAAAGAGAACAAATCTGAGGGTTTGTAGGGATGTTTTGCTGCCCAGCACCCCACAGGCCAGGCACTGAGCATTGCTGCCCACCCAATGGGCACAGGGATGTGTCCTGACCTGCACTCCTCCACTCGGGAGGGTTGGGACTCATGGCACTGTGCTGACACCAGAACTGATACAGGTCTAATCTGGCCACCTGCTGTCCTTCCCTTGTCCCCTTCTGGGACCAGAGCTCACCCCAAGCCCAAGCAGGACACATTTTGAGCCTTTATGGAGGTGTTGCCAGCTGGAGTGTTGCTGCTCGTAGCAGGAGGGATCTGTGCTGTGCAGCCCACACCAGTGCCTGGCCCATGCTCAACTATGCTCCATGCATCTGAGTGAAGGCAGCCCTGTGCTCTGCCCCTTCTGCAGACCCCCACAGCTAATCCCCAGCTGCCCAGGGCAGGACTCAAATCAAAGATCTGAATCCTCTCTACCTCTCCCCCCTTCAGCCCATTTTTCCAGCCTTGCAGGGAAAGCCTTCAGGGTGTCCTCATCTCTCTGCATTCACTCTGTGCTGCACCAAGACCTGCATGTCCCCACACCTCATGCAGCTCCAACTATACTGCTCTGCTCCTACATAGAATCATAGAACCATTCTGGTTGGAAAAGCTCTCTCAGATCACCAGTCCATCCCCAAGCCATCCCACCATGCCTACTGACCATGCCCCTCAGTGCCACACTTCCACTTCAACACTTCCAGGGTGTAGCAATTGGACAGATCAATATGAAAAGGTGTTTTACCAGAGGTGCAACAACAGAAGGATCAGCACCATACAAAGGTGATATTAAGAAAGGGAAGAAAATCACTTACTTGTATCAGAAGATTCAAGGTTCACAGGGGAAAGCTTCACCATGGAGGGATCTCCAGGAAAAGACCCCTCCCCAGTGGCAGTCAGCCCTTAAATGGGGTCTAAGAGAGCTGCAGCCAGGTTCCACCCCTTCTGGTCACGCAGCTGAATTGCCTTTGCCTCTGCTCCCAGTGTTGACCAGGTCCTTTCCCCAGGTGCTCAATCAGTGGTTGATGCTGTGATTCAATAGTTCCCATACACAGGGACGTTAACCCCTCCCTCCCACCTGCCTGGGCAGCAGTGCCAGTGCCTGACCGCTCTTGGGGAGAAGCAGCTTGTCCTAATAAGCCTTCTCCCATCTCACTGTCTATCATGGAGTAAAATCCCATGCTAAGAAACTGGAAACACCACATTCTCTTGTTGTACAAAGCTACATCCCAGATCTATTGAAATCTGTCATACAATCACATAATGGTTGGGTTGGAAGGGATCTCCCAGCATCACCCCTGCCATGGGCTGGCTGCTCCCCTCCTTTCCCCCCCTCCCCAAGCTCAGGCTGCCCGGAGCCCTTCTAAAGCCTCAGGGACTTCTAGGGATAGGGCACCCACAACCTCCATAAACAGCTACAAGGAGATCTGCACAGCACAAATAAAGCCATGCTGAGCTTTTTGCTGCTTACAGCATCCTCACAGTAGTACCCACAAGCACAGCATCCCACTGCAGCCCAGCTCCTGCCATGACCCCATCAGCAGAGAGGGCAGCACCGTGTATGTTCCTCCCTGTGGTTTCCATCTGTACAACTGGGATCAAACGGGGCGGAAGCCTCAAGCCCAGCCCTGCTCCTGTCCCATCAGACAAAACTGTCCCAGGTATGGGTGAACCACGCAACATTCCTATTGCAGCACATCCCTTCTGCAAGCAGCCCAAAAGAGAGAGTCAGAAGAACATATTTTATCATATACATAATCTCAAAAAAAAAAAAAAAAAAAAAAAAAAATTAAAAAAAAAACACAACAAAACAGCCCTCGTCTTCTAGATTCCCAGACAGTACACTCAGCATCCTCATGCTACTGATGTAATCTTGGAGGAAGGTCCTCTGGGCCCACACTCATGGAGCAGGAGCTGTGCTCGGAGCTCAGTGCAGCCCTGCATGGAGGTGGGCACAGCCCCAGCCCCGCACTGGGAAGGTCCCAGTCCACCTCCACAGCTGCTGGTGGTCTGAATGCTCTTCAGTGCCCCTGGGAACAGGCAGAGTTCAGTGCAGCTCCTCGTGAATGTCTCTATCCTCTGTGCTCAGCTGCAGGGAACGTCGGCCAGGAAGGAAAATGTCATCATCACTAATAGGAATAAAAGCATCCAAGCAGGTAACAGTGCAAGCAGTGCCCACTCTCAGCACTGAGCTCTCTGCAGCCAGCTGAAAGCGCCGCAAAGCAAACCTTGAGCTGAGGTACAGCAAGCAAAGCACGAGATAAGGCAGTGGAGTTCTGCCAGAGTGCATATTTGACCCAAATTGTTTCGGCTGCAGCTGGGTGAGTGATTCACTGCGTGCAGCTCCATCAATGGGCTTGGTCTGTCTCTGTGTTTGTGACTTGTCTCCGGAGAGACGGAGGGTTTCTGTGTTTTGTTTGTATGGATGCCTTGGTTATCCTGGGAACCGTGACACGCGCGGTGGGAACGCTGGCTGCCTGCTCCTGTGGATGATGCACGTGTTGGGCCCGGCTCAGACCTGACTGCACAGCCAGCCTGGAGCCCTCCTGCCCACACCTGACCTCAGCAGCTCACAGCTTCACATCATCCGGCCCTGAGCCTCAGCTCATCCAGCAGCAGGAATCACCAGGAGAGATCCTTGTGGTGCGTGGATAGAGAACACAAGGGCTGTGCTGGATCCCAGGGATCCCTCAGTGCGCTCTGTGGGAGGACAGGAGGAGACAGGCATAGATAGGGATGCGTGAAGCTGGACACCCAGCAGGACTTGTTCTGCCTCAAACTCCTCTTGCCCCCGAAGGAAGCAGGATGCAGTAAGTGAGACACCTGGTCTGTCCATGGGCAGAGAATGGGACAAAAATGCACCCCGGGACAGACCGGCCCCATAAGGACTTACATGGAGAAGTGCCTGCAGACTCTGTCCATACAAAGCTCAAATATTCCACTCCCAAATATTCCTCTCTCAAGCGGCTCAAGCACAGCCTTTCTGCTTTGGCATTCCAACAGCTCAAACCCCAACATTTTGTTTTCCTGACCAGTAAGTCTAGAAGCATCTTCTGCAGCATGGTGAGATGGGGACAGCAGCCACCATGGCTGGGATGCACCCCGTCACTCCCAGCTGTTTTTTGGGGCTCTCACTTTTCCTCCAGCACATCACCACCACCACCTTCCCATTGCTAAGGCAGCAGACGGCAAACAGACGTGAAAAAATGCTGAAAATGCAACAAAAATGCCACAGAGTTGCTTGTCCTTTTGGATTCAGTTTTTGGTCAACTAAATTGTTATTGAATGAGAAAAGCTTTGTCAAAAATGTACTCTGATGAAGTGCAGCAGGGGCTCTGGCACTGTTTCCTCAGATCCATGAAGGTTTTAATCCCTGGGTTCTCTAAGAAACTGAGTGACACATGCTTTAAAGAGAATATATTTGCTCCTTGGCATTTCATGGATGTCACCTTTTAATGGCTGCTGCTCGCTTTCAGCCTGAGCTGCTGGTACTGCTTGGGGATGGGGTGGGTCCTTCATTACAGAATCACAGTCGTTCAGGTTGGAAAAGCCCTCTCAGATCCCACCATGCCCACCGACCACGTCCCTGAGTGCCACATCCCTGTGGTTCTGGAACACTTCTGAGGATGGTGACCCCACCACATCCTGGTGCAGCAGCGACAGTGCCTGACTGCTCTTTTGGAGCAGAAAGTTTTCCAATGGGATCAGGGAAACCTGGAGCTGCCCTGGAGGAGGAGGGCAAGCAGGCACAGCTCGCTGCAGTGTGCTGCTCATGGCATTAGGGAAATACACAACTTATTTACTAAAAACTCGGTGCTATGCCCAATTTTATCCATTTGCTGCAAGCAACAGAAGCAGGGCTCCCATATATCCCCTGCTAAAGAGCCTGGAAAAAAAAAAGCCCCAAACCAAAACTGTGGCGGGCATCCTTGTGGCAGCTGCTGTCTCCAGCCTGACTCCGGATGCGGAGGAGGATCCCGGAGGCACGAAGGACAGACGCTGCTCATCAGCCCTTCCTTATCTCCTGCTAAAGTCCTCTCTGTTTGGATAAGCCAGGGCTGGAGAGAGCAATATCTGCGGCGGCGAGGAAAAGCTGCTGGCAGATCTCTTCTGGCCTGGGAGAGCCTCGCTCAGGGAGATATTAAAGGCTTTTGTTTCCAGGAGCTGTCAAAACCCTCACCTTTCACAAGCACTAAAACGACCAGGGGAAAAAATATATGCGAGTGGAATAATAATTTTTAACTCATAAATTTGAGCTCGTAAATCAAGGATTGAAGGAGCAGTCGTTGTAATGTCTCGTGAGTTAACATTCGAGGTTTTCTTTCACCTGAGGAAAAAGAAAAAAACACCCGGCTCTCTGCCCTTCCACTCCAGAGTCGGCCATAAATCTCGTTAATGTTACAGCCCTGCTCTTAAACAGACCCAACGCATGAGCACGGGGAGCAGATAGCGAGATGGGGCGATTTCAGAAGTATGGCATAGGGAGGAAAGCTTTAAAAAGGCAAAAATCTGACAATCCAGAGCCAGAGTGATCCCTCTCCTCTTGGAATGGCCGAGGGCACATCCTGACCTCCGAGCAGCACTTTGCAGCTCAGGTGGTGATGAACCATATGGATGAGCTGAGGCACCTCCTGGAGACCCCACATTTTGCTCACGCTAGGGCCAAAAGCAGAAAGGAAGCTCCTCAAGCACTGAATGTTTTGTCAGCTTATCTTCATTGCAGGTGCCTCCACTGCTCTGTCAGTTTGAGACCCTGTGCCATGCATGCAGCTCCGGCAGTGCACTGGGAGGAGGGAGGCTGCAGGAGGAGGAGGAGGAGGAGGAGGAGGAAGAAGGCATTGGCATGCAGAGCACAAGTGTGTGCGGGGCACTCGTCTGCCTAATCCAGAGTGTTCAAAGCGGCGGGCGCAGCTGTGGCTGTCTGAGCTCCAACAGGTGACGGCTCAGCTGTGCTTCCCTCGGGCTCTCCATCAGCCCCCGAGCACGCTGCTGGCTCCAGGGGGGGCTGCTCCCCACGTCTTCGCGGGGCCATCGGCTCATTCCTGCCCTGCGAACCCTTCTAAGCCCAAATGAGGGCTGCCTCCTGCCCTGTGCAGAGCGATGGTCCTAAAAAGTGCCGGAAAGAGCTGCTGGAAAAGCAGGAGGGAGCTCCTGGGTCGTGCTTACGGAGCAGAGGTGGTGAGCAGCATGCTCCTGTGCAGCTGGGGAAAGGGCAGGGGATGGCTGGGTAAGGGACTGCGCTTCCATGGCCAGCTTCGTGTGAATCCCCATGGCTCTAATGCAAGGACAAATAGCCAGAGCAAACCCACAGCTCTGCTCAGCCCCTTCAGCTGGGAAGTGCTGTACTCCAGGTCACTGCTGCAAGCTCCCAGTGCACCCAGCAGCAGGAACACGAGAGGCTATTGGAGCAAGTGCAGCCATGCAGCATGGCTGGTGCAGCCAGAGGGATTTTTTGCTCTGCTTCTAATTGCCCACTTGCTATCTGGAGGTTGCAGCAGCAGAAATGAGCATTTGGCAGCCAGGATGCTTCCAGGAGCCTCTGGCTTTGCCCAGGGCATCCCAGCCCACACCTATGCCTGCAAGGCCAAGCGGTGGCTGCTGGAATAGGAAAATGTGGGGCCAAATTATATACCTGTGCATGGCTTAGTGGGAGCTGCACACTGATGCCACCCCAAGAGAGACACAAATTTCCCTTATTTATATATGAAAAAGACGAAGCACAGCCTGAAATATGTCTGCCCTTGCCACAGCTCAGTGCAACCTGCCAGATTGGCGGTCCTGTGAAAATACCGCTTAAAAAATAAAACAGCCCCTGAGCCATCCCTTTCCCTGTGGTGGTGGTGGTGGGCAGGTCTGGGGATGCTGCCATCACGGCAGGGTCCAGTGCTGACCCCCCCCCGCCCTTCCAGCCCCATAGCAATGCAAGCAGCCCGCTGACATCCTCCTTAATCCCTCGAGCTGCGACTGTCTGAGCAGCGCCGTTATTCAAGTGGCCTCCAGACCCCTTCCTCACTGCTAATTTCTACTCATCTGCATATTTTATTGAAAATTAAATCCTTTTGCATTTTTCCCAGGGCTCAGTTGTGAAAAATCTTTTAACGGAGCCCTACTTGACTCCAATTAGTTGGGATAACAAAGCTTCCGCTGTTTGAGGATTATTGACAAATGCACGAGGAAAAGAATGCCGAGAGAATAGCCTATTAAAATGACAGCTTTTTAAGCCTGGAAACAAAAAGCCCTGACGATTAACAGTGCTGAGGAGGCACAGGAAATACCGAGCCTCAGTTTTTTGCTGGCATTTCAATTGATTAGCCTGCTCGAGCCATTCCTTTGTGTCCCACTCCTTAGTGGGTTCTTAGTGGGGGCCAACTGGTGCCCATTGATGTGCCCAGAGCCTGGTGCCCATACGTGTGCACAGCTGGGACACAGAGTCCTAGAATCACTGAATCAAAGAATGGTGTGAGTTGGAAGGGACCTCTAAAGGCTGGTCTCACTCCCTGCACTGAGCAGGGACACCCACAGCTCCATCAGTGCTTAGAGCCCCGTCCAGCCTGACTGTAAGTGTGTGCAGAGATGGGGCACCGCCACTGGTCTGTGCACCCTGCGCCGTTCCTCACCAGCCTTAGCATTACTTTTTCCTTATACACAATCTTAATCTCCCCTCTTTTACTCTGAAACCATTTCCCCTCATTCCATCACAGCTCCTCATTCTGAATCCACCCAAACCAAAGCTGGCAGCAATCCGGCTGCCCACGGGTGAGCAGTGCCAGGGCACAATGACACCAGCGATGGCTTTACCATAGCAGCGAGGGGAATCTGGGTAAGAAAATGCATCCACAGCAGCGATGCAGCCCCCGCCCTGCTGAGCCCCTGCTGTGAGGCTGCCCCCAGCCGTGGTTCCCATGGGCGCCCGCAAACCTGTGCCGTGCAGCTGCGCCCATGGCACAAAGGGACTGAGGAGCATTGAGAGCGGCACAACTCTTTTGCTGATCACTCCTTAATGGTGTTTCATATTTCCACCCCCCCCCACCCTTCCCTTATTTATTTATTTTTTTAATAAAAGAATAGTGGGGTTAAAAATGAAGCGTACTTGATAAACGGCCGTGAGTGTTATCCCCAAATAAATAAATAAATAAATAAATAAGCGAACAGAGCTTTTTTTCTTTCCTAGGTGGCTCGGACAGCTGGCTCTTTAAATATTAATCAGGGGCTCATTGATATGCAAATATGCAAAGAGCGAATAATGCAGCCGCAGCTGCACAGCCCCCAGCGGCCCCGGCAGTGCTGGCCTCCTCTCCACCATGAATGGGAATATCTGAGGACACAGGTGCAGGGAGCCGACCGCGTGCTTAATAAGGTAATTTGTGAGCGATGCTCTATAGAGATGAACCGGAGCAATGGAGCAATCTTTTACCACTCGACAGTATCTGACCACCAAACAAGGTGTTAATCTTATAATTGTGCTGTTGACTGTTCCCTAGCACGGCGTTCCTGGCCTCCTGCCCTGACACTTGGCCAGTTAAAATCAACTGAACTGACACGTCGGAAGCGTGCCAACCGATTGGTGATAAATTATTTATTGTTCTATTTCCAAAATAACAAGTAAACAGGAAAGGCAGGGCATCCCACGGAGACAGCCCGCTGCGTCGGAGTTGGGCTTGGCTGCTCTCTGTGCCCTGTCCCCATGCACTCACCTCCTCCTGCTGGGGAGAGACCGTGTCCCATCCCATCTGATATCCACTGCAGGGTCCAGTGGTGCCACCCCGTGTCCACTGCAGCAAGGCGGGCTCTGTTTTGGGCTCACACCTCTTGTGCAGCTCCCAATGCTCACACTTCTCCAATGAGCTGGGGACCAAAACTGCAGAAGCAACACCAGTGCTTGCAGTGGACATTGCAGCAGGTGGCTGCTGGCTCCCTCAAGCACATGGAGCAGGGAGGACAAGAGGGTTGGGGACATGAGCTCCAGCGCAGCACTGTGCTCACTGCCATGCCCTCTCTCCTGTGCAGCTAATGGATGCCCACAGTAGGGTGAGAGGGTCACAGGGCCCAGTGCTTTGCAGCACTTCCAGCCCTGTTGGTCCAGGGCACCGTGTGCTTGCAGGGCACAGCAGGCACATTTTGCTCTCTCCTGGAGTTTGCTATAGCAGAGGTGCTGAGAAAGGGACACAGTGCCTGCACTATGGCATCCTACCCAATCTCGACCCCATCCCAATGCAGCCTTTGGGACTGGCCCTTCATTCCCCATTTCCACACTTCTCGCTCTGCACAGGGAAGGGATACACATCCCACTGCCTGGAGCAGTGCTGGCCCCTGGCCTCAATGGAGTCCTCGATGGGGCTGCTCTATCCCATCAACACACGAGAACGCTTCCTGCCCCAGCGGGGAGCTTCGTCACCCATCTATAGCAACAAAGGGAAGCCAGCTCAGGCAGCAGATACAATAACCACAGTCCGCATAGCGCTTTAAAATTTGCCTCCTGTGGTTGCCGTCCTCCTCTTCCCTGCCAAGCTTCCTCACCCGGTGATGAATGACCTCGTCCGGGTACCGCCGGTACCAGGCGAGCGCAGCTGCGGGGCTGCTTTCCAGGGCGGGCGCTGCAGATGGCCGCTCCGTACCGACAGCACAGCTGCACGCTGGGGCTGCCACGCCATGCCACAAAGGGACAGAACACACAATGAATGGGAGCAGGGGAACGGGCAGGGAGGGATGCTGGGGGGTCTCCAGGAGTGGGTCTGTGTGGTGAGGGCTGCACACACGGCATGGTTGTGCCCAAAGGGCTTCATGGGGATGGGGAGATGCTACTTACAGAAAGTGACAGCTTCTCATCATCCTGGCTTCAGTTCTGGCTTTTCTGGTGCTGGTTCTCAGCCTCTGGTTCCAAGTCAAGAAGCAAACTTGCATTGCCTATAAGCAGGTCTGTGTTGGAAATGCTGCAGACAATGCCCTCCCAACAAGATATTTTTTTTGGAGAAAAACCTGCTTGAACAGTAAACCTCAGAACTTGCCCAATTACTAAGCTAAACTGGGAGCAACTCCCAGTTTCCCATGGGGAAGGAGACACAGAGCTGCCCCCACCTGCAGCCTGGCAGCATTCAGCCCTCCCGTCCAAGCCAGGAGTTCCTGCACTGTGAATCCAGGGCAGAAAATCTGCACCCAGGCAGCACTGGATGGCTGCAACAGAACCAAGGGCGTGATGGGCTGCACCTTGCAAAATCATCTCAGACTGAAGTAATTTATACTCATTGTGCCACCTCAGAATTTAGTGCTTTGCAAAACCATCTCAGCCTTTTACAGCGACTATTCCAAGAGGTGAGAACACTTACTGATTTGCCTTTTGTTTCCAAAGCCTATCTACCTCCTTCAGTATTTCAGCACTATCATAACTGTTAGCATCTTTCACAGAATCACAGAACCATTCAGGTTGGAAAAGACGTCTGGGATCCTCAAGCCCAACCTCAACCTATCCCAGTGAACGTGCCCCCAAATGCCACATCTCCATGGTCCTTGAGCACCTCCAGGGATGGTGACCCCACCACGTCCCTGGGCAGCAATGCCAGTGCCTGGCACCATTCTTTCAAAGAAGTTGTTCCTCTTATCCAACCTGAACGTCCCCTATTGGCAGCAAAACTGGGTCAAAAGCTGCAGCGTGGAGACCTCACATTCCCACATAGCCCCTTCCCATGACTTCAGAATGGCCACAGCCATGGCTGGCCCAATTCCCACCGCGAGTCACCCGCCCAATGTATTGCCACCAGAAGTATTGGAAAGGAGTTAAGCATATACATCCCTAAACGCTTTTTCAGCTGACTGGATTTTGCTTGGTTAATCCAAGTTTGTGCATGTACGAAGAGCAGATATCGGCCAGACACAGTGCATATGGATCTATTTGCTCCTGTGCATTGCAGGGTGCAGCTGCTGCCAGCAGCCCTCATGCTTGGGCTCCTGAAATCCATCTGCAAATATGTGCCCGGTCTCTCTGCCTCAAGTGGGCAATGCCTGGCTGTGGCACTGAGCTCCCCAGGATGCACTAAATGACAGACTGTGCTCCACCGTCCCCTTTCAGGGCTAAAATAGCTCTTCTCAAAGCAAGCAGCAAAACATGCACATTCAGCCCTAAAGCGTGGCGTGCCTCTGCATCTGTCAGCCCAGCACCAGGGCTTCCTCCTGCTTCCCCATAAAGCTGAAAAGCACCCGGCCTGGCTGCTCCATGCTCGGTAACGAGCAATTATTTCCTTCTAAAGTAAAATGAAATAGGAACCATTCCCATAATCACCTACTGGATTTTATCAGCATGTTTGGGTTATGCTTTTGCCCCTTCGGCTAATGCCTAATTGATTCTTTAATCTCTACAACGCTTTTATTGACTGATACAAGAGCAATTTGGTCGATTGGCGGCAGGAAAGCAGGCTGCAAACCCGCCGAGACTCACGACATGGTGCTGGGATGACCTCATCCGAAGCGAACACTTTATTTGATAATCTATCACTTATTTATTATTCTAACTAACCACTTGCAGGTGGTGTGATTTTAACGTAATTGTCTCAGCAATAGTTAACACACGCGGAAAAGCTCAGCGACATGCAAGCTTATCCCGAGCAGCTACTGCAGAGGAAATCGGGGGAGCGGTGTGTGGGGCAGCACTGCGTCCCACAGCTGCTGCACATCCACTGTGGGCATGAGAGCACGTCCCGACGGCTGCTCTGCAGGGAGGAAACCGGAGGCTGCAGAGGATGGGGGGAGTTGGAGGTCGTTGGTTGAGTGCTTTGCTGCTAAGAGAACAGCCCTGAAATCCCCCCTACAAAACCAGATGCCTGTCTGCAGTATTGCTGTGGAGAGCACAGGGTCTGCCATCAGGTATAAAGGGAAACTGAGGCACTGCTGGAGCACAGCCCGGCTCCAGCAGCACTGATGCCACACGTCCAGGGCTGCCCCGTGCCAGGTGCGCCCGGAAGGACAAAAGGCACCAGGAGGGGCAGAAACCCCAGTGCTGAGGAGAACATGTGGCTCTGCAGCCAGCTCCCTCCTCCCCATTGCCCTCCTGCAAAAACCTGACCCTGCAGAGCGTTTTTGGCAGTGGCACGTGAGGCAATGGGACATGGAGACAGCTGGGTGTCCCCTCACGTCCCTACATGTCTCCATGATGGGACTGCTAAGCAGAGCAGCATGAGGGCACAGGGAGACCCGAGGGTTCAGGCTGGCACAACCCATACGAAATCCTGCACAAACAGTGTGGGTTTGGGGGTCATTTCTAGAAGCCACCACGTTGCTTTTTCCCTAGAACTGTGGCATTTTGAGTGGCAAGTCTCCACAACCCTCCCAGCCCCCGACTGACAGAAGGCACAAAGAAACCCTCCCTGCTTCATTTTTAATCTCGTCTGGAAAAGTAAGGGGGGGTGGGGAGGTGGAGAAATAATTTTTTCACTAAAATAAAAATTGATCCATAATGAAAATAGATTTCTAATGGGAAAAGTTTAGTGCAAATGGAAGCTTTTAAAGATCCTTTTGACTGACAATAACCTGAAGACCCTCCAGGAACTCCAGACCCAGAATAATCAGATTAAATGAAAACTAATATACGATCCTGAAATTCATCCCATGCTGCTCTAAACTTATAGCAGCTGGGTAATTTAGCCTACAGGTTTCTGCCTCATGCCCAGCAGTTCACACTGAATTGTTTAGCCAAACTTAATCTACTGGGAAGGAAAAAAGCTCTTTCCTTTAAAATGTGTTAAAGCAAAGCCAGCTTCTAAAGGCAGATTGGAGCAGGGGAGGTGTGCCGATAGATTTTCTGTGGGATCTCAAAGACTGCAGCTTGGCTGCTTTAAAGCAAATAACCACAAGTTATACATGAAGGAGGAACATGAGCTCTGTTTGGAGCACGGAGCTGTCAGTGCAGGTAGCACGGGGCTGCCCCTGCACAAAGCGCTGGTGCTCAGCGTTACCTTGTGCTGCTAATCTCGGCAGAGAGCTCAGCTGTCCTCCAAAGCGACCTTTCTTATGTTTGGAGACAGAACTTCAAACTATAAATCCATCATTAAAGACTTTCCAGCTGTCTGAAATTCCCGTGGGAGGGCGAGCGCTGCGTGTTAACACACGGCACAGGTTTCCATCTCACCTCCAGAAGACAGCTCTCCTGGAGGGCCTGGAGACAGGAGGGGATCTGCAATGATGTGAGAGCTCTTGCAGCTTTGTATTCAACAGAGCCTGAGCCAAAGCTTCATATGGCTATAACACAACCAAAGTGCTCCTTTCCTTCGGGGACCCCAAACAGCCTGATCCATCCTCCCACATCCCCCTCCCTTGGACACCTTCAGCTCATGCTCAAAGCCCCACTGCTGGGTTTTCCCAAATTGCACAGGGAATGATTTATCCACTGGGGCAGCGGGAGCCCCAGAATGCCAGGATGTGACAGGCATGCAGCAGCTGCACCAACGGCTCTAGTGGGACCTCAAGAAGGAACAGGAGGGAGGAATGGGATTAGATGTAACCCCAAATCAGGGAATGAGCGAGAAGAGCACAGCAAAGCCAAAAGAGCTGTGGGGGCAGCCAGGAGCTGCCACATATTATTGTCCAGATCCTAATCCTGGGGCCATGAGGTTGCAGACCCCTGCCCATCCCCAGCAGCACCCAAAGGACCTGGCAGCAGCGGGCTCAGAATTATCTCTCAAGACGGATTTATGGTGTGCTGATGTGGGAATGCCACAAAGCTTTATGTCCAGCACATAGCTCAAGGAAAGTAAAAACCTCTCCAAGAAAACTTCCAGTCAACAGATAACACAATGTGGTTCCGATTTCCTAACCCCCACAAAATAATTGTTTCTTTTCTTTTTTAAAAAGTTCTGTCCAAAGGGAAACGTTTCTAATTTAATCCCCTGCATCCACCTTCCTCGCTGCCTTTGAATGTATATTATCTTCCAGCCAGCACTGCAGCGTGGAGCAAGAATTTTAGATTTAAAAAAAAAAAAAAAAAAAAAAAAAAAAAAAAAGCAACCTTTAAACAGCACAATGCACAGCAAACAGGAATGTAAATGACGGTCTGGGTTCCATTATCCCTGACCCAGAGGTTGGAAACCAAAAGAAATTAATTAAAGCGGGGCGGGGGGCACCCTGCGTGCTGCCGGCGAGTGGCTGCAGTGCAGAGCTGCCGCGTCCCTGCGCCCTCGCACCGTCACTCACCGGACGGACCGACCCTGCTCATGCAGCTTGTTTGCATTAGGGCCAGCATGGAGGGGAAGCAGCCAGCAGGGCTGGGGCAGTAAGGGGCTTTTAGAAAAAAGGAAGCTTTGGGTGGAATGAATGAGGAGGGAGCACCGGTGGCTGCAGCCATGTCAAGGGAATCTCCAATGGCCAGAGATAGGCATAGATCAGGCTTGATGCCAGTGTAGCCACTGTGGGCTCCAGGTGTCCTCATGTCCCCAAAATACTGCCACGAACACAGTGGCCATGGGCTGCTCGAAGCCCCCAAGATAGGATGATCTCCAGCCATTCCCTGAGCATCCAGCCCCTGTGCTGAAATTAAGCCATGTGAGAGCTAGGAAAACAAAAGGTGAAATGCTTCAAATAACACCTGGCAGGGAGGTAGTGCAGGCAGCTCCTGTGCTTCCACAGGGCACAGGGATGCTCCGCAGGAAGCTCTGCTGTGCTGGCAGTCCCCAGGCAAAAAACTCAGTGCTTTCTGGAGGGCCATTAGCTACAGCAGGCACTGAGAGATGCGAAACATCCTCCGTCACCCTGACCTCAGCAAACGCAGTGCGCATCACTGCCCTCGGCCCTGTTGGTGTGGTGGGGGGGGGGAGGGGGTGTGACACTGAGAGTGACACAGCATCTCAGCACTTACCTGTCTTTCTGCACAGTAATCCAAACAAAACGTTCTCCCTATTGTTTGCAGAGGAATATCAGGTTTGAACTGGGGCAAATATTTAGGAAAACACAACTGAGTCATAAACATTATTTACCGTTTGGAAAGTGCTATCCATGGCTCCAAGCACTGGGCAATGGGCTGTGCACCTCCACAGTCATAACCCTGACCAGTGCCAGCTGCAAGGGACTGCTGGGTGGGGTGGAACCTGCTGCAGTGTTGTGCTCCCCTTGGTGACAAGGGTAGGTGGGAGCACGCGGTGTCCCCACAGCATAAGCTGTCCTTAGCGTCACCATTTCAGTCACTGTTGGTTCTGGGGCTCAGCAAGGCATGTCTGGACACCACAAGACGCTGCTTCAGTTTTTAACACTGTTAGGTAAAAAGTAAAGATGAGTGAGGTTCCCTGTGCTGCTTTCTTCAAGCCTTTTTCAGATCTATGTGCTGGGTAGTGCCCGTTCAGTACACGTGGTCCAAAAGTGGGTAGAAAGGCATGATGCAGTGAGCCTGCAGCCACAACCTGTGCAGCCACCCCCCTGCCCTGTCCTGGTATGTGGGTCAGGCTTGCTTGCACGTTTCTTTTCTGATGTTTTTCCTTCCAAACTGCACTCGGCCACAATGCTGAGCTTCTTGTGTCAGGAGGGGACAGACTGCACTGGATCAAATGAGCTCGTGGACAGCGCAGGGACAAAGCCGCCATCAGTCCCCACACGGCCTTCATGTCGGCCACATGAGCGCCGATCTATTTCAGAGCCACGCTCATCCCTGCGCCCGTGGCTTGCGCTGACCCCAGCCGGGTGGCTGAAAGCCTCTTTGTGTCCTGCCACAACCCCGACCCAAAGGCACAGGCTGTGCAGCTCCAGGCACACAGGCCATGCAGGCCACAGGCTGCTCCCCGAGCACAACACAGCCGGGTCCCGAGCTCCGTCAGCGCCCAGAACGAGAGAAAGGGCCCGTTATGAAGCCCCGGGCTAAGCAAACAGGAAAAGCAGCCCAGCGCGGCCACGCTGCCAGGCTGGGACCTACTCAAACAAAACCCGTTTGAGCGCGGCCGTGCTGGCGGCAGACTCAGCGACTCCAGCCGCTCCTAAAAGCAGGCCCTGTCTCACAGCCAGCCTGGGCCCGGCCGGGCGCTGCGGGCTGCACAGGGCTGTGCTTGTCCCGGGGCACAGCCGCTGACTCACGGAGCCCACACAGCACGGAGCTATTTCGGGTTTCTCAGCAGACCTGCGGTTTTTCTGCAGGCAATCCCAGGGCTAGAGATTTTATGCGTTGCACACGTCACTTTGAACTTTTTTTTTCCCCCCTTTGAGAAGAAGTGTCTGCAGCAAAATGTGCTAACAAGAAAGCAATTATTGCCACAACCCGTCGCTTCCAGCTGTTCACGCTCTGCTCCTTCCCGTCTTCCCCCCATGTCCCTGGTGTGGGCTCACCGAGTTGCACCCACATGGTCAAACCACTGGGGGTGCCGTTAAACACAAAGCAGGAGGAGGGCACGCTCAGGAGCAAAGAATGGGGAACGCGGGATCGCTCCATCTGCCCCATCTGTCCCACACAGGATTCTCTGAGCCCAGGGACGGTTCCCTCTGTGCTGCAGAATCTGTGGCTCCAGATGCAGACTGCTGCCTTGTGATCAGGGGGTGCTGAGCAGGACCTTCCCAAGGACAGGAATGTCTGGAAGAAAGCAGCTTCAATGGCTCAGTGAATTGCCTGAGGCTGGTGTGAGCTCTGTGCCAACAGCACATGTGGAAACTGCAACTGGATGGTTTGAAATGGGATGGGATATGGGAATGAGCATGGATTAAGATGGGACAGGGAGGGGACAGGGTAGGATGAGGGGGATGTGATGGTGAAGCGCCCTGTGCCAGCCCAGTGCCTCCTCTAAGCGAGGTGCATTGAAAAGGGAACCACTCCTCTCACAGCTTCACTGTCTACATTCACACTGAAATCGCCATCAGTGCAACAAGTGTCTTAAAATGCACAGATTTACATCTGTATGAGTCTTGAGTGTGGCCCTGAGAGCTTTTTGTAAAGTAGACAGCACTGAGAAAGGGGAGGGAGGCTTTACTTTTACCTAACCTTTCCCCCTAACATACATTTGATAATTTTTGTCCATTTTGGGTCTGTCTGGCAATAAAGTGAAATTCCAGCATCAGCAGAAGTATTAAAATCCACTTCACAAATGCTTGTTGCAAATCTGAAATGTGTCAAATTGGACATATTAACTTGACTTAGTATTTGTTCATCTTTTTCCTGACTCTAGAGCTGATGATTTTCTAATGGAGCAGCCTGACAAAAGAAATCAATCATCAGGCAAGGCCACGAGAAGAAAGACAAACAGAAAGGAAGAGAAAGATGAGAAAAACCAGACCACAGCAGCAGGTGGACAGGTTGTCTGGAAACCTCCTGTAAAATATGTGTAAACAAGGATATGTGAAAAAAAAAAAACACAGAGATAGGGAAGAAGTGTGATTTATAAGGGAGCTGACGGCTCTCCCAGCTGGTCACTCTGGACCTGTCTCACTTCCCTCCATCAGTCCCGCTCTGGGTACGGCCAATTTCTGTCTTCATAAAACTTCCTCAGCCCCTGGAGGTTGACAGGGGGGAAGTAGGGGCCGATCCTCTTCCGAATCCACCATTTGCCCTGTGCAGCATGCGTTCCTCCAGGCTGGCTGAATTTGTACTTGAAATGTTCCCCTCGGATCCACCTGCAGGGAAACAAAGCAGAGGGTGGTAGGAGGGGCTGGGCACCAGAGCTGTGGGTGATGGATTGGATCTGCATTTATGTAACTTCCCTGCTACCACCATCAGTGATGCCAGTGCTGACCGTGCTGGCTCCCTGGAATGCTATTTGAGGATGATGCATGGGGAAGGAAAGCCTTCGCACACCATCACTGTGTGCATAATCCAGCACCACACTATTGCTCCACACCCCTTTCTATGACCAAGTTGAAAGAATAATAATAATAATAAAACACCAATACCATTTCTTTTTCTTTCCCGAAAGCACCTATGAAGTATTTCTGCTGGGAAACCTGTGGCACGCACACTCCCCATGTCCCTCTGCCCCAGCGAACGGCTGCTCCCTTTGCTCCACTGCTTATTAGCAGAGCTCTGAGCGCATCTGTTTTCTGGCCGCCCTGGGAGTTGACAGAAAAGGAGATTTTAAAGCAGTGCAGAAAGAAGCATTCATCAGCCTCGCAAAACACGTTTGGAGGCTAACCATGCCGCTTGGTGCAGGAGCTGTGTCCCGCTTGATGTAGGGCATGCTGACAAGGGAAGGAGTAACACCCCAGTCCTTCAGCATCGGGGTCCCTGTTTGCAGAGTGCATCGCCGCATTCACTGGATAAGTTCATAAAATAACCCACAATATAAAAATGTCAAAGTCATGTCAGTGCTCATTTAAACCCGCTTTGCTTCACTACTAAAATACAAACCCTGCTACTGAGCAGGGCACTGCGCTCACGCAGCTGCTGGCTCCCGGGCTGCACCTCGGGACGCCATAAAGTCAGCTCCTACTGCTAAAATAATTAGGGACGACTCCTGTACATTGGCCATTAGCACTCACCTGTGTAACACACTCACATGGGAAGCAGGAGAGATTGCAGACGGCTGATAAAACTACAGACCAATTAAAAGGTCTGCCGTAATCACATCTTGACATCTCAATTTAAACCTTGATTGGCACCCAGATGAGCAATACAGAAATGATTCTGCTAACAAAACATATTAGCATGCAGCTGTTCACCACTTGCTGCTGATGGATCGTCCCCTGGCTGTGCCAAAAGCAGAGCAAACACCTCCAAGTTTCACCCTCGTGCAGGCAAAAAGGAGTGACCCAAAGTAGCCCAGAGCAGCGCATTTGGAGCTGCACAGAACAGCCCTCACCCAACAACTGATAGGGGCTGGGTGACAAGGGATGACAGTGGTGAAGGTGTGCCCCATGGCACCCCTGGTTCAGGGATCCTGCCGCTGTCCACTCTGTTACTGCTATGGCTGTTTCTACACCTTTTTTTCTGAGGCTGCTAAAAGTCAAATGGAGGCTGAAGTGTTACTCCCACAGTGTTTGCTTCTCAGGAGCACAAAATTTCCTGTTAATAATTAGAGCAGGAAGGTTTATGCAGGCTCAGTTAGCCTGCAGGCTCCTGTCTGAGACAGATAGGAGGTTTAACAGCTGTGATGCTTGGTTGCTTGCTTGAATTCACGAAACACATCTACCATCCCCAAACCTTCATTCTACCATCACTGGCTGCCTAGAGAAGGGCAAAAGCAGCTGCTCTAATCCTGAGCTATCATCATTCCAGGAAGCAAACCACTCAGACTGCTCCTCTAAAAAACTGGCAAATAGCACCAAATAGAGGCAACTATGTTCCCTTTTTCTTGCTGGGGATGCAGAGTGTGGAAGACTGAGGGCTTTGTCTGAGCGCCCTGGGCAGGGCTCAGACACCCCAGTACTGCTTGGACCCTAAAGTACCTTCCCCTACACCAAGGTCCACCCAGGACCCTTCTGGAATGAAAATCTCCTTGCCCCTCCTGAATGGGCTTGCCTGCCCAAATTAAGCAATATCTATCATCTGATTTGGTATGATTTTTCCCATATGTTCTCTGTCTATTAAAATGTTTGCTATCAAAGGGATCGGCATGTAAAACTAGAACCGTGTGAGCATTAAAGCAACCACACACAACTGAAGCTGCATTTTTGTGGCAGAAAGTTTGCCTTTCTATCTGAGCATGTTTCCAGCCCTTATGTTCAGAGTCCAAACAAACCTGAGAGGTCCCCGTGAGCCCCAGCCCCAAACCAAACAGCCCATTTGTCCCACCATATCCCACCTGCATCAGGATGCACAGTAAATCCTGAGCTGCTCACAGCCTGTGAAAGCTGAGAAACTGCAGCAGAAAACCTCTGAGCACAAAACACCAGGACATCAAGGCAGAGCATCCACTGCCCGTCCTTCCTGTGCCTTCCTGGGGTAGGGGAGAAACACAGAAAGCTTGTAACCATCATCAGTCTTGACTCCTGAGGCTCACTGATGTAAAAACTGCGGCATTTAATACCCACTGGAGCCCCTTGTTTCAGGGCTCATAGAGTTTACAAGCTCCCCCACTATTTATAAGCTACCTGGGTGCCTCGTTTCCGAAGTTTCAGTTTGCAGTCTCTATGTTCCCTCCTCCCTAATGCAGGGAGCAAGAACACCAGGGACCCACCAAGCCAGGGCTCGCAGTTTGCAAACATCACCTGGTGACCTGCACAGCTGTAACCCATACAAACCCCATGCACACAGAATGAAGAACTGCTATGGGCTGCAGCTTGCCTTACAAAAAATGTTGTTTTTTTTGCTTTGCTTTTTTTTCCCCCCCCGCAACTTTGGGGCTCATGCAAAGACCTTTTGGGGTAGTGGAAGGAATCCAAAGGTCCCCGAGGCTCCTGTGAGTGCAGGACAGTGCCAGCTTGCAGAGCCTTGCTGCTCAAGGGAAACATCTTCAAGAAGTTTATGAGGAAGCTGCTTGATTTCATCTTTGTTAAAAGGAGACTGATGCCCTCTGCTCATACCAGAGGGATGAGCAGTGCTCATGTTTCAGAGGCAGTCAGGAAGGTCAGGGAGGCCATTCCTCGCTGCAAGCACTTTCCCAGGATTTACCAAGTGAACACAACTCGAGCTCTCTCTGACCTGCTGGGAAGCAGTGGCAGCAGCTACATGGAGGAGGCATCCAGGCGAGCCCAGATGAGGTCCAATAGGAGACACCAGAGCAAAATCATCCCATGAAAAGCGTGATATGGTCATAATAAAGCAAACCAGACACTCCTCCTCCAGGAGACTGAAAACCCACTCTGCTATGACAACAGTAGGATGCAAGACAAGGGAAAAGAGCATCCCATTGCCAGCTCCACTGCAGAAGTGAAGCAGCCACACGTGCCCCCGTGCCATTGCCTCCTGGGTGAGCACGTGCCCTCCATCGCTGCCCACACCAGGCAGGGCTTCAGCCCCGGGAAGGGCAGAGAGGCTAAAAATACTTTGCATTATTTTTTAAATCAATATATTCATCCCAGCAGATGCCTGGTAGCAGCTGCGCTGCAGCACTTTTAAGATTCGATCATATATCAGCCTATTATGACATCTTCCAACTGTACGTGTTAAAAATTAGCAGCAATATTGGAGTTGTTGCGAGGGAGGGCTAAATCTCCCAGACAGCTGTAATTAGTTCCAGAGGGTGCAGCTGTCTCCCTGCAACAGCTGAGGGGTTCGAGGGAAAAAACCAGAGCCGGTGTTTTCTGTTAGAATTAATGGCCTGACAGGGCAAGCAGGGGTGGGAGAGGGAAGAAAGAAACCAAAACACGAGGCGTCCTTTCGATGTGTTGTTTTTTTTTTTATCTCAAGGTTCCCCACTTCACTGTAAATCAGTGAGCAAGTGGCAGTGGAAAGTACAAATTCATTAAAGCAGCAGAGCCTCCATCACTGGCTCTCCTGCTTGTTCTAGCCCCATGAGCAGCAGCGATCATAAATTCAACTCAGCCCACGAACCGCTTGCAGTGTAAGGGCTGTTTTATGGGTTGTTTTTCCATGTCGCTGACTTCTCTTTCTCTCAGGTTCCTGAAAGGTCTGGCCCTTGAGCTGGAGCATCTCATCCTCAAAACTCTTGGGAGAGGGCAAAATGTCTTGTTTTGCCTCCATCTGACAAATTAGAACATGATGTGATAGGGACACGCTCTGGTGGGCACGGTGGGGATGGGTTAATGGCTGGACTTGATCTCAGAGGTCTCTTCCAACCTTAGTGTTTCTATGATTCTGTTCTATGATTCTTAGCAAAGCAAACCTAGTGGGAAAGGAACGTGGGTATCTACCAGGCTTAGGCACTGCCTGGATTCCCCTGGACATGGGGCCAGCACACAGTCTCTGCAGGTGCAAGGATGGAGCAGATCAGCCCCACCATGGAGGTGGCTCTGTTAACATTGTCCCCATATGTAGGGAGCTGCAATAAAACCCAACGAGACAGCCAAAAGAACATGCTGGGACTCTTTCACCCCTGAGAACTGCATCACTTCCCAGGACAGGTCTCATCGCTGGTAAACGGCTTTTCATGGGAAACGTACAAAAAACATCTTTTCCTTGCAGAAGACACCTACAACACATACTTTCCCTTAATCCTCTGCTTCCTGCCTTCCTGCTGCACCACACTCATTAGTTACAGGATGACTGTTGCCCCTGTTGGGATGGACTTCTGTTTGTTTGTCCTATTTAAAAAAACACACACTTTTTGGTCTTTTACTCTAAAAAAGCACCATGACTTCCATAGTGTTCCTAAAACCAACTCGACCACCCCAGGGCTGAGCGCAGAGCCTTCCTCCTCCCACGCCATCCTCTCCCCAAGGTTTTGGGGAGGTCTCTTTTCCTGCACCCAAGGGAGCAGCTGCTGGTTTGCGTAATTTCTGATTCTCTTCTGTGCTCATCAGGGCTGTAAATAGATATTTGAGGGCACAGCCCTTCCCAGTCAGGTAGCATCAAATTGGAAGCACTGCCACCATAAATAACACCGCTGCGACAAATCCAGGGCTTCGGCTGCATGCTGGGGCTCTTCCAACAGAGCGTGACTATAATTGGAATAAAAGTCCTTAAGTGAACATGATTTAATATCAGAGACACTGAACACTTCAGGTCCAAAATAAAATCGATATTTTTTTTCCTCCCCCTGTAGGCAAAGCCCCGTTTTTGTTTTCTCTCGTTGTTGCAGGCTGTTTCCATGACGGTGCGTTAAACACTTATTAATTTCTCAGCCAAAGCCCCACCATTCAGATTTATGACGGCGGGTGTTTTATGAACTATCCGCTGCACAATAATATTTTGTAAATCTACATTCCACAAACATCACTTTGCTTGAAGTAAAGCTTCACACTCAGCTAGGCCGGGTGCTCAACAATGCCCTCATTTTTAATCAGTCACCTGTTTCTCATTTTAAGTTTATCACACTTGAAAAAATACTATAATTTCTAGAGTTGTAAAGAAACCTACAAACTTTGGTCTCAGAAATTTCATTTCGAAGGCATTAACTCATTTTGAAAGTCCCTTGGCTATTTAAGGTGTAGAGTTTCCATTAACAGAATAAACTCCGCGGAGTATGGAGCGTAATGTTCTTATGGAAAACAGTCCCTTCCCCTAATTATTTAGTCTAGCAGGGAATGAAAATAATTAAGTCTCAAAATTCCCCTTAGAGTGGAGGGGGAACTGGGAGGAAAGCAGCTACTGAAAGGAGTGGAGTGGCGATGGCTGGAGGTGGGCATGAGCAGCATTAAGGTTTGCAGTGACAGCCCCACACCACCCAGCGCAGCTTTGGACCCTTCCATAGCCCAAGAGCTCTGGAATTCTCTCTTCTTCACAAGTATTACCATTATGGCTCAAATTTAAGGTCGCTGCTTGCAACTCAGATGAAATTACACCACCAAAAAGGCACTGAGAATCTGCACATCCAGTGCTCAACTCAATGCTGCTAAGGAGTTGAAATTAAAAAACAATTGAATGGCTTGGGCTAGAAAGGTTCTTAAGGATTACACACTGGATGCCTTGCTTATAAAATCACAGAATGGCTTGAGTTGAAGAGGACCTCTGAGTGCTGTCTGGTCCCACTCCCTGCACTGAGCAAGGACAGCCAAAGCTCCATCAGTGCTCAGAGCCCCATCCACCCTGACTGTGGGTGTCTGCAGGGATGGGGCACTGCCACCTCTCTGGGCACCCTGTGCCACTCCACACCACCTGTGGCATAAAGACCTTCTTCCTTATAACCAGTCTAAATCTCCCCTCTTTTATTTTGAGATCATTTCCCCTTGTCCTACCACAACAGACCCTGCTGAAGAGTCTGTCCTGCTCTCCAACTGTTCTCACACCACAGTGTTACCCATTATGGCCAGGGTTCTCTGGGTGGATGGGGGTGCAGGAGGGACCCTACTTCAGGGAGCTTAAAATCCAGTGAGGAAATGGCATTTCTGAAATGCAGGAAGAAAGCCCCAGCATGGCAGGGAGGGAGCCTGCCTGAGCAGAACGAATGCGGGAGCAGAAGAGATTGCCAGAGCTGCTGGAGTGTGCCAGCCATGAATACCAGAAGTGTAAACTCAGCAGAATTGGGAAGGGGCATAAAAAATACAAAAAAGAAAAAAAAGAAAAAAAAAAGAAAAAAAAAGAAAAAAAAGAAAAAAAAGAAAAGCAAATGATCAGTTTCCATGTGCAGAGGAAGTGCTAGCAGCAAACAGTAATGGAAGAAGCACAAATAACAACCAGGGACAAAGTCACGTTCTCACACCTGGGTGCAATGCAGGGAAGCCAGTGCACGTATTGGGGTTGGCCCACTGAAATCAGAAACGTGAGCAGCAAACAGGGTGAAGCAATGCGTTGGACTCCAGGCTGGGCCAAAAGGAGCATTTGTAAATTGTTATTTTTATTTTAAGCCACCCAAAAACACACTAGGCCCATGAAAAACTTTTAAAGCAAAAGTAATGCCAGAGCAAAGGCAGCTGACACATAAAACCAGCACTGGATGCTGATCTTTTCCTACTATAAACTAGCTGCTAAGGAGTGAAAACAGAGTCTGAGCATTGGTTAGAGCAAGGTACTGCATGAATCAAAGCCCTGTTTGCCAAGATATGGAGCACTGTGTGCAGTACACAGCAACACACTGCTCTGCCATCGCTGACCTGCCTGTGCCCCTTGAAAACTCGGCAGTCACTATCCTGTAAGTGCTAACAAAGATAAAGATTTGCTGTATTTTCATTTGAAATTCCTGAAAATACAATTTCCTCACCTGTCACAGAACACACTAAAAACTTATAAGCTTTTTATATGTTTTTCAACACCACCGATGCCAGAACACACAAAAGAGGTGCAGCCCTTTGTGGCAAAGCCCTGAAAAGATGTGATGCACGTCTCATTTCTGAGCTGCTGTGATGTTTGTAGTTCTGGCTGTGGTGAGAAAAAGGAGCAGCACTGCTGGCACTGGGCAATAAACAGCTCTGGGATTATGGAGAGCTTCTGTCGCCGCCGAGCCCTGCTCACTGCCAGCTGCCACCAGCTGGTACCCACATCTGGCTGCTGGCACCGGGGGACACCCAGCTCCAACTGGGGGCTCTGACACAGGGCCAGCACCATACAGGCCTCCAACAGCTCCTCCAGCACTTCATACCCCACCATGATCTCCCAAATGCTCCCCAAAGGAGTCCTGCAGCAGCCCTCTCCCAGCCAAGCAGAGCTAAAATCCCTCATAAACGGTATCAAAGTTGTACCCATCCATGCTAAGGGACATGCTGGTATCTCCCAGCACACCTTTTGGAACAGTAGTTAACAGAGGCTCTCCAAGCAATCTCCTGGGCTGCAGTCAGGATGTAATTATTTGTGTGCATAACCTGCTGCCCGTGCAGCCCAAGGAGCCATGGCACAAAAACCTGGACTACACACCCAGATACAGCATACAGGGAGGGCTGCGCTGAGAATATGGGCTCTGAAAAGGGAATCCATACAAAATCCCAAATAACTGATCTTATAGCAGTCTCAGCTCCTATCTTTGGAGGGTGTCACCATCAGCCTGCAGTAATGCTCTGATGGGGCACCAGTGCTGCACGAGACCATTCTGGCTGCTTGGGCATCCTCAGAAACATGGTTATAAGAAATACTCAAACACAGTGTTGGGACACTCACTGGTGTCCCAAGCTGTGTATCTTGTGGTCTTTTCTGTATACATACATATATACAATCTCAACATATACTGAATCCCATATCCAAAAGAAAGCACTTTGGTAAAAGGTGGAAAGACATTCTTAATGTCTAAGCTTGAAAAGCAGTCTCCCCATAGAGGATTTTGGGGACACACTACGTTAAAACTGAAAAGCACAGCTCTGCTTCAAAAGGAAGCTCACTTCACATGGTGCTGGGAACCTTAATCCCTGTTTGTAATGCATCATGAGAACCTCAAATGGAAAACATTAGCAAGAGCATAATATTACTTGAGTTGATCCAAAATTCCCTTAAAATATTTTTTCAGCTAAAAATAACTTCATCAACAAAATAGACACTTTTGTGTAAAATTTCCTTTTGTACCAAACCTTGGGGTTTTCATCTGTGCTTTGCACTTGCTGATGTTTGCTTTGTCACTGAAAATGCAAACAATTCCAAGACAAGTGTCAACAAAAACAATTCTTTTTGCAGGACTGTTTCATCTTTGAAGTATCCCAATAGGCTGCTGGAAATGGTATTTCTGATCTGACCTTGCAAAGAGATCATGGCAAAAAATCTGAGGCTGTGGGGCAGGAAACCACCGTGGTAGGTAGGATCCATGTCCAAGAGAAGCAGTGCTGGGCGCTGGGAAGGGGCCAGCCACGTGTCCCTTGTCCCCATCATGGTACTGAGCACCAGATCTCTAGGGAGACAAGTTATTTAAATTGCCCTATTGAATACCACCCGCGTGGCATCAAACACAAAGAGCAATCAACCAACAGGGATGGTGACTCAACCACCTCCTTGGGCAGCCTGTTCCAATGCCCAGCCGCTCTTCTGGAGAAGAAATTTCTCTTGATATCCAACCCGAAACGCCCCAGCACAACTTGAGGCTATCATCTCTCATCCTGTGGCTGGTTACTGGGAGACCGAAACCTTCCTTCCAGTTGGAACACTTATGCTGAATGCACAGCCCAGGTGCTTTCTACCAAGAAGCTTGCCCCAAGCACTTACCGTGGGGGATCCCTGTCCGCAAATGGGTTTGTTGCTATCAGAGACAGGGCCTCCTCCTCCTGAGCCAGCAGCTTCCCAGCCAGGTGGATGATCCACTCGTTCTGCTCATATGTCTGCGAGAAAGAGGATGAAATACAGATGTGAGGCACCTTTTAGCTTTAATTAAACAATTAAACACATCTATGTGATCACTGGGCAGGGAGTATAGTTGTTGCAATGGCAAATGAGAGATTTGCTGGTGCTGCACGATCAGACCGTGCAGGGTCCAAAACCTCAAGGCTGAGACCCACTGAGAATTCATCCATCATTTCAAAATACGTTGCTTTCCCTGTTGTGTTAGCAGACAAATAATAGAAGAAAGTGAATTCTCTATTCCTGGATTCTCAGCTACCCAGACTACCTCCAACATCTGTGCCATGCCCTTTTTCCTGCTACCACTGAAACCAAATAAATCAGCCCTAGAATGCTGCAGCCCACATAGAGCTGCCAATTTTGATTCCATATTTACCTCCCTCCATGAATGAAAGCTCCTCACCCCCTGCAAGGATTTTTGGTGAGGCTCCATAAAAAGCATTTCCCCTTCTGGTGACTTTCAGTGCCTTATACTCATTTTTTCTCCCTTTTTTAATGTGCACCTAACTGGATTTTTTAATGCAAGCAGTAGGGGACACTGTGGGAAAGCTAAACCCAGCATTTGTACCTGCAAGAGTGTGACTACTGCAGAACATCAATGCAAAGTTACTCTGCAAATCTCTTATAATGGCAGTTTGTTATTTCCGTTACTAAGGGAAATGGCAGAGAAAGGAGACGCAAAGCCCCGAATTCTGGTGGGAAGCTCCATCAAGCAGCAGTGCTACCTCACAGAGCTTGTGACCTGTGCTCATCACAAGCTAAGAGGAAAGCCTCAGATATTTCAGACTAGAGCTTTGTAGAAAGTTTCCTAGTGGCACTGCCTGATGTGCAAGGAACCTGCGGGTGAGAAGCCAGAGCTGCACAGAGGACCTCAATTCTTCAGAGCCTGCTGCAAACCCACAGGGGTTGGTGATGGCGGAATGGGCTCCTTGGCTTGCCCGGTCTCCAAACCATTAATTAGCGGCTCCATGCGCACGAGAGTTGGACTTCTGGTTTGTAAAGTGTTTTTCTTATAAAATTTACAGCATGTCTGGCCCCAGCAAGGTCTGCGGTGAGAAATTTCCACCCGGCGCGGCCCCCCCTGCTCCCCCGGCACCACGGCCTGGATATGGCGTGATGCTGGGAGCACTGGGAGCAGCGGGGCTGTGCTCACGTCTGTGCTGCTTTACTCATTACCCAGTAAAGTGATATGGTGGTGAAGGGGGAAAGAAAGAGCCCAGGTGATTTGGGCTCCATCCAGGGCAGCATCGTGGAGGTGACAGTTCCTCTCTGTGGCTCCACTGGGAGCAGACTGAGCAGACTCTGTGCTGAGCTGCCATACCTATCTGTGATATTTAGGATGGGAGGGACTCACCTGGCACTGAGCAAAAACGGAAGAGTCAGAGCTTGAACCACCAAAAACATTAAATACAAGAAGCCAAGTGCTTCTTGTATTTAACGACACTAAGGTGTGCATGGTGGGTCCAGCTTTTGGTTTTGGATCTTTGTAAGTGGAAATCCTACAGCATCCCTGGCCACTTCAGGTGGAAAAGCCAAGGGCAAAGCACACCCCCAGGCATTTTCCTGCTGTTGTTGGGACAGGAACATTGGCACCGGGACCAGCATACAACATCAGCATCAACCCAATGAAAAGGCATGAGAAGAGCAGCTCCCTGAACCAGGCTTTAGGCAGAACACATCATTGGGACTGGATTTGCTCCTTGTCCCCATCTGTGTGCATCGCTGCAGCCTCCCCAGTACCATGCAGCAATGCTGCACCCATATTTCTCTGTAACCTTTTCTATTCTCCAGCTTCACCGTTTTCACATTTTACCAGTGTATAAACACAGAATTCTCACCTTGAAAGCATTCATTTACATACAGATGTATTTCATAACCCTATAGGACTTTAAGCCCAATCACCACTACTGCAGCTGCAGCAGCAACGAAATTCTGCAGAGATAATGTGAAAGAGAATAAAATAATCACAAAAAATATGTTAAAAAAACCCAACACGCAGCACTACAGGGAACACATTCCCAACTGAAATAATAATAATAAGAACCCTTTTCCTCCAGGTTTAATTGGTCATTTAATGGAAAAGGACTGCGGATTAGTGTGGCATTTTATTGAATCTCAGTCCTGGCACAGGCGCACAGGAGGAGGTAACTCTGAGATGCACATGTGGAAACAGCTGGAAACTTGGCATTGGAGCCCTGCATTATGATTTTGCATGGTTGGGAGCTCTGCATGTTCTCACATTGGGTGGATGGCGGGGGAGTTTGCATTTCCATGCTGTTGTAAGGGGTATTTCTGGCACCACAGCCTACCCATATTGTGGATGCAAAGCAGTAACTCCACCACTGGGGATGTTTTCACCCAACACTCATATTTCTGCTTACACTGATGTTTAGGAATGACCTCAGCACTCACTATTTGGAGAAGCTGAGCTATCAGCTAGAGGAATGAACCATATTGCACAGAAGGAACAGCACAACCAACACAAGGCTTTGCTTTCTTAGAACTCCATCTCAGTGTCTGCTGCCATCCTTCTACCCAAGCGGATTAACCAAGGAAGGCTAAAGGCTACACCATGTCCCACCACTTCCCTTCACCTCCCAAGGCCAGGTTCCATCACTTCCCATCAACTCACCCTCTTCCTAGGAGTTCCCCAAAGAGGCAAACCATTCCTCTGCAGTACTGTTCTCACTGTACCATTTAAGAGGGCAGTTTCCCCAACCTACCAAGAGCCACCCCTTAAGATGCTTTCCCCTCCAGAGAAGCGTCCCCGGAGGAAGACAACCGACCCCAGCCAAACAAAGAAAATATAACTCCTACATTCTGCACATAGACCAAACCACCTGAATGTGGCAATGGAAAATGGAAGTGAATCGAAGTCTGTGTTTTTAGGAGGGGAAGGAAAGGAAATGTAAAAGGCTGTGCCTAGTGCACTGCGCATGAGCTTTAGGTTTTACTGTCCTGCACACACCTCCTTCTGCACGTTGCTGCCATGCAGCGTTTTCCTGTACCTCCTGGCTGGACGACCCAGGTAACAGACGTTGGAATACAGTATTTTATTAAAATATTCATCTCCCTTCTCTCCATATCGGGTTTCTTTTTCTCAGCTCTCCCAGTGCGTGCAGTAAGGTGAAGCCTCCTTTCCCAGCTCCCCTGTCCCGCTGCTCACATTTCTGTTCTCTCTTTGGGAGTCAGCTGAGTTGCACCCATAAACTCATCCATCACATCTGGCAAACACACCTTTCTCCTAGGTGCCCCACAATTGCTGTCATTTAGTGGTAGTACATGCCACTTCAGAGGGCTTTTAGGACACGGTGATGTGCAATCTGAACGGCACACTGGCATCCGGTGCCATGTACTCAGTTAACACGAGGTAACACAATTCCCAATTCACTTCTTCACGAACACATGAAACAAAGTGATCTGAATTTTAGCTGCACACCTTCTGCACAAAACCATCCCGACACCTGGATACTTTTGGAGTCACTTCAAGGTATAACAGAACACTGAGCTTTAACAAACAGCGCTGAGATGGTGCTGGGATTGTTATTTTCTGTCTGGTTACGACCTGGTGAGCAGCACAAGCATGTTTCTGCACTGGCCAGACGCAGACCCCACTATGGAAAGCTTACACAGTCTAAACAGAAGAAATACCCTTCATGCCACAGGAAGGAGAGAAGAATCCCTTCCTTTGATTTTTCATTATTCAGAGCACTGAAGGCTTTCCACTGCTGCCCAATGGTGAAGAACACGTCTTGTTCTACAAACAAGGTGCCTCTGCCAAGCCTGAGGCATCCTGCTACCAGGAAAAGTGACCAACTGAAGTATTTTGTTTTCTGGTTGTTACTTCTGACCGATGCTGAACCCACCACAGGCTGCTGCAGATCTGCCCACAGTGCTTTCTGTACCAGTAGCACAGCACGGCTCCATTTGGGGTTGTGGTGATGGGGCCCCTACGAACACCCACCGTAAGTCAGATGATTACAGGAGCGGTGCCATCAGCTGGAGGGCACACAATGCTTAAACAATCTCTTTCCAGCAAAATCGAGATCTCTGCATTAAAACAACCAGTTGCAGATTCTGCCATTGCATTATCTTCCTGTTGGAAACTTTTTTCCTACCGCTTAACCTGAATTTTCCCGAGATTAAATCATATTCTGCCATTTAGCCCATTATTTCCTCCCTTCTCCACAGGGACCCAGAAAACAGATTGTTACTTTCCACTTTGCGGTAGGTTTTCCTACATCCCAAACCTGCTCTGCTGCCTTTCCTCCTGCTCCCAGAGCATGCAGAGCTATTCTCATGGTTGCTGTGGACCCAAGATTCTGTAGGCCCCTCTGTTGCACCCGTGCCAACTGGCTGCATCCTTCCCAAATTAGGATGCTCGGCTCAGGAGGGGGGCTTTTCACTTCTATCTGCTCAGACCCAGACCTGCAGCACCAATGGGGGCTTTTAGACCTCTTCCTCAATTGTAAACGGCATACTGTATTTGAGTAATAAAATTAACATCACAAACATTGCTTCCTGGAAAATAATGCCACGTTACATTACTTATAATTAAGGCACTCTGGTAATTAGCAGCCAACTGCTAATTGCAGCTCAGTGCAGGGCAGCATTGGCTCTCCCTGGCTCCCCCATAGTGGGCTCACAGCACGTCCTGCAGTTACAGCCAAGGTGGGAGCTGTGCAGGAGGACGGCGTCGTATGTCAAGCGGTGATGAGGTGCAAAGAGGAACCTGTCAGGAGCAGCACAAAGGGATGGTAAATACCTTCCCCCAAACTCCTTGGACTTTTCTGCAGCCTGTCAGAACGGGATATGGCAGGTCCTTAAGCGGCTGCCTCCAGCACCAACCCCGCGACGGCGGCAAACAGCGGGGTGAAAAAATCCAGAACTTCTGAAAACAAATTAAACCTAATCCAGAGGCTGAAGGAACTTGGTTTTATGGACTCCATAAACTACTGTATGGGCTTTGTGGAACTCACCCGACTGCACAAACTTCTGCTGGGCTTTTGGCTTCTGGTTCCTCATCCTTCCCACTGCCTTACCAGACTCAATCTGAGCAGTGAGAAAAGGGGCAGCCAACAGAATCCTGGGCTGCATCAGCAAGGGGTGGCAGTGGGGCAGGGAGAGAACTGTCCCCCTACTCTGCTCTGCCCTTGTCCAGCCTTGGGGTCCCTGGCACAGAGAATTGTGGAGCTGACAGACGGGGTCCAGAGGAGGGCATGAGGACACTCATAGGCTGTGGCACCTCTCCTATTGAAACAGGTGGGGAGCCAGGGGTGTTCAGCCTGGAGACTCCAGGGACACCTCAGGCAGCCTTAAAGTACTTGAGGAGAGCTTATAAACAGGAGGAGAGCGACTTTTTACACGGGCAGATAGTAACAGGACAAGAGGGTATGGCTTTAAACTAAAAGAGGGGAGATTTAGATTAGATATTAGGGGGAAATTCTTTACCAAGCTGCAGTGGGAGGCCGTGTGAACACCCACATCTTGCTATAGAAAGGATCTGTGGCCTCGTGGCAACCTCGCAGCAGGAGGAGACAGCACATCTCCTGTGCACGAGCACTAATTACTGCTAATCAGCTGGTGCGGACAGACGCCTTCGCATGTGCACGGCCCAACAGCCCCCAGGCTGATAGGTGCACTTCAGGGAACCTCCTGGTGCATTAAAAAAATAATCATAAAGATGCAAATGAGGCTGTGTTATTTCCTCTTCCTGCTCGTCCCCAGGCTGCCCCATACATCACTGTCACTCAGTGCACAGCCGCTGCCCGCCGACAGACAGGGCTGGTGCATGGCAATGTCTCTCAGCACCAGCACAGCAGCACTTGCCATGATGCTGTAGTATCAGTGCCTTGTGCTTATTTGGGCTCCTCAGGCCGTGGGCATTCTAATCTGGTGGGGGCATCCAGCCCATGGCACGGGGTGGGGCTGGGAGGGCTGGGAGGTCCCTTCCAACCCAACCATGCTGTGATTCCATGCCGGAGCCCTCTTGAAAAGCAGGAAGCTTTAAACCAACAGCTCCAACTTCTGCACCGTCATTTAGTGCTGAGCAACGCTGCTGGCCAGAGCTTTAACCTTTGCTGTCGGATAAGCATACCTAATGCAGATTAAATGAAATTCCAGCACACAAAAAAACTAGCAGGGTAAATATAAAACCATAGCCAAAGAGCGATGGTTATGTCATCACTGAGGAATTTAAGAGGCATCTAAATGAAAATACCACAAAGAAAAAACAGTGAAGTTTGGGGCAGGGGGAGAGAAAGAGGAAGGACGCCAGGAAGGAACGTGAAAACAAGGGGAGAAATGGGGCTGCTCCCACCACTGCCGTGAGCCCCAACTTTGTAACACTACTCTACATTCTCCTGGCCATGCCATTTTGCAGAAAAGGCTATTGGACGTTAACAAATTAATTTACAATAATTCCCCTCTTCTCTTCCTTAATGGAGACCCATTTACCTGTCTATGGGTGCCAGCTGAGGATGCCATGTCCCTATGCAGAACAGAGAGCAATGGCTGCCCACTGCACCACCAATTCAGGGATAGGCACTACCTCCATCTCTTTAACTCTTGTTATTGCTGAGAAACAATTAAAAAGCCTCACAGCAGCAGACATCCTTTAGGAATACAATTTTTTTTTAAAAACGTAATTAAGTTAACTGAGGCTTCAAATATCCACCCTCTGCCCCACGCACATTGTAAATTCACATGGATTGCTTTCCCTGGTCCAGGGGATGCACGTACCTGGAAGGCCGCAAACCACATCAGCCAGTCCAGGCGGTAATGGTAGGGTGAGATGAAGCACGGCCGTCTCCACAGGTCCCCAGGCTTGCACTTGAAATCAAACTCCTGCCAGACAGCAGCGGGGTCATTGGGGTCTGGGCTGGATGTTCCCTGGAGGATGACTTCGGTTCTCTCCTTGGTGATGCTGCAGAACACAACATCAGGTCTGTTATCTGTCTCAAGTCAAGGGTAGATGTAGCACTTAGGGACGTTGTTTAGTGGGTGTGGTGGTGATGGCTTGGGGTTGGACTTGGTGATCTTACAGGTCCTTTCCAGTCCCAGTGATCCCGTGATTCTATGACTTTCGTTCTCTTTGTGGGCCAACTTCTCTCTTTGGCATAGAATCATAGAACGGTTTGAGTTGGAAGGGACCAACTTAAGGCCATCTGGTCCCACTCCCTGCACTGGGCAGGGACACCCACATCCGTGCTCAGAGCCCCCTCCAGCCTGATCACAGGTGTGTGCAGGGATGGGGCACTGCCACCTCTCTGGGCACCCTGTGCCATCCCTCAACTGCCATTAGCATAGAGCTTCTTCCTTATATCCAGTATAAATCTCCCCTCATTTAGTTTTAAACCATTTCCCCTCGTCCTGTCACAACAGACCCTGCTGAAGAGTCTGTCCTCTTCTTTCTTACAGCCCCCTTCAGATACTGGAAGGCTGCTAGCAGGTCTCCCCAGAGCCTTCACTTCTGCAGTGTGCTCAGCAGCTGGCTCTTAGGGCACCACCACCACCAGTCCCTATGCTCCTTCCTGGTCACAAGAGAGGTTTCACAGAGCTATTCCTCAGCAAGAGAAGGAGGTACTGTATGAACTGCTGCAAATCAAGCCAAGGAAAGCAGAAAGGAAAAAAAAAACGCCCCTGAAACACAGTAGACATTTTGAATCTGCACTAAAAAGCACTCAACCTCATGGCAGGTCACATGCATTCCCTCTGCTGCTGGGTTTGACTTTCTCTGCACAGCAAGGTGTAGGACAGTGCAGATAGCAAACTGTCCAGGCCACGCTAAGCCCATGTGAAAACATGACTGTTGAGTTTCCAATGAGCTGGCAGTGATGCTCCATCTACGCAGAAGAGCTGATTTTCCTCACAAACACATAACTCTCCCTTATCCAAACCATGCAGCTCCTGACACCCTTTCATCTTTCACTCCTTTGGTCCTTCCTCCTACTGAGGAGAAAGCCCTCAGCCCTAAAACTGAAACTCTGGAAACACACAGACACCACCTTCTCCCTTGATGTTTTCCAGTGATAGATGCCTCCAGCCCACAGAATGCTGCGCATCTCAGCTTATAATTGTTACCTCCGTTTAATAGATTTCTGGATTCTCCAGCCAAGTTCCATATTGTACACTGGGCTGAGTTATGAGCTGTGGCCAGCTGCCCAATGGTTAGAAACACACTGTAAATCAGGGACACCAAATTACTAATAAAAGTATGTTCCTACTGTGTGATTCAAAATATGTCAAGTTTCACATAATCGTATATTCATTATAAGCTGCAATCCTCTTTTTATTGGTTTACATAGGCTGGAATTACAAACATATTACAGCAGCATTTCATCACATGCTCTTTAGGTTCTGGTAACTGCTGAAGCAGAAACCATAGACTGAAGAAGAAAACGAACAACAACCCAAAGAAAACAATCTCCCGTAGCTTCACCGCTCCAGCCTTCAAAGAGGCTCAGGGGTTATTTCTTTCTCCCTGAAAAAATGGAGAAACTTCAGTGTTTTCCATAACCTTTTAGCACTGGTATTTTTAATTATGTTTTTTTTTTTTTTCCCCCTCTAAGTTTGTTATTTTTCCTATAATATCTGCAGTTCAAAACATCAGAGACAACAGCCTATCCATGTGATGTCCTGCAGGTGTGCTCTGCACCTCCAGAGCTCACAGGAGGCTCTGCTCCTCCCAGCCTGATGCTCTCATAAAAGCCTAATTACTGCTGCTCCTCCTACAAGACCTGCTCACAGCCCACCAACCCAGAGCATCCCCTGGGGAAGGGAGGCAGCAGCACAGCCAAACCCAAGATGCATGCAGAAAGAACTGGCTCTGTTGTCACCTCTGTGGTGGCACATAAGCCACTCTGCTCATTCCACCTTGATGCCCTTTGCCTTGTGTTCCCCAGCTGCAAGCTTTCAGGACAAGGTTGCCTAACTCTGTTGGCTAGTTCCCCATAAGCACGAGGTGTTTCTCAGCATTTTCACAGGTGTTTTGATCAAGGAGAGGCAGTGGGACAGCACTCACCATGGACTGCAGGTTGCCTAAGCTTGCTGGCCTGTGCCCCAAAACCCAGACTCAGGTTCCTAATGCAGGTGGAGGTGCTTCCCCTGTCCAGCCCCATCTCGCAGCCCTCAGTGGATTTCCTGAGCTGACGGCAGCAGCCAGACTGCTGAGCCTGTCCTCTCCATCTGTCTTGCTCTTTTTTTTTTTTTTCTTTGAGCCCATTTATACTTTCGTCTCTGCAGTTTCCTGTAGCAATGAATTCCCCAAGTCACTCGTTGGAAAAAGCACTTCCTTTTGTTGGCCTTAAATCTGCTACCCAACAGCTTATGTGAATATTTACATGAGGGACAGCGAACATGCGCACGGGAAGAGGAGTTCACCATAAATAAAGTGGGCTGGTGATGGTGAGGAATATCCACTGGATGAACTCTCTTATGGATATTTTCATCCTGCTATTACATCTGCTCCATCAGTATAATGAGCTCACTAAAAGTAGCTCAAAGAAAACAAATTATAATTCAGTGGGAAAGAAACCTGCTCCTTCTTCTCTTTCTCTCTCATAAACAGATATTCCAAGTCTACGGCTACTGGAAAGATTCCTGTTTGGATTTAAGGCTATTGGACCACACTTCTTGCTGCTGACAGTGGAGAGCTATACGACCCTGCTGGAAGGAAGCTCTATGAGAAGGACCTGGGAGTCCGGGTGGCCAACAGGTGACTGTGAGCCAGAAGTGTGCCCTGCTGGCCAAGAAGGCCAATGGGACCCTGGGGGGCATTGCACAGTGAAGCCAGCAGGTGAGGGAGGTTCTCATCCCCTCTGCTTTGCCCTGGGGAGGCCAAAACTGGCGCACTGCACCCAGTGCTGGGCTCCCCTGTCCGAAGCAGACAGGGAACTGTTGGAGAGAACCAAGAGGTCTACAGAGATGGTGGGGGCCTGCAGCACCTCCTGAAGGGGAAAGGCTGAGAGAACCAGGGCTGTTTAACCTGGGGAAGAGAGGGATCTCGTCAATGCTTAGTAATATGAGGAGTGGCCTTATAAGCAAGGACATGATTGGGCACGGTGCGGATGTGTTGATGGTTGAACTTGATCTTAGAGACCTTTTTCAATCATTTTATAACGATTCTATTAAATATCTAAAAGGTGGGAGTCAAGTGAATGGGGCCAGGCACTTTTTGGTGGTGCCCAGCTACAGGACAAGCATCACAAATGAACGCAGGAAGCTCTAAGAGAAGTTTCTTTACTGTGAGGGTGACAGAGCCCTGGAACAAGCTACCCAGGAAGGAGGTGGAGTTTCCTTCTCCGCAGATATTCAAAACCCACCTGGACGTGTCCCATTGCAATGTGCTCCAGGGAACTTGCCTTAGGGAGGAGTTGGACTGATGACCCTATGATTCTGTGATTCTGCAGTGTGCCATTAAAATGCAATACCTTCCAAAAGCTCCGTAGGTGTTGACTATCCTGAGGGGGTTGAAGGACGTATTCATAACCTGTCTGGAGCTGAGCAGGTTGATGACGACAGGCACGCTGAGGTAGGCGATCAGGAGCCCAAAGGAGATGTTCACCACCCTGCGGATGTGGCATCCTGGGGGGACATGAGAGCAGAGCAGAGGGATGTGAGCGCTGCCCACAGCCAGCTCTGCCCCGCAGCCAGGAGCAAACAGCCGGTGCTGCTGCCAGCCGCTATCGCTGAGCAGATCTGCCTTTCTCTAAATAGTCTGAGAAAGGGCTAAAAAGAAAAATGTCTAAAATGTGAGATTAATCATTGTCTTGGAAGTGGGGAAAGAACACAGCTGGCACCTGCACCTTGCTCAGCATCATCTCCTGGGCTGTACCTAGCTCCCACCACCCAGGCTCGTTTCTACCTTTCCCTCTCTGTCCTCATTCTCTCCTCCCTATGCAGTTCCCTACCCCTTATCATTAATGCAGGAGCAGTGCTCTGTTGGCTGTGCTGCATTCACGTGGCATTTGGAGTTAGGGAGAAACCTGCTGCAACCAGACAAATAAGCAGCGGTGACCTCTGAAGAGCTCCTATGTTTATGGCCGTTTTTAATTTGTTTAACATTAACAGCCAACGGATCAGATTCAAAGCAATAGCATGCAGCTTTCCCCTTATCTCTGCAGGAGAGGGATGTTTATTTGAACCCCTCTCAGAAGCTATTAATAATTGTTTAGTCTGAGAACATTTCTGGAGCAGCACTGGATTTGGAAAGGAGCTCGCCAAGATGCCTCCCCCCATCACTCTGCTCCACTGTGGGGTGCTTGGGCAGCATTTTGTCTCTTCAGTGAACTCTATAGCTGCAAGCAAGGATCAGGCTCAGCCCCAGAGCACTGCACGATCCCTTAACTGCAACCCAGCTCCACGAGTCAGTTTTTGGCCCTACGCACTGCTTGTCCTCCACCTCCTGCAGTTAAAGGACTCACAGGATCCTGCCCTTCTCAGTCCTGATGCTGCAATTGTCACCGTACCTATGGGGTGACAGCAACGTTGTCACAGAAGGAGAAGGGCTTACTACTGGAGAATACAGCGAGGATGGAGCAAGACTTGGGAAAGGCCATGAGCCAACGGGGTCTGGATGAGCAGACGGGAGCCAAGCACTGGTGGTGGGAATTGGAGCTCCCAGTGGGAAATACGCACATGAGGATGCGGTCAGATCCTGTTAAACCAGGTCACAAGTGGGACACCCTCCTGTCTTCTGCTCTTGTGACCCAGGGGTGAGAGTTCCTCTAAGCCTCTTGCCACACAGCCCATCAGTGCCAGCTCAACAGCCTCTGCTTTGTTTGCAGAAAAACATGCAGAAAACCAAATTCACACTGAATATTTATCCATATTACTTTAAAATTCCTCCCCAATTTTTTGTTTGTTTTAAATTCCAGCACAGGGACACATTTACAATCCAATCCCAACCAAATACGTAATATAGCACACAGAACACTTAATGAAGCTACATCAGCCTTGTGGGAAGCATTGCCTCTGGCCAATAAGCTGCATTTCTTGGTACGGGAGAAAGGACTAGAGACAGATGCTTTGTCTTGTTGACATTTTTCACTCCTCTGACAGATGTTCAGTGTATTTAAAAATGAGCATCTGTGATTGTTGTTGATATTACAGGCAATTTGTCGCTAGTAAGCAGTTTACAAAAACACTACAAATAAAACTGTACATCTGTTACACAGCCCCATGAAAAATACCCCAGTGCTGCTTGTGCACCTCCTGGAGCCAGGCTGTTTGAAAACTCCCTCCAGAGGGAAACATCACAGCAACACGAATCCCTGTTGGTAAGCTACAAACCCCCTCGTATTTGCTTTCTTGTGTTCCTGGTATGAACAGGAGTTTGCCTCCATCCTACTTCTGGGGAATCTGGGATGCTCTGGGACAATTCCCTCCCTGTAGGCATAGCCAGGAGCAGCTGCTCCGCTCTCCTTTCCCAAGCAGGATGTTGAACTCTCTTTTCAGCCCGTGGAAGAACTGCTGGCCCCTCAGTAAATCAATGATCAGTTCTGCTCTTCCTGGAAGTCCAGCCCCATCCTCAGTTACTTATGCTCCCATGCCCATGGGCTCCTTGCCCCAAAACTGCACTGGGTGTTTCATCTTTGACTTTAAATAGTCAAAATAAAATAAAACAGATCACAAGTAAAATGGTGCAATTTTACAGTACTCATTTCAAGTTGGAGCCTGATGCTGGCTGGTGAGCACAAAGCCAGGAACCCAGCTGTGCTCCCTATGCAGGCAGCACTGTACCTGCACTGGGACATGCCCTCTAGTGGCACCGACACAGCACAGATTTACAAACCAGCTGCTGGCTTTGCACACATCCGTCAGGAGTGCAACGTTCAGATAATATTCACACCCCAGAGGGAACCGCGTAGGGGGCAGAATTTTCTCCTCGTCCACTCACGTTTGTTCCAGAAAGAGAGGATAGAAAGCCTTTGAGCTGAACACACCTCTTTGCCACTTCCCTCCTCCCCGGAAGAACTCACCTAGCCCGACGGGGGGTTTCTCACTGCTGCCCTGCAGCTGCAGCACACACTCCTTCACCCCCCCACGCCCAGAGCTGAACAGGAAGGCCAGGCTGCGGTCATCAAAGCAGGCGATGCTGGGCACGATGGTCAGCCAGTTGAGGAAGCTCAGGTTCCCACTGATGATCAGCAGCACCTAACGTGGAAAGAAGGAAGCAGAAGGTGCTGTAGAGTTTGGAGGACGCCTCAATAGCTCCCACCTCTTTGAGGATTTGTTGAATGCAACTCCCTTAAAAACAGCTTTAGAAACGCTTGGAGTGGCTCTGGTCCTCAGTCCAGCCTGGTCTGAGCAGCCCTAAACACACAGCAGCACCCAAAGCTCTCCCCTTGGCTGAGCTGGTGCTCCTCTACCAGGGGAACTCAAGTGCAAGTGTACCGCAATGGGAAAGTGGCACAAGACCCCCTGCTCATCACGCAGCTTTGGGACAGGTGACCCAGACAGGTCTCACCATGCCATGCCTCAAGGAGAAAGCAGAACTCCTCCTGCTCCCAACCCCACACAGCAACAAGGGCTCATTCATCATCCCCATGATGTCCACGTATCCATGAAATCAATGTTTCTGAAACCCTTCAAAAGGAAATATTGGACTTTCTAATTAAAGAGCAGCTTTAAATATAGAACCATGCTTTTTTTTTTTTTTTTTTTTAAAGAGGCGTCTTTAATTTTAGCTTTTATTGCCCATTTATGAGAACTTTCTTCATGTGTGAGGAATAGAAAGTGGAAAAATGTGTGAGCCTCTGGAGGAGTCTCTGTAAATATTTGTGTACACTGGAAAAAAGACCTTTTGTAGGTACACATTACTTCTTCTTGCTATTACAATGCCTTGAAAAACAGAAGGAACCTTCTTGCACCCTAGTTCTCCAGCAAGTCCTAATGAGTGCACAGCAGTGGTGTTTGGGCACAGCCCATTTGGCCTTGGCCATGAATCACATCTTCGCAGCATATGGCTTCATTTTGCAGCCTTCCCTCAGCTGCATGATGTCACTTCCTTGCCATTTCCATCCATGAGCTGCAGTGAAGATGCAGCTGCACCTCTGCTCAAGGTACACCCCAAGCTCCACAGAGCCTTTCATTGCAGCCCCATAAACCAAGCACACAGAACAACTGCTGGTTCTCCTCTGCAGCACCCAGTTCCTACTGCAAGCAAACCATGCACACAAGTCTCTGTAAGCACAAGCAATTTCCCCAAGCACAGCGCAGAGATTTTTGCTCCTTATCAGAGGGTGTGCTGCCCTACATGTCATGTTCCATTCTATCTGCCCCACTGAGTTCCTACAGCCAGCAACCAGTCCCATGAAGATGCTGAGAGCTGATCCAAAACTCTTTGCCAGCACAACAGCCACCAGTCCAATCCTTTCCTTGCCAGAGTCTGACTGCCTTGCCATCGAGTAGGAATGTGCTGCAAGTAATAATGCAGGGTGCTGGTGTACAGCAGAGTATGGGAACCCACACATAGAGACAGGAAAAGAAGCTGATGACTGCTCAGGACTATTTCAGTTTTGAGAACTATCTGGATTCCTGTCCCATAAGTCACATTACTTAGAATTTAGCCCTGGCTCTGCTAATTAACTAGCTGCTCTTCAGACATATTAAAACAAAAAGGAAAAAATAAGAAAGAAGAAAGTCCCATCATCTTACCCACAAAAAAAAAAAAAAGACAAAGCTGACTTCATGCATTACATATTGAAAAATAATGCTCTGATGTAATAAAGCCATTGAGTTTGCAGACTTCACAGCAACTAATGAGAACCTCCCACCTTCCAGCTGGGCTGAAAGCTGTAACTCTGATTGGTACCATGATCATTCTCTTTAAAGAACACTTCTCCATTACACAGCTGAGCTTTATCCTCCCATGAACTGTTCACTCATGATTTTTAGTGCATGTAGTCAAGGAAGACTTCTCAAGACAGCAGGAACAACGATGCCCCAGCAGTGGGGACCATGCTGCTGCCAAATTGGGGTCACCACTGCCTGCCCTCAATCTCCTACCAGTGAAGAAGTGATGGAGCTTTGGGGGAATTCTGAGCACTGTGGACACATGGATACCCTGCAGAGGAGACCCAGTGAGGTGACCCAATGATCTGACCCAAAGAAAAGCGGACCCAAATGGGAGTTGGACTGGATGACCTTTAAAGGTCCCTTCCAACTCAAACAATTCTATGATTCTGTGAACTGTAGGCAGCTGGAGACTCAAGGGAAACATCAGATGACTGCTGGTGAGCTGGAGACCATCAGAAACTTCCCATTTCCCCCATGAAGCACTCCTTTGAGTCTGCCTTCTTAACATACACAAAACCCCACGACGAACACCACCAAAAAGCTACAACCCAAGTGGTGGCTCCTTGGCTGAACCCTGGGAGATACCATGAAGGCTGCAATGTGTTTTATGCACATTCCTTCCAACTGCCCTTGGCTCTGAGCGAGGCATCTCCTTCTGAACAGAGCTCTTCTGGGACTCATGGGGAGCAAGGGCTCCGTGGGAGCTCCACAGCCTTTATGGATTACCCAGGGCTTGTTATCAGGATTTTGTTACACTCATATAACATGAAGAGGCTCTACTGCAACATGGACCAACACAGTTTGGATTTGCTAGGCCCCGTGGTAAGACACAGTTCCTGTTCTGAAGAAATCTAAATCTAAGACTACAGGGCAAATAAAATTAAAATTTAAAACAGCTGTGTAACAGGCAGTGAAGGGAAGAATTTCAGCACCTAATTTCAACAAGTCTCTCTGGGGACATCACCTTACAGAAACTCAGTCAAGATCACCTAAGGACTCTTGCAGCAGAGCCCAAAATAGGACCAAAATCTCCCAATTACAAATGCAATGCCTTAATTACAAGTCACCCCAAAATACCTACATGCCCAAATGCTAATCCCCTATGGTTTATCCTTGAAGGCACTTGCCCAACGTGCCCAGTCCTCCCCTGAAAGAGGCTCATTTTTGTGTACTTGGTGTCCTGTTGGGGCCCTATGTTTGAAAATAAGAGGTGGCCACCCACCATACAATTCTACAATCCAAACATCACTAACACGCTCAGTTCTGGCCTGAAGACTTTCAGCTTGCATTGTATTAAAAATATGTACAAAAACTAATAAAAATGACAACAAATAAATGTTAAAAACCATATCATTTATGTCCCTTTGAGATTGGCACTTAAAAAAAAACCCAACACAGTGACTTGCAAGTTACAGTTTTCCAAGGCTCTGGCAAGAATATGCAGCAGCAGGTCTACATAATCCTTAAAAAAAAGAAAAAAAGAAAAAAAAACAAAGAGATCTGACCAATTGCAGTAACAAAAGCCCCGACCATTATTTAGTAAAAACAAAAATAAATTAACTTATTTATCCTGAGTTGGATAATTATCCAGGACTACGAGGAGGAAGAAAGCATTTAAATCTGAATTACCCGCACATGTTGGGTCTTGAACATAACATGTTGTACTCAGAAGAGTAAATAAGCTCTGCGTTCCCCCTGTGACCCGTACGCAGTTTAGCTTTCAGTTCAATGCATGTTAATCAGCCTGCATTCATTAGCACACTTCTCAGTTAGCCACTTTGTTAGCGAGCCCCGATGCTTTATTTCCCATTTGATTTGCCTCACACAATCACAGTAATATCAAGAAAATCGGTCTCCACTTTGCCACTTCTGCTGAGGATCGCTTTACAGCTTTGCACAGAGCGACTGGGTGGTCCAGCAGAGGCTTTGCTCAGTAGTGATTCACCTCTTTATTGCTTGGAAGTCAGAAGCAAGATATCTTATTTCCACCAGCCCTCAAAAGCAGGGGATTCAAAAATAATACAGGTTTGGTGATTTCTGGTTTGTGGGTGGAACCACGAACCCGACACATTTTTAGCTGCAGCTCTCCCAGCCATGAGCCAGAAGGCACAGTAATGCTACCCCTGCCTGAGGGGGTACACAGTGACTCCCAGTGCTCTGTGCAAATAAATTCCAACGGCACCCCTGCTCGGAAGCTGATGACCAGGAAAACAGTTATTCACAACAAGGAGGGCTGGCTGTCCCACCAATGTTCCATAGCAGGATGCAGGTGGTGGCTGTGAGATCTGTCCAGCCAACATTAGGGCTGAAGTTCTGCTCAGCAGCCACTGCTTTCTGTAGTACCCCAGGGTCAGCAGATCATCTGTGATTCCAACCAGTGCTTGCTTTGGCTAACAGTACACACTTACAAAAGTCTTTGTTTTCACCATGAAACATCCTTAGCCTCTGTGCCCTGCCCTCCTTGCTGCAGCAAAGCAGAGCTGGGTCGGTTCCTGCTTGCTATCAGGAACGTTGGAGTCTATCTGCAGCACAACTTGTGGTAACATGGTTCAAAGATCTCTAAGAAGGGAAACAAAAAGCATGCATGCTCAGTGCTGGCCAATTTGAGGCACATCCCCAAGCTTCCCAAGATTTTACTTCCCCACAGACCGAGCACTTGAATCCCTGGCAATCATAGAATCATGGAATGAGTCAAAGGATGGTTGGGTTGAAAGGGATCTTAGAGCCCACCCACTTCCAACACTCCATTGTGTGATGGTTGCCCCCCACCAGCTCAGGCTGCCCAGGGCCCACCCATGGCATTGGGCACCTCCTAGGATGGGAAACCCACACTTCTCTGCGCAGCACAGCCTTGCTGCCTCCGAGGGAAGAATTTCCCTTCAACATCTGACCTAAATCTCTACTCTTTTAGTTTAAAACCATTCCCCCTCATCCTATCACTATCAGATCATACAAGAAGTCACTCTCCAACTTGTTTCTAAGCTCCTTCTGAATACCAAAAGTCCACAGTGAGGTCTCCCCAGGGCCTTCTATTCGCTCCACAGTGGAGGTGCTGCAGCCTCCAAGAATCTTCATGCCTTCCCCTGGATTCATTCCATCAGCTTCAGGAGATGTTCAGGAGCCACAGGGCTGCAGGGCACAGCAGTGCTGCTGTTCCACTGCTGATGTGTGCAGTAACTACAGCCTATATGCACTGTGCATCATGCTCACACCAAGCCAGGTTCATTTCTACGGAGAGGTGGGAAGGTGGAGGACAGGCTGTCATCTCCCAGTTCTGCTCTGATTCCTGTTTACCAAGTGTCCTTCTCTTGCTGGAAGATATTTAAATGTGCAATTATAACAAACAGATGGTATCAACCCCTGTGGTGATTTTTAAAAATTTTTTATTAAAGCACAGTATTAATCACGGTAATTGGGTAGGAACTTTAAGGTTATAAAACTACAGCATGTCTAATGAGCGAGCTCCTTATAGGAGGAACTGAGGTTTTTAATCTAATAATGTCAGTTTTATGGATTATGACTGGAGTTTTATGAAGTGTGATATGAAATACTGTGGATTCATGGCTCTCACTGGATTAATTTGGAAAAGTAGTTTTCCTGGTTCTAGGCCCAAAAACAATTATTCCTTACATTTCTGTCCCCTGCACTGTTACCAAACCCCTCTGTCAGAAAATGGGCACCTACACCCATAACTTTTTTACAGGTTAGACTTCTTTGTTTGGCTGGTTTTTATTTTTTAAATCACAGATTGTTACAAACATGCAGTAGGTATGAGAAGCTCAGATTCTCTGTAGTAGACTGTATGAAGGAACAACGAGCTGCACGCCACTAAACATGGTTGAGGGCTGTTAAGTAACGGGCACAGAAGAGCAAGAAGTGAGGTGCCCATAAAGAGTATGATTTTTAACAGAGGAAGCTACCCAGCCTTTTCTGCTATCCCAGGATAGCAATGCAACAGAATGAACCAATCTCTTCCCAGAAGCCCAGCTCACTGTTGGATCCAGAACCACAGTACCTTGGTCCCAGCAGGTCCCCAGGGTCACACCCTGTAAAGCTATAATGGGTTGAAAAGTACCACAATAGTAGTGGGGTGACAAAGTCTTCAGCTACAGCAAACAAGAATAAGCTCAAATGCAGCAGCCACAGAAATGAAAGAAAAGAGCTGCTTACCTTTTGAAGGCCTCAGGCAGGTAGAGATCTCCAGCAAAATCCCCTCATCTTCAATGCCAACCCTTAAATGAGGTCTGGGAAGGGGTGGATCCTGGCTGCACCCCTCCCAGTCACTCAGGTGCATTGCATTGCATGCACCTGAGCTCCCCTGGGTTGGCCCTGCCTTCCCATCAGGTGCTCAATCACTGTTTCAGGTTGTGACTTAGCATTTCTGCTACATAGGTGGACCAGTTCAGCAGGTCAGGATAATGATGACCCCTTTATCCTCTGGACGTGCCACTGGACTTCCCAAAATCTAAGACTGCTCTTCAATGAACTTGCACGTCACCAAGAATAACTTAGTTGTTAAAGCTAGGCTGTATGGCTTTATGAAGGATCTGAAGCAAAGATGAACCATGCTCCCTGAACCAGCTGCATTTGCTGCAGCAGGACCAGCTGGTCCCCATCCCTATCTCTCGTTGAGCACACTGTAGCTCCACAGCTACCTGCTCCTCTTCAACCCACAGCTCCACCAGCAGCCAACTTCCTGCTCATACAACAGCCTGAAATTCAGAGCACTGAAAGCCGGTCCTTCCTGGAAGAGATAAGGGAGGACAAGCCTCAAAAGGCAAATTTGGTTTTCATGTGCCTCCAGTTACTTGCGTACCGTGAAAACACAGCCTCCCACAAAGAAAAACAGGCTATCATTTCCCCATCTGGTTCCAGTTTGAAAAATACTTATACATGTAGTTTTTCCCAACAGTTATTGTAGGCATGGGCAAAAAATTCCCAATAAATGACAACAGCAAGAACATTTAATTTTCCCTATTATTAATTTGATCTCTTGTTAACTTCTTAACTCATTATTTGGAGGAGGATTTAATCTCTGCTTTGCAGAGCACAGAAAAAATACAAAGGAAATAATTACCTGTCCACTTGCTCTCTTTTACACAGCAGAGAAAACAGTTTTGTGAATCCCAGAGAAATTCAGAAAGATATCAGGAGGACCAGGAGAAAAAGAAGCAAAGGGAGCAGTGCCAGTAAGATCAGACAGAGCAGCGGCTTGCCTTCAGCTTACTTTTGGACAGGCTGTGCATTACATGATCTCAGCCTAATGCACATTACGAAGCACAGCCCACGTGCATTTCTGTTTCTTCTTTAAACACAACCTGCTCCTGCTTTCCCAGCAGAGAAAAGCCAGTGAATCACCCTGAGCAAGGACACGGCGTGGGCTGCGCTCTCACTGCAAGCACCTCCAACTTCCTCCTCGTAGCAATTCTGACAACCAAGATCTATGAGTTCGTGCTTTTTTTTTTTTTCCTTCCCAAACACAGGGCTCAAATAGCCTCAATGCACTTCCTAAGCTCCAAACAGACGCTCTCTCTTTCTCCATCCCTTACCTGCTGGGAGCACACCTAACCTCAGGACACTGGGCACCCCTCAGACATCTCTGCCAACAATTCCATCGGCCAAAAAGGGCAGAAACACCTCCTCAGCTCACTGGGAATACTGTGGAGTCAGGAAATAGCCCAAATTTGCTATCCCAAACATGACTTCATAGGCAAAGGCCGTGTGTTTCCTTCCCACAAGATGACAGGAGGGAACCCACATATTATTACCACATTTAATACAGAAATACGACAATAATAAACCTCAAGCCATGCCTTGCACAGTTGTACAAACGCCGTGCACCTCCAGTTGGTGAGTGATCCCTCTGCATTATGCAAATAATTCATTTAGAGCCAGAGCAATTAGCTAGAATTCAGTGCAATGTATAACTCATACACACAGAGATTTTTATTTTTCTGAGCAGCCAAGACTGGGCCTTAAACAACTGAATAAAAAAGACCAAGATTTATGCCTAAAAAAGAGGCAAATATTTATAGTGTGTACAACCACTCAACAGTTTGGCTCTCTCCTGAACTTATAAATGTATAATGCAAATATTGATGAATAAACTAAGTACATACACACAAATGGAACCCTGCAGCAATCCCGACTAAAACCTGTCCGGGAGCCGGGGCAGATTTTGATGCATTCCAAATTGTGCTGTAAGGGTTCTGCAGCCCCCACTCAGCACCTGCTCTGAAGTTACAAACAGAATTGTGCAAAAGCAATTGGGAACCCAAACCTTCCCACTCGTGCGACAGACGTGACATTTGTTCTTCATCTCTGTGCAAGGCAATAGGAATGCTTCAACCCATACGCACTTTAATTTGCAGCCGTTTGAACCACCTACTGCAGTTCCCACCGCTGATGGCATCCGAGGGCGGAGCGTTTCTAGGAAGAAGCACAACTTCCAGACTTTCAGGGGAAAGTATTTTAAAGAGAGGCAAGAAAGTGCAAGAGGAGTGATGGTGTTCTTGCATATGGCCCTTCCCAACAGCCTCGCAGCAGAACGTACCCTGAGCTCAGCACACGGCCCCTCCAAGACTGGGGCACAGGAGGGAAGCCCAGTGCTGAAGAGTTAAGTTAAACAAGTGTCTTTTATCAACAGTAAAGCGCGAGGACTTGGACAAGTTTGCTTTTCTGTTCTAGGAAATTTTATACGTTTAACTCAATTGCCAAAGAACTGTGTGTGAATTTGGGATTGGTTGCTTGCTTTGGGTCTGAAACACAACCTGCCTCCCATCCTGACCTGTGGAGTTGGGATGCCTCTGAATTTCTGACTTTGACACATTTATTCTGCTCCGCAGCTTTCTTATGTAAAATACCTCTCAGCGTTGCTCCATCCATCGCCTCTTTCGCTGCAGGCTACAGAACTCCCTGTTAATACATTACAGGCTAAATCACTGCCGAAGGAGTGTTTATGCAGAGTGTTGGAACAATATAAAATGAAAGAATAATTTTACAGAAGGAGGAAATTTTTTGCTACTCTGCTCTGAATTACCAACATCTTTCCATCCCTGATGGTAAAGTTACTTCCTAAAGGGGGAAGCTGTCAAAGATACCCAATGGCAGAAGCCTGTCAGGACCTCCTCTCACTAAAGGGCAAAGAGCAACAACAAGCAGCAAACCCCAGCCAGTGTTCCAGCAGCATCCTACAGGCAGAGGACCCATCTCAGCTAATTCCTTCCTGATTTTACTCTAATTTGCTCCAGAAAGCTGACTTGACTGGCAGGTTCTGCTGGGAGGAAGGAGGGCTCTCCAAGGGGTGAAGCTGAGTCCTTCAGGTCTTGGACAGAGTTCCTGCATGGAAGAACCCGCTGGTTTGCACCAGCATGAGATCATGATCTGGCCCTGATTCAGTGCTGAGAAAACCGTACGAGCATATAATTATGGGGCCTTGTGCGGACACTGAAACAGGATGCAAACCCGAGTTCCTGATTACTTATGGTCATAAAGGAGACCGTGGAATTTTCTGCAGAGCGGGGTGCAGGAGGTTCAAACCCCAGGGCCCAGCCAGGATGGGGCAGCGAGAGCCCTGCAGCATCCACAGACCCCACAGAGCTCTGCATGGCTCTGGGTCATGCTTTAGGATCCATCCACACGACAACAACAGCGCTGTGCAAAACCAGAGAATTGTTACTGCAGAGCACGCCTGGATTTCTTCACTCAGCGCTCACGCAGCGCTCGCTCCGATTAGCTCATTTCATCAATAAAGTCAAACAGCACGTTAAAAAAGTCCTACGTCTATTAACGGTCCAAGCATTTCACTAACCAGCTCCGTCCTGCTCATTAAAAGTGCTTTTATAGCCCACATCGTGCTGAAGTCCAGCCCCAGCACTATCTCCAGATGAGTTGTGCTGGATGGGACAGCGGGCTCTGCTGGTGCAGGATGAGCAGAGTGGGGAGAAACACTTCCAATCAGAATTGGAGCATCTATCAAAACGGGATGTGGGACAGACCCAGCTCTGGGCACCTTCCCCAGGAAGCCAGGTCTACCCTGCTGCTCCATGGCAGCGTGAGCAGCTCCAATCTGGTACTCAGCTCCGTCACTGCTGGAGGCACTCCGACACAAGATAAAACAAGGGAAGTAAGCTGGAAGCTGACCCTATAAAATAATAGAATTATTTTTTTTTCCCATTAGCACTGTATGAGGCATTCTTGGAGTGCAGCAACAGAAGCATTTAATGAAGAGCTCCTGCCTGCTGTGGTTACCAACCAGCATCTGGTTTGCACTATGGGAAGCGAGTTTCTTACTAAAAGTGATTGAAGAATGCATCCATGAGAAATTGTTTCATAGCTTCCTTTCAAGCTGGTTTTGGATTTGTGCTCGCCACCTAGTAAAGAGCATGACAGCTTTAAAAAAACAGCACTAAATATAACCACGAATTTTGGATAGCGCCGGGCTGGGCGATACTTGCCTAGTCAAGTTGTTCTGGGAGCATTTTGCTGCAGGTTTTTATTTTTCCTCTCTGCTGAGGTCTGCTACAACCTCGAATATTAAGACATCATAAGAAAAATTCCAACATGGTAATTCATCATTAAGAGTCACAGTTTTCCATAAGGTGCAAATTTAAGGTTATAAAACTGTCAAAAAGGCAAAAAAGTTACATGGGCTGCTTGTTCTGCTGGCTGGATGCACTTCTGGAAACGGATGCAGGCTTTGGAGGATGGAGAGCAGTGCACGGCTTCAGGAGGACCTTCCCATCAGCTGCAGCAGGAAGCTGATGGCCCTGCACCCAGGCACTGCACAGACAGACCTGCACCACGGTGTGCTCTGGGCACATCACAGGTGTCATTTCATTTGCCATTTCTATTGAAGAGCCAACACAATGTCCTAATGTTAAAATACAGGGAAAAAAGTATTCAGCAAAAGCGCTTTTTGCTCCAGTAGAAACAATCCTTGTTTGGGCTCTGTCTTCATTTTAATAGCAATCTGGAATAGGCTGTCAATAGGCATAAATCCCTAAGTTGTTCACAAATTACATGGTGAAGTCCAAAGTTCCACTGTAATAGGTGCTCGATGATTACTTAATCATCACTGATGAAGTAGGACACTATGAAGACCAGAAAGTGAGTCCTTTTTCCAGAATACTCTCCTCTACTAATTGGGAGATTCTCCATAGAGATGTGTGGCTTCAGAATTCCTTCAGCAAGAAACAATCTGATTTAAACCCTGCTCCCTCAAACCTTGGATCAGTTTGAAGTCACATGGAACTGTTTATATTCCTTGATTGAAGGAATGCTAAAATACTTCTGGCAAAAATACTTCAGTTCCTTTTCCACACACAGTTCCTGCCGGCTGCTTTGAACTTTTTTTCTATGATATTTGGATGAATCTAACCACTGCAGAAATAAGAGCAAACCCCATCAGAGAAGGAGAAAAATCCGTTGTGATAGAGAACTTTGGTACAATAGCTGCCCAGGTCCTGATAAAATATGGATCAAGTTGGTACTGAAGACAGAGTATGGGGAAAGCAGTGTTCTTTGGAACTAATCTGGATGGATGGGCTGAGTACCTCCAATTTCAGACAGCCCTGGCACACGGGGATGGGAGCTGTGCTACAGATCCCTTTCAAAACGATTCAAATCCAAGGTTTTGGTTTGACCAATGCTGGAGACATAGCAGCCAGCTGCAAAAGCTAGACTGGGGCTCCGCTCCCTAAATTCAATGTATTTCGGTCCTGACATTGGATCAAACTCATCTCTTCCTTTGAAAGTAAAGAACACGGCCACTTCCTCAAGCACAGGGAAAAATGCAATGAAAAAGTCAAGGAGATGTCACATCTGATCAGCTTGACACTATGGCGGAAAACATTGGTGGCTTCCCTGATTTATATCTTTCTGCAGCTACTTTCTTTACCTCATTAAAGCGCATAATTTCGGTAACTCTAAGCTCTTAGCAACATCTGAAGTAAAATATTTGACTTGGGTTGGCTACTCCGTGTCACCGGGAGCCAAGGCTGGGTGTATTTCAGCACGGGGGGATGACCTGGGTTTTTCCACCCAACCAACCCCTCTCAGCACGTTCGGAGCTCTCACGCACCGCACCGCGCTGAGCGCTGGGCTGTGGGCTTCTGTGAGCTCAAGAAAATAGGAAACAGTTGTGGTGTGAAAACGCACTGAGAAGAAATAATCCAGTGCCTTGTTTGGGGCTGGTGACCATTTGATTTTAATAAAGGAAACCTGTAAAAGCCTCGGGGATAAAAATAAAATATTGAATGGAAAAGCTTTGGTAGAAATGATATCTTTAATAACATGGAAGAAAAAAAGGAGGAATGCAAGGAAGGTGCAGAGCAGTGCCTTTGCATCTCCATCTGTGAAATGGAGATTGCTGTGTATGAGCCTTTGCACCCAGGCACCGCTGACGTGCAGCAATCCTCCATTCCTATAGCTTTGTGCAAGGGCTCTGATGAGCCACAGCTCGGGTCCTCTGCTCCAGAACAGTCTCAAATTGTCAGCATCCACACTGGCAGCTCCTGGTTCTGCCAGCAGACAATGGGTTGAGAATGGTGACAAACCTATGGTGTAAGCAGGCAGCTCGCTGACACGCTGTACCGCAGACCTCAAATCAAACCCAAAATGCCCCAGTGCTGAATGCAAAGCCTTTGTTAGATGTTTAGAGGGCAAAGGAAGGAGGAGGAGAAAAAAGGCATTTTGCTCATGTCGCAGATGGTAGCTTAGCATCCACAAGCTGTCAGTGGTAGGGACTTAAGTAAACAGCAAATGAAATGTACAGTGGGCAAAACCAGATACGCTTAAGAAAACACAAAATGTGTTAAATAATGTGTTAAATAACACTTTTTTGTGCTGCCATCTGCAGCAGTTTCTTTTCAGCTTTTGGGTGCCTTGCTTGTAATTTAGGTGAAAATGGGAACGAGGTGTAAATTATGAAATGATCAAAACAGATGAACGTGGAGCACAGGACCACATCACAGCTGGGGATTGTGGGCAGGAGGGAGCAGGAAGGGCTGCAGAGCCCACGAAGCTGCTGGGTGCTCCTATAGCCACGCTTGGATTTTATTTTGTGTGCATCTGTGTGCCTGAAGGAAACTGCTATAAACTTCCTGCAGAGGAACTGTTTGGCACTGGGTAGTCATAAAAAACATGTAAAAGAAGCTGCAGCCCTGTATTTTGCCTTGTAGGCACTGAAAAGATAAGGCTGTCAGAAGGAACATACGCAGAAGAATAAAGTTTGCACCATTTAACTGCGAGGTAGCTGCATGCACACATGGCATACTGGGGTTTCAAAAGCTGCCTGAGGAGCCTGTCTCCTACAGGGAGCTTTGAAGATCTCAGCCCTAAGGAGGCTGGGGCAGTGGGTATTTCCTGGTAGTATCACACTACTTTTCCCAGCACAGATTTGGCTGCTGTCAGATGGGATCACATGAAATGCGGATCCCGAAGGATGCTGGAGAGGAAGCAGAAAATGCCACCCACTTTCAAGGTCACAGCTGCAAGGGGATCCTTGCTCACGCTGCTGCACTGATCACTTACATATGAGATGAACCTTGGAAGAGAAATAAAAATATACATCTATTAGAATATTCCAGGAAGAGCTGTCGCAGGACAGCCATGCTGCTGGCAGACTAATGTGGCAATGAGCCTCTGGATTGACAAGAGCCTAATGGCAGCTGCGCTGTTATCAGGGAAGGATGCACTCTTGGAAAAGTGCAGCTTGAGGTTTTCCAGCTCCAAATAATCTCCAACAGAGGATGAGATACAGCTGCCTGTCCATGAGTAAGTTCCTATGCTCCAAAGTGACTCATTAACAAAAAACGAGTGCAGCCGCGGGGATGATTTTAAAAGGTTACTCATTATTCATCAGCAAATTAGATTTGTCAACAGACAGTGAGAGTAACAACTCGGTATTGCCTGGTCCTGTGATTCAAACAACTTCATCCAAACAAGTGGAATAACACGCTCCTTTGAGCTAGGTGTGGGGGGGGAACAAGATAGGGCATGAAAGAAGCCCAGAGCTGATGAAGTCTGAAATTACAGCCATCAGAAGGGTGCACTACATCAGAAGCAAACAGGATCCAAACACGGCAAGCTGCACGGAGCTGAGAGATTTGTGGAGCTGTGCTGCTCCAGGTTCCTGCACATCAGCACAGCACTCTGCTGGTGTTGGTGCCAGGCTGCAGCAGGGTTGGATGTGTTCAGGAGGAAAAAAAGACACCTGTGTATGCATGGAGGTAAGGAGAGAGCCTGGCCCACAGCCCCAGAGGGCCCCGGGCTGGTGGACACCTACACCCTGACCCTATGGACATCAGTCTGACATTGTCTGGGTGTTTTTAGTGGGACATCATAGCTTAATTTTGACTGACAGTGAGAAGGAACTCTCAGGGTTACTATAAACTGAAATGTTTTCAAGGGAGTGCCAAACACTGAGAGCAGCCTCCTAACAGCCAGCTCCACTGCTGCAAAACCGGGTGGCTGAGCAGAGGACATGCCACAGGGCACTGATCTCCCAGTGCACAGATAGCCCTGACATCTCTCCATGACATGCACCAAGAGTGCAGGCACGGTCAAGGGAAGTTTAATGAAGCAGCAAATGACAGCTCTGCCCATGCATTTGCTGTGGGCTCCCTGCTGGGTGTCACCGTGCTGCTGTCATCCCGTGGTGGCACTGATGCTGTCACTCTGCTGCTGACACCATCAGCAAGACACGAGCACTGCCAGCCCAGCACTACAAAGGGATGCAGCATGGCTCCCAGCACGCTGTGAAGCAGCTCCTCGTGGTGTCCTGTTGAGAGCCACACAGCTCCTGGTTTGTCCCTCTGACAACAGGTCTGTCCTCAGCTTGAGATATCTGCGCATATTCATTACTAAGTCATGCATATGTGGGATTTCTCCAAAGGTTCCCTTTCAGGATCTCCACATCCCTTCTAGGACAAAACACAGAGAAGAGCATCTCTATACAGAATTATCTTCCCCATCGGTCACTGATACTTTAAATAATGGCACAGATTATTTTGACAACCACTGAATACACAAAGGTTTCCACTCCACTGCACAACGCACCGTCCTGCCAGGAGGAGAAGCATCAGAGAGAGAAGAGCACGTCCCAGAGCCACCAAGTAGAACCATTGCAAGGACTCTTATCGGGCTCTGGACATGTGCAGTATTTCATCTGGCACTCACTGGAGCTCTCATAATCTTTTCCTTTATGATTAATATTAAACAAGTCATATTCCTTATGGAATTTCCTAACTGTGTCTGTTTATATGTTTCTCTACATCATACTCAATATTCTGAGATTGTCTCTCTTTTCGTTTTTTCTCACATTCATATGTTTTTTCTCATTTTACAAATTGGGTTTCTTGTTTAGTAGTCATGACAACATCTGACTGTGGTGGTTACATCACAGCTTGGTGTTTTTTTTTCTCCCCAGGCTGGCTTAGAAAAAAATATATTCTTTAAGTAATTAGAAGTATAAAGTAAAAGGTGCAAGGTCAATATTGGCTCCTCCTCCTTTCCCTCCAATGACCCACTTTAACAAGACTTCCCAGCACGGTGGGTGAGGACTCATTTGGCTTTCATCCTGTAAAGTCTTATCCACTTAGTTAACTTCAATGGGAATACTCAGAGCACATCAAGTGAAACACATATGTAAGTCTTTAAAACCTTGAGGCCTGCGCCTGAAAGGCGGAAAGCAAAAAGCTGGAGTTACATTTTCCTTCTGGGCATTGATCTTTGCATAAGAGCTGCAGGGTTGGGATGCCAGGGGGATGAAGGCAGAGATGTCCCCCTCTTTGGGTGAGGATGGGGGATTGCCATGAGATGCTGCATTTCACTGTTATAAGTTGCATAAGACTGCGTCACAGCCCACATTTGGGCACTAATGCTGTGATGATGCTCTGTTGTTGGTGATATGACATCCCACAATACTCAGTAGCAGATAGAATCAGTGTTGGAAAAGACCTTGAAGACCACGAGAGCAAAAGGGAAGAAAGGAATTCAGACTTTCGAACAAATAGGAACGTGCTAAATTTTAGTCTCCTCTCACAACCACAGTGAATGGCGATGGGCAATGGATCTGTGTTCATCAGAGGCAACAGATAACCGAAATTCAATCATACATTTTACACATTGGATATAAAACATCAGTTACAGAGAGGGCCTGCCACACTGAAGGCAACGCTCAACCAAGTAGAGGCAATGAGGAAGGGAAAAGGCCGGGAATGTAACAAAGGCAGATGAACCTTTAATACGGCAGAACCTCTGGGAGCCCTGAGACACTGAGTCCAGATGTTTGGAGGTCGATGTAACCTGACTCCAAGAAGGAAGAGGATGTATTTCTTAAAATTCCCTGTTGTGCTTTAATTTACTGCAGTCTTGCCGAGGACGCATGTGGTGATCACAGGTGGAGTTTCAGATTGACCATAAACATGAAGCTGGGGGCAAAAGACTGGAGCCATTTAGGTTTGGCTGCCAAGACGGTTGAGGTACAGATTTCCATAAAAACATCTCCCTCCCCTTGCGCTGCACTCCAGTCATCAGTAACTGGGGCCAGAGGAAAAGCCCTGCAGGCACCAAAAACCCCCTGCACTGATAGTGACAGGGACCAGAGGCATCCCATAGCCCCAGGGGTCTCCAGCTGCTCACTTCTTAGTGTTGGGTGGAGAAGGGGATAGGCAAAGGGATGTAGGATGGATAACAATGTTTTTAAACTGACGTTCGTATCTACAGTTGTATTTTTTCTAAACAGCCATTGGAAAATGATCTCCGTCCTTCTTTAGGACCTTCTTGCTGTCTCTGAACACTTTGTGGAGACACAACCAAATCTTGGCCCTGTAGTACCTCTGGCCCCACCACCTGCCAACCAAATCAACAAACCAGGCCTAATTTGGGTGCACTGGGTCTCACAGTGCTCCCTCCCCCAGATCCTAACCCTTCTACCTTGGCTTTGCTCCCTTCTGAGGTTTCTGGCCCCAGTACTGACCAGCTTTTGATTGAGAACTGGCAGATTTACTGTTGTGACTACACAGGGATTTGAGTGGGGATTAGAACTGGTTTTCAAGTGTTGGTTATGGAATAAATGACATTGTTGATGCAATAAAAGCAATCCCTGCCCCCTTCCCATTGTCCACTCCTGCCATACTAATTCCCAATCCAAACAAACAGTGCAGTACAATTTGTTTTTATGGAAGAAATTTTTAACTTTATGTTGACTGCACTCTGAATTTGTTACTACGTTGTTGTCTGCAACCTCACCCTCCTCTCTGCTTCCTTTGCTTGCAAAGTAAAAGAAATCAATCCATGGGACCTAGCAAAACCAACTGCTACGCTACACAGGTCATAGTTTTGTACTGAACATTTCCAAACTGCTCTAAGGAGCTAGTGTTCATTTCGTGTGCACTCCTAATAGACTTTCTCCACAGTTCCACTGCACTACCTTGGGTAGAAGGCTTCTGCAATTCTGTGCTATGCACACATGGCTGTTTCAGTTACCTAGCATCAGCTCAGTGACAACATGTTTCAAAGATAGGAACAAGCTTTTCAAGCTTTAGAGGGCTCAGATCCTTGGATCTTTATTAGCTGAATGAATCAGCCTTTGGGATTTTCTGTTTCATCTCTTATAAGCAAAAGTCACGAGAAGTGCCAATGTGATGAGCAGGGAACATTGTTACAGGCCACTAGCTGTCTCAGTCTGCAAAACTGGCATAACTCTAGCGTTTCTCTGTGCTTGCAAGTTTTTCTAATTAAAGTAGGGTGTAAACTTAAAGTGCTACAGCTCTTTCTGAATAATTCCATATAGAGACACCAATCTCAGAATAAACCTATGTTGCTCCTGTTTTGCTTAGCCCATCTTCAGAGTGGGTTGTATGCATCAAAAACACCTCCTGCAGACAGACAAACCTGTGTGCTACTGGGAGAGACCAAAGTAAACCCCAAGAGTCTCTTGGAGGACAGCAATTGCAGCGCGGTGCCGTGACACAAGCACTGGCTGGGGCGAGGTAATGTGGAGCTTGACATCAGCCACTGACTCAGTTTATGGCAGCAGACAGAACCTGTCCTTTTGCAGAATGCCAACAGCATTGCAGTCAGGGAAAATGAGATTAGGGGCTGCCAAGCCCTGGAATTGCTGCTGACCCCATCGTGCTGGTGGGAAGCTGCCAGCCAGGCACTGTACACTGGAGCATCTCGCACCAATCGGAGACCGCTCTGACTCACTGGCTCCAAGAAAGCCCTGTTTTCACAGGAAGATGAAAGCACTGAGTGACACAGGTTTCCTGCAATTTCTAGCTGTTGCATCTCCGAAGAGATAATGCCTTTGGAGGTGCCTGGGGAATCAGATAAAACAGCTGTGTAAACTGCGTGTGGGCTAAAGCATCTCAGGGCTGCATCCTCATCCCAACACTTCCAAATCAAAATAAAACCTCTCTGGAGGCAGCATCATTACAGAGAAACATTAAAGCCAGCAACTTGGCCCAGAACAAGCTAATGAGTTATTTTCACTGAAGCAGGTCACCATGAAATCCACCCTCAGCGCTATCCTTAAGCAGCGTGGACAACACGTTTCAGCATTTTGTCCTTAAGCTGGAAGTGCACAGGATTCATTTTAATGGTTTAAGTAAAAGCATGCACTCTTTGTGCAAGGGATACTGGTAGGACTCATGTCCCCGATCAGCTGATGTAGGCTGTATATACACAAAACTATCCACATAACCTCAATGCATAAAAAAACATCCCAACTTAACCTGGCAGAAAACAACTTACTTTAATTTGCAAATCAAGAACAACAAAAGAATTGACGAGCTGGGAAGATAGTAGGCATCATGCAGGAACACAGGGTGGTCTCAGTGGACTTGGAGATACACCGGTTTCAGCCAAGTGAGCTGCCTGTAGCTGTTAACTACACTGCAAAATCCTTCTCAAACACAAGAAAATGCACCAAAGGCAACAGCCCACTCCCCACTGCTTCCACTTATCAAATGGCACGTTCTGTCTTCACGTGTCTGCATTTGACACTATTAAATGACTCTTCAGAATACATCTATTATAAATTCCCATTAAAAAAAAGTTCATAATCTGCCATCTGTTTCCAGTTAGACTATACTGATGCCTCCTCTTTTTTTTTTTTTTTTTTTTTTTTTTAGATTTCAATATAAAACATTATTTAAAGGTCTTTGCAGTTCTCAATGGTAGGGGGAGAGAAACCAAAACCCTGACGCCACCGCAGTTACATTGCTGAAAAGCAATGTGACAATTAGCAAAGACCTGGTGAGAGCTGAGGGTTGGGAAGATGCAGTGTGAGCTGTTCAAATCAGGAATACAGCACAATGTGATTAAACTTGGAAGAGCTTAAAGCCATTACTCTGAAACTGTATAAGTGTACAGCTTAAGTAGACATTTGACACATATTAATGGGTGAGTGCTTTGGCTTGTGCAACGTGATGGATCATAATGATTTAGTTAGCATTAGCAGCTACACCTAAACAGAAATAAACAATCATCACTGGAAATGTAACAACAGAACATCTTCAAGATCGTGTCATTGAGCGCAGTAACATCTCTGGTTTACAGCCAGTCTGGCTCTTATTAGACAATGCTTTATACATACCTTACACATACATGCGATCACATGTGCAACACATACTTTATCTCCCCTCCTTGTTTGGACACAAATGCTGCAGCATCGTTCAGAGTGAATCACATCTGGAAAGTGCAGATGTTCTGAACCTATTGCAGCCTTGCCAACTCGTATAGTTACACTGACAACATCACCGTAATTGATTTGTCTCTTCAAGCCCAACCACCTGGAATTCTGCTACAGCACTGCAAACACAAGGATTCTGAATCTCAGAGAAATCTTAAAAATCAAATGCAAAATTAGAACAGGAAAGAAAAACAAAAACCAAGCCTGCCCTAGAGCCCTGTGAGCCTAAGTGCTCCACAAGCTCTTCCCTTGGCAAAGGCAGGCCCACATGTGTGGATGTCAGCCATGTCATTTAATACGGCTCTGGAAGGTGTTCATGTAGCGCGAAGAGAACAGCCTACACAGCAAATGGGAACGAGCACCCTGACAGGCTGTGAGGCAGGATGAACACAAAGGGCAACCACAGTCTGTCGCATTATACTGAAGCAAGCCCTGCAATTTGGGGTCTGACTTGTGATCTCTGAATGCAGGGCAAGGCTCAGCAAGGCACCTGACTGCAAGGGCTACCTCTGCGGTCCCCAGGTGCTTGCAGCCTGGTGTCAGCATGGGTGTAACACTGACAGGGCCGGCACCGAGAGTCCGAAACAAAGCTGAAATAGCCCTGCTGTGGGGAAGCCAAGTCCTGTGAGCAAATTCACGCTGATGTGAAACACAAGCAGGGCTTTTGGATGGCCAAACTCACTCAAGCTCTTCCTGGCCCCCAAACCAAGAGCCCCAGTCAACAGTGAAAATGAAGACGGGCCTTCCTGCTGCGATTTTATAACCATGGCCGCACTTCACATCGCTGGGGCCTCCCATGCAAATCCGATTTCATAGCTGGGTGTAAAAGCTGCCTCTCAGGTTTAATAAGCAAAACCACTATCAGTAGCAAAGGTGAGACAACGGGAGCCTGGGCCGTCCCAATGAGAGCCTCTGAGACAGGCGCAGCCCCGCTCTGCGCAGAGCACGTCTCAAGGACAACCGAACACATCCGAAGGCTGACAGCATCCCGAAGAACCACATTTTTATTTTCAATTTAAAAAAACAACAACCCACAAACCCAAGGCTGTGGGATCCCTCCAAAGCTCCTCTCCGAGTGCCAGCAGGATGACTGATGGTAAATCACACCAGCTCCAGGGCTCCGTGTCAGACCGCTGCCAGGAGACTCCGCCTTTTGGAGTCACTGACGGTCCCTTTTCCAATTAATCAAGTTCCCATACTGATTAACAGCATGATTCATGTCTCTCGTTAGGCGCATTCTGTAACAAACAAGGCTGTATTTCAAGGCCGCTGGCTTAATGGTTAAAATAAATACCTTCCAAATTTCTATTTTCAAGTAGCTGAACCTTTTCCACCTTTACAACTAATTCAGACTTCCTTCAAATTATTTTTCTAAGTAATATAACAATTTGTTTTTCATTAGAGCTTGTCAAAGCCGGCCTTTGGTTTATTTTGAGAGAAACCAGCGCTCTCCAGAAACTGTTTAGTACAATTTGAATGACGCCCAAAGGGGTTATTGCAGCCACAATCAAAATAGAGTTTACAGCACTGGCTAGGGGTGACACTTTATTTAATGATTTAAAAAAAAAAAAGAAAGAAAAGCCCCCAGCCCCCTGAATCAGAAGCTAATTAAATGCACTCCTATGGCTAACAGTAAGTGTTTCTAAGTCACTCCGACTACTGCAAAATGCAAGAGCTAAACTTGTTGCTAACTAATACCAGACACCATTATACGAGCAGTGTTATTTACTGATTTGGGGTGGTAGGCACTGGTATTCTTGTGTCTGGTATGGCAGCCTCGCCTTGTGACAGATATTATTATTTCACATGGATGTGAAATCAAATATAAGAGTGATTAAATGGTTTGGGTTCTGCCTAAGTTGGATCTTTATTTTTTTTTTTAAACAGCTTGGTATTTAATTTAAGGGGGTTTAAATGCAATGGAAAATCTGGCCTGCAGCTCCTTTGATTTCCCATGCCTTTTGTTTTGCTGTTGCTCGAGGATGGGAATGAAGGGGATAGGGATGGGTACACAGGGCTAGTCCCAGGGACCTGGGGCTGCAGCAGTGACTGCCATAGTCCCAGCACAGAGCTTCAGGGTTGCCAATAACTTGTTCAAATGCTCTCCCTTCATTCTCCATCTCAGACCCAAATCCAAGCCAGATTTTAAAACAATTGAGCTATAAAACTATTTTCCAGCGGACCATTTCTCCCCTAGCAGCAAACTAATGCTCTATTGTTAATTTTCCTGGGATGTTTTCTGTTTCTTGTTGCTTTCTAAACCACAACAAAATCAACGCAATTTGGACTTTCGGGATTACACATCCACCATCTGCCTGCCCTGCTTGGGACCGCAGCCACCAGCATGGGGACCGCGCTCCCTCACAGCCGACCTCGCTGGAGATGTGCCACCACAGAGCTGCTCTACTGCAAGTGAAATCAGGAGCAGGTCTGGAGACACCTCATGGAGAAATACTGTCTGCATCTCTTCTGTGGTCTTCAAGCTTGCTCATGATGCCGATCTGCAGAGCAGATGCCCGAGTTTTCTGCCTCTTGCTCACATCATCCAGCAGCCCTGGCGTGGCACACAGGGCAAACAGGGCAGCAGCTTTATTTTCACATGCACGGTTCCTACAGACATCATACAGGCACTACTTTATGCCAGTAAATACAAACAACCTCCTGAGCAGTGCAAATACCCTATAGGTGCACAACTAAAGCAGAAACGAGGGTCTGATTCTTCTGACGCAAGCCTGGGGTTTGTGCAACCCTGACAGTCCTCCTGGAGACACATCTGACTTACACCAGCGTAAGAAAAAGAACAAAACCAAGCTCATATCTGACAAGTGAAAACAAACACTGATTCAGACACTTTCTGCAGGAAAGGGGTGGGGGAGCTGTTTAATTTTTGTTCCTTCTATCTGGGCCGCTTCTGTGACCTCTGCTACCTCCTAACTTAGCAACACAATATGTTGCAGCTGTGGCACTGCAGCAGCCTGATTTAATTTGTGTGTGTGTGGCTCGAGGGGCTGTTCATCCCTCTAAGGTCTCACAGCATGGCAGTGGCAGTGGTGGGGGGGCTGGTCCTCCCCAAAAAGAGGGGAAAAACCCCTGCTTCGCTTCCCATGCACAGCTTTGGAGAGGAGATGGGAAAAGGATCACCTGCATCAAAATTACTAGAAGGCTGAGATTTGTCCAAGCTGAGAAAAAAAACCCAGAAGAATATAGATATTTATTCAACAACTGTTTTCTGCTTTAAAATAATAAAAATAAAGACAGGAAAATGATGAAAATGCCTTTCTGTCCCTCTCTGAGTGTCTTCATCTCAGACAGGGCCACATGTCCCAGTGCAGTGCCCAGCAGAGCAGCAAGCAGGGTGCTTTCCCAGTTCTCTGGTGGGGCCCTGGCCCTCCCCCAGCACGTAAAGCAGCTGTTTCCATAATACAGCACTTCAGACGGACCCAAGAGCTGCGCCAGGAGTTTAGTTGGTCAGCTCTCTGAATCAGACTGAGGGTTTTGGCTGCTGAGGGCTTTTATGTTTCCTTTCCACAAGCTTGGAATTCAGCTTTGCTCTTGGCATTGTCATTTCTGCCTTTCACACATGGCTCCTGCTGAAAACACCCTCGGACAGCCCTGAATTACACCCACTGCCAAGCCTTTGTGGGATGAAGACTGGTGGCAGCCCTGAGGCCCCAGCAGGACTTCTGCTTTACTCCAATCCCCTCCCAGAACCGATGCCCCTGGCACCTCCTGAGCCCCCAGGCTGCACGAGGACGCTCCATACAGGAGGTGCCAGGAGTTTCCAGGGGCCACGGAAGAGATCAGGCCCCCAAATCTGATTTGAATCCGAAGTGATTTGAGGTCTAAAACCCTGGAAATCCCAAACCATGACTACTACCCAGAACAGCTCCCTAGAAGCAAAGGAATGACCCTGCTTTTCCAACAGTGCTAGCTTTACACTTTCCACTTACTATTTTTTTTTGTGTGTAATAAACTATACATTTATTTATTTTATCATTGTGATATTGAAGCTCCTTCCCACCTGGCACAGCTGAAACTGCTCCACGGCTGTAGAAAACCTCAGCCCCTCCTGTGCCGGCCCTACAAGCACTCGGATCCAGCACTACCTGCCAGCTCATGGGGGCAAGGTGGCTTTCTCCTCACTTTTTGGCTTCCCTCTAGCTTCCCCTCATCAATTCATTTGCCAAGCAGTGTAATTTTACAGCCTGCCTTAAGGAGCCAAGAAATACGTTTGCTGGTGTAAGCTGTGCGTTAGACATCGTGAAAAACATGCAACTTCAGGGTTTTAGGAGCCAGCGACGCAGAACAGCGAAACAACCGCAAAGCAGCAAGGAGATGGTTTTGCACCCTCTCTGATTTCACTCCTGGACCCTCGTGCTTGATGCTGGCCGTGGGTGGTGAGCAGAGGGATGGACCCATGGGGGTGATGGGTTGGTGGAAAGGTCCTCTACCTGATGGCACCTGGTTTGTGAGCAGGTTGTGAGCCTCCCTCGCCCTGCCTTTCCTCTCCTCATTCAATACTTCCATCTTCCTTCCCTTAAAACAATGAGCTCCTTAGGGCTCTGTCTTACAGAAACTAGAATGACAGTGTTCAAATCTCACCTGTGGCCTCCAGAAAGTCTAGGACCGTTTCTAAGACCTCTTCTTGGATATAAGAAAGATTTTCTTTATGCTAAGGGCAGTGAGGCAGTGGCACAGAGTGCCCAGAGAGGTGGCAGTGTCCCATCCCTGCACACACCCACAGTCAGGCTGGATGGGGCTCTGAGCACTGATGGAGCTGTGGGTGTCCCTGTTCAGAGCAGGAAATTGGACCAGACACCCTTTAAAGTCCCTTCCATCTCAAAGGAGTCTATGATTCTACTGTTCTTCCATCTCTACATGCTAACAATCACATTTTGGTCGTGATTTGTCATGAACTTTGGGGTGCTTCAAATCTACATGTATATATTGTTGCTCAGGTCCCAACACTGCTACAAAATCAGCCTACTGATATCACAGGACCCTGAACGAAAGAACCATCCGTTGAATTTCACAACTATTTACTGGCAGCTGCTCCAACCTCCTGCAGCATTCCCATGTCCATGACACGCAACAGCCTCTGCTTCCTGCCCACCTTGTACCAACTGCACAGTGAACTTCCAAACATCTGGAGACAACTGGATTTCCCCAACTCTTCCACTTCCAGCCCATGAAGTGACAACACATTCAACAGTCCCCATGCAGGCACATGCAGTGAAAACAAGTTCCTCTGTGTGAGTTTAGAGAGGGTGTCTGAAACCCTGAACCGGGTGCTGGAAGACTGAACCTAATAAGGTTAGGTTTGAACTCCCAACATGAGCATCTCGACGCACAGTCCTGGCTCAAAATGCGTCCGTGCTCTTCACAAACACCGCAATAAAAGGCAGCAAAGAGCTTTCAGAATTTAGTGAACTCTCACAAACTCTGAAGACTGTTGGTTATAATGTGAATAAGAGGCCAATTCCAACTTAGGCATACTTGGAGGTTTCTGAGGCTCAAGCTGGACATCTGCTGCAGACCCAAGCAGGGAGGAGATGAGCTGTAACTCTCTCCTCCAGCTTCATTCCTGGCAGAGACAATTAGCAGCAGTGTTGCTCAGCACATCAAATCTGGCTTACAAAGCTGCTTACAATAATTCCCTACGATATTGAAAAGTTAAATGTTCATATAGCAGGAGCACAGGGGACAAACTGCTGACAGGGCCTGGACATGCTGCATTGAGTGCTTGGATGATGTTTTCTCTCAGCTCACTTTTGATCCTGGCAAATGTGCTCTGGGCACTGTGATTTGATCCAGAACGTCTCTGAGTACAGATGTCCTGTGAAAGCTGCACCCATCACAAAGCTCTCTCTCTCCAGCCCAATGGTTAGCAACAACAAACGATTTTTCAAATGGGAACTGGCCAGCACTCAACATACTCCTTGATTTTGAGATCAAAAAAGCAGCCAAACGGGAAGATTTCTGGAAATTCAAGTTATGGAGGACTCAGATGGGAAGAAGCAGACCCAAACCACACTCCTACTGACAGCACTGAGTTCTCAGCAGCACCAGTGCAAGTGGAGCAGCAGCAGGACATGCTGAGCCTGCAGCCTCATGGGCATAACTGCACAGCAATCCACTGAGCCTTCTACCTTGCAAAGGTGAACTGGGAAAGAACAATAAGTTCACACTTGCAATTACAAAAAAAAAAAAAAAGAAAAGTCTTTTTAAAAGCACAACTTCTTCTGGGCTCCTGACAAAGCAATATTCTCCGGGCCAGTTGGAATCTGGAAAAATACATTTACTCAACCTAGCCACCATGACTCCAATAACAATTATAAAATGTCCAATAAAACTTGCATGTAATGTCAATTCAAATCTTGAAAAGCAGAATTAAGTGGTATATCAACATTAAACTTTATTGCTTCCTTTGCAGAGCAGAAGTATTGTCAATAAAAGTCATTCTGAATGAAGAAAAGGGCAGTAAATATTAAATAAACAGGTTTTTGTTGAAATGCTATAAATGCACCAGAGCTGCATTTTACACTGGGACCCTTTTTTACCTTTGCAGACTCCACTCGTGATAGAATAAGTCAGTAATTGCAAACTATCAATAAAGCACCAATTAAAGGGCGGTCAGATGCATGCATTTACAGTATGTCATTATGAGCCTCTATTGGATGCAGTTTGCTCTCTCAGATCCCAGTGGCTTCGCCTGAAGTCCTCAGCACACAATCAGCAGTGCTGCTCATTAGGGCCCCGCAGCACAGGACCAGCCCAGCACTGAGCAGCCAAGGAAGGCACGAGCGAGCAGCTCAGGCTTTGGGAAAGCAAGTTTCACTGGCAGAGATGTGAAGACAAAGCAGCATCGTCACAGTCCATTAAACTACTATTTTTCTATCAAGGCAGAACTGAGCAGAGCAGAGCAGAACAGCTCTGAGGCTGCATAGCCGTGCCAAAGACTGCAAATCTTTGTTTTCCGAGAGGCCACTCACCGTGCTGCGCTCTGGTCCTCTCTGAGTCTGTCTGCCTTGAGAAAAAGCCACTGTCATCCTCCCTACACTTCTTCATGTGCAGAACTATTCCTACTTGCAATTCCTGTTCACTAATCCAATTTCAGCAGCTATCTCCCCCACCCCCCCCGTTCTCTTCCGAAGGAGCAGCTGCCAAAGGATGTGTTGCTCTGCCCGTGGTGCAGAAGCAGCTGCCCTCACCTTGCCCCAAGCCCCCACTACAGCAAAACCTGGTGCCAAGAGCTGTGCCAAGCAATCGAGGTTCCATGCTGCGTGTTTGCTGGTACCCAGCTCAGTACTATGAGCTTGGGAAGCAGGGGAGCTGGCGGGCTCCTCTGCGAGTGCACAAATCCCGCAGCTTTTATGTCAGCCCTTTAAAATCTGATCAGCATTTTTGTGGTTTACCAATAGAGTTTATAAGCTGTTCTCCAGTTTAATCATCACACGTATTTACAGGAAGCAGTAACAGCTACAGCATATGAATTTCACGACGCTGGAGTGATACTGAACAAAGGCTGCACTAAATGGGAGCTGTGCTGCTGCACGTCAGCGCCGCTTCACTTGGGGCTTTCAGTTATCCTGCAGCTCAGAAGGGAGAAATGAGATGAGGCTTTGGAAAGCACGTGCTCAGGAGCTTCTTTCCTCTAACTTTTGCACATTTATTTATTTCATGTGAAAAAAAACAAAACAACAACAACCCACAACTGAGACATGAATGCCATTAATTTCTGAAGAAAGGATTTTTGCTATGAATCTAAGCTCAGTAAATCTGATGGTTGTAAAAAACAGGACAAAAACCAAATAACTCAAATTCAGAGATACAGAACAGCCCTTAACCATTAAATATGAAACAAACAAACAAACAAAGATGTCCATAAATATCAACTTTCAGAGAAAATGCAAGTGTTCAAGCTCCATCTCTGGAAGCGTTCAAGGCCAGGCTGGAAGGGCCCTGGGCAGCCTGACGTGGTGGGTGGCAGCCCTGCTTATGGCAGGAGTTGGAACTGGGTGATCCTTGAGGTCCCCTCCAACCTAAGCCATTCTATGATTCATCCTGACCAACCACAGCCTCCTGGCCACTGCAGGATCAGCCCCTGCACACTTGTCCTGAGCCAATGTTTCTCTGCTGTTCACATGAATGGGAAATGAAGCAGAGGCCAGGGAGCACCTCTCCAGCAATACACCCAGGGCAGCCCCACCAGCGCGAGTCACCCCAAAGCCAACTGTGAGAGCTCTGAATCATTCTGACTCACTGGAGCCTGAACTCCTGACCCGGCTCTTGCATCAGTTCCTCTGCTCCAGTTTGGAAACATGGGTACAGCAACCACCTCGCTGCCACCCAGCGTTCCACTGCAGGTGGTGGAACAGTGAGAGGGGTGCAGCTGCAGCTCACATGGAGACCCTGTGGTTTGCTGGGAGGAGACGGGACCTTAGGAAGCAACCGCAGGAACATCTTACCTGGAAAAGGATCTGCAGAACGCCGTGCACCACGCACATCCTTCGTCCCATGAAGATGAAAAAGGGCACCACCAGCTCGATGAAGTGGTTGAAGAGGGTCTCAAACTGATGAAACCAGCCTGGTGAGCGGTGCATGAAGTAGGCGATGGGGTTGGGCACTGGCTGGGTCTGAAAGATGAAAACACAGAGTCAGCCCCAGCCCAAGGGCATCGCTGGGATCCAACAGAACTGTGGAGTCATTTCTTCCCTTCCCTGCGCTTCCTTTCATTTTAGAGGAAATTACTTCATCCAGACCTTTTTCATGCAAAACCCGGGAATTTTTAAGCCAGTACATCTAATAGAAAACAAGAGTTAATCTTCTTCCTTTCTGTTATAACCCAAATCATTTATCTTCAGTTGAACCCCTGTTCCTTTAATACTGCCGTGTGGCACGTAGCTCCACACCAATGGATGTTAAATCATTCTGCAGAAGCACAAGAGATGGGGAGAATAACCGAGCTGATCCAGAAACAGAGAAAAAGATTTTCTTGGGGTCACACAGGAGGTCAAACGGAGACAGGAATGGGAACCAGATTTCAAAACCCTTGGAGATACTCTTTCAAAATGTTTAAATTTGAAATAAATGTGGTGGCAGAGCTGCTTTCCAAAATCATAATTCGGCAGAGGAAAGTCTAATTCCTCTAAACATGCTATATTGGTTTAAGGTATTTACATGCTGGCTGTGTGACAATATTATTCTTCTGAATTTTTTTGATGCAGGGAGATCTTCCATCCAGTACAACAAAGCTGCAAATTTTACAAAGGCAGCAAGCTGTGATATGTTAATAGCAGCAACCCTCAGAAACGCTGCTACCTAAAGCAAAAAGAAAGGAGTTAACAATTTACCTTAGCATGTCTGACAAGCTCAAACTCACCAGGATTGTTTTAAAACTGTCAGAAAAACAGAGAGGATGAAGAGGCAAGTTTTAATTGAAGGAGACACAACACATCTTTAAATTATTTGTAGCTAAATCAAAACTACAAACAAAACAGGGAAAATATTGTACTAGGCATGGCAATCGAGCGTGCTTCCACTGCCAAATCCCACAACTATTGTAATTCCCCATTAGCGAAGCTGGGACTAATAAACGTGTTGCTTTCCATGGGCTGGAGGCTGCTGTAACCCCTTAGGACAGGAGACCGCATCCTTCCTTCCTCGGACAGCGGCAGCGGATGGAGCAGCGGTGGGGTCACGGAGCGCTGCGGGGTCCCGGCCGCTGTGGGGGTGGGGGTCAGAGCCCCCCCCAGCCCGGGGGGACGCGGCCCTGCAGCCACCGCAGCCCCGGTTCCGGTTACCCTGTGCCTGCACGATGGCTCTGGGACTCCCAGAGCTCTGGGGAAACTCACTGAGACACTTCGTACCGTCAGCACGAGCTGCTGTGAAATGCGTTCACCCTTCCAGAAAGGCAGGTTGCTTTCTTGGCTGCTTTCACTTCTTTTTTTTCTGAAGCATGATAACCAAAATTGACCTCATTCCTTTATCTTTTTTTCCTAAAGTGCAGTAACCAAAACTGACTTCAGGCAGGCTTCTTTGATTGATTTTTTCTCAAATGTGTTAAGCTAAGCTGACCTTGATAAGATAAGAATCCCACAGGTTGCAGTGTTTAGGCCAAGAGGAGCCGCATGAAGGTGGCACTCATGCTCACGCAACCCCATCTCCCCATGTGCTGGGGTGGAGAGCCCGGACACTCCTCTGTGCAAGCAGCACTTGCAGCCTGGGACCAAGAAGAATGGGCTGTATTACACATGCAATCACACACGTAGTTACAGATGAGTTAAATCTCAGTGTGATCACACCGAGTTGTTGCACATTTGATCAGGATTTGCTGCTTTATTTCAAAGTAAAGGCCACTGCCAGCTCTTGACCATGCCACTCAGTGTCCCCAGCTGCATGTGCGCCTGCCCCAGCCTGATGCTGACAAATGGACCAGTGGGGCTGCTCCTTTCCCAGGCCAGCCACAGCCCCTCTGCTGCTGTGGTTTGTCACCCCAGGCATCGTCCCTGTTAGGGACAGAAAGAGAAGCCTCTTCTCTAGCGGGGACAAAAAGCAGCATAAAGTGATCACAGAATGGTTTGAGTTGGAAGGGATCTCTAAAGGCCATCTGGTTCCAATCCCTACACTGAGCAGGGACACCCACAGCTCCATCAGTGTTCAGAGTTCAGCCTGACCGTGGGTGTGTGCAAGGATGGGGCACCACCACCTCTCTGGGCACCCTGTGCTGCTGCTTCACCACTGGCAGTGTAAACAACTTTCTTCTTGCATCCAATCTTGTCTCCATTAGTTTGAAACCATTTCCCCTTGTCCTATCACAAAAGACCACGCTCAAGAGTCTCTCTTCTTTCTTACAGCTCTCTTTTAGGTACTGCACCATTAGCCAGGAACCTTCCTCCCCACTGCAGCAGCTGCTTCTCTACACCTCCAAGGTGAGCAAAAGATGCGCACAGAGGAGCATCTCGTGTGTCCCAGCACTGAGTGGAACAGCTGCAGGGGGAGGGTGCGGGCGGCGAGCACTGCGTGTGTGTGTTCCTCCCGATGCCTTCCAGATGCTATGAGCACAGCGTGGGCTTCCCAGGGAGAAAGCCGGCTTTGCTCATTGCTGAGGCTGGAACACAGAGCTGGGAAACTGTGTGAAAGCGAGGGCGATGCTGGGAAAGCTTGCTGCTGGCTGCTGGGGTGCTCGGGGGGACCTGCAAAGCAAGTGAGCTGAACGCCTCTTGGTGCAATTGTGTCCTCCAACAAGACTCTCATAGCCTGGGAGGAGGGAAATGCACTCCATCATCTCTTACCCTGCTCCTTTCACAGAGGATTTTTAGCTTTGCACTTTGGTTCACGGCTGCCCCACGAAGAGCAGCAGTCTAGGAAGCAGCCAGCAACTCTGTGCATGGGGAATGGTGAAATCCTGACACAGAAAAACACAGCACCAGCTCAGATGCAACTGAACAAACAAGGCCAAGGGTGGTGCACGGGGACCTGCTCAGCACAGCCTCCAAGCAGCCACATTTCTGGGTACTCCTGCACAGCAGAAAGCGTTTTTAAATAAAAAAACGATTAGCAAAAACTGGCTTTATGTGTCAACACAAGGTACAATACAATAAACCTGCCTGCCTCACACCTCTGGCAGCCAGAGAAAAACTGCACTGCAAACGAGTACTGAAACAAGATTGGGGAAAATTAATTCCATAATTCACAGGGCAGATTTGTGACGTGCGACTTCGGCGCGATGTTCGGCAGGGGCTGCTGGCCGTGATAAATGCATGCTGGGTTGCCAGCTATGGCATGTTCTCTGGCTTGTCTCTACCAGGTTTTATGAGGGCTGGTAACAGATTCTAAAAATATGCACAATAAACTGTTTTTTCTCCCTAAGGGGTCTATGGTTTAATTATGTTCTTAGTGAGAACCATTAAAGCGCTAAGTACCTGAAGACTCCTAATTTACTAAACTATACGCTACTAAAACCCAACAGAAGGCCATTATATACCAGAGCAAACGCTCTTCTCTGGGACTGTAAATGCACGTGGGCTCTCCTCTCAGCCTCCCCATTGGCACGGCATTACACAAACTCTGAGAGAGCACTGAGGCTGTGTCAGATGCCCCATCTCAGCTGAGGGAGATCTCCAAGCTGCCCTACACACGTGCATGAAAACACCCTGTCCTTGAACAACACGCTGCCAGGCCAGGGCTGAGCATGGCATACTGTACCATGAGTGGCAAAGTGCCCAGGAGAGCATCGAGTTGGAAAGAGCAACGCCTTCACTCTTGAGACAAGAAACGAGGGCAGAGACGCACCACATCAGCTGAGCTCCTGCTTTCCTTCCCTTCCCAAGCACTGCAGATCATCTTCTGCAACCTTAGAGGGAATCTGCATCCTAAAGCTCAAGCTCTCTTTCAAAAAACAGCTGCAAGTTACAAAGGAATTAATTTCAAAAAGGTGAACAAAAATTCATTATTCAGTCTGTTGGTATGAAGTAAAATTGGGTTATCTATTGATTTTGACTTCAAATTAAAACAACTCTAAGGACAGCCTTCCAAACTATCACCCTGGGTGCCTATCATACAAATGTGACTTTGTGAAAACTAAAGCAAGTCAAAAATATCCCTATGCACTCTGGACACTATTATTTGTTTGCACTTGAAAAGCACTTACTTAACCAAAACTCTCAACTGTGAGTGCATTTATCTGCAGAAAAATCTTGAAAAAGGGAAGGAAATAGAGCAAGAGCAAACATGAATAAGTGGTGAGAGCACACAGCTACTCAGCCAAAAGGAGCAGGATGAGCTTGGTGCAGTCTGAGGAGAGGAAGACTTCACTGCAAGCAGAAGGGTGTGAAGAAGAGTGGTACCCTGGAAAACCAGGTGGAGAGGTATGGGTGGATGTTTTCCTGAAGGTCTGCGAAAGGTAGAGGCGAACTGCAAAGCACACTTCTTCACCTTCCCAAAGCACTGAGGCATGAAATCATCTTCTCAGCTTCAAAGGAAAGCTCTCAGTTCTCTTGCACTTTGGACCTAAAAAAAAAGAGAAAGGATTCTCCGTGGCAGGGTGTAATTTGATCGACGTGATCCAACAGGCTGTTTCTCTGCCAGTCTGTTCTGCTTCAGATCTTGACCCTTCCTCCTTACGCATCTGCAGATCAAAGCTCCTCTTTCCAAAACCTGTGCAGAGATGGCTTCCCAGCCCCGTGCAGGAGAGCAGAAGGCAGCGAGCAGGAAGGAGATAAACCGGGTCGCTCCCAGCTGCTGCTATGTGTGGGAAGATGTGTGTCTGTACTGAAGCCTGAACGTCTCTCGTGATGCACGGTAACCAGCGGCTTCTGCAAAATGCCCTTCTTCATCGCGGGGAGCTTACAGAGAGCTGCTGCTTCCCAGCCTGTAGGGCTTTGTGGTGGGCGCACTACACGTGCAGCAAGCTTGATTGATGAACAACGGTGGTTTTGCACAAAGATACACATGTAGGCAAGGGCTTAGGAAGGAAATTGAGCAGCAAACTGCTCGGCTTCGTGTGCAAATCCCAACTGTAACTCGTGCTGTGCGTATTTTATACATGCATGCATGCACACAAGTCTCCACATGCATGCTCCTAGCACGCTTGCATACACAATACTGATCAGTTAAAAACAGTCCCTTTCAAACTTTCCAATTGCTGCTGTATCGCCCATCAAAATAAAATCACAAGAAAAAGCTAAAAGCCGTGTCTCTCTTCAAACACAGACATCCAATGTCTGGGTGGGTCACCAGGGGTCGGTTCTTCAACAGCACAACATCAAAATAACAAAGTTTTGGTAGATCTGTTAAAAAGAAGAGTTACCTACACGCTCTTACTGGGCAGCGCTTCCCTTGTTCAGTCAATAGTAATATTCAGTTCATAGAAAAACACACTGGAATCTGCCTGCTTCAAGACAGCAGCGCAAGCCAAGAAGATGTGTGTTTGACTCGGTGCCAGCACGACCATAAAATGTTGGCAATTTAGTAGAGACATAGTGCCGCGCCACTCTCCCAAAGGACCTAAATAAACTTCAGATGTAGAACATATATTTTTACTTTTTATATATATAAATCTGCTGTTTCATTTTTAACTCCTTTCCCCAGCCTTCCCTCCGTCTAAGGTTTTTCAAAGCTGAAACAGGTCCCCAGATCTCCCGACCGAGAGAAGCTTCAGCAATGAAAAGTTAAAAGCATGAAAAATCAGAGAAATGATTCACGTCTGGGTGTTGGGTTTCTTGGGGAACGATGGCTGCACATGCGGCCACAGATGCCGGAGGGGAAAGGGTTTGGGGAGAAAATTCTGCTGTGCAATTTCATGCCTCTGCGTTATAAAACATCCCGAGGAATTTTGTCATGTTCCCAAAGTTATATTTGCAAAGTCACCAGCGTAGGTGAAACCTTCCTGCCACATCTGTGACATTTAGCTACGAAGCCAAGCTTTGCTCATCATGAGTCAGCCCCAACTTACTGCAGATCGGGCAAGGAGCAGGGCTGGCTCACAGGGCTGTATTTTACCGTGGGTACACCTAAAAGCACAGTCTGAATTCCAGCAAGTTGGGTGGGGGCAGAAGGATCTATAGCAGCACTGTTTGCTTTTCCAGACTGCACCCTACCTCCTGGTCAGAGCTATCCTCCAGTAATACAGACCACATTTCCATGCCCCACAGCATACCTGTTTATTGACACTGTTCCTACATAGCATGCCTCCGAGCTGCTTGCTGTATATAGAGTTAATTGTGGATGTATTACAGATTCACCTATTTATTCTGTACATTCTTGGAGGGATCCAGAGATAAAATTACACAAGGAACTGCTGAACTGTTCAGGCTATTTATTTGTTCAAAATCCCTTTAAAATAATTAGTGGGGCCAGGAACAGACATCTTGGCTCTGGTGGGGCCAGCAGAAGCTGGTGCTACCAACCATGGGTCATCACTGCCTCCCAACTTTGGGGGAAAATCCTGCTTATGGGCAGCACCACATGGGTCATGCTAGGCTTGGGATGGACCAGACTGGAGGGCATGCCTGGAAGAAACAGCAGCTGAGGGCAATTAATGCTTATCAAGAAGCTCCCATCTCATCAGGGCTGGGACAAGGGGCTGCTTTTCTCTAGGTCCCACCTCTCACTGGCAGGGATGCCCACCAGCACCCCATTCTCCCCCAGCTTGGGCACAGAGCTGCTATCAAATGGGGTTTTCCTGGCATCTCCTGCCCCAGGATGTCTCTTCCAACCTAAGCCATTTTATGATTCCCAACACAGCTCCAGCAACGCTTTCTGACGGAGCTCGTGTTCCCATGGATCACCAGGCAGGTCACTCACCAATATTTTAAATTGCCATTTAAGAGCATATTGCAAATGTGATCCTTTAATTGGTCACTGTTATGGCTCTCTATTAGAGAAGACAAGTTTTTCCACACAAGGTAAGCCCTTGCGAAAGCACTGAAAATGTTTAAAAACAACCCAGTCCTGATACATTTATTATATATTTATCTATATATAAATAATTTCATGAAAAGGAACGTACTGAGTGGAAACTCCATTTAAAATGTGATCCCAGATGGTGGCAAAGCTCTAAAATTGCAAGGCAACATGTAAAGAAAGATTAACGACCTCAAACAGGCACAAATTTATGAGGTGAAAGCCCCTGTAATCCTAGAGAAAAATGATACCAAACGTTAGACTAGACAGCTAGAAAATACCTCTGCTTAGTTCATGTGGCCTCTGCCATTTTACATTTTCTTTTAATATACCTTACTTTGGGGTTCATTTAGTCTTTCCTCCTGTAGGACTGAGGATTGCTTTGGTGCATGAGCATGCCAATGGATTTACCAGCTCCCATCACATACTCTGTTATTAGCAACTGGTAAATCAGATGGGGGGCAGCAGCTATCCTGTGCCACAGCTTCTCAAACAGGCTATGTCCTGCCATGCAATCAGCAGCCAAAAAGAGAACAGGGAGCCACACGTCAAGCTTTGTCATCACTGTGAGACCCAACACTCCACCATCCAGTAGGGAGGAAGACAGTGCTTAATATTTCCAACGCTAAGGTTCACACATTTCCTTATTTTCCTGAGAACAAAATGTTTCAAAGGAAAGGATGCCGACACTTCATCCTGAGGAGTGTGGGTCACTCTAGAGATCAGTATCTTCCATGCCATTAACTCTAGGTGGGGCACTGTGGGTCCCACAGCCCATTTCCATGAGATACCTGGCACCTCAAAGATCTCCAGAATCAATGAGGTACCACTAGCATAGACAAACAGCCCAGTGTACTTCAAGGATGCAAGAGATACAAAGTCCCACAAGGAGACCTTCGAGCTGGATGAGCTTCCCTTGTCCCACGTCACGCTTCCATCACTGGGCAGCGTATCTAGAGAAGACAATTCTGTCCAGTTCCACCCAGACTTGAGTGATGGTTGACAAAACTTCACTACAATATTCATCTGTGAGATTTTTCAATGAACTACTATTTTCTGACCTTTCAGTAAAGAGTTCCTGGCACTCTCTCTGTCACAAGACAGCCATGGAATGATATCAAAATTAGCATGGTTTCAAAACACTTTGCAAGTGGTGTCCTGAGGCCAAAAGATAGAGCCTCTGAACTGTCAGGGGGTGAGGAAAGCGTTTAAGATTCAATTTGAGTTTAAGTATTAAGATATACATCACAGACTGCCTTACACATCTGAAGGTGAACCTAATCACAGAAGATGGTCAGAAGAGGAGGAAGAGGAAGAAAACCTGTCTGCCACATGAAAATACAATGACAAGCTTGCATTGAATTAGGACAAAGCACAGCACAGATTTCAGCCTGCTCTCCCTGCAGAAGGCTTACAGGCAAATTGTCTTTCAGGTCTCTGCACAAATCTGCTATGCCAAGTACAAGTGCAGTAAGGGGATACAGTGCTAAGGGGCACAATCCCCTGCTCTACCACCCTGCCAACACTGGGATACCTGCAGGTAATTGGGGCAGTTGCTCAGTTAAGTTTTGTCTTTCTGCCCTCATCAGAAGCTGCCAGATCCTTCACCTCCTGCAGCCAGAAAGCCCAGTGGTCTCCTGCAACTTGCTTTTGGAGGGTTTTCCTGAGATTCCAACTGGGCTGTAAAACCAGCTCTTTGCGGCAGCTGTCCCATCAGCTGCAGTCATTGCTGTTGCAGTCCCATCTCTGCCAGCAACGCAGGCTCCAGGCCTGGCTCTCACCTGGCTACAGAGCAGGGACAGCCCCAAAGAAGGATGCACAGCCTCCTGCTAGAACACAAAGAAAGGCAGGATGTGCAGAAGGAACCTTTGAGTGGCTCTGCCATGACATCTGATGGTCTCATGGAGGCTCCGTCTACGGGACATCAGCGTTGCGGAGGCTGGAGGCTCCCCAGCCCTCCAAGCCACTGCCTGGGGAGGAAATGCCAGGTTCAACCTCTCTGGAAAGGCAGCTGTTTCTGTGGGTGTCCAGCCTCCAACATGGCCATTTTTCAAGCAGCTCACAGCTATGAGCGATCTGCTTCTCCATATGTGGTGCCCCACACTGCGAACCATTGCCAACCCAGGCAGTGCCCATTTTCCATCCACGCACTGAGAGCCACACTGTACAGAGAAGTCCATTCTCTCCCTTTGGGGACGTGCTTTAAAGGACAAATCTGCAGCATTAGAGAGGGTGGAAGAACTTTCCTACGCTATGCCTGCTCACGAGACCCAGGCAATGTGGGGTTTAATCCCCCACTCACTACCCCAATGTACAGTGCTGCTCTGCTGTGCTGAGGCTGCTTTCATGAAGGCCTTCATTACTTCACCTTTTTCCTTTTTACAAGTCCACTGCTAAAACCAGAATCGTATCTCCTTCAGTGGGCTTTTTTTTGGGTGCATGCTCATAAATATGATGTTCAGCACCAGGCCAAGGAATACACAGGCAAAATCAGAGGGCGGCAAACACCAGCAAAGCCACGGCTCGTGCCTGTGTTTGGATTAGGCAGTTTGGCAGCCCGGACATTTACAGGGTGTTTTTTTTTCTTACACGCAAGAGAGTTACAACTAGAGACAAACAGTGGGATCTTTCATGAAATGTGTTCACAAAGGGTAAATTGTGCCATTAGGAACTCGCTACCTGGATGGTCATTTGAATTCTCCGAACTGGAACACCACGTTGCTGCACGCCAAATCAAACTGAAGGGGAAGGAGGGGAAACTCAGAGTCACAGGCTGTCTGGTTTAACTTTCCAACTATGAGAGAGGGAGAGCTGAACATCATCTGCCTCAAATAAGTGCGTTTAAAACAGCCCTCTGGTTTGAGCAGTCACTGTTAGAAGTGAAACATCCAAGGAGCAAGAGGGGCTGAGGGTTGTGTGAAAGGGGTCCTGGTACTGGTTGTCTCTGTGAGTCACCCGAGCATTGCTGAGAAGACTTCAATTCACATCACAAAAAGAGGGAGAAAATCACAGAATTGAACTGTTGCATTAAAACAAAACCAAAAACACTAACTCTCAAGAGATTTCAGATAAAAAGTAGACTGGACATCACCTTAGGGACCTGGGCTGAAGATCTAACTCTTCTGTTGTATGGTGGTGACTGGCAATCACCCTGACCAGATGTTTTTGCAAGGCTGGAAAGGGTGATCAGCTCCCATCTTCATGGATGTATACAAAAAGAACTGCCACTTTCTGCACTTAAAATGGTGCTTCCACTACAAAAAAAAGAAACTGGCTTTTCACTGCACTAGAGATGTTCAAAAACGGATGGCTATCGCCAAGGAAATGCTTGTTTCGCCTAACAGTCCCATCACAAAATCATTAAATAACCTGGGGCAAGTCTGCTGGGGTGGAATTTCTTGCAATTACATCAGTGAAGTCTGCTCTACTTATTGCATAAGTGAACACCCAAAAGGCAAGCAAGAAACCAGATTAATATATTATCTTCTCTTTAGAATCTAGTCATGAAAGACAAGATGAAAATGAAGGAGGCTGAGACTTCACAAACCCCAGGTACAGAGCCATGGAGGACACCCAAGTACATCCCTGCGCAGAAAGAAGACACCTCTGCTTCTGCAGACCTCACCCCACTGCTTTAGACATAAAAACAGACATTTCTAATACATCTTCCATACATTTGTCATACATTCTTCCATCCCATTTTTCAGCAGTAAAGCCTGACAACTCTGCCACATTGCTTTCCAATGCACTGACAGACCTTGCACGGTTACAGTGAAGATTTCAGATATTGTTTTTAACATGCGGTTTATCTTATTTCCATTTTCCTCTAGAAACAGCATTAACATAAACACCAGGATAACTCTGCCCATTTTTGTCCACGGTGTTTCAAAAACTTAACTCTTTCTGTGGGGCTGAAGGAGTACAGCTCGTGAATATGCTGTAAACAGGTCAGGGAATAAAAGTAATCCCTTTGCTTCCTGGGGAAAAAAAAATCTGCCAAAGTCTGTGTCTGGAAAACAGAAAGTGTCACCTTCAGCATTAGCAACTCTTCCCTGTGTTAACAGCAAAACAGGAAAAACAGGTAGCTGTTCTGAGGATGCAGCCAAAAGCTCAGCAAAACCTACCTCTGTTTGAAGATTTCTCCCTAGTAACAAAGGATGTAGGCCGAAAGAATTTAGGACAAACAAAATAATTTACAAGAAAACCCTTTGCCACAAGGAGCTGATGTACAAACTCCTGAAAGATGTGAATGAATCCAGCCGCCAGTTCTGCTCTTTTGGCAATGGACTGCACCTCTGCAGCCATTTAAGTATTGCATCTTCTTCCATGGAAACAACACGTTGGTTGTTGTTGTTTTTTTTTCAGAAGGTTAAAGTTGGGACTTCTTGCAAAGGCAAGAAATTGATAGAAAACTTCAATTCTGCTAAAGCCAGGAAAGAGGCTGAAACGTCTTCGACCATTTGGACAGAAAACTGTGATTGTTCTGTTTGTTAACACACAGCCTGATCAAGGCCTTCCTTGGTTAAAAATAATAACCACACGTGTTTTAGGCACCGTTTAGGAATGGAAAGTTCTACAGCACGTTCTCAACAACTGCAGTGGTTCCCCTTCGGGCACAGAGTGCAGCACCGCTGCCGGAACAGTCGGACCCTTTAGCCTGGAGCTCCGTGAAGCACTGCCCTTGTGCAATCGCCCCGCTTGTTTTGTAAGTGTGCTTTGTTTCTATGCCTTCCTACAAGAAAAGTAAATAAATTCTGCAGACAAATAAATTCCACCCAATAAATGTGTCGTCCGGCCGTCCCCATGGACGTAATAATGCCCTCACACTTGTCCTGCGTTGGAGGGAGTACAAGTCATGGTTATAAATAAGAACACGGTCCTAGGCCAAGTGCCTCATTTCTCATAAAGCCTTTTACCTCCTTTCCTAACGAGCGCAAACCCAGCACGAGCTCAGGGTCTGTGTGACAGCAGGCCAGCAGCGGCACTGCTCCCTGAAGAGCCATGCCCAGGCATGGAGCAGAGCGAGCTGCCGGCTCACCGAGGGCCATTTTTAGGCTGTCCTCTCTCCACGCATCTCCCAGGCTGTCCCTGGCTGCGGCCGGGCCCTGCTGGCTCTGCAGGGCTGGCTCCACATGCTGGCACACACCCCGAGCCCCCGAGGGCGGCACAGGGCTGCACTGAGGCCGAGGGAGCGTTTGTCTGCTGAAGTTTGGTTCTCGCCGGGTATTTAATATTCCCCGTCATGCAGGCCTGTTTCTCCTTGAGTCTGCCTGTCAGTTAAGCCCGGGGATGTTTATTTTAACGGCCACTTGTGGTCAAGGCTGGTGCCAGTTGTACGGCATCGGTTACGCAGATTTAACACTGGGGACTCAGCCCCCGGGTCCCAGAGCACGTCAGGCAGCCAGGGCTGCCCCGTCCTAATGTAAAACAACTGAACTCTTCCAGCAGCCCCGGTTGGGCTTTAACCCTTGCAAGGGAGAGCCCTGCTGCCTCCTCAGCGCTGTCCCAGTTGCAGCCCTAGGATTTTGGGCCCCCCACTGACATCTTGCTGGCAGCAAGGAGTCTCATGGGGGGTGACGATCTCAAAGCTGCAAGGAGGAATGGAAAATGCCTTCAGCTGCTGAAGGATGCAGCTTCTACTGGTGGGAAGGGGGAGGGTTCCATTGCTTTTGTGGGTTATCTTTGCCTCAGAGGCACAGAACGACTGGGAGCAGTGCCCGTGGTGAGCACAGGGTGCTCAGTGCTGTGAAACTGACACATCCCCTGCCCCAGCAAACCAGCGGCACAAAGCTATCGCCATTCCCATCCCAAAGACAGGAGCTGGTTGCTACTGCAGGGCAGCATTCCTAAAAGCCAGCCCAGCACACACTGCAGCACTGCAGCGCTGGTTCTCCAGTAGCTGAGTGCCTTCTCTGCTTGTGCCTACACACGAGCTGGGAGGATGCTAAAATGTTAAATAAACCGTGGCCAGCAGCAAAATTATGCATCATTTTTGATTGTCTGGACTGTTTCCAAGATGCTAATCAGTCCCAGATTAAGTCATCAACCAAACTGATGAGCAATCACATTCTGTCAGTACAGCTGGACATCATTACCCGGGAGCTGATCTTTCAGCAGAGATGGACGATGGCTTTTTTCCCATTGATCAAACAGCACAAGGGAAGCAAAGGATGGCAGAGGACCTGAGCTGAGTGGCCATGGTCACTCCATCCCAGCAGCTCTCTGCTCAATGTGTGTTCCCAAAATTTGCCTCTTACCAGCTGGCTGCTGCCCTGTGCTGGCTTGTGCCACCGCTTGGGTACACAACCAGCTCCACACGAGTGGATCTAAAATTAAGCACGTGTTGCAGCGTTTTGCTGAATTACTTACTGCACATGTCAAGAGGCAAATATGGAAGAACATCAGCGCATACGAGTGCTTTAATCTGATGATCACAGGTACCATTAATAGCTGCGTGGGACAATAACAAATAGAAACACACTAATGGTGAAGTGCAGTGAAAATCCACCGTGTTTCTCAGTATCACAATGTTCAAATCCCACGTTCGTTTGTTGAGAACTTGTTAATGGACAACTGTAATTGTCATGCACAGTGCAATCCCACTGATTTTGCAGAATAGTGAGATTGGAGTTAAAACCCGCCTAGACAATAATTTAAAACAAGTAGGGCATTCTAGGTATCTACCGAGGTGCCATGGAGATACACGTGAAAGAACCAATTCAAAAAACTCATCTTGAACTTCTTGCTCTGCAAATAATGACATATGAAACAATACGTAATGCTGGGAATTCTGCAAGAAGGAATTCTTTTAATGTATGTTTCCGTACAGATGAAGAGGAAATAAGTTGATCAGAGTGGCTATCAGGGAACTGATTCTTCTTACAGATCTCAGGAATGGATAACGCAGCTCCACGTCTCCAACCAATTCCTTCCCTGCGGTTTTCTCATCTGCGTCAGTGTTTCCATAACCAATGCGCCGAGTGCTTTATTAGAGATATTGGAGGGCTTTGCCCCTCCCAGGCTGTGCCAGTGCCAGCACACATCTGGCAGCCACACGTGCCGAGAACGCAGCCACCCCGCGCCTGTTCCCCCATTTATAACATTTATATGTTCTAAAAGCGGTGATCTTAATAGAAAGACAAAGAGGTGAGAACATAACTTGCCATGTACAGCTGAGAATCTCCCATGTGTTACAGATGTGCCTGGAATGCGTCAGTGAAACCTTCCTCCAGGAACCTCATACATCTAAGGAGTCTGTCCCCACACTGAGCGAAGTGCCTGCTTGGTGCAAAGCGCCGTTCCTTTGCTGATGGAGCTTGGGCCTCCCTCGTGCCCTGTGATCAGCCCACTGCCAACCCCTGCATTTTCAGACTGCTGACTTTCTGATGTCTCCATCAGCTTCCGAAAGCAGATACTAAATTATATAGGAATATGAGCAAAAAAAAGAGAAAGAAAATAAAGCCCTACAAAATAGACCAGCTACACTCTCCCCCAGCAAAGCCTCCTGCCTTCTCCACACGCTTCCACTTAAACACAAGAAGTGCTGCAATATCCCAACAAATTTATTCCATTCTGCCATTCATCTCATAATTAAAATGGTCAAAAGCATTTTCCAAAACGCCCAAATTCACACAGAGGTGCAAGGAAGGGGAATGATGCAGTTGAAGGCGCAGTTTGAGCCCTAGAGGACAATGCCAGAGGGTGGGACAACAGCAGGGCTTCTTTTCAATTTGCTCCTCTGAAAAAGAGATGGATGGAAACCATCCGCCTCAGGGCAGGTGAGCAAGGCTTGCTTCAAACTGCAGAACGGAGCTCAAGCATTGCAGAGTCACAAGCAGCAAAAAGCTCTGCTGATAAAACAAGAACACAGCTCAGATGCTTCTTAATAACACGCTGGGAACGTGGTGGCAAAGCTGCACTGTGTTAAAATTCAACACTAATTTAAAGTCTTGTTCCTTAGTGCAAAAGCTGGAAACACGCCCAAGTGAACGGCGGAGGGAAAAAATAATAACCAGACCAATTGTATATTTCTCCTAGAAATTCCATGTCATAACGTACCTCACAACTTACACTTGCAGGGTCCAATTTCAATAAATCAACACAGCGTGCAGAGTAACAGTAGCACAAGTCTCTCTCTCTTTCCATAATACACCCAGGTAAAATCACCGTGAAGCAAAGAACAAAATGCCCATTCTTTCTGGTGCTTGGCAAGGGGACAAATTACTTTCTGCACCTCTCTGTGTTGAAGGACTAGTTATTAAATACAGTCTGAGCTGCCTTTCCAGCTGTACTTAAATCAAGGACAAAATAAAGCTAACACGACTGTCCACAAGAAACCCAGAGCAAAAGAGCACAGCAATACAGGCCACCCCCACACGTCCCTGCCTCCCCACTATGTAAATAACCCCGTTAGCAATGCAGAGCAAAGCCCTGCAGCTCCCTTAACAAAGCCACTCACCACTGCCCAGAGCCGTGCCATGTGCCACAGCTTTCCCAATAACACCGCCTACAATTTAGGGATTATTCCCAACATCACAGCGTGGCCATGAGAACAGCACTGCCAAGAATGAGCAAACAAGGTGAGAGCGAGCTCCCAGCCATCCCCTTTGGTCACGCTCAGTGCGTTTGCAGAAGGGAAAGCAGTGGCTGTGTTTGTGCAGCTTTTTGCCTGGGACTCAATGATGCTGAATGCTGTGGAAATGGCCAGGAAGCAACAGATCAGAGCAGAAAGCTCCACGCAGACACAGCATAAGCTTGGAGGGAATGAGGCCCAAGAAATGACATGCCCAGCACAATCCATTAACTGAGCCATCAGAACAGCAGAGGGGTCTGTGAGCTGCCTGGCCCTCCCCTCTCCACTGCTGCTCCTTTAATGACATTTCATGCCACTTCTGCTATGCATCCCTCTACATTTCCTTGATAATCCCTCCTCTTGGCGAACGCGGGAGCTGAAACTCAAGCTGGCGCTGTTGCAGGATGGGGCTGTGCAGCCATGTGCCCCCCCGGGGCAGCTGCTCCGTGCCCTTCAAGGGGGCAGGTGGCCAAGTCCTCATTTGGGGTCCTGCCAGCTCTGCTCTAGAACAAGGTCAGCAATGCACCAGCACTCACAGCCTGCACTAAACCCCTCCGGGGGCTGAGGAAGTGACTCCATCTGTGGCACATGGAGGGATGCAAGAGCCAGACCCTGCAGCCTGCCCTTTCTTTTCCAGCTCGGTGCCAAAGCTGAGGGTGATGGGAGCAGAAAACAATTTTAATATTTTCTATAAAAGCTTCCAAAACATAAGATTTCCGCTTCTTTTTTTTTCCCCCTCAAATTTTTTTTCTTTGTCTATTGCTACATGTGCAAAATTCCTTACCTACATAAATGTGATACAGTACCATCATAACCAGAACGTGCAAGTGGTAATGAGTTCAATGAGTTCAATACCATGTGCTAGCCCTGGAAATCTCCTGGAAGCTGTGGAAGTGGAAGCAGCAAGAGACACTGCGCAGGCAGTCACCCCACACTGCAGTGAAATGCAAAGATTTGAGGATCAGGCAGCACCATAAAGACCTATCGCATGGAATAAAGCCATAGGCCCATTGGGGGCTTTTTTGTATTTTTTTTGGGGGGGGGAGGGGGAGAGGAACAGAAAACAGTGTGCCATGCAAAGGTAATTCGGATTTTCCATTACATTCTTCAGTATATCTACACATAGGCAAACCTTCCCCGAATAACCGCCCAACTATTTGTTGTTATTAAATTACATCTTTAGCTTGCCACATAAAACACCTCTGAGATTTTGTGCCTTCCATAAAATATTTAAAAAGTAAGCTTCTCGCCCACACAAGCAGCTCAGTGCATTCAAAGTATGCGGCAATGCAAAAAGAAGAGTCCTAACCTACGCATCAGTGATTAGCATGTTTCCAAGTTGATGCAGGAATTAAAATAAAATTTAGATATAAGCTAGGAAATAAAACTCTTTAGATGTTTCAATGGCAAGTACTGCTGAAAGATCTCCATTCCAGGGAAAGGAAAACAGTGTGAGACTTAGAAGGACAAGGCCAAGAGCTTTGAATGTATCTAAATGTGTCCTTATTCCATGTGATGCGAGACCCCAGCAAGCCACTGACACAGCATGGGCACATCAGTGGCTATTATTACCCTTCTTCCTTACTGGGGGTGAGGAGGTGTTCAGCAACCTGGGATGCTGCTATCAGGAGAAGGACCACAGCGACTCGTTCAGGAGGAGGCAAACTACATCACTGCAAAGGGAACTCAAAGTCAGTCCGTTTTTAAAATATGCACGGATTTTTTAATATATATTTGCATGAATTCCTCTTCTCGGCACTTTGATTTCAACATCCAGCAAACACTTGGAAAGGCCACCATTAAAAAGTCAATGTTGCACACTTTGAAGGGAAAAACAACCAGTTTCCAAATTATTTGGAGACTTGGATGAATTAATACATATAGACAAACAAGCCCAGGAGAGGAGCAGGGGTAAGTCAGCGCTCGAAGGACTTATTTCCCAGGCTCCCCAGATAGGTCACAAAGAAGCTAATAAGAAAGTGAAAATTATGCCGGTGTTGTTATTCTGGTTGCATTTAAAGAGCGTTCCGAATTATTAGGGACCTCTTTGTGCAGAGCGTGCCAATAGGTGTCAGCTTGCAGCACGCAGACCAGGAGCCTGTCGCAGGCGTGCGCCTGAGGCCGTGCAGCTGAATGGGGCAATGTTTTCTGCTCGCCCCAACGCCGTGCCGGCCGCGAGCGGCACGCCGTGTTGTTGGAAGGAACCGGATCCCCGCGCCCCTCCCGCGTGGAACGGCTTTAACGAGTGCGGTTCCCGGTGGATATGGAAAAACTAACATGGGCTGCTGCTGCTCGGCGGAAGACGGACGCCTGCAAGAAAAACGCGAGCGGCTGTAAGGAGGTGCTCTGCAGATAGGAGGGTTTGTATCCAGCCCACGGTGAGGACCCGCATGGACCACCTCCTTCAGTGCCCTTCGTGTGATGGCATACAACCGCATCGCTGCTCTGATAAATGGCCCGTTTGCACCACTGCAATGGAAAAAACTACAAAGTTGGGATGGAGTTGAGAAGCATCTTGTAGTTCCTGGCACTTTCTGAATCAACAATTTCATGTTTGCTTCAATATAGCCACGGCTATTTGCTGCCTTGCTTGTCAGTGTGCCATGCCTAGAGCAGAAAGAAATGGAAATAGAGCAGTCAACAACAAAAAAACATGGCTGTGGGGATGGCTGCCCAGAATTATCTCAAATGAATTCTAAATGCATATTTGCCATGTGCTGGACTCAACCCAGAGGAGACATTTACTTGACTGTCAAGTGTTGGTGGAAGATGACAATCATTGCATCCCTCAGTGTCACATGAATGGAGCTCCTGAGCTCCCAAGAGAGCCTACAGAACGTCCAGGCTACTGAACATGGGCACCTACCCGGGGGCTTGGCCAGAAAAGGAGGTGTGAAGAATTAGCATTCATCGTCTCAAGGCTGTGTGAATGGCAAGAATAAAAGAACCAGAGCAGACTCATTTTAACCAGCAAGTCTGTTACTGCTCACTGTTCAAAGAGAAGAGGCAGAAGAACTGCCCAGACATGCTGGACCGTGCAGCATTTGCAAGGAGGTGACAGAAACCCAACTGAAAGTGGAGGCAGGCCTTCCTGTGAGGGCGTCCTGAGCCTTCTGCCAGCAGCATTTGGGTGGCCCATTTGCAACAGGAGACATCAGGACGGTTCCCATCACTAGCACGGAAGCCAGCAGTGTGTGCTGGATGCCAGGAGAGTGCCTGTGGTCCTGGAGGGCTGAGAACAATTTTGCAGGAGGCACCGTGAGAATGTGAAGCACAGCTGGACCCTAAGGGCCTACAGAAACCAAGGGTCTATGGAGACCAAGGGCTCCGTTCTGGCTGGACCACGCAAGAACGGGAAGGGTGATGCTATGCAGGCTAGAGCAGGAGGATGATTCAAAGGCACGGTCCCAGCTGAGGAGCTCTGGCTCAGCAGTAACAGCAGACAGCTATGGACTCTCCTCCATGAAGTGGTGCTGCATTTCAAGTCTGGATGAAGAGACTGTAAGAGACTTGTGTTTGGTCTGGGCAAGGCCTGCACTACGTGGTTGAGCAGGACAGCACATGGGGTCACTGTGAGAGGAGCAGGAGGGGCTGGGAGCGATGGGCAGAGACCCAGGTAAAAGACAGCAGGATGGCTCTGTCCCACTGCTCGGCCAGAGGGGTCAGGATGGGGCTCACAGATGAGTGGACTCACAGAATGGGACCGGGGCTCATACCCAGCGTCAGGAGAAGGAACCAAGGACCAAAAAAGCAGAGGGTTTCCCCAGAGCCAGCTGGCCCGAGATCAGAGCCAACACGGGCTTCAGTGGCTGTCCAGTTTCTCTGGTGCAAATCTCCTACCTCATGGATGCAATCCAGGTCCTGCAGAGCTAACGAAGCAATAACTTTTTCCAAAAACAAGAAATGTTGAGAATGCCAGTGTATGAGGCTGCTGGAGACTGAGGCGAAAGGCGAGGGCTTGGAAGGGAGCACGTCCGCTCCGGCGGCCTTCTGCAAACAGCAGCAGCCACAGGGATCAGCAGCTCCTGCCTACAGTCTGCCCTGTCCTACATGCAACAGTGAAATTGGAATTTCATCCTTCATGGCTCCTTTGTGGAAAAAAAATTACAGTGTCAAAGGCAAATTATGAAAGCCTAAAGGTTTGGGCATAAGCTCCCCCAAAACGCCCATGTCCCCATCACTGCTGAAGGCAGGAAGTGATTAAGGAGCCGCTGCACGTTGTTCTGCTCTTCCAAAAGGTTTTCAGCCTTTTCTCAGTGTATGTTTATGCTGTCTATCAGGCAGCCCTCAATGCAAGGTCATACATCTGTTAATTAAATGAAAAACGGCAACTGAGCAACAAGAGGAAGAAGTAAATTCAGAATAACTATGATAAAAAGAATGCATGAAACCAAATGAAATTTCTACAGGCATTCAGAGAGAACAAATTAAGAAAATAATCGGTTGCAACTAAATTTTAAGTACATTCTATTAATGTACCATGCTATTGATACGTTATTATTAAAGCAACACAAATTCACTGGCTTCTAATATTCCTAAAGTGTCACAAGGAAGAGGAGAACAGCAAGGCTGGTGTACAGCAGTGGAAATGCTCTTCCACAGGGGACAACTTCTGCTCCCAGGCACAGTGCAGGTGAGCGACCAGAGACACAGCGCTGCAACTCAGCCTGAGCCCAGCACAAACCGTGGGCACGGCAGGGGAGGGGTGAGGGGTGCCCAGGGCTGTGCGGCCGGTGGGTGAGGATTTCTGTGCATGGCAGTGGAGGCTGCTGGGAGTGCTCCCGCAGAGGGCAGCAGTGGCTGTGTGTGGGGCTGCGCTCCGGAAGCGTGGGGAGGGGGGATTTGTCACAGTCCGACAGCAATTCTGCATAAAGGAAGCTTAAAAAAACCCAACAGGGTGAAAAGAAACCTCCATCCAATCCGAAATGCTGAGAAACAACTTCAAAATTGCAACGGCAATCGGCGTATCTCTGATTATCGGGTAGAAATACATGCACAGAATTCATTCAGAGAGGAATTACCCCACTGACAGCAGCGTACAGCCACGTGCTGATGGCGTGAGGCATCCGTGTTGCAGGAGGGGCCCTGCTGCATCTCTGACACTTCAGCCAACATTCGGCCTCCAGCTGAGCTGCTCAGCACCCGGCCATCCCGTGAGGCTGCCATGCCGTGGGCACTGCAGGGGATGCTGTACCATGCAGCATGGGATGTTTTGCTCTACTGCCTTGTATTCCATTAAAAACCATCACTCTGCTACTGTACGTGATGTTATACCAAAATACATTTCCCTTTGGTACAAAATTGTTAACAGCAATGTATGGATCATGCCAAAGAAAGAAATACAGACCAGTGCAAAGCTAGCAGTAATTCACTTACTGGCAAACTAACAGTTGTCAGGGAAAGGGTTAATTCTAGCAACATTGGAGCTTTATTGTGTGCACAGCCAGAATTAGCTTACACTACAAAATGAAACACCGTGAAACCTGTACTGCATTAACGTTAGTGGAACTACATAATAATTTATGAACTGGACTATGGTTTACACCACAGACAAACAATCACTAAGCAGGAGGTCTTAGGAAGCTGAAGGTTAAAGGTGATTGCATATTACCTGCACTTCCCTTCAATAACTCAACACATGACTATTAGCCTGGTTTATCTGGCTCTATTAAGAAGAGCCGATGAAAACTTTTAATCTAATTCCAAATGGCTCCAGGCACTGGGTAGATATTAGCTCGTTTTGTTGGGAGCACTGAAATAAAACAAGGGATGGAGTGCCCCATCCCCAGCCCCCATTAGCACTCACGCTGTGTGCCATGGCCATGGATGTCCTGCTGGCTGCAATGAGCCCCAAGTGCAGCAGGCAGCACGTGGCAATGCGCTGCGTCCTGGTCAGGCAATGCTGACATCTGCCACCAGAAGCCCTTCTGCTCCAGGAGCTTAATTGCACCGTTGGTTTGTTACGAGTAGAAGTGTTATTCCAAATGGTTTCACTCCATCCATCACCTGCCCTGGATATCCCTGATTGCACAGCGCATCCCAAAGAGCTGCAACAGACCTTTCTGCAAGGAAATCCCTGTCAGAAACCACAGCCAACTTGATACAGGAGGCAAACTGCCCCGTAGACTGCAGCTCACACCCTGACACCCTCCTCCTGCACCCGTTTTGCTGGGGCTGGGAGCTGTCCTGGTGCAAGGCCAGGGAAGCCAGCACCTAACGCAGAGCAATTCAGTGCACTTTGCCCCAAAATAGCATGACTTTGGCTGACAATAAATACTGACCTTACGCTCCTGCCAACAAAGTTTCCGAAAATAATCCTTTCATGGGTTTTATGTGATGGCAGCTGTAAGCATTTCAAAGCACGAATGTTAACAGAGGGCTTTCCCCCCCCCGTTCCTTTTCAGCTTGGCAATGCTACAACTAAACAATAGGTTTTACTTCTTGAATAAGCTCTATTACATGGTTACTGCTTTATTATTTGTCTTATTTGTTTTACTACAGTGTCCATAGGTCTGAAAGAAGACTGGGATGTTGTGGCACATCACTATTTAACAATTAGGACAGAATTAAGCTTGTACCTCACCATGCCCCCCTGGCCATTCCGTGGGTGCGTATGTGCACATGTATTAAAGGAAAATAAACAGAACTAAAATGGAAATCCTGGAAACAGAGTATTTATTTATTTGCACTGCAAAGTCAGAGGCACCTATTGCCTGAAAGCCTCTCAGAACAACTGTTTAAGAAGAACAAATTTGGGATGTTTAAGTAACTTCTAACAGAAATAAACAGCGAAGGTCCAAAGCAGAGCGAAAATACTGAGTAATCACCACAATCTGTCAAATCAAACGTAACAAACGAAAGGCCTTCACGATAGCGACTGCACATTCTCAGGGTTGCTTGGTCTACGCTGCAGCCCAGTGGGTTATTTACCTTTCCAGGCCAATCCATCATCCCCCTGACATGGCCAGCAAATACAAACAAGGAAACTCTGCTTTGTTGCTGAGTTGTGGAGAGCACCAACAAGCAGGCTGCATTCAGAGCAGGGAGCCCCAGCCTGCCCAGCGCTGTGCTGGGGGCTCCAAGACACGGCACTTCCTGAGCTGCTCAGGAAAATGGGAATCCAGGAACAAGGAGAAGATGCTGTCAGCCTCCGGCCGCAGCTGACACAACACAGCCGCTCCGTGTCCCCGGGACAGTAAACAGCCTTTGATGCAGACAGACACCAGAGTGCCCCATGCCCTGTGTCCCTGTAAGCCACGGGACTGTGGGCAAACCTGTGGGTTTTGCAACGACCTGGAGACTGTCCTGAATAGAATGGCACAGGCAGGACAGGAGGAGGAGGAATTGCATGCACCCTGCTTTGCAAACACATCCCTTCGCCCCATCCCAGACACAAGAGGTGTGGCACCAACATCAGCATCCTGTTCAAGCAGCAGCCACCACCTAAATTTGGATCGAGCCATACTAGTAGCTAGCCTGAGCATACTCATAGCCCTGTTTGCTTGGTTTGCAGCCAGGATGATGAGCACAAGTGGGTCGGCTGTCTAAACCCCAGGTTACCACCATGGTCCCTGGGGTGCTCAGCCCCCATGGCTTGCAGTGCCCATAGCACCCTGTAATTCCAAGGGCATGGGTCACCAAGCCTGAAAATACAAAGCCTGGTGCTTAAGACAGGCCCAGGCCTCCAGGGCAGGTGTATTTTTAATTTAATAGCTGGTCTCACAGGTGTAAACAAGATGCAAAAGGTAAGGGAGGTCATCAGCCACATTTCTTGACAAACAACTTTGGAAGGCTACAGACATCTCCCCCACCCCACACTGTTGACAAAATATTATTTATATTTATTTGACAAAATATTATTTATATTTACATTTATTTGCCTGTGTGCTGGAGCTCAGGGCAGGAGCGGATCCCAAAGGAGGAAACAGTGAGCAGAGCATCGATACTGGGACTTCCACCCAGGGAAGCTCAAACTGCCTTCAAAATGGCTCATTGCTTACCCTGCAGCCCTCCTGTTCCTCTCCACCACTGCATCCCAGCCCCAAAGCACAGCTGTGAGGTTCACCCACGCTGCAGCTCTCCCAAGCACTGTTCTACTGAGCTGCAACCAAACCTGCACCCCAGTGCCTGCAAGGAGAAGACAACAGGCAAAGAGAGAAACAGCTGCACCTACAGGGTCAGAGCTGCCACAAACAGAGCCAGCAAAGGAGGGAAAATGTTAAGTGTGGGATGGTAAATTGTAAATTGCATTGAAAATGGAGTTTTAGGACTTAAGAGAGTACAGGGAAATACACGATTTACCAGTTGGAGGTTTTTTCTTAGTTTTAAAGAGATGTGGTGAAGAAGTGCCAGGAAAAGAAAGCAGCAGAGAAAGGCAGCACAGCACGACGAGGGTGCAGGAGTTAAACCATCTGTGGGCACTGAGCAGCGGCGCCAGGCACGGGGACATCGGCACCAGGGGATGGGGACAGTGGTGACAGGGGAGAAAGGATCCTGTTTTCATGGCAGCACTCCTGAATACAGAAAGAAAACTGCAAGCAAAAGGCTGCAGAGAGTCATTCCCACGTCACTCATTAGTGGCGTTACTGCTGTCCAGTGTCCAGTTTTACTGCTGTAGAAATAGATGGGAAAAGCACTGGCTGAAGCGTGTGCACCAAAGAGAGGGGGGAAGGTGCTCACTGAACCCCTGATCCTGAATCCTTTGTGCAGGGACACAAGGGAAAGAAAGGGAAGAAAATGGAATTAGGTGTGACAGCGACTCACAAATAAACGCAACAGATAATCCGGTCCCTTCCACAGACCTCAGGTTGTGCATTTCTGCGCGAGGAAAGGACCACGTCTCTGCTTGATGAGAACACGGCGATGCGTGACTCTGCAAAGCAGAATCCACCGAGGAAACACAAAATAAAGCAAACCTCCACCTGCCAGCACTGCAGACAGAAGCAGGACGTGGGAGCTGAGCTGTGTGCAGGGCTCTGACACGCACCATGCACAGCCTCACCTCACTGCTCTGAAGCTGCGTGTGATCTCCAGTAAGAAAATAACGGGTAAATTAGAGCTACTGTAACGGTGCAATTGTTTAGACATAATTGTCTAAATAAAATAAAGGACTTAATTAGCAGCATCATCAAAATGAAAGGCATATTTGAATAAACATACTGCTGCTTCAGTCAGAAGCAATTAACATTTTACTTGATAAGAGTGATCCCAGCTGGATGCAGATGTTTTCAATAACGCAAGCATTTTTTTCCTACTTAGAATAATTAAAACCACTTTTTTCTTTTTCAGAACCTCTGCCAACATGTGCTTAGGGGCTCCCTTCGGCCCAGCCTGCTCCCACAGCTAGGGCTGCCACAGTGCAACCCAGCGCCAGCAGAGCTGCCCCCATCCTGCACCCTACTTTGCTTTCCAAGGCTTATCTCCATCCATCAGCAGTCACATAAACACAGCAGTTAAACTCCAGACTTACACCTCGACAAGAAATTATTTGTCTGTTTTCATACAAGCATTAAGGTCAGAGCAGGTCTCTGATATCCCCAAGTCCAACCTCAACCCATCCCACCGTGACACCAAACTGTGTCTCCAGGTGCCACATCTCTGTGGTTCTGGCCCACCTCCCTGGGCAGCAGTGCCAATGCTCGAGCATTCGTTATAGGGAATTTTTCTCAATATCCAACCTGATTTTAGTTCTGCCAAGGCACTCTTCTTAAAGCAATTGTTATTTTAAAGCAAAGATCGTTGTTTAGACTGATGTTAACAACAACCAAGTATTTCATATCTTACACCCATCATTGACACGGGTGCCTGGACAGCAGTCAGCACTGCCCGCAGACCCACTCCTATCCACACTAAGGACCTCAGGATTCCTGCATTCCCTTCAGCTGTGGGAACGAACCAAGCACTGCCGAGCTGGGGCACACCCAGCACCCCTGAGTGCTTGACACTGCAAACGGAATTTATGCACTTTAAGAATTGGAATTCTGCTCTTTTAACCAGCAACACACGTCAGAACCAAACCCAGCTCCTAGGCAAAAAAAAAAGCGGTGCACTCTGAGCCAACTCCACATGGACAGCCCAGGGCTGGGATGGAGCCCCGTAGGGCAGACTTACACAGAAACAACAGAAAAGCAAAATAAATAAGAGCTGTGACAGGCATCCTCTTAAATATCAACGAGCCCTGCCGTGATACTATCTGTTTAAATTACAGACCACAAATCACATCGATGTCTGATGAAAATTAAACACGTTTCCCTAAATCGAGGAGCCGGAGCTGTGAAACTGCTTCGTGTCAGATAAAACAGAAGAGGCAAATTAAGTAATTTCTCACCCGTTAATAGACTTAGCCATCAAAAAGTTACAGGAGACAGACTGCGCTGGGCTCCTTATTAAAGCCTGAGAGCCGAAAGCATGATTTCCTGATCCTACATGTTAATGAAAAAATGAGTGGAATTTATGGGTACTTTTGAATTTAATTAAAGCAGGGTCTCCAGCTCTTAATTCCGTCCTTCCCATGGTGGGCTGACGCGACACTGGAGACCGGGGCCCAACCAAAGCCTGCTGCTGCCTCCCACCAGCGTCTGCCCCACTGCTTCTCAGGAGCTGTGGGGTCTGTCTGAAGCTTTGGTTGGTATTTCCAAATGGAGACAACCATCAGTAGAGAAGATGCTTAATGAGTGTACGAAGGGAAGCCATGGGTGCCCTTCTGGCTTCAGGAGGGGAGGCACAAGGCACAGCCCAACCTGGCCCCCTTCTCCACCAGAGAGGGCTGCAAGGAAGGGGCAGGCAGGAGGTCTGTGTAGTGGTCTCTGCAGCACACACAGATCTGAATTGCTGTCCCATCACCAGCAGAGGAGCACAGCAGTATTTCACAAGGCAAATTCGTTTCAAATGTTGCTGACACCTGATTCGATCAGTCCTATGAAATAAAAATGTCTCCTGGCACATGGCTGATTGGTGCAGGTCAGTGGGCTGAGCAGTGCAACCTCAGTGCACGTGCAGTGAGCCCGAGAAATGAGAAGCAAAGCAGCCACTCTGAAAGCAATGGCAAAACGCCCATTTCATGTCAAATGTCAATGCAGAACGCTTGCCGACTCCTCCAGCGGTTTATTATTAGGGATGAAATCCCTCGAGGTCCATCCTGAGCCATTTTTCTGCTACCAGACTCAGTCCAGCAGAAAACAATAGCGATTGTGCTGACCAAAATCCAGCGGAGATGAATAGCAGGAAGGTGCACAGAACGGTGCATGATAGGCTCTGCAAAACAACTCCAATTACACAACCCCCACTCAAAACATCCTCCTTTCAACTAATGTGAAACGACTGTGGAAAACTCTGGTGACCATGAACAAACACAACTGCTGGCCAGGCTGCGGGCGGGCTGGGAGCCCAGAGCATTTTAAGAGATTTAAAAGACAGCGAATAAACCACAGGAGATCATTTCTGAGGAGTGGATCTGTGGGGCAGTCCAACCTGGAGCTCCCCCCAACTTGCATCTGCTGCTCCTGTGCCTCCTCTCACTTCCTCCGTGGAGGGACCAGGGCTCCCAAAGCCAGCTCCTGGTTGCAGGAGGATCCCGGGTTACCGAGACCCACCTCAGTAACACAAAGCAATCTGTTAGCATCAGGGCAGCAGAAACACTATTTCAGATCAAGGACGCCCCTTTGATGCCATGGCAGAGCACTGTGAATGATTCTCTCCTAACCTGTAATCCTTCCAAACCGTTGCTTGATGTCCTCATCCCTGCACAAACCCACGGTCAGGCTGGATGGGGCTCTGAGCACTGATGGAGCTGTGGGTGCCTCTGCTCAGGGCAGGGAGTGGCAGCGCATGGCATTCAGAGGTGCCTTTCAACTCAAACCATCCTAATGTTCTATGATCCATTAAGGAAAATGTCACAAGACAGTGTCACCATGCCTCACTGCCAAACATTAGCATCTCTACCAGGGATAGAGGCACAGGCCCAACTCACCAGCAGAATCTCCAGACATCCCTGTTCTCACTTCAGAAGCCAAAAATACAAAGGTAGCCAGACAGGCATTGGAATGCATTTCAGGCCATTTAACAGCCCAGAATCTTTCACTGAGTCCTATGACCATCATGTTTGCTTTTGGAAAAAGGGTCGTGCTGCACCGTAGAAACCGTCAACATGGACTGCTTGAATGTTACAAAGCTTTCATTTGAGGTCTGGCTTTTATTTAAACTGCAAAGCTCAGGGGATTCTCCAGGACCACAGAAAATTATTTTGAGAAAGTACATGGAAGTCATGCTGCTGAAAAGCAGGAGCTGGACCCAAAGGGCAAGGAGCCCAGCAGGGCTCTGCAGAACCCGCACCCAGCTCTCTGGGTACTGCCTGCAGCTTAATGGGTAACTCCACTGGGCTGACACGGCTTGCTCTTTTAACGGGGCTCTTTCCAAAGCCATTACTCATTTACAAGGGCTGTAAGGTTTTATATGCGTGTTTCGGTGTGGAGTCCAGCAGAGCTGCTCCTGGCAAGGCTCCTGCTTGCACAAAGCCTGTCCAGGAGGGCTCTGCAACACCCTGAGACTCCTCAGGACCTCCAGGGGTGCTTCCATTGCTCCTTCACCCTCCACATGCTTCCAGAATGTGGTTTTTATTGAGGGCCATTTGCATGCCCATGCAATTAGGTGCCTAGCAAATTCTTTAAGATCAGAGCCCCTCGACAACAGATTTTGTTGAAGCTCAAAGAATAAAAAGGCAGTATGGCAAAAATCCAGCTATGGGGCATTTCACCTGAAATAATAATAAATGGAAGCCATTATATTTGATGACATTGGGCTTCAGCCATATCTATTAATACTAATTAATAATCCTATTAATTAATGGGAACTGTAAAAATCAAACGGTATTAGGCACGGATTAAGAAAGAAGTCATGCAGCTGTAGAACAAAAACTATCTCCTGAGATGGGTCTGATGAAGCCTCCAACCTCTGACTGCGTTCTGGGTTCAGTGCCCTGTAAACACCCAAAAATCCACACACTCCCACTGCTGTGCCAGCTCCCTTCCCTGCAGGCATACACAGAATCACTTACTTCATGCACTCTGGCTGAGCTTTGCTGCTCGTTGGAAAGCAAAGGGAAGAATATAAAGGTAAAAGTACATCAATTACCCCAAAACTTGATGTAGCTCTGACTCTCTGCCCTAGTTCTGGCCAGGGCAGCTTGTATGGGTTCATGAATTGCTCTCACCTGGATCAATCCATCTGCACACACTGCAAACCAGGTCAGTGCTCCCTCCTCTTCCCTTCCCTTCTGCCCCAAATTGCATTTAGAGCACAAATAATAATAATAAAACATCATAAAAATGTCACTAGACAAAGCAAATAAACCATAACTGCACAACCGCTCGCTGATATTTTGTACAAACTCCTATAAAATTAACTTTTACAACTTTTACTGGCAACTTCAACCTCGGTCGAAATTATTCTCTGATTAGTGTGCCCATATATCTCAGGGCAGGCAGTGACCCTCATCCAATTACGTTAAGAAATTGTTTGCACACATCCAGGCCCCACAATTAAAGCTGGGACAACGCGCGCCCAGCTCCCAGGGCACAAACGTCTCCCCTGTGATTTCTGATGGATGATTTGGAATGCGGTGGAAGAGATTTGCTCTTTTCATCCGCCCCCTAAAATCAATCATGCACAAACTTTTACAGGCAGGGAGGGTGTTGGGACGTTCTTTTTTTTTTTTTTTAACAAAAAAAAGGAGGAAAAAAACAAATAAAAATACTCAGCATGCACATTGCTGGCTTTAATTTCCTTGGGTAAACAGTGACTGCTGCCATGTTGGGGAGGGCTGGGAAGAGGACGCATACCTGAAATTTAGGCTCATTACTGCTCTATGAAATATGTCTCCAATGTCAGCCTTGGTCTGGCTGAACGCAGGACTCACCATGAATTACTCCAGTTACTCCATCAAAAGTGTCAGTGCACAAGCGGCTGTGGAGTTTAATTAGCCTGGCCCGCTTGGAACAACATTGCACTGAACAGTAAAATGAGATTATACTCATGCTGAGCAGATTTAGCTTAAACAGCCCCAAAAGCATTAAAAGGGTGTAGGGTGAGGACTGATTGCGAGTTTGCAACTGGAACGGATTACAGCCAGGTTCCCAGACTGAGGGGGAATGGGTTTCAGTGCGCTCCGTACCTGCGTGTATCACATTGGTGGCTGCAGGGCTCCTGGAGCACAGCGTGGCCAACAGGGCACAACGTGGCACAGAGTGCTCACTGCTGGAAGCTGCTCGGGAATCGGGCTGCAATGCAGGGGGCTTGGAGCCATGTAGGACTGCAGCCAACCTGCACTGTCTGGTCACTGCTCCCTTGTATTGGGGCGATCGGCCGCAGCTGGGGGTTAGATCCCCAAAATCTCCCATTCCCTGTATTTGGGGCCTATGGGTGCATCCTGCACCCAAACCCAAGAAACTTTCAACCCATTGCTATTAATTAAAAATGTGTTTTTTTTTTTTTAGGGCTAGCAAATGGAGACTTGAATTTGCTCTGCTGTAAACAGTTCCTCCACAGACCAAGTTTGTAGAGACTAATAGAAAAAATAGGAAAAATCCCTACACTGCAGAAATGAAGACTTGCTGCTGACAATGCACTTGAAAGCAGTAGCTCAGCCAACATACAAGGAGCGAAACTATGCCCATCATTCCCCAAAAAGGATGGAACTGGCTACAAAAAAAGCAGATCTACAGAAACCAGCGAGATCCAAATGAAGGAGTAAAGGACGAAGAGGCACAAGAGCCCTTCTCTTGGAACGTGATTGTAGGCAAACAGCATAGGTGTGCGAGGAGCAGCAACACACCCCACTGAGGCTGGCTGAGCAATGGGCTGGAAATCCATGCCCTGAAGCCCATCTCTGCAATGCATTTGTTCCTCTTCCACCATCCTTCACTGTTAATGAGCACCAAGTGAAATGAGGACACGAAGCTACAGCTGATTGCAGAGACAGTGAGGGGAAAGCACAGGGGCCAAAGAGGAAGTGATGCTGAAAGGAGATTGTAGGAAATCCTCCTGTCCAAAGAATGTGAAAGGACAGGCAGGGAAACGGGGAGGGAAGTGTGAAAACAAGAAAGGAGAAAAAGGCCCAGTGATGCCCTCAGGTACTCCGTGTGCGGATGCTGCCCAGGCTGCTGTCAGCAGGGATGCACAAAGGAGCCTTCTTCCGAGGAGAGGGAAAGCCATGCAGAACATTCACCGTGGCTAATTCATTTAGGAGCCTCAATTACAAATGGGATCTTGTGACACTGCTTTGTTTGTAGCCTTTTTTTTTTTTTTTTTTTTAATAAACAAAAGCAGATAAGAGGCATGACACCTCTAATGACTTCACAATGGCTCTCCGTGGGGACCTGCCTGAGGGTCCCATTAGAAGAGCCCCCAACCTGCTCTGCTCCAGGTTGCATGCTCCCTGCCTGGGAACATCCCTTACAGAGCCACAGAGCAAATATCAGAGGGCAGACCATCTCCTGTTACTTTTCAAAGCAGGGCTTGCTGCTGAGTAGTTGCATTCAGGCAGTAGATGCCCGGCGTTACTGGACAGAAACCAGAGGAAAAAACAATGCTGTGATTTTTTTTTTGTTGTTTGTTTTTTTTTTTTTTTTTTTTTAAAGCTGCAAAGGGAAAACGCTGTTGTTTATACACCACAATATGGACAGATTTACACACTAACAGCCACATTAAAATAATACAGGTCTGGCACAAACTCACAAAGAGCAACGCCATCCAGGGCTGCCTGCAAATGTGTCAATGGGGAACCAGGGACCTCCACACCAGAGCCAAACCCACTGAGTGCAATCACTGCAAAACTGTGATTTGGGGGAAGGGGGCAAACCCAAACTGCTCCCCTGAAGCAGAAGGACTCTGTCCACAAAGGCAGTGTGATTAACCTCACGTCTGCATGGGATAATGCCACCATTCTTCCACCTACCTCAGCCCTCCTGCAACAGCCCCGGGCTCTATCCTTCCACAAAACGGCACCATTTCAGTTTCAGAGAACAAAGGGTATTCTTTGAATGAGCAGACTGGAAATCAGCCTTTAATGCCAGGAGTCTTCACCCACAGCGGTAATAAAAGGGTAATTCTGGAAGCAGCAATTCATGAAGGCCATACCGTGGGACCGGTTCCTGAGCACACAGTTTGGGATCTCAGTCAGGACCCAGGGATTGTGATCCCATCGGCTGTGCCCTGAAATTCGAGGATGGAGGAGAAGACTCTGCTGTCACTGCCTGAGCTCAGGGTCCTGCAGGGACATTGCTCCTCTTGCATAGCAACACAAGCTCTACTAACACGAGCTACTTTTGCAGTAGGCATGAACAGCCTACGAAGAACACAAGAGAAACATGCAGTTTTCAAACAAACTGGAACAAAGGTACCTAACCATGAGCCCTTGCTTTAGCACAATAAAACAAGCCCTTACTTTCTCCAAAATGATGGGTTTGGGATGCCCAGTGCTATGGGAAGCACTACAGGGCACTCCCACAACCTAAACCTTCAGCCCAACACCTGGAGCAGCCCAACTGCTGCATAAGGCCAGGGTATCCTATCCAGTCGTCAACATTTCTTCCAGCACCTGTGGGTTCCTCCCTCTAAACCCTGCTCCCCTCCCAGTCATGTGCCAGATTTCCCTTCCTATCATCTTGTGTTTCAGTCACAATTAACCAGCCCTGAGCTGGGGATGCCTTCATGCATGAAGGTCTGTAATGCTCCTATCTTGCAACATCAGAGCTCTCACACATGGAAGTATTTATTACACCAGAGCCCTGCTGCAGAGCAGATCAGATGCTTACCTAATAACACACAACCAAGGGCTGCACTGGTAGCTTTAAAGGACTTTCTTTCAATTAAGATAAGGCTTGGATCCTCATTGAATGTACAGATTCCTCTGCAGCCCTGACCCAATGGCTTGAATTGGGTCACGTTGGTTGATCTGACACACTGACCAAACGAGCTTTGTGTGAAATACTTTAAATGGGGAATCTTTCCTGTTTTGCAACTAAACATAAAGCACATTCTTGAGCAAACTTCAAAAGTTTCCTACATCCACTAAAGTTGGGCAGATGTACAGTAGTACAGAGGCAACTTGAATTTGGTAAAATATAAGCTGTGCTTGGAACCAAAAATCCATGCTGCACAGCCAAGGAATGCTGGGCCTCAGAGAGATGGTTTGCTCCTCAGAAGATTAGAAAGTATTAAATTTCTGCTAAATCTGAAGCAATAAAATTAAGTTCAAACTCTGAGGGAAGGGAATAAAAATGCCGATGCATAATTGTTTTGTAAAATTTGTGTTTGATTTACTTGAGATGGGCCATTTTATAGCTTATCAAAAACAGCTGGTGTTGTGGACACACATCCATGGTCCCATAACATGGATACAATTTATTCCGTGAAATCTGTAAACGAAACAAGACAAAGCTCTCAATATCTTTTATAATAAATTCTTTCAGCAGGTAGAGCTGAATTCTGAAGCAAGCTTTCAAACAACAGCCAACCAAGCATCAGGCTCTCCCAGAAGCAGGCTGGGCTTGAGGCTACCAGTTGGCAAAGGAGAATCCTCTTGTAGAAATGGGGTCTTATAAGTGGCACATGCATATGTTTAGGACAAGAGGTAATGGCTGCAAGCTGCACTAGAGGAGGGTCAGGTTGGATATCAGGAATGATTCCTTCTCCTAAAGAACAGTCAGGCACAGGGAATGGTGGGGTCGTCATACCTGGAAGCATTCAAGAACCATGGAGATGTGGCACTGAGGGACGTGGTCAGCAGGCATGGTGGGATGGGCTGAGTGATCTGAGAGCTCTTTTCCAACCTGAATGATTCTATACGGCCAGCTCCCTTGGAGACATCCATGAAGGAAGGACCACAACATTGCCCCTAAGCACAGAGGCACTGAGTGCAATGCTCTGCTGGTACCCAAGGCCAGGAGGACACAGAAGGAGGCAGCTCTCATTGCTGGTATCAGGTGCTAAAATCTCCGCACCTTTAGCAATGTAATACATCTCCTTCAGTCACCTTTGAGACCAAAGGCAATGGTTATGTCAACAGCAGGAGAAAAACTTCAAACCATATCAGCCATGGTTCCAAGGAGAAATTCACTGCTTGTTGTTGCTGACTTTTTTGTGGCTTTCAATTCTATCCTCCAGTAGTGCTGTCTGAGGAGAGATTATACAATTTTACAGCTGCTTTACCTCTAAATACAACTTCTGGAAGAAAAGAGTAACTTGGCCATTCATCCCAAAGGGACCCTAAACCCAGCTCTGGTGCACAGAAATGCAATACCCATAAAACCAGCATGTTGCAGAGCCTCCTTAACCAAACACAAAAACACCTATTAAGGGTCCATGGGGGTTCATTCTGACCGGTGTGAAAAGTCCTGAGGAGAGGTCAGGGCTCGCTACCGTGCAGGCTCTGTTTGCAGCAGGACCCCAGGGGCACGCAGCGACCTGCAGCAGCTCCGGGAGGAGCAGACAAGCCTGCAGGAAGAGCACTGCAGGCATGGCTGCACAGGGAGGGGGTCTGATCAGCCCCCATGGGGCAGAGATGTTTGGGGCCACCAACACAGCCCAGGGCCACCAGTGACACATGCAACCCCGCTGTTCCTCTCAGCAAGGGACCTGTCCCACTGAACCACAAAGGGCTGCAACAATGTCCCTGCAGAAACCAGTGCTGCAGGCACCTGGAGCTCCAACCACCTCCTTTCTTTCAGTGTCTCCACTATCCCAGGAGTTCAGTTTCACTGAACCACTCTCATTGTCCGTGAGCTCCTACAAGTAAATGTGTCCACGAAATGCTGCATCGCATCTTCACCACCTGCAGCATCCCCTCCTGCCTTACAGACATGCCAACTGGAACAGGCAGCCCTTTGTTTCTGTACCAGCAGAGCCTGTAACCTATCCCAACCCAAAGGGAGCCATTTCTTTGGTGTACGCTGTAAACTGAACTCGAGTGCCAGAGAAGCAGTAAGGAATTCCTGAGTGTTCTTCCGCAACCCCCAGCCACAACAACTCCTGTATAGGTAACATATAAGATTTCATAGAAGAGGAAACGTTAGAAATCTAGAAGTCAAGAACATCTTAACTCGCAAATTAAACTCATACCATACTCAGTGCAGAGGTGACCTCACTAAAACCCCTTATTACTGCCCCCAAAAGCACTCTCTGAAGGAGACAGGCTGAAAGTCTTCAAACCCAGCACTAACCCCTCTGAGGTTTGCTGGAGATGAATGGCATGAAATGAAACCAGGGCTCATCCTTATGGGACACACCAGGAGGCAGCACCTGAGCTGCTCAGGTATTTGAAAAGTAAATAAAGCAATCACTCGCCTTCCACAGCCCTGGCAGCAGCTTCTCCTTCTATATGCAAACAAGAAAACCCATCAACCACCATCTCAGAAGCATACTGTTGCTGGAGAAGCCTTGTATAACCACGAAAGTGATGGGATTGCTCTTAATCATACTGCTGGGCTTACAGAAGCAATAAAACAACAGAATGCAAATCTCCCAGGTGCAAGAAGCTGCAGGGACGTGGTTATTAATTACAGCTGCCTTCTGTATCTCCCGAGGTGATGGGGATCAGTCCTGTGGCTGCAACGGAGCTGCCAAGGGAGGCATTGAATGCTGTTGGTCCTGCTGGTAGGAAGGATGGGAACAGCAGGCAGACATGCGCAGAGGAATCTTCATGGTCAAACGTTTTGCAGACATTAAGTGCTTTAATGTAAAAAAATAATAATTGTTTTGTGATGGCTTATTTCCAGTTTCATAAAAGGGTTCTGGCTGATGACAAATTCACAGACCGTAGCAAAATGCACTGACTTGACAAAGTAAAGAATTTCCCCTCTGAAACAACACGTGCAGGCAAATGAGGGGTTCAGCACTTCCTCCAGCAGGATCCATCCCAGCCACAGCAAGCTGCCTTCCAGCAAAGCCACTACCTGACACTGAGGGCAGGAAGAGCACCTGGCAGTAGAGCAGAGCGTGGGCTGCCTGCCTTTGCAGGGCTGCTCCAGGCACTTTCATAGCATCCCCTGTGCCACTCCAACAGTCCCCGCAGGACCTCCCCAAACAGCCCCAGCACTGGGACCAGAACTGCTGGAAGAAGGTTTCCCCAATGGCAGCATCCACACCACGGTCAGCACATGTGGCCAACGGTGCAGGAACTCACAGGGGCACCCATCCATCAACTTTAATCTCAGCAAGTTACAAAGGAGAGCTGCTCTCTCTTTAATAAAACCAAGTTTAATTAGTAAAGTCAGGTTTGACCGGCTTTGAGAAAACTCCCCTTTGATAACTACATGCTACATTATCCTTTCACTCCTTTTGGCAGAGAAATGAGGTTACTGCAGTTTGCTTTGGCTCCTGCTCTCTCCTGTCAATCCCCTGGGCACTCAGATAGTTCAGGCTCTACGCTCAATAGGAGGAGAGGCTGTGATGTGTCCCCCAACTGTGTACCTACAGGAGCAGTGAGCAGGGTGGAGGAGCAGAGGCTGAGCCAGCATCCCACGGGCACAGCCCTCAGGAAGTGGCTGTACATCTCATGGGGCTCTGACTGTGTTTGCTGGAAATATTCTTCATGGTGATTTGCACCAGCTTGATGTGTAGCAGCAATACAAAAAAACCCAACCCATAATAATTATTATAATTATACTAATTAATGAGGGACATAAGTGAAGAAACATTTCAGCCCGTTCTTCCTCACATTTGGCTCCCATGGCCACGCTGATGCTCCCAGTCCTCTGGCTTAGAGCAGAGCAGGACAGGGTTACAAGGTATCCGCTATATTTGATATTGAAAGGCTGCTAAAATCCCAATTAATTTTATGAATTAAAATATTTCACTTATTTGCCTGGAGGCCAAGAGTAACACATTCAAACAGATTTCCATCGGGGGCTGCTCACAAACCGTTAATTGCGACCACTGCCTCAAGGACTTACCCGTGGTAACTCATTCCATACAGCGTGGGCCACCCCCCACGTGGGATTCTATTTCTCCTCCTCAGATGGATGACAGGAAGTCCTCTCAAACAAGACGAAGGCTGTCGCAAGGCCCTTGGGCTACCAACAAACTGACATCTTTGCAGAGAATGGTACCATTAGAACAGTGGGTATAGCAGCCGACCTGCACTTGGTAGCTCAGCACACGCTCGTTAAGAGCATTACTTGCAGAAGAGGATTTGCAGTTGCTTCTCCAAGGGAACGGGCAGCACTCCTTACCCCCAGCACTGAGCGTGGGGAGCGGTGAGCTTGTGTTACTTCCAATGGATCCAGCACGACAGTTCGAAATTCAATATTGTCTCAGCCTAATTGGACAGGATCCAGCTCGATTCTGTCAAACACCGTGATTAATGCCAGAGCAATAAAACCCCTTTTAGCCATTGAGACGTTCGGGCTGAAAGGGAAGAGGAAGAATATGATCCTCGGAAAATATAGATAAGTCAGTTCATGAATGCGTGTGAGATAAGAGCCGTTCTTAATACAAACATTTCCACAGTGCCTGCAGGAGCAACTACTCACTATCTGTGCCTTACCAAAGGAACTGCTCAGAGGTAAAAGCTTTTGCTGAGCACCTCGTGCAGTCAGACTGCTCACAATGCAGCATGACATGACAGCACGGCTATGAGGAAGTTTCATTTCTTTGCCTCGAATTGTATGGATTCCACCTGAACACTGCATGGCTGAGACCCAAAGCCATGGAGCAGAGCATTGGGGCACTGTGACAATAACAGTGGAATTCCATGGCATCAGCCAAATTAAAGCAGAGGAACAGTGGTTTCATTTGGTTTTAAATCAGTGGGAATAAGATCAACGCTGCTTTTCTCTGTGTCCTATTACAGAATTTGCTATTATTGCTCAGAAAGGTGGCGGTGCCCCATCCCTGCACACCCACAGTCAGCACCCACAGGGCTCTGAGCACTGATGGAGCTGTGGGTGTCCCTGCTGAGTGCAGGGAGTGGGACCAGACGGCCTTCAGAGCTCCCTTCCGACTCAAACCATTCTGTGCTTCTGTGATTATTTTCTTGCAGCACAAACTGGCGGTAGAAAAGAGGATGGGGCTACTCTACATGTAAAAGAAAAGAGCAGCGACTTGAAATGCTTGAAAACATTGATCTTGTCACGATGTTAACAGAATGAGACACAAAGCAGTGTTTTCAGTGATCTGATGTGCTTTTAAGGTTGAAAGAGCTAATTCACATCGAGTTAGCCTCCCAGCTTTTATGTGTAATACATACCAAAAAGATAAGCAAATTATATTGCATTATATGTAATTACAGAAGCTCCTAATTACACGTCACAGTTTCAGGCAGCCCAACACATGCCATGCTCTCCAGAACGGCAGTTCCCGAAGCAAACAGTAAATCAGCTTTTGCTCGCCACTGACTTGAAACTTTAACCTATAAATTAAATTAATAAGAGACAAAGGCTTCTTTTGTGCATTTGCAAGCCTGTAGGATTTTACAAATAATAGGCCTGGAAAGTGATTTATACTCCAAGATTAAAGGTCAGTTTGGCACACACGACTCGGGAGCAGAACGCCGCGCATCGCTGTGAACTCGTTTGTGCTCCCTGCAGCCATGTGGGATTGCTGGGAGCAACGTGAGAGCTGCGAGTGGGAAGAAATGCAGTGGGCAATTGGGTGGGGGTCTGCCAGCTCTGCAGTATGGAGGGAATCGTGCGTAAGAACTGCATCGGCCACTCAGCCCTCTGCACTGCTGACATCACCTGTGTGCTGTAGTTCCACACAAATTCAATGGGGAAAGATGGAAAACACAGAGCGTTAGATGGAGACAGCATCAATTCAAAGTGAAGATATGCAAATAGTTCAAGCCATTCTTTCTGCTGGTATAAGTTCAATTTGTGACATTCTGTCACCAGCTGCTCTTGTTCCTGGCCCAGTTGTTTCTGGGGAAATAAGACTTCAAGTGGAATTTAAAACTGTTGATGTATGCAATAATTAAGATGGTATTAACCTGAGAACTAGAAGAGTTTCTTACGATTATTCTCACAAGAAAAGTAAGAGGCCAAAGGCAGAGAAAGGACTAACATGGGCACCAGTGGGAACACACAGCTTCTTTGGCAGAACTTCTGTGTCTGGTATTTTGCAGGACACAAATTCCATATTTCACTTAATTCCTTAGGAGAGATTTCCTAAGTCACAGAATGGCCTGGGTTGAAAAGGACAATGATTATCCAGTTTCAACCCCCTGCTGTGTGCAGGGTCGCCAACCAGCAGACCAGGCTGCCCAGAGCCACATACAGCCTGGCCTTGAATGCCTGCAGGGATGGGGCATCCACAGCCTCCTTGAGCAACCCGTTCCAGTGCCTCATCACCCTCTGGGTGAAAAACTTCCTCATTCCTTAAAGAACATAACACATCCAATGGTCATAGAAAGAGATGAAACCGTACCACGTGCTCATAATCCCACAAAAACACAAACTGACCTCCAAAGAAGAAAGCACCTATTTGTAAGCAAACACCCTATTTGTTTGAAGTCTATCGGCAATCAAAAGCATGAACTTATTTTGCTTTCCCTGGAAGGCAGATAGCAGTGATGTGGGCTGTTTTTTAAGGTAATTCAGTTGCACACTGGGGCACTGCACACACCATTCTGTAGTTGATATCATGTGAAAACGCATGTGTTCAAATTTTTGGTTTCACTTGGATTCTGGCCCTTCGAAAGCAAACATCAAAGAGAAGAGCTCTGAATTTTGGTCAACACCAACAGTTTGCACCACCCCAGGGGTCTCGGCAGTAGGAGAACCACAGTGGTGGTTGGTCCCATCTGAACATAGGAAGGTGGGGGTGGATGTGAAGCACAACTCCAGTGCAGGAGATGAGGATACACAGCATGTCACGTCCACACGTGCCAGTGAGGATGGTAAAAAAATCCAAATAATTATTGCCATGGCTTTCATCTATTTGAGGATGCCGAGACTGGGATGTGTGCTGAGCAGTTTCGTGCTGACATTGGGGCTGGCACTGTTTGCAAGAGGCTAAGGAAGTAATCCTCATTCGTAAAGCAAAAGAGAACAGGCACACTACTGGGAAAGGCTGGAAAGCTCCCAAACTGTCTCCTGTCTTGTTTCTGCCTTCCAGGTAGCACTGAAATTTGTCATCTTCCTTCTCTTTGCAGATTTCTTAAAACACGCCATTAACTCACTGATAAATCCACAATGTAAGCAATTATCTGAGCACTTTCTCTGTTACCTGCAGAGCTGATAAACCTTGTTGGCCCCAAATGTTGCATGAGCAGCAACCTGCCCCAGGAGGCAGCAGGAAGCAGTGGGCTCCAGCACTCTTGGGGGAGAAGTTGGCCAATGGGATGGATGCTATGCATAGGGAGAGCTGGTCAGGTGTGTGCAAAGGCCTTTATGGATTCATCTGATCAGAATGGAGAAAGACCAAACAGGTGGAGAGGGGAAGGAAGAAAGAGGGGAAAGAAAAAAAAAGAAAATATTGAAGGCAAGCGATGAGGGTCCTGGGTGGTCTGTAAACGAGACTGAAACAGTGGGAATGTGTAATGAAGAGATGAAATCCAATAGTTGTACAGGAAGCTTTCACCAGGCTTAAAACAAATCCTTAAGAAAAACAGAAAAGAATCCAGGAAGAGGAATTGTATTACTGCTGAAAACAGTATTGGCATATCCCCAATGCATTCACAGTGCGTGACTGACAGCCCTGCACGAGTCCCAGTGGGGCAGGGGGGTGATGTCTTCCTATGCCTCAAAACCCTCCAACGGCTCCCAACAGAAATGCCCAGGAGGCATTTCCACTAAACTTTCACTCTTCAATTTTGCTTAAATGCTACTGGAAATTGGCTGAAAGCTGTGGCAGCAGTGGGTGACTGCAGTGACAGGTGCCACTGACCTGCTTTGCTCACACCAAACCAGAAACCCCGGAAGCTGCTGACTTCATCTTTGGTTGTTTTAGCGCAGTTACTGTTGGTGAAGAAGCATGCACAGAAAAAATAATGTTTTCAAACTGAACGGAAAAGATAAGGAAATGTGCTGTGCTGCCCTCAGTAGAGGGGCTCTGCCTGGGGTCACTGCTGCACACTCAGTCCAGCCCTAAAATTTCTGCCATTAGAATCACAGATCAGCTGAAGCTGGAAGGGAGCTCTGAATGCTGTCTGGTCCAATTCCCTGAGCAGGGACACCCACAGCTCCATCAGTGCTCAGAGCCCTGTCCAGCTTGACTGTGGGTGTGTGCAGGGATGGGGCACCACCACCTCTCTGGGCACCCTGTGTCATTCCTCACCATCCTTAGCAGCTTTTTGCTTACGTCCAGTCTAAATTTCCCCTCTTTCAATTCAAAACCATTTCCCCTTGTCCTATTAGACTCCTCTCAGAGCTCCTCTGAAGGCTTCTCTCTCAGCACCTGCTTACTTCCCATTTCCATCAGCACTGTGTGGTTTCCTGAGCGCAGGCTGAGAGCACAGGGCTGCAGCTCTGCCTTTTGTTTTGACAGCTCACTGAGCAGACACTCATCTGCACCTCTCCTAAACTCACTGTGGGGATCCTGGTCCCGATGGAGAGAAGAGCTGAGCTGACGCTTGGTTTCAGGGGGTTGAGAATCCAGTCACCATTGGTCTTTTATGTTGGCTGCTGGGGGTAACACAAGGCAGAGTGCTGGTGTGGTGCGAGGCTCTGGAAGGCACTCCATGCCTGGAATAAAGCACAGCTTGCAGGTTTCCCCTACCAGCCGGGACAGCACTTTTGTTCTGCATTAACTCCCATGCCATCACTTATGTTGGTTCTTCTGCAGCATCCTCAGACTGCAAGAGACCTGTACGCCTTTTCACTTTCCAAAATACAACACAACTGGGAATACGTGTCACTATTTATCAATATGTCCTTTCAATTTGCAGCTTTATAAGGAAGGCTTCACTTCTGTAAGCTCATCATTGCTTTGCAGTGTCCCTGAGCTCTGCTGCACTTCCAGAAGCGATCATCTACAGCACAGCCCAGACCCAGTGCTACAGCTGGACCCCCTCCCAAAGAGCTCAGCTCTACTTTGCAGTCCCTGCACCTCCCACCAGCACCCCTAAGCAATGCAAAGCAAGCAAAATCCATCCTCCCCAGTGCTTCCACCCTGATCCTTGCCCCAGTGTTCCACCCTAAAAGCCATCAATCCCTCTCTTTTTAAGCAACCACTATGTTTAACTGTTGTCAGAACAACAGAGCTCAGCCCAAAGTTGGGGGGAACAAATACTTCCAGCAAACTTCATTCAAACACAACTTACAGAGAGAACACCTGGGATTCATCTGAAAACCTGTCTCAGATAGAGACCTTCCCGCAGAGCCTGATACAAAATCCAGATACACTGTAATAAGCTTTTGATGTCGTGTTGACATTCATCTGCCAATACTATTGCTTCATGCACTTACCTTATGATGGATCTTGTTACTTAATTGATCGCAGGCAAGGTCAAGAATTAGCCCTTCTTCCACTGACATCATGCAAATCACCAAAACCCAGAAGAAAGCACCTAATCCTCAGCTTCAGACCCACGCTAAGTGGCCCTTCAGTATGTGTGAAGAGGCACAACTGGTTTTTCAATTATGCCTCAGAAAAGGTCATTTTTCAAAACTTATGACCAAATGGAACAAAAAAAAAGCTGCACAGAAGTGTGCTTTTCCTTCTGGTATCGGCTGCCTCAGCGCAGAGAACAGTTTGTTTTTGCAACTAGAGATGAACACAACCTGCACCATAATCTGCCCCAGGCAGAACTGCGTGTCCCTCTCTCTGCAAAGACTGAACAGTGCCTTTGGCTTCTACAGGACAACTGCTTTCGCTCCTTAAATCACAGAAACCCACCTGCTGGAGCACAGATTTCACCATTTCAAGTAGTGATGGGCTGTGTGCAGCCCAGGACCCACAGCACACCCACCAGCTCCACGGCTCTTCTCCAGCCCTCCCCTTGTGAACCCTCCGCGTTTGGGCCAATTCTGCAGCAGCTTCTGCAATGAAGTCCATTTTGGATGAGAAAACGATTAAAGCAAACCAAAAAAAAGCACTAGAACTTCTGGGTGGGGTGCACAGGCTGAGGGCTGGTGTGGAAAAGCAGAGCCCACGCAGAGACGAAGAGCCGCCTGGCAGCACGCGGTGTGCATCAGTGCTTTACTGTCAGCACGAGGATTTCGTAAGGCAAAATTCTCTTTACTGAAAGATGAAGAAATCACAACTGGCAGCAGAGAGGTCACGCAGTGCCCATACTGCTCAGCTCCAGCCTCCAATGTACACACAGCCAGGGTTCCCCACCTGCGTTTGCACCAGTGCTGAACACCGAGATCACTCCTGTTTACACCTCACACCCTCGTACTGCCTTCTGCTTTAAAACCCAGAGTCGCACATAATCACTAAACATCCTGAGCTGGAAGGAACCTGTAAGGATCAGTGAGTCCAACTCCTGTCCAAATAGCTGCACCTATTTTATTCTCTGTCAATGCAGCTGATAGCCTGGGCTATTCTGATTACAGACCCATTTAATTTCAAGTTGGTAACTGATAATAAATTTCAGTTCAAAGCAAGTATTCATCAATCCAAACTAAAATTGATTTCAAAAAGACTTTGTATTCTTAAGGTACAGAGCATACAGCATTTACTTGCAGCCCTCCAGGCTGTGAAGTGAGGATATGGTGTCAGGGGCATTACTGGACCTGTACTCCTCATGGCATTTCTACTGAGTAAACTGGGAAATAATTCATATCATAGAACCCACGATTCTATGAGCTTACATCTCTACCAGCCTATGATTCTAAGACAGAAACTGTTTTCTTGTTGATAGTAATTTGTTGACAGCTTTCCTCTCTGCTTCACAATAGCTAGGAAAAAAAAGCTAGATTAAAGTCTAACAAGATCCAATACACTGAAGAGAAGGGAGCAAGGAAATCAGGAGGCGTTTAAAGAGCAGCTCCAGCCTCCTTATTTCTCACCCTTATCAGCACAGCTATCAGTCAGCAGCCCTGTAATTAGGCACAAAAGACACCATGCTCCAGAGAGCTTCTCTAGGAACTGGAGAGCTGCTGGAAGCTGCAGCCGTGACTGACAGCCTCCATTTAAGAAAAACAGTTCCAGAATAATTAGCAATAATTTGTACAAATCAGAAGAAGTGACCTTTATGCGCACAGCATCTTACACAAAGAACAAAGCTCTACTGCAGCAACACTGACAGAGTCAGGAGAACTGAAGTGCACCTTTGGTTGGGATTGAGCAGCTCAGCACAGTCCTTGGAAGGGTTCTGCATGGGGGTACCCTGAGCAACCCGAGAGTAGGAAGGAAATCCTGGAACTCACTCCCAGTGCTGGCAAAGACTTTCCTGATTTAGGGGCATTTTAATTATTTTATTTTTTTATTCATCCATCTCACCTTGGGGGTCCTTCCAATCCATACCATCCTATGATCCCTGTCTCAGTGGAAGGTTTGCTTGCTTGTATGACGCTCAGAAACTCTTTGATAAAAGCTGCATCATTCAAAACTGCACTTAAATTCTTTGCATTAAAAGAAATAAAATACAAGTTGCTCCGGCTGGGCACAGAGAGGTTCCCTACCTGGTGTGTACCAGGGCTGGCACCTGCTCAGAGAGAGTGACCCTGGAACACATGTAAGCACCCCATGGGGTTATGGCACAGAGCAGAAAGGAGGAGGCGATGAAGGCGGCTGCCCAGCGGGGCTCCCTGCTCCCTGTGCAGCTGCTCCAGCAGCTGTTCTCACCAGTTGGTGGCTGGGTTTTATGAGATATCTGTCTGTAATTAAAAAGCAACAGTACTTTGGCAGCCACCATAAAACGCATCGCAGGTTGCATCCCGCAGCATGTAGCTCCATGCTGGGTACGGGGAGATGCGATGGATGTAACCACGTAAGACTTCACCGTTTCTAAAGCCCAAAGATTTTCTCCTTAGCCACTCTGCCAAGACCACCACCAACATCCCAAACCCTGGCTCCATTTGGGTGCAAGTCCAAGTCAGAAACGCTCATCTCCTGCCTTTGCCACTCAAACCTCCCTGTGAAAAAGACATGTGGCTGCAAGGTGCTCGGTGCTGTGAGCGTGTTGGGGAGCTGCAGGTCTGGGAGGAGGTCCTAAACGCAGGGCTGGCACTAAGGGTTTTCTCCATTTGGAGTATGTTAAGGCATTGTGCTTGTGCCAGCAAGGCAGCTCACCCAGAATGAGAGCGGGGAAGGCCAGAGAAAGCCTGATGGAGCTGTGAGAGCAGGTCGGCGTTCCCCTTCCTGGTACCTACCTAGGCTGGAAGCTGCTCCAGCCCATACCCAGGCAATACCCTGCAAGCTGCAGACCTGCAGCAACCCAAAGCCTCCTGTAGCTGCAGGCTGCTGCTGGGCTCTTTGCAGAGGGCTCCTCTGCGGTCAGATCTGTGCCATGTGCTCCTGTGGAAGCAGAAATCGAGCTGCATTCTGTAAACCACTGCACATGCATTTGTAAACCATCGTGTACATAGCAGAGAAATGCTTAATGATGACAAACAGACCTACAAACCAGAGGCAGCTTCTCTCTGTGTCAACAGCAGCACGATCAAGTCCCACTGCGCAAAATCTTCTTGCAACCAGGACTTCTTACAGGATAAACAGCCCCCTAACCACAGCCAGCAGTGGAACAGCTGCAAAGCCAAGGAATGAGAAATAGAACCCAATGAATGCCAGAGCCCAGACCCCCACCCAGCACCTCCCAGCCCAGCACACATCTGCAGGTAGCAAGGCACCACCACTTGAATTTCTCTCCATCAGTGTCTGTCTCCATGCTGCAGCACACGGACTCCTCAGGGATCCAAGGGGTGTTGGTAGGAAAATACCTTTCCTATGTAAACCATGCGTTCTGCCATTTCCCTCTCCAAACTCCACAGCGTCACAGATCGTAAGCCCTCAACACAGAGAGGCTTCATTTGGGGAACAGATCTCCATAAAGGTTTGGACTAAGGCCCCGCACATCAGAAAGGAAAAAGGGATGAAAATTACGCTCCGTTTAATTACCCGAGCCGTAACAATTTTTTACTATTTCACACACGACTCCTGACACAAGTGGAAATGTTATTTTCCACAAGCATGGCTGCTGGTCCTACTGCAAATAAATAGTGCGGGGCGCGCTCAGCACGCGGGAGATGGAGGCCATGTGTTCTCATTAATTCTCTTGGCAGAGGAGCACATGTAGGTTTTGGACTGCAATTCCGGGCTGGAACACGAGAGCTGGGGTGGCCAACATACATCACACAGACTCCTTTTGGCCCAGCTCCACTACGGCTGATCCAATACCCAGTTTTATCATCCTAATGACGAGCAGATTTGCAGCTGCCTCCTCCTCTTGCAGGGGTATCTTCAGCCTCACCCTCAACTTTCTCTCATTGACTGGTTGGAATTTGGGGACCTGCACTGTAACCCACCTGGAACAGCTTTCTCTCTGCCATACATCCCTTGTCCTTCTCAACTGGATTCATGTGGCTGCACTTAAGGAGATGGGCAAATTTCTGGCTATTGCAAGCCACCAGCTACAGCGAAACTTTACCAGGACCAGATTACGTGGACTTCTGAGGACTTCAATAAGCCCCAAATTACTGGGACTTCCTCCTCCACCTCATACCAAGCCCAGGGTCCCCAAAGTATTTCCACTCTGCACTGTGAGAACAGGGCATGCAGAGGACTCAGCTCAACCGGTGAATCTATAGCATTGGTAGAAGAATGCTGGCCTCTTTCAATTTCCCTTTATTACAGCTTCTTCAGCGTGGATTAAAATAATTGATATTGATAATGTGATCTGCCCCCTGTTCACAATTACTTCAGTGGGGATCCTGCCTTATGGGTAGGATAGGAATGGTCTTCATTAGCCTTCTGGGTTACAGAACTGATTCTGGCTTTCATTTGAAGTCTTGGGGATTATGCAGGCTGGTTGCTGCAGGATGGGTACTGGTACCTAGTAAAAATGATGGAATTTTTCCTGTTTTGGAAGGAGGAATCCTGATCCTGTGACAGGATTGGTAACTCGGTCCCCAGCACACACACGCAGTTCTTATCACACAATTGTGAAAAGGGAGATGCTGTATGAGCATCCCCAAGGCTGCTGCTCAGTGCCTCCCCTGTAAAAAGCCATCCATAGGCAACACCTTGGAACACATTCTGCAGGTCAGGGAAGTCAGAATCCATCAGATTTAATTGGAAAGGGAAAATGGTTTCCAGACGTGATGATGGTCTACTGAGGGCATCACCCCAAAGGTCCACCCCTAGGGACAAACACAGCACAGAACCCACACCAGAGATCAGGGCTGATCACTGCAGCTCTGTGCACAGATGTGAAGTGCTCCCTGCTCCTCGTATGGGCACAGAGCACAGATCCCCAGCACTGTGACTCAGTGGCTCCAACACTAACTGCAGTAAGGCACTGTCCCTCACAGTACTGCTTATTTCGTAGGGAGCCAGGACTTCCTCAGGGGAGAGTCCCTGTACACAGCAATTTCTTACCTTTTGATCTCTGTTTATACAAAATGCAAATGCAAAACTATAGGTAAAAACAGAGAGGAAGCTGAGCTCCCTCTCCCTAAAATCAAAGAACAGAGCCAGAATACAAACCGCAGTTTATAATCAGAACGTAACGCAATCACTGGAACAGATGTCAGAAAGATAAAGCTGCATAATTCTGCATTGCCAACGACCAGTGCTCAGCATCTTGGATAGCACTGAGATGCTCTATTTCTGCCTGCATATGTCTGAGTTTTGGAATAAAGTGAAATGTTGGCAGAAAGCATGCAGCACAGTGCTACGGGAAAGTCCTTTCTGTTCTTCCCTTTCCCTGCTTTTACAAAGGGAGTTCTCTGTGCAGTTCACATTTATCCCCAAGAGTCCATGGCAGTGGGGGAGGACAGAAATTGCTCTCTGAGGACTGTTGTTGGGAAAAACAGCATCAATGAGCTGGCACATGAATGCTGACAGCATGGCTATAGGCTGAAGGCAACAATAAAAGAAGACCAACATGGAGAACTGCCTGGTAGTAAAGAAAAGGCTACAGAAAAATCCACCAAAACAAAGCAGGCAAGAAAAGACAGTTTTAAAGTGCAAATTGCTCACCTCATAGTGATAATTCATGCAAGTTAAGTCTCTCCAGCAGTGATCCCCTCGAATTTTAATCAATCCCTGGAAAAACAAACACAAAAAAAACCAGCATTAGGAATATTTTATTCAATCTTGCATGCCAAATTATTATCTCTAGATGTCAGCAGCTCTGGTTACAGCACAGGGACAGCACTACCAGAACCAGTTGGAAGTGCAAGGCTGGAAGAGGCATCACCCTGGAAATTCATGGCACATCTGCACCCAGAGCCCAGATGTCGTCCCAACAGGAGAGGGCTCTGACCAAATGCTCTTTAGCTGCCACATGGCTTCTGGTGGTACCTGCACAGTAGGAGGGCCGCTCAGAGCACAGCTTGCCAGGGAAATGGAAAGCATTCATTTCCAAACACACCTCTGAGGAGCAGAGCAGGAGGTGCTCAGGACCTCACTGATGGATGACAACAGGGTTGGGCAGTGTGGCTGGAAGAGCACCCCAAGAGCTGGCCTCAGCCCTAAGAGTGCAATGGTGGAGCGAGGAGCCCATTCCCAAACATTTCTGTTACCATCTTCAGCCACTTGCCTGCTCCAGTGTGAAACATGTAGGATAAGGAAGAACTGTGGCCAGGAAAGGTCTGAGAACTGGGCTCTGACACTGCTCTGAAACAGAGTGAAAAGTCACCTGCAAACCTACATACGGCTGGTTTTGTGACTTTAAAATCCAGACCCAATTCTCTCCCTCTTTAAAGTACTCCTGTAGGAGAGGGCCGCTGGCACAGGACCACGCAGCTTCAGCAGCCACCTGAGCCCTGAGCTGGATGCAGAGATGCAATCAAAGTAATTAGAGAAACAAAAGAGGAGAAGGGGAAGGAAGCTGACAGATCTAAACACAGATGAATGTGCTAATGACAGGCCTGCTCTACCTCGGGTTAGAGGTTGGCAGTGAAATTAGCAGGTAGCAGAGGCTGTGCACACTGATATTTCAAGGCAACAGGAGGGTGACATTTCCAAACCAGTGGGTCCATTCCAGGGCTGGCAGCAATATTGGGATTAAATTTCTTTGCCTTGGTGATGAGGACTAAAAAGGAATCAGTCGGCCACGGCAGGAAGGACACCTGGGCAGGGATGAGCAGGAAGCCCTGCAATCAGCCCATGCCAGCCCCGAGCTATGGGGGCTTTGATGCACAGCTAAAGGTCTCTGATTAGGATCACAATATCCCAAATTGAGGAAAGCTTCGCTAGTCAAAAGACTGAACCAGCTCTATCATCTGCATACAATCAAGGGCTATTTGCCTACCTCTGACATTGCCCCTAATTGTAATGTTCCTGCCTTCTTTAGCAGAAAAATCTGCTGAGTTTCTGTAAGGACCCAATGCTACCCTTGTTCCTTTTTCTTTTTTATTCCTTTTCCTGACAGCTCAGAGGAGAAGGTCACAGTGCTGTGGTACAGCCCGGCTGAGCAGATTCATCCAAATTCCATTAAACTCTTCACTTGCAGCACTGAACAGTTCAGCAAAATCCCAAAGTTTAGGGAGCTGAGTACCCCCAGCAACCGCCCAGAGCTCTCAATAAATATCCACAAATACCCCCAAATCCTCAGGTGAGGCAGTGAGAACTCTTCTTTAGCTTCTGCAGGCTCTGCCATGAGCAGATCACTTAATGTTTTGCATTCTGTCCCAAACACGTGCCATCAGATGATGTAAATTAATTGTACCTCAGACTTAACCCAGTGCTGACTTCCTGAACCAAACACGATGCACAGGAATAGCTACAAGATCATCAGACACAAACTAGCAGGAAATCTGCACCTCTCCCGGTCTGAGCCTCACAGCAGATGATGCTTCGACGCATGTCACTGTGAATGAAGTGACCCCACTGCTTTCAGCAGGGCTACTCGCAGCCTGAAGTTGTATCTGGTGCTTGGATTGAGCAGATTTTGCCCATCTGCTGCTGCAATTTTTTTTTCTTTTTTTCCTCCATTTCTCCCCTTTTCCAAAAATGAAATATTTTTCACATTAATGTTAATTGCAGAGGACAGTAAACAGGAACCATCATGGACTCCGGCAACTTTTATCATTTTTAACCAGGAATGGGCCTGGGGAACCCAGCAGATGCGTCAGCTACAGGCAGCATGTCCCGTGGAACAGGACAGCAACCCCAAGGCCAACTGCATGCAGGGCAGCCCTGCAAGACCCAGAAAATGCAAGCTAGAGAGCATCATCCCTAAGAGCCCTCACAACAGGGAGGTGGTGGGGTCACCATCTCTGGAAGCGTTTGAAAACCATGGAGATGTGGCACCGAGGGCCATGGCTGGTGGGCACAGTGGGATGGCTTGGACTTACTTGAGAAGTCTTCCAACCTTGAAGACTGTGAGTCTATGAAACCATAAGTGACAAGAAAAACACCTCCTGAGAGGTAACTGCTGCCAACGCTACAGGGAAAAGCAATGCGTTTGCAACCAGGGAAAAGAAGCAGAGGATATAACAGTGAGTGATGCAGCAATGGGACAGCCCCTCCAGCACCACCACCAAATAGCCAAGCGGAGCTGGTCCAATCATAAAAGAGGGGAGCTGCAGGATGGGAAAACAGGCTGGGGGCTGCCCTGGTAGCGAGGGCTGCATTTCCCCTCATTCCTGCTCCAGGGCAGCACAGGCTCCTGGCAGCAGCAGCTGTCCAGCCCCCCCGACCTGCTGTGCTCACTCAGCCCCTGGGATTGTTTCTAGAGTTACAGGATGCAGTGATAGCATCAGGCAGGATGCGCTGCAGCCGACAGTGCTGTCAGGGCAGAAAGGACGCAAAGAAAGGCTCTGTGCAGGGACTAAAGGACAGCAATCTCTATGACCTTCCCCCCGCCTTGTGCGAGTTCTTACCGCGCTCTGTTATTCTGCCTAGATAATTAAAGCAAGGATTCAATAGAAAAAGGCTGTAATAAAACTCAAAACCTCTCCTGCAATGAGTCACGGAGGGAATTAATCACGTTTTGTTTACTATAAAGCTATCAAACAGGAAAATCACTTCAAGCTCTTAATATCAAACTGCTTTCAGCACAGAACGTTTCCATGATAATGGGGCGCTTCAGGTCCTTCTCACACCGCTGCTGCTCCCAGATCCCACTCTGGGTTCTCCAGTGGCTGAAAGAACCCGGACCACTGAACAGAGTGCATCACTGATGCCCGAGCTCAGACATCCCCACCTTGTGCTCAGGTGGAACCCGTTGGTTCACACCCTGCCCCAATGACATGGATTCTGCTGATTTTTATTTTTTTAATGTTTGTTCACGTTCTTCTGAAGATACAAACAGCCTAAGAAATACCATCTTACATCCCTGTAACCAACCCGAGGTTCAGCCTCACATCACACAGAGATGGAACAGAAAGGCTGCACAGCCCGAGACCTCACTGCAGGGCAGATGGAGTGATGTGAAATAAAGGAAACAGGTCCTTGAAATAGAAAGCATAATGGGGTTTGTCTTCTAATTTAAGTACCAACAAAGCAGGTAGATGTAGAAAACACACAGGAGCTGGCCAGTGGCTGCATTGGGTCAAGGGAAGCTCATGTTTTGCATTCATTGTGCTGGAGAGGATACTGGCACTGACAGCACTTCAGTCTATGGAGCAGACAGAACACGGACACCAAAAGAACCTCAGGATGGAACCATCTGTTGGCCACAGCCTCTTTCAAAATGCACTAAGAGCTCAAACTGTCTAATTCCTTCTGTGCAAAAGCTGCCAGGATAAGCACACAACATCAAGTGAGGCAATGTCTGCAGGGGTTGGGGGTTACTTATTTATGTAATGCAGCAAGAATAAACAAGTAATCCTGGGGCATGCAGGCAGCACAGAGCCATTGCACACCCATCAGCCCACAAAGCTGCTGTGTCTGCCTGTGTCCTGCAACACACTGGGGCACAGCAAGCAGCGGGGACTGCACACAGCCCAACCACTGCCAACACACTGATAACTGCTTCATCCTCAGACAGCAGCAACCAAAGAAGCATCAGGAGAGAAGTGGAATAAAAGGATGCCTGAGGTCTCTGTGAGCTCAGGTGGCGGAGGAGGAGGGAGAAGGAGATGGGGATCCTCACATCTGCCAGCATCTCCCAGCCGCTGGATTGCTTTCAGCCTGCTAACAATTTTCCCAAGCCATTCTCAAGATTTCTCTGTATGTATGAACCGGCCTAAACTCCACAGCTGCAGCAGATTATGCTGCCATAATACAGATCAAAGTATAGGGAAAAAACCCTGTCCCTCACTCACAGACAGGCAGGGGCTTGTGCATCTCTGACTTACCTGAATTGCCCTGTGTTAGGGCAGGGAGCAGGAGGAAAAGGAGCCTGAGGGCACGGGACAGCATCAGGGTGCATCAGCACTGGGAGAACCCCCTATCATTTGGATCCAGACTGAAAGCATCACACATGGAGCATCTGGGGCAGACACTAAGCTGAGCTGGGATCCCATTGCAGTCCCCACCCCTTCAGCTGCCACTTGTAAGCAAAAGAAAAGGATAAAGGGAAGTGGCCCTTCCTCAGCTCAGTGCAGCCCAAAGCGTTCAGCTTTTAAGCCTGTGATTGAGATTGAGCCCCACAGATCAGTGGGTGGCAGCTGAATTAGGAACAAGCCCTGTGTCTCAATGCATTAAGGCCACATTGGAGGCAATACCTGTGCGAAAGTCCAGGACTTTTACAAAGGGCTTCTCCAGCGCTTTGAGGCCATTTTTTGAGAGCAGGATCTGACCAATACCCAAAGTACAAGAAAATTTATTTAGACAGCTCTGTAGCCTCAAACCCTCCTTGGTTGTATCTGTCCCATTAACACAAGAGCAATCTCAAACCTTGTTTTTTGTTTGTTTGTTTCTTAAATAAAAAAGAAGAAAAACTCTTAGGCCGTACCAGTTCCACCAAAGCCAAATTCAGCATCATGTCCCCTTCTATCGTCCCAACTTTAATTTTCCCCCCGGTGTTCCAGCATCCCCACATACCACATCCTTTTTGATACAGCACAAGCATTGACCCATTAGCTCTGCACTAATTGCTTGTGGCTGGAGCCGTCCATGCTCACAGGCAGGCACTAAGCAGAGTATTTCCTAGCACAGCCTCTGTTAACCCTTGACTAGCCAGTCCTGTGCGTGGGCTGAATTATTCTGAAATAAATAGAGAAGATTTTCCTGTCAAGCTGCCACATTTAGAAGTCCCCACATTTTGCTAGCAGAGCTTTATCTAAAAACTTGAATTTCTGCACCTATTTTGACACAGGATGGGAGCCTAGTGGGGAAGAAGTAATGATTTCCAAAACACTTTTGAGCTTTCCCATCAGATCAAATAAAAAGGGGTACGTTGTGCTGGAGGGCAGGGACACAGCGTTCGAAGTTGACTTGCTTTCCCCAGTGCTGGAGGTGCATGCTCACAAACAGCCCCAGCACAGGAGGACACCCACAGAAACACTGCTCTGTTTGCACACAGGGGGTGGGTGCAGGCACTTTCAAAGCCCTCTGTATCAGAAGAGAAAGGTATTCAGTGATACAAATTAAATAGAAGCCAAAGGGAAGGAAACAGGTGGTGAACTGAACCAGCAATTGCCCTTTTGGCCTTGTGGCCTTGCTTTGAATCCAGCTCTAACCAGAATTATTAAATTCATACCAACGGGACAGGGCTGCAGAGCCCCTCTGAGCAGCAGCAAGGCCCAGGAAGGGGGAGCTGAGATCCCGCTGCTGATTTACTGCACAGCCGCAGCACCTGCCCCTACCACAGCCCTGGGTGTGCAATTCAGGTGCAGCACATCTTGAAGGAAAACTACATTTAAGACTTTTTATTATTACTACTTATATTAATAGTATCCAAATGAAATGCCTTTTTTTTTTTTTTTTTTTTTTTACAATGGTTTTAATCACCAGAACCACCCTGCTGTCCTGCCCCATCCCTGCACACCCCACAGTCAGGCTGGACGGGGCTCTGAGCACTGATGGAGCTGTGGTGTCCCTGCTCAGTGCAGGGAGTGGGACCAGACAGCCTTTAGAGATCCCTTACAACTCACACCACTCTTTGATTCTATAATAATAATAATACTTAAAAAAAATCTTGCCCAACAAATTCTTAGCAGAACCCACGTTGAATAAATCCATGTTCGTGCCTGCCTGATGCAGGACTTGGACTGACCAGCATGGCATCTACCTGGTTCAGTTCATGGAAGTCAGTAAGCCTCCTATAAACTGCAGCCTCATTATTTCTGACCAATGCACTCTATTTCAGACCCAATACATTCTATAGATCCCATCTGTGTGGATGGTTGAACACATCTGCTAAGTTTGCCAACTGGCAGCCAGGGCACTTTGGGGGTGGAAATCCAAATCAGCCCTTTGCTCCCAACGCATCAATTCCAGTCTCATTTGATTGAGCACTTCACACACCTCTTCTTGTTCCCCATCACTGGCAGAACACACAGTAAGGGGAATTTCTGAGGAAATTAAGCCGTAGAGAGGAAGTTTACCAGCAGCTTTCCTACCCATTACAAGGCTGCTGCCCACCTCGCAGCAGGCTCTGCTGGTCAAATTGGACAGCTTTCAGAAGGAGCAGAACACGACACAGACAGAGGAGTGATCCCATCTGCCCTTCTCTTCCCCCACATGCAGACACAATCGACACAAACTCCACGTTACCACCAACAAGGGATGTGCACGCAGCCGTGCAGTGCATCCCTCAGCAGCATGTGGCTCCCTGCTCCCTCCTGCATTCACTCTTACAATCCTCCTCCTAACGAGCTGATCCTAATTAAACACAACAGGCAATGGGTGCTTTGCACAGCTCTGTGCTGCACGGCTGCCTTTCAGCACTGGGCTCTTTGGCAGTGCCAGGTCAGATGGCAGCAACAACAGGCAGCCCCTTCCATCCCACAACCCACAGACAGCTCTGCCCCGCTGCACCCCTCTCCGGCTGCTGCTCTTTGGTGATTCAAAATGAAAAAAAAGCTGAAATAATTAAAATGTCATTCAAGCACTAAGCCGATATGAGTCACTGCTACAAAAAATATTTTAAAAATTCTTTCAGGAGTGGGGGATAATTATATTCCTCCCTATCTATTGATTTTTCTCTACAATGCAGATGTCAGATTTTCCACGGTTTTTTTCCTTTTTTTTTTTTCTTTTTTTTTCCCCCCCCTTTTTCCCTGGAGTGAGTGTCAACGAGGAACAAAGCGCTCTTTGAGGCTTTTTCAGCCCAAAATTAATTCTGGAGAAAAAAAAAATAAAAAAATGGTACAGACAGACCAATAGCACGGCAAGAGAAAGAGCCTGGTGACTGCGGCTATGTCTGCAACCCCTGCATTGATGCGGCGGGGAACGGGGCACCAGAGTTATAAATTTAGAGTCCACCCAAAGACCTCCATTCTGTGACTTCATGATTCAAACGCTGGCTGAAAAAGGAAAACATCTCAGAGGACGACCCTCAGTTCTGGTATTTTAGTTTTTCTTGTAATATTGATTGCTGCCAGAGAAAATCCAGTAGAGCACCTCACATCTCACACAACTGCCCACCAACCCATGCTCCATCCTACCCACAGATAACGTGGCTTTCACTTCTTTGAAATGCAAATCTATACAAACCCATTTTGAAGACAAACCAGCCCTAATTTAGACCCCAAACTCACTGAAGAAGAGACATTCCAAAGCCAATGCCTCAAAGCAACTCTGCTCCATGGCAGACACGGCTCTCCAACTCGGGATCTGACATGAGAGCACTGCACGCCTGCTGAGATCTTGCTCTGCACACAGAGCCCCTTTGCTTTTAGAAATGCTGCACAGTGAGGATGTGACACAGGTATTAGGCTTTTGGGAAACCCTCTTCTACAACTGACAGCAGCAAGCTAAAGCTCTGAAAAGAGCTGGCAGCTGGTGCTCCTACCAACCTCTCCTTAAATTAGCAGCTGGTCATTCAAATCCCTCCTGTTTCTTCCATGCAAAGAGAGAAACAACGGTCTGGAACAGCACTTCCTTAGCCAGAGAATGACAAGCACGCGCTCCTCAGGTGGCACTGCTGTTTATAGCTTTGCTCTATCAGCACCACTTGAGGTTCGAGGTGATGGGCTTCCCAACATCAGCAGGCTACAGGACAGGGCTCCACATTTAGAATCACAGAACCATTAAGGTTGGAAAAACCTCAAATCACCAAGGCCAACCCCAAGCCATCCCACCACGTCCCCGAGTGCCACGTCTCCACGTTCTCAGGGACAGAAACCCCATCACCTCCCCAGGCTGCCTGTTCCAATGCCCCGCAGCCAACTGTACAGCCCACCTGTGAGTTAGCACAGGGCCATTGCTATGCACAGGGGGGACACAGAGCCAGACCCATGTGTGGGGCAGCTCCATGCAGACAGGGAGACCAGAGAGCACAACAGTGCTGAGCAGGAACTCAATTCCTGCACAAAGCGAGCAGAGTGCACGTGAGCAAACAGTGCAACAAGATAAATGGATGATGCAATGTGACAAACAGATGATGCTCTGCTTGTGGAGGTTTTGATGCATCGTGAGCCTGTCCCAGCTAAACTGGAGTCACCGTGAAGGCACAGCATCCCAATGGACTGGTGTGTTTCTGGAAGAGAAGTCACCCGCGTGCGCTCCTGCTCTATTTGCTGTTCTTTTTCCCCCTCTGCTATCAGAAAGACCCTTTGAGAAAGCAGCACGGCAGCAGCAGCGTTTGATTGACTTTGAAGACGAGCTGTAAGCAGTGGGTGAAAGGGGTTCTGAAAAGTCCTTGGCATTAACGGCTCCATGCCTTTTAGAGGCACTGAAGGAACAACACGTCTTCCTGCCAAGGGCTATTACTAGACAAATGGAGAGAGATCAGAAGCACAAAGGAGGTTGCTAAGGAGTCAAGTGTGGGATCCCTGCAGAGAGGAGGAGGCTGCAGCTGGGACGGCAAAGGTCAGAACATTGCAGACATCATTTTCCAAAAATTCCCATGAAGCCCCAGCGCCCGAGTCAGGAGTCTGGCCCTTCCTCTGAATAATGAGAAAGCCATAAAAGAAAGCTCCCTTTCTTCCCTCCTACCCACGCTAATGTAATAAAACAAATTAGAATAATTATTCTCAATTTCAGAGCCATAATGCCCAGGATCAGGGCACGCTTGTCACTGAGATGACAACTACATCCGTTTGATTCTTCTTTTTTTTCCCGTATTTACAAAGATCTCCCAAATTCCAACTTTTATTTCATTACATCTAATGCAATTTTACCACAGGCATCCAGATTCTGTTTTCTTCAAAGTCTTCATTACTTCTGCCAGAAAGTTCATCTCCCTTATTAGCTAATCACATCCCCACCCTTTCCAGTAACCTTTAAAATGCCACCCACGTTATGACACTTTTCGAGGAATCCAGGCGAAAACAAGAGAAATGCAAAGAGATCAACACAAACCACCTCGTTTCTGCAAGAAGCTGCTGCAGAGGGTTAAAAAACGCTCGGTCCAACTGTGAAAAATAAAATGAAACGTAAGAGATGCGATAGCGAACGGTGTACTCACTACTCACAATCTGGAGATAAGGGATCCCTTTTCTCTGAAAGCACATCTGAGTGTGAAGGATGGGCAGCACTCAGCAGGAAACAGATGAGAATTTAGGGGAAGAATTTATTGCTCATTATTATAAACCTTTTGGCACCATTTCTTCCCCAAGACTCCGGCCTTAAACGATCTTTCTCCCCTCCTCTACTCATGTCACAGGGAAAATACCTTGTGTGTGCACTTGAAACACGGAAGGATTTACGTTACTTTGCGCCAGGAAATCCTCAGGACGGCTCTGCTCTGCAGCCCAGGGTCTGAGCTGCCCAGGGAGAAGCTGCTCTCATGAGCAGAGAGCAACACTGGACCTTTGTGGTCATTTTGGTGCACGCTGATTGCACCACAGCGCTGGGGAAGGATGTGCATCAATCCAACAGGCAGCAGCAAGAAGGGACAGGGATCCCCCAAATGACAGCCTTCTGCCTGTGCTCACACATCTGTAACGGGGCATGGTGGCAACAGCTCCCTGTGAAGGGCTCTCAAATACAAGGCGAGGGAAGAAAAGAAACCCTTCCCTGTGTCACCCCATCCCTGGGCACCTGGGATGCTCCTGGGGATGGTGAAGTGCGGTGCTTTCAGCCAGGAGCATTCCCAGAACGGTGCAAGGGATCCTGAGGAGGGCATCAAGGACATGGGACACAGCAGCTTCAGTGACAAAAGGATGGGACTTTGCTGGGTTGTGCACTCACTGTACATTCAAGTCCTGGGGCAAAGCTGAGACTTCTCCTCCAACTGCCCCAAGGGTTCTGCCCCACTCTGGGGGGCTGAGCCTGCACGGCCCCAACCCATCTGCACACAGACCCCAGCTCCAACACCTGCGCGCACCAGTGATGGATTGGCAGCTTTAAATCTGAATTTCCTTGCTTTGGGCACTTTTAAATTAAAGTGGTAATGTGCTTTAAATCCTGTTTCCCTGCTTTTCCACTACACTCTTCAATCCCTTCCTCCAGAAACTAATCAAGATGTCTCAGACTCACTTATGCTCTGCTCCAGCCACCTTCCCCAGTAACTTATTCCATATGTCTGTGATCCCTTGCAAGACGCAGCTCCACCTTAATTCCCCATTTACTCTCAGCTTCCCAACATGCCGTTACACCTCACCACATTTCCAGTGCTGATAATCATTCGCACAGAACATCACCAAGGTCTGCAAACAGCACCCAATTAGTCCTAACGTGAGCATCTCGGCAGCACTGTGTGCTCTGTGATGCTGATGGAAAATAAAATGCATATTAGAAAGCTCCGTGAAAGGGCCATTAGCAGTGCAATGAGGCTGCTGCACGTGCATGGGCTCACCTTGCTTTGTGCCTATGAAGGGTCACTGCTCACGGAGTGCCCACATCTCCTGACTGCAGCAATGGGAAAACAGCCCCAAGATCACGCCCAGCTCTGCTCTGCAGCTGCCCAAGGACTGGGATCTGACAGCAGACCCAAGTCCAGTGCAATCTGTTGGGGTTGGTGTTGTCACAGAACAGCAGCAAGAAGCAGTGAGGACCTTGGGGCACTGGGCACTGTTCTGCCATATCATACTGACTCTTGCTCAGTGCACACATCTGGATGGGATCGGTGCTGCAGCACAGCAGTCGCAAGCTTGGCTGTATGTAACACAGGGAACTGCATGCTCCATGTCAGCATCCCACAAAGAAAAAGGCTGGGAAGGAAGAGATGCAGGAGTCGCTTTAGTTGGAGATGATGAAAATCCACCTAAATTCAGGCACGCTGCCTCTGATGGCAGCAAACCTCTGCTGTGAGGCTTGACAAGTGATGTGCAATGAACAGAGACAACTCTTGGGAATAACCAGAGTAAACATCACTGAAGCCACAGGTTGCATTGAAGGCATCAGCCTCCACTACAGATTCGTAGGCTCATGGTCCATCGCCTCCATCCCTCCGCACACGTTTCTGCAGTTACCAGCATGTATCCGTGTTACTACAGTTACACATGCAGGTGCTGCTGAAAATTGAGTCCTCACATATCTGAGCAAGCGTGCACACACGCAGCCTTTCCCTGACACTCCAACTAACAAAGAAACAATTTTACAGCTTACAGATTAAATCCCTGATGGCTTTCCTGGCTCGAGGAGCTGCACGACGTCCCAGCAGCATGCTGTGCTGGTGGGCATGCATCAGCTCGGGGCTGTGCAGGTCCACCAGCAATTCTGCTGCCTGCAAGAGAGAAAAAAAAACAAACAAAACTCGCCCATCAAAAAGCCCACAGCCTCACACGGTGCCTTGGCCTTGAAATGCTGGGGAATGAGGACAGAGGCAGTGCTGCCCTGCTCTGCTAGCTTGCCTCAAGCCATCAGAGCACAGCCACACCAAGACAAGGATCTTGAGTCACACAGCACTTCTGAGACAAATTAGCAGCACGAATCTGTTTGCACCACTTATTTCCTACCACGCTGCTCGCTCGCACAAAGGGACTGCTATTCTTTTGCCTCTGCACGTTCCTAAGAAGCATCCGTCTTTACATCCTGCACTAATGGATTATTAGGAAAATCAAACATATAGATTGAATCACATAATTATGCCTTTTAAAAAGCCAGCAATATTTGAGATCAGCCCAGCGCTTGCTGCCAATCAAACTCCAGCAGCAGAGCCTGAACCCACTCCTTGCACAGGAAGGCAGAAGGGATGATTTTACCTCTCACACGCAGCATCTCTCTTAATGAAGCCCAGCTGGAAGTCAGGTATGGTGCAGCAAGACCTGCTCCAAAGGCTTCTCCAGAAAGCTCAGGGCTGCTTCCACCCTGGGTTGCTTTAAGGCAACAGAACAGCTCCACAAGGCTCCCACCAGCTCTGTGGGTTTCTGTGGTCAGAAGCATAAAAGCAGATTTCTGCTGCAGTGGTTCTCAACTAGCAGGTTGTAAACAAGGGTGTGGGGTGGTAGGATATGGGAAGCTTTCAAGGGGATGATGGATGTTCCCTGGGGGCAACGATGACAACAGTCATACCAATTTGGGTTGGGTGAAAGTCCTTCAGATCTAGCCTGTGTCCTTACACTTAGATTTGGCATTCAGCAGCTATTGGGCTTGGTCTGTTCCTTTGCATAAGTGTAGGCACACTGGCATTTACTCTGGTAGAAATCCCAAGTGTTTTAATGTGCTGGTTGCTAGAATTCTGAATGGAAAGAGTTCCTAAATGTGATGCATTGAATGGGGAAAGAAAACAAAAAAAGAAAGGGGGTGAAATGGGGCTGAAACGTGAAATCCACACTCCTCTCCTGGTCCTGATACAGGAGCTGACTTCAGAAAAAAAGAGAGCGATGGGATGGGAAACTGAAGCCCTTCCCTGGGGTCCATCACAGTGTCAAAGCCAGACAGGCCAGAACGTTTCAGACGAGCTTCAGAACTGCACACAGCATTGCTCACCCACCCACCAGCACAGGGAGGGAAGAAGAAAACCAGCCCAAGGGAGGGCTGCGAGCTGGAAGATGGCATTTTGCAGGGAAATCCATGCCCAGCCTGCTCAGCAGCCCCTGGGGAGCCGTGCAGGGAAAGCCAAACTTCCCGTGTGAGACATAATCCCCACCAATCCCACCCCTGGGAACTCTCCCTTCAGGCTGCATTTGCGCACATGTTTCAACCCCTGCCCAGATTAGCGAAGAAATCAAAGATTGCCTTGGAGCAGGTGCACCTGCACTGCAGGAGGATGCTTGGGTTTCACGCATTAAACTCTCGTCCCAGTGCCTGCAAGCATCATTATACCATCTGAGAAGGAAACATACACGTGTTTGGGCCCCGAAACATTAAAGATACCATCAATCACTGATTTCCACTTGCTTGCATAGATCCCCCTTTAATGACCTTTCCATGTTTTCCTCTCCCATGCCTGTTAGTGCCATACCAGCAACCAGCACACACAAAGGACTTGAGGGGCAGCACTGACTGCAGAGTGCCCTCTCCAAAATAACTGCAGATTTATGACTGCGGAGCAGCACAGAGACAACGACAACACAAACTTCATTAGCTCAATTTTCCATTACAACAAGCCTTTCTCATAGTTCAGAATATATATTACAACTGGAAAGAGCAAAGCACAGAGTCTCATTTTATAAGGAAAGCAGGATACAAACTTGGTAGCAACACAACATAATTCAGCTGCAGTTCCTTTTGCTCCTTTCTTTCTGTAATCAGTGCCACAGCTGAGGAGCACTGAGGCTACAGGAGCCAAACATCCTCTGTCTGAGATGAAAACTTCTGCAACCCTGTTATTTTCACCGAACATCACTGCTGATCAACAGACCAAATATTACACCCACAAGTGAAGTTCTTGTAGGAAAAAATAATCTGCATTACACTCAGGACTTCGTCATTTCAGAGGAGTATCAGGTCACCTTAAGGGATCTAACCCTGCAGGATGGGCACCACTCAGCCCCACTCAAACCACTGCAGAGGGTTCTTCAGGGTAGGGCCCCTCCACTCCCCCAACGTGAGTCCCCAGGATCAGCACTAAGGGCAGCCATCCTGTTGGTGCACTTTGGGTCTGCAATAACAACTGCAACAACTTTTGTGCCCTCAAAAACACAATGAAGATACCGCAGCACCAAAAGTGGGCTACCAAAAGTGCCCATCATTTTCTGCACAAAAGAGAGGACCAGAAATTTCAGTTATGAAACACGGATGCATGTGCTGCTTGCAGACCATACACTGTGCTTCCTTTGGTTATCACTGCTCCCTTTAAACATCCATTGTTCTTATTAGTAAGAAGAGAGGGATAATTAAGAGCTTATTGAGTTTGACTATAGATTCAAGCACTTCAAGAGCTTGGTGTGACAGAAGGACTTTAGAGAAAAGAGACCCAGGGATGCCCTACTGCCTGCAACACTTCTACAATGATCCTAAATGACAATCTGGGGATGTTTTGAAGCATCCACCACTCAGCTCCAGATCATGAGGTAATGCTCAGCCCCACCTCCAGTTTAACAACGATGTGTCAGTTCCTGATGGACTCTTTTACAAGTGACTTGGGAATTTCCACTGGCACTTGGACAGTAACGAAGCAATTGTTCCCTTTGAAATCAAGGAGCAAAGAATGACATTTCAGTAGAGCACACACAAAGAAAAAAAAAATAACTCAGCGAAAAGCTCCCGGGAATTACCCGCTGCATTCCCAAGCATCTTATCAAAGAGCCACAATGGCCTTCAGCTTCACGTCCTTTGAAAGTGCCAATCCCAAGAGCAGCACCAACACATCGATGCACAGGAGTAAGCACACGTTTGTCTTTCTTTAAATAAGCACTAACAATAACGACTCTGCAAAACAGAGCAAGAAGCATTTCCTACTCCAAGCTCCTTCCTTCTCACTAGAAAAGTCCTGAACTGGAGGACTGCGGTGCTCTGCCCCAGGGACAGCTTCTTGCTGGGATCAGATGTTCCCACTGCTGCCATCTCAGCAAAAAAAAAACAAACAACAAAACAACCCAAAGACAAAACCCAAAAGCCCAACCATAGAGCCCCACTCACCGCTCCCAGCATGATCCTGAAGATCAGCCAGCGGAAGCCCCAGATGACGATGCTGGATGGAGGTGTGGAACGGGGCAGCCGGGACAGGGTCCAGAGTGGGCAGAGGAACATCCCCAGGAACCCAGTCTCCAGAAGCTGTGACTCCCATCCTGCAGAGAAATGAAAAGGAGAATATTTGCTGTAGAAGTCCTGTAAGTTATCCTGCCACCAATCTTTAATTCCCAAGTGCGAAAAAACCCTTCTGAAACATAACTCAAAGGAAGGTGGCTCCCAGCTCTGCCCTCGTGTGCACATCACACACTGACCTACCTACATGAAATCAGGGTGCTTTACACAAGAATGTGAGCTTCAGAAAAATACACCCCTGTACATGCATTTCCCAGCAGTTCTCTCTCTAGTACCTAACACTGTTACCTTTGCATGTTGCTGTGGGTTCCGCTGCATATGCCAACACTTGTGTTATTTACAAGGTTACTTCACCCGGCACAAAGCAAATGCATGGGCTGTTATGAAGCAGAGAACAATGCAATGTGCAAAGTGACCCAGAAAATTACATGCTTTTGTCACGCAAGCAAAACTATGTTGAGCTTACTTTAAAATATCAGAATCAGCAGTAGTGGAATCTTATTTAATATACACAAAGTTTCTTTTTAATTACATTTTGATTTAAGGAAACACCATTCTTCCTCCATCCATCCTGCGCTTCCTCAAACAGACCCTCCAAGTGCCAAAGCCAGCAGTGCTGGGAGGAGAAGCGACGTGCATTGTTAAAAGCAGCTGCACCAGGAAAGCAATGGCTGACACATGACTGAAAGGTTAATTGTTACCCAGCCCGGCTGCAGACAGCAGTTGTGGGTCGAACTGGCACCACAGCTCTGCACTTCTGCCCATACAAGAACCCACTGTTGGCTGTGCTTTCATATGTTAATGCTGTACTCCTAGCAGACACCAGTGTGTGTGCAGGACATCGAGGATGGCATCTCTGACCTGCAAGTAAATGCAGTTTTCTCTGTTTGATTTTTCATCACAACTCCCAGGAAGGTGTTTGCAGGCATGGAGAAGCTCACCAAAGGACAGAGCAGCACACAATGTAGGTCATACCCTAAATTCAGGATTCGTGCTTGTAAAGCAAAGCCACAGCCACAGCGGCCTCCAGGTGCGATGGAGTTCAGCCTACCCTGTGCTTTGTGCCCCAAAGCAATGAGCTCGTGGGCCTGGCACTGCCACACGGCACAATGCAGCACCATGGGCACAGTGCTGTGATGCCAGCAGGGAGGTGAGCACTGTGGGCCCGCAGCGCGCCAGGCTCCAGCTGCTGGTGGGGGCTGCAGACCGTTCTGCTGGCAATGCAGGCTGGCAGCTGAGCTGGCACCAAGCAGGATTTTGCTGCTTTGCCAAAGGCAAAGCACGGTCACAGCACCAGTGCTGCAGATACCTCCATCTAAACCTCCTCCGCTTGCAGCTAAATCCCATTTGTCTTCAGCTTCTCTGTGCCCACCAACAGCAATGGGCAGATTTGCTTCTGCAGATGGAGCTTTAGCATTGTGCTATGCTTTACTCTGCTGTTGACTGCCATATCAGATTCCACCAAGCTCCTGCTAAAAAACAAGACTAGGACGCAGATAGGCACGAAGAGCCTCTGATTTATTAACAATCCTCTTCCTGACGCACTCAGATCCACTGCTGGCCACGTGGTCACAGGGATTGATTTCCCATGCTAACACACATAGCAGCCACATGCCTGCCCTGGCTCTTCCACAGCCTCCATCCCTCCCCTCCCAGCCTGCAGCCCCTTGCCCACACTTCTCCAGCTTTGCAGCCACCCATCCACTGCTGCTGCTCGCCCCTTTTGCAGCTTCCCCACTTCTGTCACTGCCTCTCGATATTACATTTTCCCTTCCTGTTTTGCTTTGCACATTGAGACCAAGCTGGCCCTCATCTCTCCCCTGTACGCACCCTCAATCCTGGCTGCATCCTCCTGCACAGCACCGTTTCTTTCTCTGAAGTCCCTCTCCTACTTCTGTTGTGTTTTAGCTTAGAATCACCAACTGCTCTCTAAGCCTTCAGCTCAGACAAGGGAAAACATTCAACAAATGTGAGCTGTTTTTAGCAGAGACTCAGGAATGGCTGCAGCTTGTTATTCTTACAGCCATAACCACATGCAAATAAAATAGCATTTGATGCCATTCCACGAGCAATACACCTCCTTGTGATGGTAGGATTATCCCAGCAGCTATGAGTACTTGGTTTTCTACCAAACTTACAGTTAAGTCATGAAGACCCCCAAGGGCAACCAAGCATGCTGCTCACCATCACTGCATGCACAGCTGCTGCTGAGTGCTGCTGCAGTTTGCACATTGCCACCTTTGAACTCCACTTCTGAGGCCCAATCACAGCAGAGCCTACAAGGAATCTCCAAGTCTTCACAGGGCAGTCCTCAGGAGAAGTCCAACCCCACCCCATCCCACCATGCTCACTGACCACGTCCCTCAGTGCTACCTCTCCACTTGAGGACCTGCAGGAACAGTGACCTCCCACCTCCCTGGGCAGGGATTCTTTTCTCCTAATATCCAATCTCTCTTAACACAACTTGAGACCGTCACCCCTTACTCTATAAAAAATTCATGTCTGTAACCTGTGAAGACCTAAATGGTGAAAAAATCATCATCATTATGAAATCCAAATAATGCCATGCTTTGGGGAGCAGAGGGCACACACTGGGCACTTAAATGGAGCAGCATAAACCCAACACTGGCACAGCATGGGATCCAGGCACCAGCACTGGAGAGACACCAAGGCACCATGCACGGTGCTGAGCAGAGTGAAACCCTTTTTACCAACAGCAGCAAAGCCCAGAGCACTTGCAGTCACTAAAGTCATCTCAGAAAGGCAACAAGGCAGCTCACACCCAAAGCCCAAACCAACGCTCCACTGATGCGGGGCTGAAATCAGGGCTCACCTTGGCCCTGTCCCTCTGGCCCTGGCGCACACTGATACTGCTGGGAACGAAGGGGTCACGTTGTTGACCCACCTGCTCCTGTTTTCTTCAGTTGGATCTAGTCAAATTTCAGCAGCTGCAGCACGGCACAATGCGCCATTGTTATCTCCAGCACAGCAGGAGAGGGAGCCAATTTTTTTTTTCTTTAGGAAAAAAAAGAAACAAACTAAACTGCCAATGGTGGCTGCATTTGCCTCACACGCGTTTCGAATGTTTGTTCCATGCTCCTAACTTGATGCAGCAAAAAAAATCCATCCTCTGGCATTTTCGGAGGGCTGTGCTGGGGAAGGGAGATGGGGACAGGAGGATGGCAGGGAGGAAGAGGAACCACAGGAGGAGCCTCACTGTGTTCGCCAGGACAGCAAACACTCTGGCAGGAGCACGTCATGCACTGTAGAAAACATTATTGGTACTTAACATGTAAAAATAAAAGGCAATTTGGTATGAATGGGCACCAGAAAAATCCAAAGCAGCACTGTTATCTCCCTATAAAGAGTATTATTTCCAATGGAACACAGATTATATAGCACTATATCATTAGGGTTTCCAATTGTCATCTTTATTATTTACCATCAAACGCATGATGACAAAAAACACCCGTAACAGCAAACTGCTTCTCTTTGTGTGTACATATCTGCACACAATTTATAGAGGCCGTGCCTGCACAGCACAGCCAAATGCTCCTGCCATGTACACACATTTTATGGCTCTCTTTGCAGCCAGCACACAGCAGAGCCGTGCAGCGCACAGCGCAGCTGTCCCCAATGAATATTGGGTGTCACACTCACTGGCAGTCAAAGCAAGGAAGATACCCAATACCGACTTAGGCTGGAATTAGATTAACTGCTCCTGAGTCTCTCCTCCCTACCTCCCTGAAATTTAGTATGATATAATTTACGCTGCAGCATTAAAACACCTGTTGAACACGGCATGGGTTTGGCTGACGGCTTCAGGATATTCTGATTAAGGACGGCACGTGCAACAACCACGAGCAGCTCAACCAACAGGGGCAGAGCTGTGCCCAGCACTGAGCAGTGCACCCCACGGGCTGCTCCCACACCGCTCATCCCCAGAATCCTCCCTGCTGGTGCTCCTCCTGCCCCCCATCCGCTCCCGACCTCTCGCTTGCAGGAGCACAGAGCCAAGGAAGGAATGCAAAAAACCAGGCTGACAAATACTAGCTAACTTTGAAGAGCTGCATCGTTTTGAATTGCTTCACCAATAGGCCCTCTAACAAGTTAAAGTGCTAATTACAAACGTCAGCCAAATACAAATGCCATTTTAACCTTCATCGTGCAATACCGTCCACACTAAAACCCATCACACCATTATCACCAGTTCCAGCTGGGTTTGGCTGTCACGCAGGGCTGCCTCCCCATGGCTTGACTCCCACCTGCTGAACATGCCCTTCTCACGACACAGAGAAGAACACCACCAACAAAGCCCTGGAGAGGATAAGCAGAAAGCCACAGGAGCAGCGCTATCTAAGGCAGAGCATGCACAGTTCAGTGCCAGGAGCTTGGGCTGCAAGAAGGAAGATGCAGCAGATGTTCAGAGACTCACTCTGACTTTCTGTGCTGAAGTCCACACCACCGTTGTTCATGCTGTGCATGGCACTGCGAGCTGCTGTCCTCCAATCTGCCTTCTCTGTGGTCATTTCTCTTTCTCCAGGACTACAAACGTACCAAAGGAGCACAGACTCAGTCCCCTTGCTCTCTGGCTTTCCAAACAGCACTGAAAAACTGAGTAACAAACAGTGCACAGAAGAAATGTTCAAGTTTTGTCAGGCTTAAAAGGTTTCCCAGGGCTCCCTATGAAAAAGTTCACTGGCAATGCCTAATAGATACACCACATCTCTCCACAGTTACAAAGCCACTCTACAAACATGGAAAACCTGCTGGTAATGTCACAGAGCAGCCCTGCATCTCCTCCATCAGCAGCAGAACATACACACAAGGCTCAGCTTTAACTTAATTTAGGTCTTCCAGCCACCCAAGAAAAGCCACATTCAGGGCACCCAAACTGCGTGCAACATTCATGCACAGGCATTTTCCAAAATCACAGCTTGCAACTTAGAGCTCTGAAAAGTCAGCTCATTACCACCACCTGTATTTTCCTTTAAAATTCCCTGAAATCCCATGCACATGGATATATCACAGGCAGTGAAACTCCAGCCCCAGGCAGCCATAGCACCCTGCATCCCCCTTGCTACAGGGCAACACAGCAGAGCAAAAAGAACCCCTTCATTCTGTAGGGTTCTCCTGCCCCCAAAAAATCCCAAGTGCAAAAGATGCTGATCTTAACCAGGACAGAGAAAGGAGGAAAGGTGATTAAAAATGGAAGAAATCAGTCCACCACAGTTCTGAAAAAAAAGACAATGAGGAAAGAAAGTGATTCATTGCTTCTCAGTCTGGTGGTGCCTTCACTTAAAGCCCTCGGAACAAAGAATGAGCTCTGCCAGCCACCCGTCCCTTGGGGTCTCTTTTCAGAGCTGTGACAGCCCAGGCTCAGGGGGCTGCAGGACAATCCTTGGGCATCTCATCCTGGGTGAGGGCACACAGCCCTGCTCCTGCCCCAGGACACTGCAAACACCCCAATCCCAAGATACGCACCAGCATCCCACAGCCAAACTCTGCCCCATTCATTTCTCAGAACATCACCACAGGTACAAAGTGTTTCAGAAGCGTTGCTTGCCACAGATCACAGACTAGAGATGCTTCACGTTTCTGCAGGTAACAAAATAGTTTTCAATGTCGCTGGAAGATTTGGAAAAATGTTATCAATAACTTTTGTTCTTAAAAGTATAAACCACATGGAAAAAAAAATTTAGCATAAAAACTTTTAAAAGCTTCCAAGTGCTCTCCAGGGTAGTCATTAGAAACTACTTAGGTAACAGGAGGGTGATAACAGTGAGTTAATGCAGCGTTAAATTAGCCCTCCTTCCATGCAGAACTTTAAGTGACAGAGGAATCAGTTGGGAAGATTTTTATTTTATTTTTTAAATAATGAAGTTAATGGATTTCCTGTTTTTAGCTCTGTGGGCGGCTGTCATTTTGAGGGATCTGTACATACTGTATTTAATTACTCTGCCTTAAAGTAACAAAAATACTTTCATGTGTTCCTATGAACCCACCAGCACCTCCCAGGCACAGCCACCTAGGCAAGGAGAACAGCCAGCACTGCCCAACAGTGAGGGTGGACTTCTCTCCTGCTCTTGGCCTTCCCAGCATCAAACCACCCTTCAAATCCCTCCCCTGGCCAGCTGCCACAAGGCTGGGCCACACAGTCTCATAAACTGAGGGCAATGAGCATCAGGAGGGGCTCACAGAGACTTCTCAGGGTTTCTCACCATCCTGCTGCAGGCACGACGGAGGTAGGTGCTGGGTCACCCAACAGCAGCTTTGCCAGCTCCCCAGGACTCACCTCCTGCAGCAGGGAATTCTCCCCTAACACACCACTTATTACAAACAGGGGCAATGATGGGCAGCAGTAAATCTGAGCAAAGATCACAGTGACTTGAGAAGGAAAGCTGAGCATCCTGCAATGGTCCACAAAGCACGAGCCACACAGAGAACTTTGTAAATGAAATGGGAAGGGACTGAGAGTGAGGGGAGATGATGAAGAACAGAGCAGGAACAGCAGCAGAACAAAAGTGGAGGCCAGGAGCAGTCAGTAGTTGCTATACATTCCAGTTCTGCGACTGGAAATGCCTGAAATCCATCATGCAGTGGATACTGAAACCCAGGAAATGAGTGCTCATCTCCTTCAGAGCAAGCTCCCTCTTACTGTGCTTTTCCTTCTTGATTTGCATCAAAAAAGCCTTAATATGAATAGAAAGCCAGCAATTTCCACTCTTGTGGAACCTGTTGAAGACATTTTATTTGTTCCTTATACAGACAGGACCCCTGCAGTACCGTGCCATGTGCCTGCAAAGCTGAACCGCTAAAAACAGGTGTCTGTTGGGTGTTAAATCTATCTTCAGGCTGCTCTGGCAGCTTAAGAAACCATTAGCAGCTGTTAACATGGTTAGCATGGCAACACAGGAGCCTAACAGCTCAACCAGCCTGCTTTCTTCACCATTTCAAAACTATCATTTCCCGCTTGTACACTTCAAGCTAGAGCAAATTAAAACCAACACCATGAAAGCACCTAGCAACCACTTCTGCTAGCAGACATAAAGCAAGTCTTGAGATAAAAGTGTAGCAGACAAACTTTTCCTGTTGTATCATGTGAGATTCCTGCTGACCTTAAAAGCTCACATCTTAGCCTTGTGTGAGCACATGTTCTAACATTAGCATTCGCAGGAGATGACAAATACCCACTAAGGGACGACTGCTCTCATCCAGCTTCCCTGTCAGCTTGAATTAGATCTCTCATTTAAGACTTCTAGCGAGCGTAACGCCTTTAAAATACCAAGGAGGAAAATAACCTCAGCATTGAGCCCACTAACCTCAAACCAGAGCCACTCACTTCAACGTACGTCTTCTCAACAGAGAGAATAAGACCATGGTAGGTCACAGCCAGCTTTCAAGTTGAACATGAAATGCAATCCTGGAAAGCCAGGTCCTGCTGGTAAGGGAGAGCCACAGAGGAAAGCAGAACACAGTGGCACTGCACACTGGTTTCCTACATGCTGCTCTTACTGCTGCACAGGCCAGAGACAACTGCCATGGTCGAGGCGCCCCCACTGGGGAAATCAATGCTTTCTCACCCAACCCACCACCAGATGCCTACAGACCTCAAGGTTTGCTGCTCACACAGCCCTCCTCCTACTGACAATGAGCATCTAACCCAGCAGAGACCGTGCTTGAGCCACCAGGAGGGGAAGGACCGAAGGGCTCATCCCCTTTGGCAGCAATGAAGTCCAGGAACTACTGAAACCCCCATGTGGGGCTTTGTTACGTTCTTTCCGCATCTTTTACACTTGTGACCTTTAAAGGCCAAACAAAAAAAAACAAAAACAGCATTGGACAATATTTATACAAGACAGCACGACAAAAATCACCGCAATATCTCTAATATGAATTTTCTGATTCTCAAAGGGGATATGCTTTGCCCAGAGCTAAGCCTATTTCGAGGGATTACAGTCAGATAAGAAAACTGATACTGCTGCATCCTTTAAGACATCCCCTCAGCTCCAGCAAAAGAAATGGGACTCTCCATTCAGCAACATCACTCTGAAGTAACTCCACTAATGAAACCCCAGTGATGTAACACGGCTGTAATTCAGGAATGGTTTGATCCAGGCATTTTTCAACATGAAGAGCTCAGAAACAGCCAAAATGACTAATGGGACCTCAACACCCACAGCTTTAACCTCGAAGAACAAAGGAAGAAAGAGGGAGCAGGAGGAAGGAAGACCAAACGCGGACCTCAGGAAATCAAAAAGCTGCTTTCAAAACCCATCTGACTTTAAAAAGATCTGATGGATACGTAGGAGGAAGCAGCAGTTGTTTTTTTTTTTTGCAATTATGGGACAAGTGCCAAAGAGTCAACGGTGTTAGGAAGTTGTTCTCTCCCTGCACAGTACAAAGGGATGAGCAAATACATAAACAAAGAGAAATGCTGATGTCCAGAGGCCTGAACTACGCGCCAAGCCTTCAGAGTGCCGAAATCCCACTGCTGACACAAAGAAAGGGGTGAACTACATCAGCAATCACTGAACCCAGTGCTGGAACAACTAAGCTGACATGCAGGACATTGAAAATTATAAACAATAAAAGAAATCAGAAATACTTCAACATAATTCTTTCCAGCCACAGCGATGCTTGCACTGTGGGTCTGTAAGGGGCCAAGTGGAGCTGCCTCAGCCCCAAAGCCGCCATTTTCAGCTTCAGCAGAGAAAAGCAAATCAAAACACTACAGGTCTGCAGCCAAGATTTCACACGATGACCTCTCCTCCATCCCGCAGAAAGAGTTACAGGAATTCTCTGCCTCAATCATAAGGCCCATCACTCTGCATCAGGACACACTGTGGGAAAACAAATAACTGCAGGAGACTGAGGATCTCGGGTCATTTCTTCAGGCTCTTTTCTCAGCCTGTCAATATCTGACTTTGGCCCTGTGGGTGCACAGCATCCACCCAGAGAAGCTTCCATGGGTGTCAAACATTGGCATGAAGAAGTTTGGCTCACTACTAACAAAATAACAGGAATCGGTGCCCAATTATAACGTGAATTTAAAACACAAGTTCTGACATCAGCTGATAAAAATGGTAAATGTAAGTCAGGTTTCTGTTGATTAGCAACCAGATGCAGCATTCATTAAGGGTTGCTCTTAATAACAAGCCATTACGTTTCCTTGCAACACGTACCGACATTGTTAAGCTTGGAGATCTCAGATGCTGGAAAGAGCTGGGACAGACGGCCTCATTAACAGAGCCAGCAGCTGCTACCATCGCTGCGGATTCCATTTTTAGGAATAAGCAACTTTCAGCACCATAAGAAAACAAAAAGACAAAGCAACACAGAGCACGGTTATTTATTTTGACAGCTGTGGTTTCGCTGTTTTAACTGTTTAGGATGGTTCTAAAGGAAACCCCAAAATGTATTTTGCAAAAGTAACGAAGCCTCGCTGAGCACAGCCCAGCTCTGAGAAGGGGCTGGGAGGCCCCAGGCACAGGTTGTGGGGCTGGGGACAGAGTGTGACCCCTGGGGCCAGTGGGAAGGTGACACAGAGCCCCTGGGGGGGTCAGCACTGGGTAACCCTGGCAACAGGCATCCCACTGCCACCACACAGGTGGCACCAGCCTGGTTGGAGCAATGCAGCACAACAATGGCTTCATCATTTTTTTTGTGTTTTGTTTAACTAAATACAAGATTCTATGATAAGGGCTCCCTGCATGCTCAGGAGGCAGAGCCTGCAGGGGTCCACCATGATACCGTACCATCACCACCAGGGAAGGGAGCAGGGGGGCAAAGGCAGAGCATGGAGGAACCCAGGGAGAGAAGGGGAAGAGAGAAGCTTTCAAAAGTGTAGGCTGCCCCAGGCCCCCGCAGCTCTGCCAGCCTTCCCTCACATGCCCCTCCAAGCAGTTGGTGAGCCCACATTCACCTGAGACTGCAGCAGGTGCACTCAAGACCTGAGCTGTCACGCTCAACTGTCAGGAGAACAATTTGATAGAAGTGTCAAGGGAGCGATCAAGAAAACCTTGGAAAGGAAATTAAAACATACATGTTCTCACAATTACAATCCACTTCAAACTTGTGCTAACTGAAATCTGTATTTACCCAATGCAAAGTAACTGCATAATTGCACCCCTCAGAAATGTCTACAAGACTAAACATGTGCTACATGCACTGCGGGAACAGCTGGTCCTCCACTGCTGCTTCAGGACGTCCACTGCCTCAGCTCACTGCCCCTCCTCTGTCCTCTCCTAAGCACTGTGCGTGGCACTGTAATTCTCCTTACTGGAAAAGGCAATAAGAATCAGCTTACCTGGACCCTTCCAGCTTTCCATTATGACAAGTGAGAACCCAATCCTCCGGCTGGCACAGCTGGCTGTGATCCCAGCACACAGCCTTGGGCCTGAAGGACCACACCTGAGCCCACTTTTCCCACTACCACAGACTTTCCCTCAGCTGCAGCAGCATCTCAGCAGTTGTCACCATCCCAGCAATGCCTGAAATCCAGCCAAGGTGACTAAGTCCTCTCCAATGCAATGCCCACAGCTCCATGCAACAAATCCGCACTGAGAATGCCTCTGCACAGCTTTACTGAGATGACCAAGGGGCACAGAGAGTGCACATCTGAGTTCAAAAGGAAGAAGAGCAATTATCTGCAAAGTCTTAACTACCTTCCAGAAGTACAGCAATAGCTTTTCCTTGCCCTCTATCTCCCACAAGACACAGGAGGTAAAGCTAACTAACTACTCACAGGTGCAGCGCGTGTTATGTTAGCTATCAGATGTGCCAGCCACTGCTGGAACACTGCAGCAGCAAAGCCTCCTCACCTGCCCACAAGTCACATACAGTGGCAGCAACAGCAGGTTCAGAACTGCAGGGCTCTTGGTTCCCTGTTTTCTGCCCCATCCATCAAATCAATTTCCCTTGGCAGGGAATTAAGCACACTAATTATTTCTGTCCCTGGGTATTCCACCCCCTCCAGCTACAGCGTCCAGACAACTGTTGCCACTACATCTGCAGAGCAGGAGAGAGCTATGGAGGAATCCTGAAACTCCTGACACAGTAATGTGATGAAGCAATAGCTAATGCTTTAAGCTTTACAGTTCTATTTTTAAATCACATTTACATCCCATAGTCAGTAACAAAACAGCAATAAAAGACAAGCCTAAACTCAGCCCCATCTCCCCTAGCCAAAAGATCATAAAAAAAGCCCACAACAAAAACAAACAGAAACCAACCACCATCACCACACTCACAGGATGCAATCTTACATTTCAAACTTTCTAACAATTCAGCTGGCAAGGCTTCCCACCCACCCAGCCCCCCTCCCCAGGAATGCATTTTTCAAGGCATTAGTCCCTTCCCCACTTCATACAGCTCTCAACAATCACTTACTTCTCATGGTCTCTGCTACAAACACGATCAATTGCACAGTAAATTTCTGAAGGCTTTCAGACCACAGATTTTGCTCCATTTGTAATCGCAAACTAAAACTGTAGGAGCACGAAGGCAGCTCACCCAAACTGACAGCTATGGTTTAACCACTACTCGTTTGGTGCGAAAACCAAGCAGTGCTACGAGGAAGGGGTTTGCATGGACAGTGCATCGACAAAGACGCCCCAGTGCCCACACAGCTTCTGGTCATGGTTATCCCAGCAAAACAACATCCTTGCTCCTCTAACACCTTATGTTGCAGTGCTCCTTAGCCAGGTAACGAAGCACATGGGGCTGGGCATTCCTGCACACATCCACCTACTGCCAACCGTAGACCAAGGCCCTACTCTGGCCAAGCCGCATGCATCACAAAGCCTTCCTGTTAAAGGAGAGGAGAACAGTAACATGCTTTGCTGCAAATATTACCGCTCATCAAGTTCTGCTGAGAAGCTGCCAGCTGGAAGGATTCCGATTACGATAACGTAACACCGTGTGCAGCAACATTTTCCTTTCTCCCCCTGCCACCCCAGCACAGCAAGCTGTGATGGTGCTGCCTGCAGCCTGGGTGGTGAATTTCCCATGCGGGTGACATCAGATTCACTCATGAGGATATTCTGTAGCATGTAATTAGAATTTTTGCTTCTAATATGAAAAAAAACAAAAACAACAAAACTTTTTTTCCTTTTAATTTTTATACAAACCACTGAAATCAACCACATTAAAAAAAATCACACAGGATAGTGACAACTGATATTAAACAGCTATTCACATATGTCCCAATACCACAAGACTCATACACCCGCTCAGCTCTCCCCGCTGTAGGAAATCCAAATGACTTCAGTGCATAAAATGAAACATATGAATTAATCACTGCTTTTTCTGCCCTCAATCCACAACGTTATTAATTCAGGCTGAAAATACATGTGCTTCAGAACAAAGAATCACCCAACAAGGGACTGTGCAGCTCGTACGCATTCAGCAATGCAAAGCCAACCTGGAAATGCAGAATCGCAGGTCCCGCTTGGAGGGTTATCACTGAAATGGTTATCAGTGCTTCAGCAAAGCTGGGCAAAACATCCTGCTTAAATCCTGCTGACATTACAAGCGAATGGAAACACCTCTCAAAGAGATGCTCGAAGGAAGCATTTCCTTTATGAACAGAAGTCATTACCCACTCTTTGATGCGAACCTTCAATAATTAAGGAGGGACTCGTCAGTAAAGCTGAGGGCTGGAGCTTCCTAAGTGGAAACATGTGGGAAGGTAGCCCAAACACAGGGAAGGCTTACTGCAGTGATTTATCACACACCTGAGGCTGTGGTGTGCTCACACCAATAAGTCCCTGGGAAAAGGGAGGGGAAAAAAAAAAGTTTTATTTAAAAATCATTTCAAACACAGTAAGTGGACCAAGAGCAATTCTAAGGCATCTGCATTATTTGTCAAAATAATGATGCTATAAAATAGCCAACGCTACATGTGGTAGTGTTTAAGAAAAGATGGTTTACACACACAGTTATTTTGCTCTAATGGATGCAGCACTGCTCAGCAGACTGGAGAGCCCTTTAAAGAGATCGATAGCTTTTGAGCATGACAGGGTGCATCACTGCAAATAACTACCAGAGAGGATAAGTACAGAGAGTAAAGATGAAACTTCTGAAAACCTCTGCAAGTGGGAAATCAGTCCTGCAGCTCTTCGGTATGCATTTATACCTATGGAAAGTGAAATATTTTGCATTCAGCATGATACAGTGAGTTATTTCTATAGTGTAAAAAAAAAACAAACCACCAGCAAACCAATAAAATCCAATCTCTTGTGATTTGTTGCATGGCTTCCATTCCTGGGCTTTGGCTGCTTCCCTGGATGAGTGCTCCCACTTGGCACAGAGCTCAGATGGGCACTGCACTGCTTTGCAGGACGGATGCAGGCAGCAATGGGAGCACCTGTGGCTGATGTCAGGAGGGGCTGAGCACTGCAAGCACCAGCTCCAGGTCTGTGCTACAGCTTTCTGGAGTTCAAGGGACTGCAAAGCCCTCCTGCAGCATCAACCAGATTCTCCTCTAACGGATGCATGCTCAAAGCATGGATTTTTTTATCCTTTGTTGGTGGGGTCATCTCCAAAGCAGGGCATAACAGAACAGTGCCAGTGCACACAGCTCCCATGGGCAGCAGCAGCCCAAGAGGCACTGCCATATTCCAGCAGCTTTATAGCTGCTGCTGCTGCCCTGGGGCCCCAGCAGCATGCTGATTGTTCTGGCTTCCTTGTGCACACCGCCAAGGACACAAAACTGAAAACCCCACGATTTCCAAGCACAGCTCCAGCAATAAAAGAAGCTGCTGGTAACCAGGATTTAGAAGTGAAATAAAACACTCAAGAAAGATATCCGTGTACAGGCTAATTTTCAAACCAGAAAGTGCTGACCCTTAAAGAGTGACATGTGTCGTGAGTCTAATTTCATTTGACTTTAAAGTCACAAAGGAGAAGTTCAAAACACTGTTTGTAGCCATAAGTTAGAGTTAAAAGCTATTTAAAAAAATAAAATACACACATTGATTTCTTCTGGATATAAATCCAAAAGGTAAGATTGCACAACATCAGTACTCCATATTTAATAATAACAAACAGATGGGAAAATATCATAATAAATTACTATAACCGTCCAAGCTGTGTGCCAGAACGTCTTGGCCAAATTCCCCTGCTTAACTATCTATATACCATGCACAGATCTCAGAGGACTCCATATTCCCGCAGATTGAAATATATGCATCAAGCCACTTTCTTTAAAACAATAATAACAAAATCACCTCGAGCTCCACTACAGGGCTGATAACACAGCAAAACACAAGCAAGGATTTACAGAGCTGTGCCACATCACAGCACGCAGGCAGCTGCAGGACAGATCACAAGCCCAGCACCCTGTGAGAAACACCCAGAAACGTGGATTTATCTCTGTTCTGAGGTTTGGTTCACTCCTATGACAGGGGACTGTTTTAAAGCCCAAATGATGCTTCAGATGGGACCTCATCCACTGTGTGGTATGGACACAGGCAAGACAGCTCTTCATGTTAAAAACACTCCAACCTCCTTCCCAAGGGTTCAGCAACCACCACAGCTGTGAATCCTAGAGCCTCCTAGGACAAAGAGCTATGTAACATGTCTGTAGATAGGCACCAGTGTGAAAATCACTGTGGAAAAATGCTGGGCAGCCCTGGGCAGAACTGAGCATCACAGACACACAGAGATGCAGAACTCCTGACATTCCTATCCTGCATCAAGATTGCACGCTGCTTATTATTGCACAAATTATCTTTCACCCCCTCTTTTGGAAATTCCAACTCCTCCCTGAGAAACATCTGTAGTAAATTGTAAATCAAGAAGTAACCTCAAACCTCTGCACTTCAGCTACCTGCCCCTCTTAACCCAGAGCTGTTTAGTCCACTTTTAATGGTGGTTATATCACCCAAAAGCCCCAAAGCACAGAAATCCAAACCCCAGAACTAAAACATTGTTCTAGGCACCGCACCTTACCCAAAAACAGCAATCACTTGCTCTTCAGCAGCAGCTTTACATGTGGATCTGGGAGCACCTTGGGGAAAGCCTTGTCCCCATTTTATGTAAAGACGAGGTCAGCACACAATGCAGAGCACACACCTGGTGCACTGGCAGCTGGGTGCTAAAGCACAGCATCCCCATCCACTGCCCTTCTCAGCACCCAGCAGCATGCCTGCAGCTCCAGGGCCAGCACCTACCTAGGTTTTGCTACCAGTTTCCCCAAAATGTGAGGTCTTTCATTGAGAGATTATGACTCAGAGAACTTTGGCGTGCATGCAGGAACTTCACCACAAATGGAGATGAAAATACAAGAAAGCTGCAATAGAAACGCCAGCTGTTCCGAGCCAAGGTGCAAGAGCCAAGGTACTGCCAGCACTGCAGAGCTGGAAGCTGTGAGGTGGAGCTGACTTTGAAATCCTGACACTTATCTCTTTTGACTAACATAAAATATGTACCTTGGCTTGTGCTCGCTTCCTATATACAACTGGGAGGAGGATGGCTTCACACTGCGGTTTCACCCAGTTTAGAAACGGAAGAGAAACCCATGAGAAAATCATTTCTCTAGACTAAAAATAAATAAATCTTTTTTTCTCTTCCTCTTTTAAAGGGTTTAAAGGAACATGGTGGATGTGATCAGGAGGCGGCCAAACGCATTCAGCTAGGTGGCATTCTACTTAAAGGAAAAGTTGAGTCCCATAAATTGTACAAAGATTTAAGTTCATAACAATGCACGGTCATTATTATGTTTTCTTCCCACAGATCAGTTTGCTCAACAAGGGACAAGGTAAGAAAATGCAATTGCTAATAAGCCTAGGGATAAGATCTCAATTTGGTTTTGAGACGCTGCAGTTCCACCTTTTCTTGCATGCACAAGCACACGTGTTGCCCTATGTGGAACTGACTTCTACATTTCTACACACTGTCACTCTGCACTACAAAACTTTGCTTTTTAATTAAAAGACAAAAATATTAACTTCATTTTCCTGATCCAGAAATCTCTCCAAACCACCGCATTCCCACAAAAAATTTCCATCTCAAGCATTCTCAGACAAAGGAGCCTTAACAAGAAATCCCTGGGCAGCTCCTTTCATGTGGTTACTTACTTTTGCATCAGTTTCTGCAAAGACAGTGAGGAGTGACAGCCTGTTCCTGCCACGGGGAGATGAAGGGCTCCAGCACTTCAGGAGAAGATCAAACTTGACCTCTGTCTCTCATTTCATTACCCAATGCCAGCAATTCCAATAGTCTTTATACGTGGAGGGAACATAAGAAATGCAATAAACATCGAAACAGTTATGCAAAGAAACACAAAGCATAGATATGTTGCTTCATTAGCACACAGTATCATTGAGCAGCCAAACAAATACTCCTAGAAGAAATGAACATAATCTTCCTCTTCCTCCCAGTAAGAAAAAGGGAGACAAAAGGAACAGCCCAGAGCACACAAGGACACGTGTCCTGAAACCGGCCCTTTGTTCTATTGGTCAGGTCACTGGATTTAACTGGGTTTTAATGCTTGGCCAAAAACAGTTCCTGCCAGCTATAAATGGACAGGAATACTAAAAGGCTCTTCTTCCTTCAGGAACAGCATTTCCATTTCAGTGCTGTTAATGGTCCCTCTACATCTGTGGCTGCACACTTGAGATCTTGCAGAGACACGCAGAAGATGTTGCAGTTTTGCTGATGATCCTCAAGAGTGGGGTTTTTTAGAGCCTACGCCAATTAAAAAGAAGACAAAATATCTACGTTGCTTAATCCAACCGCAACTACAGTGCATTTGTGGCCAAATATTCCTAGAAGAAAGCAACCGAAATCTGTGGAATTCCAAAAAAAAAAAAAAAAAGAAAAGAAAAGCACCAAACTCCAGTATCAAATCCAGCATAAAGGATCAAGAAGAACCCGATAGAGTTGGTCTCCTTACAGAGGATCCAAGAGTCAGAGCCCTGCTCTCACTGACCCTTCTCACAGGTCCTCGCACAGCTTCATTCCCGGCTCTGAGACACCAAGTCCCAAGGCCTCAATCCTTCTGTTTGCAGTTCTGCCATATACCTGGGGAACAGCCGCCCAGGGCCAAACCATCCCCAGTGAGAACAGAGCTCAAAAACTTTCATTCAGAGCTATAATCATCCTCTATAAATTACCGCCATAAAACTTTCAGGTGGTGTAGATCAGGTCGGAGAAAGGGCATTTGAATGGTTAACCAGACAGAGATAAATCAGGTGTATGTTAGAAATGACAGCGTGATTAATGAAAAAATAAAAACGCCAGCAGTCCCTTGGATGTCCTTTAGTTTATTATTATTATTATTATTGCTCAGGGATTATCCCGAACATCAAGGTTTATTTAACTTCAGAAAAAGATAGAAAAATAAAAACAAAGCTCATCCTGCCCTGCCAGGCTCAAACTTCTGATGAAGGCACGCCTTGAAGGCGGCTCTGCCCATCTCCCATCCTCCTGCCATCAAAAGCTTGGCAATACTGCAATGAGTTTAAGTAGCCCCTTGCTGAGAGGTGTCAGCTGCTGAAGCCAACAGTGGAGCTAAGCCATTGTTTTTCCTGGATTCTCCCCAGCTTGTCCTTCTTGCTAAAAACTTCACCATCTCCCACGTTTCAGGTGCATAATACCTTAAGGTGGCCATTTGGCTTGCAGCATAATCACAGCAGACTTGATTTTTTTCTAACGAGCAAAACCAAGTAGATGGAGAATACTTGGGGCTATCCCAGCTCTTAGCACATGTGACAACTGGTAAATATTGCAGGGAGAACAAGACTGCCATTTGTCCAGGTTGGCAGCAGGGAACAAAGCGGCTTGGACACGGTAACGCAGCGAGCACTACAGGCAGAAGGAATGCACCGCTCAGGAGCAGAAGAAGCATCAGTAACCCATAACGAGGCAAAGAAAAAAAACTGAGGTGCTCTGCAGTCACCTAAGCTCTTAAAGAAACCTCATTTCAAACAGCTGTCAGAGTTTTGTTATTTTAAAAACAGAGCTCAAGGAAAAATAATCCCATAGCAGAGTATTTACAAGAACAATTTTTGTGGCTGCGGTGTGAGGTTAGCCTTGCCGGAATATTTTGCTCCAGTTTTGCAGAGGGAAAATTCATAATTCTGTTCAATTAAATAGAAGCAACCAAAAGAGATAGGAGGCCTCCCAGCAGCGGGTGCAACTGCTGCAGCTTTTCACTACCCCACAGCTTGAGCAAAGTCAGGGTGCTCCCTCCTGCCCCGTTACCTTTCCCAAACCCATCTGCAGCCCTGGACCACACGTCCCCGTTGCTCCTTGGTGCTGAGTCAGTCCTGAAGGTAAGCAGAGCAGTACAGCAGCCAGGCTGGGCCAGTGGAACTCTGCTGAGCCATGTGCAGAGCTGAGGAGCTGAGCGCTGAGGTTGTTAGCATTCCCAGGGGCTTTTCCAAGGGAGTAGGGAATTAATCACACTTGCCCGGCCACACTTCAACTGGGTAATTACATTTGACCTCCTTAAGCCCCCCAAACAAGTGGATATTGTGTTCAGGTTGCCCTGTTTAACGCGCTGCCCACGTGCATTATGAGGCCATGCTAACCCTCACCCGAGTGGTGGGAGGCTGTCAGCGGTGGGCAGCACTTCCCTCACCTGTTGTGAGCTTGGAACAGGCATGGGATCCTTTGGCAAAGGAAATGCCTTCCTATTAGACAAACAAGCAGCAATCAGTCCAAGCTGGAATGTTTGGACATCAGTCAAATCCTCCTCAAAAACGCTGAGCAGGATCAGAGCCAGAGCTATTGTTCAGTTGCACCTCTCTGAACAGGATACCAAAAATAGGTGTACCTATATATAAAGAACTGACATATCCCAACCTTGGTTTTCCTTCTGCATAGAGAGCTCTAACTGAAAAAACTGCACCAAGTCACAGGTTAACAGAAAGGCTGATGATGGAGATGCTGCCACGAGATAAGGAGAACCATCAGCTTCATAACACACACCAAGTCAGCTCCAGTACTGAGCTCAGGTGTGTGTTTGAGGAGATGCATTCTTAAATACAGGGAACCAAACTGCATTGTCTTTCTCCTATCACTAAGATGCCCAGATTTAAAATAAAGACACAGACATTTTCTTCAGCCAGCCTTGTTAGAAGGATTAAGAACTAAGGAGACATCAATGCCATGGCAATAAGCACACTAAATCCCTCACATGGAAAAAAAGCTCCCAGAATGGAAGAATGTATTTCAGAAGAAAAGGCAGAGGTTATGACGCCTTGAACATGATACACTGGCTACTTGCACACTCAAAAGCAGATGCTGTGCTTATAATTGCCAATCACTAAACCTGCTCCAGCCAAGCCAGGCACTGCCATGAATCCAAGACAGATCTGTGCATGGGTCATGGCTGCTGTCACTGGACTCTCATCAGCTAAAAGCCACATTTAAGCTAAACATGAGCAGCACAGGCTCCAAAGTAGGATACAGGTCCCTCAGCTACACCACAACACAGTCGTTAAGTACAGACAGTGTTTTCCCAAACCGTGGTGGACAAGGATCCGACTTCTCTGCTTTAAAACCATATGGGAGAAAGTTTGATTTAGCTCAACCTCAGCAACGCTCTAAGGCAAGAGCCTGACTTGAGGAGAGCCCCACTCCTGCTCGGCACCCAAATCCAGCTTCACTTTTACTAAGGAAAACCTCTGCCTGCAGAAAGCATTTTTGTTTGTTTCCTTTTCATTAAAGCTGGGACAAAAGTCAGCCACAAGAGCTGCGGAGAAACAATCTGCTTAGGGAAAGGGCTTCCCAGCTTCTGCAAGACCAGCGTTCCCATTCCACCCACTTACATTCCTGGATCAAGGGAAAATAACATCACATCCGCGGGCCGGCACTGCTTACGCAGGTCAGCATCCAGACAACATGGCAAACCACTGGGAGAGAATTACTTGTGCAGGGAAATGGTGCTTGGAGAAGTCACACACTCCTTCCAGCATCGCCATTTCCATCAGTCCTTGTTAAGGAGTGTTTTATCCCTTAAAATCATTTGCATAATTGCCGCAATCAAAGGCAGTACTTTACAGTAATGACTTTAATGGCAGATTTTTCCTTAAACATTCTTTTAAAGAGGTGCCTCCCCAGGCTGATGCACCCGCATGTGGAGAAGTAAAGGCAGGAGGTGATGCTCGGGAAATGGAGGAGGGCTGAGCTGCTTTTTGGTTTGTGCTTTGTTTACAGATCGCTTTTTGATGCTCAAAATGTATCTCACACCAAAATCATTTAAACAGCAATCTAGTGCATATATGGAAAACAGCCCCAATTATTTTTTTGTTCATTTTGACAACACGTAATCATGTTATGGGGGAACCTGGCTCCTTTCCAGGCTAAAAGACTAAAATAAGGTCTTCTAAGTGTGTCCATGTCTCACCCTCTATGCTTTCCCTGATTATATGTTAACAATAAAGTTACAGAAATATAAAGCCTGTCAAGCTACATTCAGTGCATATAGCTGTGGCTCGTGGGCACTGGGATGTGCCATGAACACCAGCACAGCCACTGCAGCAATCAGGCAACACAAACCCAGCAGTAAAACATTAAGTGCAGATTAGAAATTGTGCACTATTTCATGCTGTTGGATCAGCAGCTGCTGACATCCACAAACAGACAAGATACCCCACCAAAAAGACATCTATGAAAAGAATTGGAGGTCCTTTCTCCAAGACACCATGTTTTTTGGGGAGAGGGCACTGCACGAACCCAGATGAGTAGGGCAGCACAGGAGTGCAGAGGAACGTGCACAAAGGTGACAGCTGCTCTGCATTTCTACAGCATAGGACTTGCTGCAGCAACTTTAATGAGCTGTTTCAGCTGAAGTCCTGCCTGATATTCCCTCAGCTGCACATCCACCCGAGAACACTCAGACAATAGCTGCAGAGCTTCAGTAGCATTGTAAATGTATATTTAAAACAGGCAAGCACCACTGGCCCAGCTCAGAAAATGAAGCCAGACTTGGAGCTTATGTGATGGCTCCAAGGGGAAACCAGCAGCAGAAGCCAGCAGGATTCCACTCTTGCTCCCACGTGCCATCCAGAGGTGTGTACCTTCTGCATTACCCACTGCAATCCCCAGCATCACCAGAGGATGCTCTGCACATGAAGCTCTCCCAGGGTCTCAGAGCATCTCCCAGCTCCAACACTCATGCACAGACCTGGGAGGAGGATTCCTGCTTAATTGAGGTTCCCAAACAAGAGAGGCCCGGATGAAGGCACGCTGCCCTTTAATGCAGGTCTAATTACATTAAAACAAAACGCTCTCGCGAACATGGAGAAAGGCTGGGGAGAGAATCAGACAAGCTATAAATTAAAGCAGAGGATATGAATACCATGCAGGCTGCAGTGTTAGGGTTAACGTGGGTCTGGAAACAGTTTAGGGAAAACCTGGTGTGACTAGGGGCCAGCTCCGAGTTTAGTTGCTTTGGGCTAATCGTTTCCTTCAGGCAGGCTACTCCAGCACACTAATAGGTTTTAATAAAAACTTCCAATTGGGCCAGTAAACCCCTCATTAAGCTGTTTTTAAAGCATGAATTTAAGAGCGGCGAGGGTAAAAGGTCACGAGGAGTATTTAATTCACAACGGCTGGCAAAAGGTGCTGTTGTGATTGAAAACACCAGAGTTCAAGTGTCCAGGGCCACATAAACATCCGACTCTGTCACTAGACCTGGTTAAGTGACAGCTTGAAAAATAGATTTAATAAGACAGAGAGAAAAGTTTCCCACTCTTACACGAGAAATAGGAACAGCAGATCACGGTAATGGCCAGGAACAGGAACAGTCACTAAGCCAGCCCAGCCCTCACCTCGCAGCAGGGAAGGACGAGGAGCAGCACTGCAGCTATCTGGGTGCCCAACTCATTGCTGCTCCCCAGCTCTCAGTGAGGCCTCGTGCGGCCATCAAGCCAAATTCTCTCGGAATGCCACAAGACCAGGGAGCGTTCTGCATCCCTGTGAATTTGCTCACCGTGATGCTTGGGTCATCTCAGCCCCACCAGCAGGCACTGCAGATGGGTCTGCAGGCATGAGCGGCTTCGCTTAGGGCACAGCTCAGCCCATGCTTACCCATCTTCATGCCCTGTAAGTTAAGTTTTAGCCCTGCACAAGCGAGGTTTGCCCCAAGTGCTCCCAACTCTCGTTTTCCTCTGCAGCCACTTCTCTGCTCACGATGCAGTGCAACTCACAGGAAAACTTCACCCCTGCCTTGGAAACGCACACTCACAAAGGAGAACATCTCAGTCTCACGCTGCGAGAGCCAGAACCCCAGCTGTGCACTCTAACATTTCATTTTATGTCAATGCACATCTAAAATTCAAGATCCCTGAAGACCTTTTAAAAGAAAATTCTCTTCGGAACAATTTGCATTGAAGTACAGAGTGAGGATTTAACAAGTAATGGAGAATTACATACACTCCGCTCTCAACTTTTTATTCTACCTCTAATCAAAACACACTTCAGCTTAAATTTTGAGATAATAGATGCCACGTAAAATTTGGGAGCAGGCAGAGATAGGGACTAAACTATTTGCTTATTCCATGTTTAGAGATTATAGAAAAAAATTGGAGTTTAACTCGACGTTCAGAGAACCTCTAATTGTCTTCTCTCCACACCAAGATTAACAAGATATTTCACTGCAAGAAGAAAAAAGCACTTTTGCTTAAAAAGTCTCCAATTCTAGCCATACAGTTGGCCTGCACAGAGTGTAGAAGTGAGGCTCTCTGGAACCATCCCCAAGGAAACATTTGCTTTGGCTCCAAATAGGACACTTTTGTGCATCAAGAGTCAAATAAGATCAGCTGTTTCCCAATCCTTCCTATTTAATGAGCCCATTGATAGCCCAAAGGTAAACAGGCACATTTCTGATTTTTTTGTCCATGTTCCTTACTGGGAATTCAGACTGCTGCTCTGAGAGATATCTGATGACTGCAGACACAGCAACGTGGAATCAGAACCTCCCCAAATGGTTGCATCACTTTCCCACACCACACCTGCATTGCTGCTCTACTGGGAGACACGGCAGCCTGCAACAAACTGAGATCTTCGCAGCCTTTCTGCAGCTCTGCTCAGCTCTTTTCTTGTATCCCACAGCACTGCAGCACTGCTGCAGCACTTCAGACCATGCATTGCACTGCCAAGCTGTCTTTTGAATATCTGGAGTTACTTAAGGTAATAAAAGGCAGAACAAAAGAAAGACGGCAAGAAACCCCGTACAGGAGCATCACCTTCTTCAAAGTCTCTGTGAGAGCAGAGGTAATAAATCACTGCACAAACCAGGCCTGCATGTTGAAAAACCTCAGGATATCTCAGACGGAAGCATCACCAGGAACTCTTGCTCCAGAATAACACATCCTTGCTCAGAAAAGGCCAGAAGTAGCCATGTTGTCAGCACCACAGATTGGCTGAAGCAGCTTTAGTCTTATTCTACACCAGAAGAAAAGATGCCCTTAATTTTAAGGAGAAGAGCAAAGACTTTAAGGAGAATAACAAGCTGGCCTTGCTGGTTGTAACATGATGGAAAACACAGCAATGGCAGCAAAGCAGCAAGGTCCTAAGCTGCAGCAAGTGAGAATTTACTCAAATGCAATGGCCACGGACACAGAAATAAAAGAAAAAAAAAGCTGCTTACCTCTGCAAGGCCTCAGATAAACAGGAATCTCCAGCAAGATACCCTTGCCTCCACTGCCAATCCTTAAATGAGGCCTGAGAAGGGGTGGATCCTGTCTCTACCCCATCTGGTCACTCAAATGCTTTGTACACACCTGAGCTCCTCTAGGTTGGCCCTGACTCCCCATCAGGTGCTCAATCACTGTTCTAGGCTGTGACTTACAAATTCCGCTATGCTGATTCTCTAGCAGATCTCTAGGTTCTGCAGCTAACAGCCAGAACCAAACCTGGCTCTGAGGATGAGATTTATGCTGAAAACAGTGCTGCCATAGGAGCCCAGCTCACCTGAAGCAGCCTGCAGGTGTGCTATGCTGGGGGCAGGCAGCACCTCCATCCATCCTCAAGGCTCCAGCAGCCCCACCTCAGGAAGGAGGAAGAACCAAAGCATCTCCAAGCACTGCAGCCAGCAAGTAGTCCATGCTCAACCTCCAGAGCACTGCATTCCAGAGAACAGTATGAGAAGGGGCCATTCCTACCTCCTGGCCAGGAGCATCACACACCTGAGCAGCACAGCCCCGTTGGGATGGACTCAGCACGTGCTCATGAAACACACTGTGATGCACCTAAAGTCAAATGTAGAACGACAACAAGTACAGCCAAGAAATTCCTGCAGCTCAGCTAATTTCAGACCAGCTCTATCCCTCAGGCTGGAGCCTACTCCAGGTTCCCAGCACAGAGTACCTCTCAGAAGCAAACAGCCCAACATGGCTGGTGCTCTGCACTGCAGAACCTCCAGCACGGCGCCCTGCAGCCCATTCCCCATACGAGGTGTGTTTTTAATAACTGTTACCTGACAGCAGTAAGAGCAAAGAGCAGAACCTGTGGCAATACCAGCTGATCCCATTTGGCCTAACAGCTTGTTGTTATTTCCAGACACCGGAGTTCTTTAAAATTCATAGGGACAGCCTGCAGTTTTAATAGAGGCTACCAAAATCTATCCTAAGATGTATCAAAAAAAAGCACGCTTCCTGGAGGGGAATAGGAAACAGTCAGCATTTACAAAGATCTCTCCAGGAATTTTTATTTATTTATTTATTTATTTATTTAAAGATCCTGCTTTGAAGTAGATGCTACCAAAGAAGAAGGCTTCCAGAGCTCAGCAATATTTAATGTACTTCTACAGCAATGGATGGCAGTGTTGTTGTTTCAGCTATATTATAACAAAAATATTGTGGTTTTCCTGTATTCTAACAAAAGTAGCTCGAGATTTACATCTCATTCATCTCACTCAGAAATAGTCCCTAAGCCAAAAACAAGGAAGGGAGAAACCCTACTGCGTACAAAGGGCTTCAGAAACCCTCATAGGGTGGCTCTCCAGTCAGGACACAAAGAAAGGACAAAAACACAGAATGCCACTCGGGAAAGGCAGCTTTTGTAAAACCACTGGTGAAAGCAGGAAGCATACAGAAGATGAATAACTTGGGTTAAAATTACAATGGGTGCACTCGCCAACACAATAGAAGTATGGATTCATATGGCAAAGTCCAGCTAGTTAAAATATCCACACCAATTTGGAGTGATTAGCATAAATGCACAGACAGGAGAGCAGTTCTCCATACTCCTCTGCTTCTCCGTTTGGTGAAGCATCACCTCACTGGTACACACACGGTAAGTGCACTGAAACTTGTTAACATGACCATTCAGAACAAGGAGAAGATGAAAATCCCTGAAGAGGATACAAGGAGGAAAAAAATAAAAGGCAGAGAGTAAAAACAATCTTAAATGTAAACAATTGACAGAGGGAGAAAGATTAAGTAAAAACTACATACCCACAAATGCACCAATAAATTATTACTGCGGATAATTTTCTTGTTTTTATTCACTTACCAAAGGAATACCTGCAAAACAAAACGGAGAAAAAAAGCAAAAATAATTAAAAACTCAGTTAATTGCTCATAGGGACTTACGCCTCAAATTACTTTGAGTGCAAACTTCACACAGCTTTTGGATTTCAAACCATCTGCCAACGAGGATGGCTGTATGCCTGCCCCACGTAACGCACAGCCCAGGGCACCATGTGGCCAACTGTTGCTCTGGCTGCCCTGTGGCCTGAAACACCAGAGCAAATTCAACTCCTTTTATGGGGGGGAGGAAAATTAAGCCTCACCTTTGCTTTGGTGTGATGAACTGCTCAGTGCGCTACAAGGCTGCATGCTGCACGGCACAGGGCACACCAGGTGCTTCCCAGCAGGAGGCAACCCAGCTGCACCCACACCGTGAACACCACAAAGCTCAATGCGTCGCTGTTTGCAGAAAAATCTTACTGCAAACGTTTTATCCAGGTGTGCAAACTTTATACCTACATATGCCTACTTTGAACAGTCCCAAAATCCATGAAGCAGCTCGCTACGTATTTCACAACGGTTCCCACGTGGGTCTACCAGCATCTACAAAGCCGTAACTTTAAAATGCACAGCAAGTTTTCACTTCGTTAATAAACACAGCTCTTTATAAAGCTATCTGTCATGAAGGGCAACCCAGCATCACTGCTCTCCACCACAGTTGTGGTGCACCGAAACAAACTCGCACGAACCATTCTTATTTCTTGGCAGAAGGAAAGAACCCCCCGAGGCTCATTTAAAACACACGCAGACACACACCAAATGAGGAATTAATAAAATACTGTATTCTTCCGAACCACATTCAGTTTTCTGACGTGTGTCTGTTGCTGATTACATCAATCCAGGCTCCGGGACTTGTCATGTGATGACAGGCAAACACTTGTGAATTTACTTCTCTGAAGATGTTTGTGATGTAAACGCCAGCGAGCCCAAACCAAACGGCCAACTCTGAACGCTAACAGCAGCAGTGCTTCTTGCAGGGCTTTTTTACAGGTATAAGCAAGCAGGTACCTAAATCCCCTAAACTTCAGATTGTGGCTTGGAATTGAATGACTGTTTTTCCTTCTCTTCCTTGCTTACATAAACAGTAGTGTTTCTTACAAAGCATATCCGTCTATCTCATTACCTTGTGCTCTGAAGCCTGAAACGTCACCTAGAGATAAGAACAAGTGAAAATATGGATTTGACAGAGAGTTTGGGATGGTGTCCATGCAGCGACTTTTGATCTGCAGATTGCTAATGCCCAAAGTTTTGCAAGTTCAAAGTATGTTCCATTCATATTTTCTAAATCAAAGAAAGGTGTGAAGCCATTCCTGTTCGTTGGCGAGAGAAGCACTGTTAATGAGCCACAATTCGTCATTACAGACAAATCTCATGTCATGCTTGGAAAGGCTATAAATATCAGCTGGGAATCATAAACACTATCAAATACTTGGGGTAAGTTGTTTTCATCACTTTGTCACACTGATTAATTCTAGCTCTAGTGTAGATCCGTAGTGTATTCCTGGAAAGCAAAACCTCACAGCAAAGTGTGGTTTGAACTACAGGAAGCTGCATCCCTCCCCACCAACACATCCTCTTGCACGGAGCCTCTTAATAAATAGTCTTAAAACAGATAGAAAATCCACATTTCCCAATGCTTGCTAGGAAAATGCATCCGTGTTTACAACCAAAAAGTCGTCCTACCCACCACTCATATCCTGGCACTGCCCAGCCCCACAGGGCCCTTCCAACCAAAGGGATTTCCACAGGCAGGATAATTCACGGCTGCATCCCCAGCCTGCAGCTGGTGTTAACAGCTTCTCTCACTGCTCTCCACAGAGAACATCCTCTGCAGAAAGTGAACCCAGATGTCAACTTTCATCTCTATTATGAATCTCTTATTCTCCGGACTGCACAGCTTAGGATGGGGGAGAAGAGTTTTTGGTTAGTGCAGGGGCAGCTTCTATTTTCCTCCAGGATACAGCTCCAAAACCTGCAGGCATGATGCTGCCACAGCAGCCCCTCTGCACAAGAGAAGCCAGGTAGAGCCTGCAGAGGTAGTGCTCCTTCCCTGTGAGGGATGGAAGGTGACACTGCTGTCCCCATGTCCCCAGCATTGTCCAGGCATAGGCAGTGGCAGCAGGGACAACACCGCTCTGACAGATCTCAGAGCTTCCTTCCAAAGTCTCAGCAAAAGGGAACATTGGAGAAGCTTCTGTCACAAGTCCATACACTGCAATAGGGGAGAAAAAAGGGCAAAGTTATAGAACTCACTGCTGCTATCCCACATGTGGCACTCCTAAAAGCGAGGAGCTTATGTGCCCGAAAGTGCATTAGGTAATTGCAACACACCTGGCAAAATGAAGCCATAAACACTTCAGGACAAAATCCATATTTTCTCTATATGTTTATACACACACACACACACACACAGTGCCTCGCACTTGGGAATCCACTTCTCCAGGGCACTGCCTCCAAACAAAGCCAGTTGGCACACATCACTTCCAAGAGACCAACTGTCCATCAAAACGAGATGACGGAATTAACCCAGTGCACCATTAATTTCAGAACATCATTAACTTAAAAGTGTGGGGGTAGGAAACCTTATTGACAGCTGGTTTCAGTTGCTGCCAAGTCTTCAGCATTGCACAGCGGTTGTGGGGGGAGGAAATAAGCTAGAATGGCAGTAAATGAAACCACTCGTCTGGTTTCTGAATTCACTTTATTGTGGTCGCGGATCTCTAAAAACTGGGATCCCGTGCTCTGTAATTACAACATCCACATCTAAATGGAAGGAACGGGGATAACATTATAAAAGGGGGCTCGAAGGGGAGGATTACGGCTGGGTGTGCGCCTGGAGCTGGGAAAGGTGCCCGAGCAGAGCTGGGGAGGAGCAGTGGATGAGAAACCAAGGGTGCCATGATCTGTCCCTCAAGAGGCAGGGAGTGAGGCTGGTGAGCCTGGTTACATGACCACACACACACAAAGGCCAAGCCCCGGCCTTTGCCAAGTTCGCAGCCTGTGCTCATTTCCAAAGTTAAAGCCATTATGCGTCCAGGCCTTGCATGACAGCAGAACTGGCCAAACTAAAGCAGTGTTTGCTTTGGTTAAATCCTTCCAGTGCCAAAAACAGATGCTGAAGCAGCAGCTTCAAGAAGCCCATTCTGAGCCGCTCCTTCCACCAGGATCAAAACGGAAAACACAAGAACAGGAGCAGGAAGCAGCACTGCACCCAACTACAGCACACCCTGAGCAGAGCCAGCTCAAAGAACAGCTCGTGCAGAGCCAACACACACAGGCATTGATGGAAAATAGGAGCATCAGCTTGGTGCATTCACATCCTGTAATGCCAGGCAGCTGTGCTGCAGCATGCTGATGCACAGGTGGTGCAATACAAAGCTGCAGGCCTGCTTTTCTGGGATGTTGCAGCAGAAAGGTTTTGTGTTTCAGCTCGCAGACATTGATAGGTAAAATCTGAAAACTGCACTTCAGTAACTCCATTCCTTGAGGAAATAAATCATTTCATTGCATTAATCTCTGAAGGTCGCCCCCCCCAAAGCCCTCTCACCAGCCATTCTGCAAGTAAGATTCCCCATTAAAAGCAGTTTGCAGTAAGGTTATGGGTTTCAGTGGAAGCACGGTACCAAGCTCATAAAGACATGAGTTATTTCAGTTCAAGTTTCCATCTCCTTTATACCACAGCATCTTCTCCCAGGAGAGCTTTGTTTTTGCAGCCACTTCCCTCCCATTCCCCAGGACAGCACCACTGTTTATCCAGACGGATCTGGAAGCTCCCTCCAGCAGCAGAGCTCAGCCCTGCACCTCTCTGGTGCTTCGGGTAACCCCAGCCCAGCAAAGAGCCTGCACTACTGACAGCAAGCATTCGCAAAAGTAAATGTCCGGGTGAAGACCCTCAGGGAAGTCAGCAAACAGCTTCCACCAGGCCTGGACCCCTCCCTAACCCTTGGTCTCTTTTCAGCTGCACCAACCTCTATATTCACATTCTTTCCAACCACAGCTGTTGGGGAACTTAGATGAGTGAAGCAACACAAAGGTGTGCTGGACCAGGTTGGGTGCATGAAGCTATTTGGCAAGTTACAGCTTTAAAAAAAAATCATGAAAAAACATTATTCATTCTTTTCCTAAATCTTTCAGCTGTGGAATCAATACCCAAGTCTGCATACTGGATACAGCTGGCAACTGGGTGTGCCAGATAATAAGCAATTAAAAAAATATTTGTCTCAGTCTCTGGCAAAGCCCCACGGTACATCCGACACCACACAGCCATGCCACCAACCACAGTATGATGATAATTCTGGACTCTTGTTTTCTCATCAACTGTGATTTGCAGAAGAGATTGCAAGCTAGAGACAGTTCTTGCAAAGGAAACAGAGCGATGTCATTAACTGCCCATACACAAGGCTCCCTGCACAGCTGCCCTATTCCATATCCCATTCTGATCACTCCTGAAGTTTTACATTTCTTCTCATGAAATCAAGCTTAGGGCACGTTCAGACAGAAGCAGTGCGACTCACTGAGGAGGCTGAAGGTCACAGCCAGACACTGAGGCTGCTGAACACAGAGCACTGTGCACAGGGACGCAGCACTGTGGCTGCACACAGGCCTGCATGGGACCCTCAGCACAACACCCGAGTGCACGGTGAGCTAACAGTGCTGTAAGGTTTATTAATTAAAAATAAAATAATAAATCATCTGGAGGTGCTCTTATTGAGTAAAAATGAATCAGTAATTGCAGCAAGTCAAAACACTGTATGCTACCGATTTCAAGGATTTACATTCCTCTTCCATTTTCTTCTTTTCAAATTTCTTTGAATTCCTACAAGCATTCACATTATTTAAATAAGACTCACTGCAGAGACTCCGCTTGCTACAGAAATGCACAGCCTATTGATGCTGCACTGTCCCATGCTGCAGTTGCTCAACAAACCCTGGCATGCCATTCCACCAAAACCACTTCTCTTGTTTTCCAGTGTGTCCCAATGGCAAGCTGCACTTGCCACGGCTCAGTTCTCCTCCAAGAATCTATCCATGGAAGCAGACAGCGAGCAGAGCTGGTGCGGCCCAAGACTCCACTGAAGCATCTCATGACAGCCCGTGAGGCATTTGGCAGTGCTGCCCACAAAGAGCTCCTCACTCCTGGTCCACTCGTTGCTGGACCTGTGTTCTCTATCTCTGCCTGCCTTTGCAGTCCTTTCTCACAGACCAACATACATCTCTGGGAGAAGATAAGGACAGGGATGCTCTCAAGCCTCCTGGGACATCCTGCAGCACCTGCGCTCCTTACTCCAACCCAGGCACCCAACCCATGGCAACTAATCCAATCACTCCAAGCGAGGCAAGCAGCAGCTTCACCCCGGAACACACATTTATGGTCTCACAGATGGAGGAAGGAGAACAGCAAGTGCCAGGTGATGGAGCCGGCCCCTCGGGTGGCTGCTGAGCAAACGCCAGCCCAGGGCAGGGAGGGGAGACCTTAACGCGCTGGGGGGGATGCTAAATGATTCATTTCTGACATCAGCCATGATTAAATTTTAATCTCTCAAACAAAAATATGGTTCTCATTAGCCTCATTAGTTCCCAGTTGTACTGCAAGGCAACAGTGTCACATGGTATTAATCTTTGTTTTCATTAATATGTCATATCAACTGCCCGCGTCTGCTCACAGCATTCTTTGAAACTGATCCGCTCCCTCTCTTCTCTAGGAGTAGGAAGTGCCAAAAAGCAGCTTCCTCGACAGGAAGGATGACCCCCTGAGATCCTTCAGCTTCGGGTTTACGTTTCTAGAGATAATCTTTTCTTTCTGGGGAAAGAGGGAGGGAAGTTTGGAATGAAGGGATGCTAGGCTGTGAGCCACAATAACAAAGAAATTCCTGAGGTTTACGGCCAAGGCAAGGGCCAGATAAAGGAATGAGATATTCCACATTTACTTGTTGTTGTTGTTGTCATTGGGATGCTTGGGAGAGCTAGAAAAATAAAGCCAGGTTACAGACAGGGTTACTTGCAAAGCCTTAAATGAAGCCCAAACAGCTCCAACTTAGCGTACACATCAAGGTGATATTTGTTCATGTGACCTATCTGAAAACTTCGATGCCCTTTTAAATACACAAAATGGCACACTGCATTCAGGCACAATATTAATTTTTTGCCTGCGTTTCCAATTTTAAAATCTGAAAAGCTGATGTTAATTAAGCCTTAGACCCTCAGTACAAGCCTTGTATTACTTCCAGACAGGCAGATAAAGCAGGTGAGAGACCAAGGTCACACAGCTAAGTACATCCCAGCACGTCCATCGCTGCCTATAGGAGAGGCCTCAGCAAACTCCCCAGCTGAACCAGGCACATCAGTAAAACCCAGGACACACAAGTCCCAGTCCCTGCTGGCACATCTTGTGATCCTTCAGCATTTGCTTGCTCAGGAGTAGCCAAGAAAGCGTTAGTGAACTACTCATGCTGCTGAATATGCATCAGCCCAAATGCATCAAGCCCGTGCCCGTACCTCCATTCACACATGAGGTGGCTCTGGTTTGCTGGACACTCAGTGGATGATTTCTCCATCTGAATTCTGCAGAACTGGTCTCTTCTTGCCATAAAACAACCATCCCTGCAAGCACTGTGCCCTCATCACGAGGCTCACAAACCAGCACACTTAAAAAGGCAAACAAAGTTTGCTAAATCCAGTCCATAATTCACACAATGGTTGATTGACACGCTGGAATAAGAAATCTAACTTACACTGGATAGGATGTTGCTAGACAAAAAATAAGTGCTTCAGATTATTAAAAAAATAAGCTACAGAATACAAGAGAAAAGAAAAGGAGAAGTTCATCTGATGGTACCAAAGCCCTCCTGGAGAGGGAACACCACAGCCATGAGCATCTCATCAGCCCCCCAGCATTTAATGGAGTTCAACCTGAACCATTCACCAGTTCATCTGCTTGCAGACAGAAGACTGTGATTAAAGTCCTGCATAGGTCAAGTGGTTTTTAATAAGACCTATAAAACACAAAACCTCCACGACGTACAAGTCTTTCTTCTTCCTCTATTGTGAATGAAGTTCTGAGGATGGTAATTTAATTGCAATTAAATTACATGCCTCACAGACACGCTTTCCTGACCTGCAGTATACCTGTCCCTTCATTAAGTATTTAACATTAGAAGACAAAGGCTATTAATATTATGCTCAGTCAGCTAAACAGGCATCTGGGGCCAGAAAGACAGATGCCTGTCCTCTCCTCTGTGCTCCAGGAAAGCGGGGAAGCATCTGCAACTTCTTGGAACCCACCATGGCACACAGGCTTCAAAGGGCACCTGCACACAGCTCAGCTGACCTGCCACCACGCTCTGGCTTTGTACAGTGGTGAAGCACTGCTCAGATTCATTTTCACTGCAGGAAAAAAAAAAAAAAAAAAAAAAAAAAAAAAAAAAGCTTGTATAGCATTAATTTATCCTAGATATCTGTTAGCAGTAGCTCAACCAAGGTATTCCACAAGGGAAGAAGGCACTGAAAAGAACACTGTAGCCACCTCAAGCTACAACATGTTATTTATTGGCTTGTTTAACATATTCCCTCGAGCTCCTGTAGCTCTACCAGAATCTCAGTTATGAAGGGAAAAAAAGGTAACAGGATTTAAAACCCCACAATTCTAGCTTTTGTATCACATCTTACACACCGTACCGCCAAACGCTCTCTAACAGTAGACAATGTTTTGTACAGTGAAGCAAGGCAATGGCGATGGGAAAGGAAAGGGTTTTCAAACCACATCTGAATGTCAGTTGGGGGAGTGGTTTGCAGAGGAAAGAACAGAAGAAGGAACAGGAGATCAGTGGCAGAGTAGTTTAAGAGTTTGTTTATATAAGAAAATGTAATAGCTCTCTGGAGACACCTTACTGTGGGATAAAAGTGATTTTATTCCAGAATTATGAATTCACTTTGGAAGTGCATTAGTTATTCTGGTAGAAAAATGATTCAACTTCTGCTAGAACACCTCTCCCCAAGAGCCCATCCTGACAAAGGACCTGTTCTGCACAGCCCATCCCTGCAGACAGCGGCTGCAGCAGAAGCCATGGGGAAGAAAACCACAAATGGAGGTTTTGTGAGGTCACCTGCAACACACACTTGTACTTTTAAGAAGGGACAGCTTTTCCCATTCCTGTTGAAATCTACTACAATCCATTACATTCATGTTAAGGAGGGAGGAAACGGAGAAAAGCAAAGACATTCAGAGCAAACCTGCAGAGCTCTATCATTCTTCCAGGGACTCAACCCAGACAAGCAGGACTAGCAGACAACAAAACACACACTCAAGCATGAGAGGCTCCCATAAAAACATTTACAGGCACCTCTAGATTCATTGAATAGGTTCTATTACTGCTGAATAGGGACCACTTTTTGCTGTTGCTGTTTTACTGAAGTTAGGAATAGCCTGCAACGCCTGCAAGAAAACCAGTGCAGTGATCAAGCATTTCATCCAACCTGTGGGTCAGACTTCAAATGTTCTTTTGTGCTATTTCAGTGTTTAGAAATCCCGATGACCCCTTCCTAGCTCAAAAACAAAAGTCCAGAATGGAAGAGGGGGAAATAAATCCAGTATCTTAAAACAGACATACTGAGCTTGTGATACACGCTTGGTACCATTACACAGCCAGAGAATACATCCAGATTTACTCTGAGAAGACTCTGCATATCACAGCTGGCGTGGGAACAGAGCGCTCGGAATTACAAAAGGTTCCCTGTGCACTTCACTTTAAGATTTGGCAATCTTGGTCCTGCATTTCACAGGTACCAAAATTAACATGATTTTCTCCAAACGTTGGCCTAGCTTTGAGCACAAAGTACATCTTAATTCATACAATTCATCTGTGCTTTGGTGGAGACAACTGTGAACTTAACAAGTCAAGGGTTTACCAGGACAGAGCCTTCGCTCCAGTTCTCAGCGTTTTTAGGCTCCCAAAGTAATCCTTATCATGGGAAATCTATCACAAACATCTCATGCAAACCTGTTGCAGGAACAGCTTCCTTCCCTGCATACACAAGCTTCTAAAATCCATACTGCACTGAAAGAACCAGGCATCATCCAGAGAGGCAGCTCCATTCCCCAGCAATTGGAGCTGACCCTGCCATTGCCTCCAAGGATGTGACCCCCAGTGCTGGGACACAAGGAACCACATTCTCCCCCCCAGACACCTCATTTCCCACAGTCAACAACTAACCTCCTTCACCATCTAGGTAGGCATCTTCTCCTGGACCTTAAATCCTGATTTTTTGTCTTTTCTTTTTGGTTGGTTGGCTTTTTTTGTTTGTTTTTTAAATCAATAGGTGTTATAACACACCCAAAGGCCCAAGCTGGTCCCTTACAGCGCAGTTGCAACAGGCTCTGCTCCCCCCCAGCTCGGAGGCAGCAGCACCAGGAGGCAGGCGACGTGCCCGGCCTTCCAAAGGGGACGGTTTGCTCTTCTAAAGCTTCCTCTGACTCTGAGCCCAAGCCAGCTGGGCAGCAGTTGAAAGACTTGATCCTTCAGCAGCGCCCGGCATCTGGAGCCTCCAGCCCAAAACAAATAGAAACATTTAAAATTAAAACAGAAAAAAAAAAAAAAAAGGCGATAAAAAGAATAAATTGTTCCTCGCTGGCCTAAAGAGAACTCTTCCTCCCTGTCCCCCTGTATATCCTTGAACTGCTTTCCCAGTGTCGGCTGGACAGGAGCAGCCAGCAGCCTGTGCCCAGCAGTGCCGGCTTGCAGCACTCACACCTGCAGAGCAGCTCTACAACCAACCATGCAATAATGGGGCCATGAGAGGAGCTGCTTCTTTATTTCAGACACCTTCACTGAGCTGTCTCATAATTGCTACCAGGAAATTCTGGCAATGTTATCCCTTCCCCTTCTTTATGAAGCTGCTGTGGTCTTCAATAGACCACAGAATCACCAAGGCTGGAAAAGATCTCTAAGCTCCCATCTCCAGCCTCACCCCCATGCCACCATACCCACTGACCACGTCCCTCAGTGTCACATCTCCACGGCTCTGGAACACCTTTAGGGATGGTGACTCCACCACTCTTCTGGCAAAGCAATTTTTCCACATGATTCAGGGAAGAATCACACCTCATCAAAACCTCTCAACCTGCCCAGATCTGTAAGACAAAGTTAGCAGGCCACGTAATACCATCAAAACCACCATTGACACAGAGAGTTTCAAGGCTACTCCAATACCAAGCTCAGCACCGTGACCCACAACCCCAAAGTCTGTAGGACTTCAGGCACAGTCAGCCTGCACCAGGTGCCATCAAACCCTCTGCAGGGTGCCAAGGACAGACTTAACCCACCCCTTTCCCTCTCCCCACCTTCACTTGCACTGGAAGCACCCAGCCGCCAGCACCCCTTCTCCAGGGAACTGAATGTCACACTACATGCACAATAATAATGTGGTTTACATCACCCAGTGACCCACTTCAGAGGATCTAATGAAAAACTGTAACCACAAAAGAATGGACTGTACTGCTGGGTTGCTTTGATTCCTTTCTCCCACCCCTTTACATGAACCTCATTTCCTGTCTAATACATTCAATGCCACAACTAAGAGAAATTGGGGCAGCACTTCCCCCCCACCCTTTTCCCTCTCAGCCTTCCCCCAGAAGAACCCAGCCCCTTTCCACACTGCGTTACTGCTGGATACCAGGAGTAACCCCCTCATGTCACTGTCACTTTTAAATTCCAAATCTGAAGTATGAATGAGGCAAACAAAGAAAAATAATAAAAAGGCCTTATCTCAAAAATCAACGGACAATTCCTTTCAACCACAACATCTATAGAATACAAACTCTGGCCTCTCTTGCATTCCTGTTGGTCAACCCATTGTCTTCAGAGCTGCAACAAGACCTAAAGCTGGGTGGTGAGCTTTAAAACCCCCCAGGAAGAGGGGCACAGTCTGCTGGTTACTGGTGGTTCAGCTCCCCATGAAAGAGGCTCCCCTCATCCTACTGAGCATCTGTGCAGGCTTGGAAGACAACAGAATGGTCACTTAAACAGGCATAACTGGATTGCTTCTAACCAAACCTTGGGAGTTCTGCAGCACTGCCATCCCTCCAGCTCCTGCAGAGAGGAGGTCCACATCTCTGCTGCAAGCATGGAAAGCCACAGAAAGCACAGCGGCAGTGCAGAACATGCCTGACCAACAGGAGGCTGAGATCACACCCCAATCAGGGTGCCTTTTTGTTTGAAAACTGTAATGAAGTTACACCACTGTACAGCCATGACACCAGAACACTGAGTGCTCCAGAGTGCCTTAAGAGCACTAAGAAAGCTAAGTTCTTAGCTAGCCTGCTCCTGAAGGGCAAGATCAAACCTTCAGCCTGCTACAGTTCTGCAGGTCCACCATCCATACCTTGCAACTTGAATAACATTGGCAATAGACAGGCATTAGTCCCACCCAGAATCCTGTATCTGTGGAAATGAGCAGGGTGATGCTTGAATCCTCACCCTGTAGAGAATCTAGAAAAATAGGCAAGCAATCTTGGAGTAACTTGGAAACGGGCAACAGAAAACTGTCTCCAAACTATTTTTCAAATTGTGGCTTTCTTTCGCAGGCTGAAGTTCATGCTGAGTTAAGAGCTCAGAAAACAGAGCTTTTCAGAAAACTGAAGCTGTTATCGTTCACCCACTTACATACCACTGGGAGTAGGATAGGAATGAATGGGATGGGACACGACGCCGGGCTGCTCAACCACATACAAATCCCTAAAATTAAATTCATTGATCCCTTCTATAATGAGGGTGTCCAGTCACATGCTGTGGAGCCAGAACATCGCAGTGACACAGCTGGATCACATCCAACAGTACAGGCACTCTTCACGGCAGGGCCTTCCAGCTATTCCAAGTTAGCCTATTGCCTTTGCTCTAGCAGAGGTGCGGGTACTTAAAGAGGTGACCTCATTATTTTAGCCAGCAACTCTAAGGCCTCAAAAAAAGCATGAAGACCAGCTGAAACGCCTCCTCTGGCTGGAGCATGCTTTTCTTTAAACCAAAATCTGCTCCATAGACCCTCTCTGCAGCTAGGCAATGTGCACTCCTTCTTTCATTTTTCTTTCCCACAGGTTCTGCATATTTATTTTGAGTGCTCCAACTCTCTGGATAAAACTGAAAATTGATAAACCACCTCAAGGGAATTCCCTTGCAAAAGACAACGTGCAGCACAGTATTTTGTGCAGCCAGTTCTCTCACAGAGAACAGTGGCAATCAGAACTGATTTTCTGAGCGAAAGAGAGCAGGAACATGCCTGTAATTCATTTCTGCTCAATGTCTTCCTTCTCTCACATGCATCATTCCTGATCAGATGACTAACCTCAAATAGTAATAGAAAGTCAATGGGGACAATAAACTGCAAGGAATTACAGAGAAAAGCAAAGTAGAGAGATTGTTAACCTACCAGATCTGTCCAACATTGACCAATGAGAGGTAGAGGATCCACAGGACAGCCATGAGGACCATGTTTGCACATCCAGTTATCAATATAAAGGCTGAAATCACCAGACCAAGCATGGAGATGCAGTCCAAGATGCTGTCCATATCTGACCAGTCCAGAAACCAGATGATTGTCGGGGCATAGCTGAGGGCATCTAGGTTTATCTTCCCTTTGAAATACTTTTTGACATTCTGCAGGTATAGCTTACATGGGAGCAGGCCTTTCTCTCCTATCAGCTGCTTGTTTTGATGGTACGCCACCAGGAAGGCCACAACTAGACAGAAAACGAGGAGAAAAAAAATATTAGAAATCAGATCTACAGAAGTATATTCATGTCTTGGGAAGGAATTTGTTACATGTCCTCCTCTCCACTAAAACACAACACAGCCATTTCTATTTAGCATGATGTAAAAGGCAGAGGAATTCCATCTACGCTTTACACCAGGAAATGGCACAGCATCTGTTTTGAGATAATTCTCTCCCCAACTGCTGCAAGGGATGTGCCATTTGCCACAGGCAAACTCAGTAACACACTTTGGGAAAAGCTGCCTGCAGCCAAGGGACCTGACCCACCGACAAACAGGAGGTTCAGCCCAACTGCTGGACTCAGCGTGACCCCCGGTTACTCACATATGCTATTCATCTCCTAATGCAGATGAGGAAAACAGCTTAATTGCATTGCAGATGCAGAGTGAAAGTAATGCATTAATTTCAAGACTTTCAGAGGGAATTAGCTTCCCACAAAACAATGCTTGTGTGGGATACACCAGGAAGCCCTCAGCACAGATACCGGGGAGCACAGTTTAAGCAGCCAGATGGATGCACACAGTTCCTATGCAGCAGCAGAGACAGCTGCACCTTCTGACCCTTTTTATTTCAGTTTCACCAAATACGTTGCAGTGTCACAGCTCCACCATGGATGCTGGCTCTGCTGATTTACTCTACATGCCCTGTCCAGTACACACAGCCCACGGCAGAAGCAGATTTTATCTGCAGTGTTTTGATTTCAGTGGACAGCCTACTTCCCATTTTTATAAAGCATTATCTGCGCACCTATCAAGCACTGGAATTTGTCCTCATGCTGAATACACTTAATATTTCACAATACTGCTAATGAGACCAAAACACGCCATCATTCATCCAGCAGCGCCACGGTTAAGCACTGCAACTGCAGAAGATGGCAGTTATGATATGGGTTGACCTTCTGGATCTGGTAGGCTGGAAATACAGAGGCTTAATATTTTCCCATCCTCTAAACTGCTACTATTTTTACAAGTTGCTGCAGCTCTCCCATGTTTCGTATCTACACTCTCACACTGGACAATCTTAGAACAGCCAGATGCTTTTTTTTAACAGCACACAAGCAATTTAATTACAGATTGTAGACCTAGAATTTGATGTTCTACAGAGAAAGTTGGTCAGCTTCTAGGGATTATCTCATATTTTAGGAATCTCCTCCAGTTACCAATTTGCAGTTCACAAATGCAGTAATCTCCATTTCTCAGAAAAAAAAAATAAAAAAAAAAAAAATGAAGGCCAACATTTCCTGATTAAGCTCCATGCGTTTTGCTCCCAGCAGCTCACTCACCCTTGTCACAAACACAAACCAAACAGCAGCCACGTCACACGCAGCAATAGCTGAGGTCTTGCAAAATGCCATTTGTTTTCCCCCCCCCCCCCTCCACTTTTGTTAATGATCAAATCCATTTCCTTCCTTATCTGCACACTGGCATTCGGCACACAAGGATTTGGGTGCTCATCTGGTTGCTCTCTCTGGGAACGCCAGCAGAAATGTTGTGTGAAACTGAATCCCAAGTTCAGGCCTGGATCCCCACTTCCCAAAGTCAGACCTGCAACCTCAGGGACCAAAAAACAAACATCCCACTGCCCCCAGACACACAGCACAGTCTCCAGTTCAGTTAATCCATCTGCTTGCTCCATCTCTTTGCACACGCTGTGTATTTTGTCCTCGTTTTAAAGCCACCAAGACACAACCCAGCACCCCTGAGGTCCGTAGGAAGGTTCCCACTGATGCCAACAGGCTCTGAATCCAAGTGTGAATGCAGTCATGTCGGGGTATCAGTGGTTGTGTCTTCTGCCCATCTTTTAGAAGGACCTCACAAGTGGATAAAGACTCACAGAATATTTTATTCTGTTACTGACAAGAAAAAAAAAAAAAAGCCTGCATTAAAGAATCAGTTTAGGACAACAAAGCACATATTTTATATGTTAGAGAACTCATTTTTTTCTACCAATACTTCTTTCTGATTTCTGCATAATCAGAGAGCCTATCACACCAAGCCAGTGGGAACATAATGCTTTTGATCCTCAAACAACTTTATCTTCCATGTGGAGTTCAAAAATAAGTAAATAAAAAAATTAAGACCAACTACATCACAAACTCCACACCACCAAACGCTCCAGAACTGCTGCCCCAACCCAGAACTGCTAAGCAGTTTAAAAAGAAAAATCTAAATTAGACCCCTGTGCAGCATGCAAGATAAACAAGGAAAGGGTAATTTAGGAAAAACAAACTATAGCATTCAAAGTACACACTGTATGTACAAAATACTGCAGTCTGAAAGCAGACAAGACTGCATTATAGGTTGGCACAAACTGCACATCTAAAGGCTGCACAGACTGGGCTCCGAAGTGGCTTCCCCTCAGAACACCAATTATTTGCTGCACTGATGACATTTTGCATCTAATGACTTCATAGCTAAATCCCATTAGCAACAGCCCTTTGATTCTGGCTTACTCAGACAAAAAGTCCCTTTTGCCCCCAGAGCCTGTGCTTTTGTTCCTCTTCCTTAGCCCCTATTCTGAAGCCTCTCCCCTTTGGCCTTGTGTTTGGGGGTTTTCCACTCCCCATCCTCCTACTCCCTCCAGGTAAACATGGTCAAGGGAATTTATTTCCACCTAGGGCTCCTGCTGGCACACCTGCTGCACGGCTGGGGCACGGGGGCAAGGTTAACTGCTGCCCTGACACAGCCATCCTTCCCCACACCACTGCTGGGAACAACACAAGGTTTTGGGAGGGCTCCCAAGGCAGGGCTTTCTCCTGCAGGCTCCCAGCACAGCTGAACACATCCCACATTCTCCGAATTCAGAATACAGCTCCATCATCTTTCCCATCATTGTTGCTGCTCACTGCACGGACTTATTTTTTTTCCCTCCTTACCAACACTGCCTCGATTTGGGCATCTTCATCCCATGCCCGTCTCTTCTTTCCCCCAAAGCACCCTGCCTGACTTCTTTGCAGATTGGAGAACCCTCTGCTTCACAGACTCCCATGCTCCCTCCCACTCAGGAGCCTCTGACAGCTCACATGGGAACACGCTCCTCTACCTGCTGCCAGCTGATCTTTACATAAGTAATGCATGTAAATTGTCACCAGCTGCTAATAGACCTTCACTACTTATCCTCACCTCAGAAGGTGTCTGACTGTACTTTTCCATTAGCTCCCCCTCCACCTTCTCCTTCCGTGCTCCTCTCTCCCCCAAATGAAGGCGTTCCTTGTTCAAACCCACATGCTACCAATAAACACAACTGGAGCATGCAGCACAGGAATCACCCATCTGAAAGGATTTGGTCTGTCCACATTGCCCTGTCACCTCAGTTCCTCTCCCCCGGTCCAGGCTCAGCTTGTCATGGTAGGAGAATGAGAGAATCCCATTCTTCATGCTCTGTAAAGATTTAAAGATGTGAAACCTAAGACTTTCCGGTCATATGGCTTTCTCTCCCCCTCATTAAAAGAAGTCTCAACTTTTACTTCAAGCCCAAACCACAAGAAGAAATGAACCAAAAGCACTGAGCTTTGCATGAAAACCAAACTACTTTTTGCACACAAGAAAAACCTGCCTGGAGCCATGTATCAGTTGCACCTTTGACCCAACGGGGCATTCAAAAAAAGCCCTATGCTGGCAAATGGAGGTTGTACTGCTGACAAGAAAAAGGAGCAGAATGTTCACGGTTTCCTAATTACCATTAGTTTTCAATTGATAAACTCCCTGGCAAAACTCTGTAATACAAAAGCAAGAACCTCTAGCAATAAGCAAAAAGCCATAATGAAGTTGAGCAGCCCCTTTTCATCCCACAGCCCTACAGCCACAGTAAACACAACCAGCCCCTTCTCAGCATTGTTTTGTTCCATTGTCATTAGCCGCAAAGCAAAGGACTTTGGGGTGGCTGTGCATGGGGACTTTTTAAGTGCCTATCTCTCCATTGTCTCATTGAAATAGCGTGAAAGCAAATACAAAAGGCTGTGGCACTGCTATGAACTTCCCTCACCTGACCCTCGCTCGATTCCATGCAGGCAGCAGTGCGGCCTCCAGCTCTGAGAAGATGCATCTGCTCCAGAGCAGCTCATCTCTGCTGTTCCTGGGAGGCAGGCTTACTCCTTCCCACTTCTTGCTATCATTTCCCTCAAATTAGCACTGCTTGCTGTCCATTCACTTTCCTGCAGTGCAAACCTGGTCCTGTGCAGAGTTAAACAAGAGGCACAGAGCTCACTAGCAGACACAGCACTAACACACTGCCTCTGCTGTGCAGCCTTGCTAACAAGCACCACGCCAAAATAAAACCTTTTGGGGAGAAAAGGCATCAGAAGATGTACCACAATAGTGAGAAGGTTGTTGGAAAGCTACTGGGAGCCTTTTAAAATAACTGAGGGAAGAGCAGGGGAAAGCAAAGGAGATGGCAGAGAGAGGGGAGGAAGGACACCGGGGAGAGCCAGGAGCCCACAGGAAGCCCAACTCCCCCAGGAAGGCTTTGGATTTCAGAGCTGGGAAGAAGCAGCACAAATCTCCCGTAGCCTGGCTCTGGGGAAAGAAAATGCTACTATTAAACAATACATGAGGAGAAGGAAGATAAACTGTATTTACATACTAGCTTTTATTTCAAAGCACTCCACAAAGCAAAGCTGAAATTGGGAAGGGTGGTATCTAATTACTGAAAACTTCTACATCTGCAATCTGATGACGGTAATCATCCAAAAAAAGGGCACTTAAAATGATTTAGAAAGAGGGCAAAGGGAGAAATAACACACATTTGTTGTCAGAAGCTTTGGGACCAGATCTTTACTTGTAACAGCACTTCCACCAGCACCTCCAAGGCTTTGTGTACTTATCCCTGCGATAGGGAACGTACACGAAGCACAAGACCATAACGAAAAGGCTTCAGAAGTCAAAACTGCACTTCTCCAAGCCTCTGTGCCATGAATTACAGACTGTAATTAGGCATGGAAGATAGGTGTTAATAGTGGAATTCAGAGAGAGCAGCACCAGCGCCATATAAAGATGCCTCTACAGAATCAAGGAGAGGAATCTGGGCAGCATGGCACAGCACAGGACCACAGGAATAGTTCTCCCCAATGTCCCAGGCTGGAGCCTGCTTTACTTCCCACTCCTCCTCCAGAAGTGTTTTGCCACTGGGTCTGCCTATATTTACTTGAAGTGGAGAAAGAGCTCCCAGCTATCAACACACCTGTGAGGGCTGTCAGCTGTAAGAGCTTACATCACCCAAATTACAAATACACCCTTGAAGTTACTGTTCAAAACAGAACTGCATGGACAAGTGCTTTATTTACCTTACTGCTCAGCTTGGAGAACCCCAATGGCCTACCCTAATGCCAAGAGCAAGCCTTCAAGCACATTCAGCTCAGAGCCATCTTGCCCTTACTTCCCATCCCTGAGCAGCAGGTGGGTTTGCTCACCAGCCTCCACGAATCAGATCCTTTCCACCTTCCCACCTCCAACCTGCCTCCCAAGCAGACTCCTTGCCAGGGACTTCCCAGGCCCTGGATGCTTCTGGAAACCCCCTTCAAATAAAAAAAAAAATGAAGAGGAGAGCTGTTATAACCAAAGGGAGTACACACAGGACACTTCATACCTGCCTAGCTCTGCCTGTCCTCCTTCCAGAGGTGAAGATCCAAAGAGAAGGCATCTGACTTGCAGCAGGCAACTCAGCAGGCTCAGGAGTGCCCTTGTGCAGCCAAAAGGAGGGAGGGCAGAAGCACCAAGGATGATATGGAGACCTGTCACCTCCACATCACTGTGCACATCAAATCATGCTTCTCTCTACTAATCCTCAGGGTCCTTCACTCTCTCACCCTTCCCTTTGCACTCACCAGGCATAATGAGCTCCCAGCTCCACTAATTAACAGGAGCTGCAATCGACAGGGCTGACCACTTTCCCCAGTAGTTTACTGCAAAACTCTCCCCTCTCCCCTGAAGGTTTTGTTCCTGAACACAGCAGGAATGAAAGGGTTACATCTAAAAAGGTGAAATGAAAGAAGGGGAAAAACATCCCACAAGTGAGGAATGTCAAACTGTCACAACGCCATCAGCCGTTTCCTCAGCAAGTCTGAGTCTCGGTGTGCACAGGATTGCCATGTCTGGGAAAAAATAATCTGTCAGAGTAAATGGTTCCATCTTCAAAAGAGAGACTTGAAGAGGTGCTTGGCACAGGGGCTTAAAATTGTTTTCTGCTGTTTCTAAAGCCAAGCTCACAGGAAAGATCAAAAGGCAACCCACCTTCCCTCGAGAGCATCCCACCACAGCCATGCCACAGCTCTGCAGCCTCTGACAGAGGAATCTGCCTGATGGCAAGTTCTCTCTCAGACATAGCAATCAGTTTCCTCCCCACAAATGTTTCAGCACAGCATCTCCCCCACACTGAGATCAGAGCTGGTGTCCCCGCAATGCTGGGGACAACCAGAGCTGGAATCAGACCTGTCTCAAACCTGCTCACACACCTGACTTTGGGTCAGCTGGCTGTTATTCAACCAGGACAAACAGCAAAACTCACTGTTACCTCACTGCAAACAAACAGAAGTTTCATAACTTGCAGGTAACTTCTCTTTTCTTGTGCCTCTCCCATCACAAAGGACAGACTCCTACCCTGTTCCTTCCAGCCTCCACTTCTGGCACCTGAAATTCTTCTTCTGACAGCACCTCTCTAAAGGATCTCAACACTCTGCGTTGTGGAAGCATTAGGGGATCATCTCTCACCACCTCAGGCATTCCCACTTTTCTCCTCCAGAAAAAAGAAACCCAGTTCCTCTGCCTCTATTTGCTCGCCGTGCTTTCAGTCAGTAGCCTTCCATCTCAGCTTCATTTTCTCACTTTCATTTTTCCCCTCTCCTTTTTTCCATGCTGTAGCTCCCATCACCCTAAAACCGATGCTTGCTCTCCACCTCTCAGCACCTCAGTTGTCCCAGGTGAGGTCTCCCATTCACCTGAACGCTCCATTCCTCTAACATGCTCCTTGCCATCTCCTGGCTCTTCACCCCCTGCCTGCTCCCTTCCCATCCAACACACCACCAGCCTACAGGGCAGCATTTGTTCCAGGATGTGATGTATTTATAACCCCAAATCCACGATCTGAAAGCAGCAGCCCCTGCAGAACACACAGCAGAGAACGCTGATCAGTTTTTTATAAGAACTGCAAACTGAGCTATGGGAAACTCAGCAGTCTGGATTTACACACGGGAATATCAGAATCGCTTTCATTTTGACTGAAAGAGTCATAACCCCGCATTTCACCGAGAGCTGAAACCAAACTAGAAACAGAGCACGTGTCAAAACCATACAAAACTACAACTTCTGCATGGTTTTGATGCAAAATAATCTAAGCAGGCTGGCAGCCTACAAATCCTAACGATTTTGTGGACAAATCTGGGGCAAGTTTAGAATTTGTAACATAGTGTGTTACATGTCAGTTTAGGTTTCACTGTGAATATTTTTTCAGCAGAGCGGTAGCAGGCTCCGAGCTCTTGGTATAACTTGCCAAAACAAGAGCCAAATGCGTACAGCTGAGTCGGAAACTAGTTTCACCATTTCAAATTACTGGCAATTCTTGGATCGGAGGGGACATCACAGAATCACTGCAGTTGGAAGGGATCTCTGGGGACCATGTAGCCCAATCCTCTGCTAAAGCAGGTGCCCTACAGTAGGTTGCACAGAGCCCAGATGTGGTCTTTCTCTGATCCTACATGCAGAAGCTTCTTTGCTTTAAGTTCTTCTGATGAGCTGAGGAGCTCCTCTTGCACCACTGCCTCACAATATGTGTTGAGGATGGCCAGACCCAGCTGTGAGGACAGGTGTTGGCTTTGGGGCACCCCTTCCTCAGTGGGACAGGAGCCCCCAAACCACCCCGAGCCCACCCAGCTACCAGTGCTGCTCACTGGGCATCAGGGCCTCGTCCCACATTTGGGCACAAGAAGCGGAACTGAAAACAAGCAGCTCTCCCATAACCCCCATGGAATCACACCACGGTTGGGTTGGAAGGGTCCTCACAGCCCCACTGCAGCCACGGGCTGGCTGCCCACCGGCTCAGGCTGCCCAGGGCCCATCCGCAGCCTCGAGCACCTCCAAGGATGGGGCACCCATCGCCTTCTGAGCGAAGGATTTCCCCCCAGCATCCTACACGCTTCACTCACCCTTCGGGCTTTGAACACAGACCCGCACCCCGACGCCCCGTGAACAACCGGCTTTGAGGTGGGGCTGAGCGCTGCTCGCCCCGCGCTGTGCCCGGGCTGAGTGCGAGTTCCGCACCGCACGGCCCCGTTCCGCACCCACTCAGCGGACTGCGATGGGTCCCGCAGACCTTTACACCGCTCCACCCGACCCCCGGCAGCTCTCAGAACCACGAGAAGCCCCAAACCCTCAGGAATTCCCGCGGTTCTGCTGGCAGCGAGCCGGGCCGCCCGCAGCGCCGGGCCGTCCCCCACCCGCTCCCGGGAGAGAGAACGCGGCGCGGCGGCAGCGCCCAGACACTCACGGTACAGCAGCGCGACGGCGCGCAGCAGCACGATGCGGGTGAGCCAGAAGGTACCCGGCGACAGCGCCGGCCCGACCCCGCCGCCCGCCGACTCCGGGCCCGCCGCCCGCCCCGGAGTCTCGGGGGCGCCGCTGTCGCCCGCCGCCGCCGCCCGCCGCTGCCTCAGCGCCGCGCTGGGCGCCGCCATGTCGGGACCCGCAGCGAGCATGCGTGCGGCCGCCCCCCGCGGGCCGGGCAGGGCGGCGGGCGGGAAGCAGCCCCTCAGGGCGGCCGCTGCTGTTCGGGTTTGGCTGCGGGTCCCCAGGGAGCCGGGAATCGCTCGTAAAACCATTGCAGTAGGAAAAGCCCTCTCTGATCCCCGAGTCCAACCCATCCCACTGTGCCCAGTCCTCAAGAGCCACATCTCCACACCGATTTTATGACTATAGCCATCAAACGCTTGACCCCGTGTTCAGTCGTGGATATTGTTTTTAACCAAACCACGTTCCAGTGCAGTGTCCCCGGCCGCCGTTTAGAAGGTTTCAGAAGCGCATCCCATCCAAATAAACAGCGCATTGCTGAGCCGTGTGCTGCGCTCTGAGAAAGTATCTGTTATCAGGTGTGACGCTATGCAGTGCTTCTCAGACTGTGCACCCATCCCTTATAAATGCCTCTTTTGTTTTTCCAGTTTCCCATCACCGCTGCTTGCATTGTTCTGTCAGAAGGAAAAAAAAAATAGAAAAAAACACAAGCACGACATAATGGTGCATTGTATAGGCAAAGAAAAATAAGTTATTTGTTGAGGGCTGCGGGTGGACTGCAGTTTTGCTCTCCCTTTGGATTAGCCACGAGGTTTGGCTAGATAGATGTGAGGAGATGGAAGCGAATGGTTTCCTTTGTGGGGTCTGTATGAAACTTTTACAGCAAATTCCATGTTAAGTGGCAATGTCTGTAAAACAAACTGGATAATTGAGGAAATTGCTGAGGAAAAGTGGAAGGCTTAGGCTACAGATTTAGCAAAAAGGGAATAATTGGAGCTGGGGACGTGGAACTTGATCGGTTTTCATGGCGAGGGATTGCCCTGAGCTCTGCAGCCCAGGCTGAGACAGCAGCGTGCCAATGGTGCCTTGCAACGATACGAGCTGCAAGGTTTTAAGTATATTAAATTGCATTAAAGTGTTGTTACTCTAAGGGACCGATCCAGCACTCATAAAAGGCCGTAGGAGCCTTCCTTTAGCCCTACTGGAAGATGGATCAAGCTGTAAAGGAAAACGTGCCATAAAATGGTGGATTAGAATGCTGAATTACCTTCCCTCTGTTCCACAGTTCATGTTGGTGCCCAGCTTTGTGTGCGGTGTCGTCTTGTGTTTGGTTTTCTGCTCACTTTTTTTGTTGTCAGCTTTCATTTTCATGTTGTAATTTTTGTTGGCTTTCCCTCTTCTCGAACAAAAGTATCAGAAAAGAAAACAATGTAAGAACCCAGCAAGTAACACAAACGAGATATTTAAGAGCCAGGCTCTGCGTCTCAAAGGGAAAGCGATTCATAAATGTCAGGCCTGCAGGCAGCGCAGAGGCATCATTGATGCTGATCTTCATTCAACAAAATGCGAGCCGCCACGTCCCCCCGCCCGACCCTATTTTGCTGTGTTCCAAACAGCTGCAAAAGTGTCAGAGAAACAAGCATTTACTGTCACAGCACCCAGCAGCTGTCCCCATCAGCACCTCAGCCCTGCTGTCCCTGGCACCCTAAATTACTCTGTGTTCATTCAGGTCCAGACTTTCTCCCCCTCTGGCTGCCAGGAATTGGGTTTAAATAAAACAGAGCGAGTGAATGTGTGCAGAAATAACTATTTTGTAAAGAAGCATTAACATTTGGGGACTCCTCTAAAGAAAACATACATTCACTTATGTATAATACAGTAATAGGCAATCCCACGGAGCGTTCAGCTGCATCTGCTGAATGGGAGGTGGGATCTCACGAAGAATTTGGGAGCTTCCTTCTACTAGTTAACATTTTTCCAGATGTAATATTTTTTTCCATTAAATCTCTGATCTTTCCCTGTGGAAATCCGATCCTTAACTCCAGGGTTAGCAGGATTAGGACTGAAAAGGATTTTTGGAGGAAGAATTACTTTTTTCTTACGGTATTTGTATGGCGTCTATAACAAGGGGAGGGCGGAGGTGTTGATTCAGAAGTGGGATTCCAAAGTGGTACCATAGGACAAACAATTAATAATCACAGTAATTATGTGTAATAAAACTGTCGTTCTCCATTATTCTGAGGAAATAAAATAAAAATGCCATCCAGTCTGCATCGTGCAACGGGAAAAAACAAACCTCTTGCCACTGCATCACCTGGCCTTTACAATCTGATTGTGGTGTCATTCATCGCTCTACAGCAAATTTTGTTATGCTAATGGTATCTTTTAAAATTTGAATAGAAATAATACCTTGACATATATTTTGCTTTCCCCCAGTTTTAGGCCCTACACACATTTTCTGAGACCGAAAGAGAAACTTGTTCAGGTCTGTAATTGCCCTCAGCTCTGGGTCCTTGGCTGCCAGGACCGCGGCTGCGAGCGCTGCAAGGCAAAAACTCCATGTGAGCCACGAGTTCACATCTTCCACTGGGATATTAAAAATTAATAATCAAAAAGGCATTTGTCAGCGAGGGCTTTTTGATTTTCTTTTAGCAGAAATTCCTCTCCAGGCCAAACGCAGCATGTGAAGATTTTCACAGAGCGCTCTTTGAAATGAAACCTTCCTAAGAAGAGGTTCATTTCTTTACTGATATCTCCTGCCATGATGAAATCTAGAAAAGGACTTGGGATTCCCATGCACTCCTCTCCATGTGCCTTTTCAGCAAGGGAAAGTCAGTGCAGCCCTGCCTGGCACAGGTGTGCTGAGTTTCTTCATCTCACCAGGTAAATGTTCATGGGTTGGAAAGGAGCTGCCAGGAGACACATTCCTGCATTACGTTTATCATGCAGCTGTCCAGAAAAAGAAGGGATGCATGAGCTCAGAGCCCCATTAACGCAATAAAAACTAATATTAAACTAATATTTAAGCCCCTCTTTCTTCACCCTGCTCTCAGCAAGCTGCAGCAGCTGTGCAATGAGTGCAGGTTTGCTTCCAATCATTGTGATGCAAGCCCCGAGCCCCAGCTCTTCGCAGTCCGTGGAAATGTCTCTGATAATGGGCTCTGGATGAGGCTGTAACAATACAGACTTGTTCTTGCTGCAGTGGGAGCACCGTGTCTGGAACGCAGGAACTCTGATGGGAGCACACGGTTGTTTTCCACTCCTGCTGTGCAGGTGACACTGAGAATTTTGAGAGCAAAGCTAAGTCTGGTGGTGGGAGCTGTGGAAATAAATGCTGGGGACCGAAAACTCCAAGTGTTAAGTAAAATTTGCAAAAAACTTCTGTCCATTTTCATCCTCCAAATGGATCCAACTCCTTAGCTTTCCAAACTGTTCAAAGCAGCATGGCTCACTCATGTGCATGGATGACAGATTTCAGACCACAACTGATCAAGCAAGCAGCTGAGCGATGTAAATCCAGTGTTAGATTTGTATGAGCAGACAGCGGTCTGTGCTGGAGCCTTTGCAAGCACTGTAGGATTGGACCCAGTACTATGGTTCATTCTAAGAACAAATCTTTTGCTCTCTTCTGCTGCTGTTTTAATTGAAATTAACTGAAAGCTACAGCCCATCTTCTCCTCCCTGTTAGAAATCAGTAGCTGTACTGAAAATGACTGAATTTTGTTTTGCAGAAATCCCTGAGCTGCCTCTGAAATGCCGTATCCTCTGGGCAGAGCATTAATCCTGCAGATGTCAGAGGCTTATTTTAACACGATGCATAGGTTACTCTTATCTGATTAGGGATTGTTTTTTCTTCTCCCTGTAATGTTCTTTTTATTTGCTCTTCAAAATTCCCATGTAAAGTCTGCTCGCAGTTCAAAGGTAGCCAATTTTTGAAAAATGATAACCTCACCACTCGATCAGATTAAGCCACAGAGCCCACTTTTGGCTGCAACCCCCCAGCGAGGGAATGAGTGCTGCAGAGCATTTCCCATTGTGTGTTCTTGTACGCTCTGAAAACGCATATGAAAATGACTCTCCTCTTTGATGCTGAGATAAATGTCCCTTCCCCAGTGTTCACGGAGCACTGACAGCCCTGCAGCCAGGACACTGCCATGCAGGACCAGGAGATGTGCTGCAGAGGAACCAGGACTGGGGTCAGAGTTCCTCCACCCCGCAGTGACTCTGAGAGTTCCCAGAGACAAGTGACAGTGTAATGGAGCCAGACACACAGATGTGGGATTTACTACTTGATCCCGAGCAACATTGGTGTGAGCTGGCCAGGAACTTTATCAGTGTCAGACTTCTCAAAAAATGAAGAAACACTGCCAATATTGGCAGGTGCCTGACGGAGTCCTGCTGTAGCCACCCTGTCAATAAAAGCTTATTTATCCCTCCCAAATCATCCCTAAACCTGCCCTGTTCAGCACACTGTTTAAGCCTCCACTGGATTACGTGAACCTCAGTGCTTCCCAAAGCAGACTGCGCAGTCTGTTTCTCCTTTGGCATCTGAGGCTTGGTTTAATAGGCATGGTTGAGGAAGTAACCCCTTTCTTCTGATAAAGGCCAAAGGGTATCAACCAGGATATGGCATGAACCAAGCAAACAAAATCACCAAGGAAGAAACACGCTCTTCTACAGAAGTGGAACTGCAGCATGACTGTACCTGCCCCTTGTCTCAGCCCCTGGTGCCCTTCCCTTTCAGATGTCTGTGCTCCTCCCAGCCAGCTGATAGCCCAGATAAAACAACACATGGTGTGGAATCACCGCAGGACCCATCCTGCAGCTCCATCCTTTGCCCATCCCTGGGCAAACATCCTCAACTCTTCGTCACACCAAATACGGACCTGCAAGATCCCCAAAGCAGGTGTGAGGAAACATGCCCTGCCCATCCCTGGCTCTCCCCTTCTCCTACCCATCTCCAGAATAAGAGGCAGTGGTTCCTGATGTACTCCTCCTATCTGCTTTTGCATGCGGGCCAGGAGGTGCATCTCACTGCCCCAGGCAGCACTGGGGAGCCAGGCAGGACAGCAGGATGTGAGTGAGGAGAAAAGCAGCATCACTGATCTCACATTCCTCAGGGCTGCAGGATGACCTGGGCCTGAGGGCAGCAATGAGGGGAGCACAGCTCTAGTTGCCATTCCTCACCCCACAGAGCCCTCCCAACCCTACAATGACAATGGGATCTTCCCAGGGAGGCACTGCCAGGAGAGGCTGACTGCAATCAGGGACTGAAAGCAGTGATTATTTCCTTGGCTCAGCTGCCATTCATTCAAAGAATGAAATACAATTTACCTGACTCACAGAAACACCATGCAACAAACTTAGTAGGGAGCCACAAGACCCCACAGTGACCGGCATCATTTCTCAGCTGACATAAAGAGCTCTGCTGAGTGTCCCACAGCACTGCTAAACCCACAGCACTGCTAAACCCACAGCCCCAAGAGCTTTGGAGTAGGAAGAGATGTTCCCTCACCCCTCGCTCACACGGTTACCCTACAGATGGTGTTGGGAGGCTTTAAAGCAGCATTATTTTAAGTGATGCTTTGTGAATTTACATTTAAAAATGAAAATCTTTGCCCAAAGGTAATTCATTTTGCAGCTCTGGAAACGGAAAGCTGAAATCTTGAGAAATGACATTAATAAGGAAATGAGAGAGTTTTTAAATAATACAAATTCCTGCTTTGCACTTCATTGAAATGTACCCATTTTCCCATAGGACAGACGCACACACCATGGCACACACACACAAGTGAAAGCACTTTGAATTCAGAGTGCACGCTTTATTTCAAGGTGAGAAAACACTGCAGGAAACAAACGATGCTCACAGCCACATATTGCTGCTACTGCCCATTGTTGGAGCACAAGTCTTATTTTTGCCTGTAAATCTTACACTTGATCCTACTTTTCCAGAGGGAAAGAGAAGCTGAGGAAGGAATAAAGCCGGAATTCGAAGCACTGCTTTCTTCCAGCCCCAATTACAGGGCTGGATTCCGCGGCTAATTAGAATCAAATGCTCCCAATGAGTTCTGGGGAAGCAGCGCTCGCGCTGAACTCGGCCCAGAGGCTGCGGGAGGAGCGGGGCGGCACCGGGCGGCTCGGGACGCACGGAGCACCGCGTTCCTCTCCTGGTAACCACCGACCGAACAGCTACAGAACAGGGCAGGGAGCAAAAATTCAGTGCACCCCAACCGCACCGAGACCCCGTTACCCCCAGAATAAAAGGACCTTTGCGCACAGCCGGGGCCTAATCACAGCCCCGACACCGGGAATCCCCATCAGCCCCAGCGGTACCGCACAGCGGAGCGTCTACGGCGCCTTACAGCCGCGCAGCGCAAAGAACGGAGCGGCGAACCGAACCGCCCCGAGAGGCAGCGGAGACTCCGGGCGGGAACGCGGCGCGAGAGCAGCACTGCCCCGCACCGCACGCACCGCCCCGTATGGAAATGAGCCCCGCCCTCTCCGCCAATCGGGAGCGGCGCTGGGGGCGGAGCCTCACTCCCGCGCCTTAAAGGCGCCCGTTGCCGGGGGCCGCGTTTTGCACTGGACGTGGAGCGCGGCAGCGGACGAAGAGAGCAGTGCGGGGCGCCGGGTCTGCGGAGCGAGAGTTTGAGTGTTTTTTTTTTTGTTTTTTTTTTTTTCTTTTTTGGCTGATTTTGCTGCCTTTGTGCCTTTTTCCTTTTCTTGAAATTGTATTCTGCACAGTTTTTGTATTTTTATTTGTGTTTTGGTTTTTTTCCTCGCCTTCTGGGAGCCTGCGGAGGGCTGCACGGCACCGCTGCTCTTCTCGGGGCGGCTCAGCCCCGCGCCCCCTTTTCGCCTCCCCCGTCCTCTTCCCCATCCCGCCCCGCTCGCGGCCACCAAATGCTCAACATGACCGAGGAGCACGACAAGGCGCTGGAGGCTCCGTGCAGCCCCGCGGGCACCACCAGCTCCATGTCCCACGTGGACTCGGACTCCGACTCCCCGCTATCCCCCGCCGGCTCCGAGGGCCTGGGCTGCGCGCCCGCGCCCGCCCCGCGCCCTCCCGGTGCCGCCCCGCTGGGCGCTAAGGTGGATGCGGCCGAGGTGGACGAGCGCTTCCCCGCCTGCATCCGCGACGCCGTCTCGCAGGTGCTGAAGGGCTACGACTGGAGCTTGGTGCCTATGCCCGTGCGCGGCAACGGGTCGCTCAAGGCGAAGCCGCACGTCAAGCGGCCCATGAACGCCTTCATGGTGTGGGCGCAGGCCGCCCGCAGGAAGCTGGCCGACCAATACCCGCACCTGCACAACGCCGAGCTCAGCAAGACGCTGGGCAAGCTCTGGCGGTGAGTCCGCGCCGCCGGGGACGTTCCGGGGGCTTCGCTGCCGTTCGCGCAGCTTCGCATCTCTCTCACCGCTTCTTTCATGCTGTTTTTTCTCTTTCTCTTTAACATTTTCCCTTTCTTTAACTTCTTTTTCCCTGTGTCCGTCTTTGCCCGTGGAGCGGTTCTCAGAGCGCTTCGGACTCTTCAGCCCTTGCTCGTTCCTGTTCTTTCCAGTGCTTCCTACATCCCCGAGAAATGCTGCTTATTTTCTTACTGCTTCTTTTACAATGTCGTTTTCTCATGTATTTTTTTTTTTTTTTTTTGCTGGCTGGCTCGCTTGCTGCCTAACAATCTGTAAAACTAGACAAGCCGATTTTTAGCTATAATTTCGCTCTGCTTTCTTACTTCCCTCGCTATGAGCACCATTACCACAACTGATGCAAACTTTTCTTGCTGGGCCGTGTGCTGCAGCTGCACCAAACCCGCACTGCCGCTGCCTGTTTGGGCTCCTCGGCAGTGTACAAAGCAAGGTTGGGGCCTGGGGAAGATTTAAGAGAAAGGATCCCATTGCTTTGCCTTTGGGAGTTCTTTGTGAGCCCCACACAAAGCTGGACGTGGGCAGCACTGCGGGTCGTGGTGGTGGGGTGGCATTTGTAGGGTGACTGTGGGAATTATATTTGGCAAAGGGATGAAAAGTGGCATTTTTAAATGGGATGGGGGGGTATTTTGTCTGATTTTCAATATCGGTAAGGATGTGCTTTTTTCTGCCTCTATAACTGGTATTTTAACAGATTTTTGCAGTAGGGTTTTGTTTTTTTGCTGCTACGGCAAATTTGTATTGAACTCTTTGGTCATTGCAGTGCAGATGTGAGTCAGAAAATAAACTGAACACTTATAAGGAAAAGACATTAATTTTGGAATTTTCTTTTTCTTCCTTATTTAAAAAAAAAAAAAAAAAATCAATCTCAAACCAGTTTGTTAAGTGAAAATGAGAAACGTCCCTTTGTGGAAGAAGCTGAGCGGCTCAGGGTCCAGCACAAAAAGGATCACCCGGATTATAAATACCAGCCCCGGAGGAGGAAAAGCGTGAAAGCTGGGCAGAGCGACTCTGACTCCGGGGCTGAGCTCAGCCACCACGCCGGCACCCAGATCTACAAGGCTGACAGCGGGCTGGGGGGCATGGCTGATGGCCACCACCATGGCGAGCACACAGGTAAAGGGTCCTGGGGGGCTGAGAACTGCTTGTTGTGGAGGTGTTGCTTTGTGACTTGAACCTGCCAGTGGGCACAAGCCCGTCTGCATGCTCAGAGCCTGTGCAGTGTGGGACTGAGGGGCATCCAAAAGCAGAGCCGTTGCTCTAAGAGCTGTGGTTTTTGTATCAGGTTGTGAGTGTGGCCATGCATTTAGTTACTAAATGCAACTGGAAATGCCTGAAGTGCAAAAAATGACTCAGATTTTGTGTCTAGAGAGGGGAACTAATTGTGACAGTACGGGTTAATAATGCATTGGTCACCTGAAGGGTGCCTGGGGGAGCGGCGCCCCCTGAAGCTCCCCATTTCTCGCAGTGCTGTGAATTGGCACAGGGTACGTGTTGACAGATTCCAGGAGGATTGCGAACGTCCTGCGGCTGCAGGCGTGTCTGCGCTCTTGCCCAGCCTGGCTGGGACAGCATCTCTGCTCTGGGGGAGCCACGCTGGCCTCAGGCCATCTGTGTAGAGGGGTCCTTCTGCTGTGAGGGTGACCCTGCAGGGATGCAGCACTCATTGGGTTGTGCTTCTTGCTATGAACTGTTGGCTCTGTGAGCATTGTATCCTAACTTGAAGAAATAATGGGGAGTGAGGGGAAACATCAGCCACCTCCAACACGGGGCTCTATTTTAAAGTTGCCCCTTCTCCTTTTGCATTATGGACAGGGAGAAACATGTGGTTCTCGGCTTCCTTGAGAGATGTTTTGTGGTTGCTCTCCTTAAAACTTTCCTGTCCCTTTGTCCACAGGCCAGCCCCATGGGCCACCCACGCCACCCACAACCCCTAAAACCGACCTGCACCACGGCAGCAAGCAAGAGCTGAAGCACGAGGGCCGCCGCCTCGTGGAAAGCGGCCGCCAGAACATTGACTTCAGCAACGTGGACATCTCAGAGCTGAGCAGCGAGGTCATCAACAACATGGAGACCTTCGATGTGCACGAGTTTGACCAGTACCTGCCGCTCAATGGCCATACCGCCATGCCGGCTGACCACGGCCCCAGTGCTGGCTCCTACAGCACGTCTTACTCCCACTCGGCAGCAGGCGCCAGTGGGGCTGGCCAGGTGTGGACTCACAAGAGCCCGGCCTCGGCATCGCCATCGTCGGCTGATTCGGGCCAGCAAAGGCCGCACATCAAAACGGAGCAGCTGAGCCCCAGTCACTACAGCGACCAGTCCCACGGCTCCCCTGCACATTCCGACTACGGTTCCTACAGCACCCAGGCCTGTGCCACCACCGCTTCCACCGCCACAGCTGCCGCCTCCTTCTCCAGCTCCCAGTGCGACTACACGGACCTGCAGAGCTCCAACTACTACAACCCCTATCCCGGTTACCCCTCCAGCATCTATCAGTACCCCTACTTCCACTCCTCACGGCGTCCCTACGCGACGCCCATCCTCAACGGCTTGTCCATCCCGCCGGCCCACAGCCCCACTGCTAACTGGGACCAGCCGGTCTACACAACCCTGACAAGGCCTTAAAAAGGATGCGTGGAGCCCCCCCAGGGCTTCCCCGACGTATGCACTAATGAAGGAACGAAGAGGAAGAACGTGGAGTGCCACGATTGTTTCCCAAGTGCCTCCTGAGCCGCTGGGAACTCTGCTCGTTGCGACTGGGTGTCCCCTTGCTTTGAAACTCTCCAAAAGGACAGAGCTCTATTTTTCTTTAATTAATAAAATTAAAAATTAAAAAAAAAAAAAGAAGAGTTAAAAAAGAAATACTGAAAAGGACTGGTGATTCCTTTTGAATAAATGAAGGACAAAACCATTCGACTCCTCTGTGAGGACTGAACTTGCTCATTGTGGAAGCTGACAAGTGCAAAATGGGGTGGGGGGGAGGTGGGGGGAGAAAGGAAGAGACGTTGGAGACTTTCAGGGTCTATTGCAATGTGGGAGACGGACCAACCTTGAGGGCAAGAACTCACCCGGACCAAGGCGTACGGAAAGCGAAACCCCAGCGATTCTGCATAACAATCTTGTGGGAACAAGCGAGTGTGGTGGGACCAACCAATTACATGTCTGAAGTGTTTGTTTTGTAGTCGAGAGTTCTTCTAAGCAAGGTTTGGCTGTAATTAACATTTTGTTTTGGTTTTTTTTTTTTTTTTTTTTTTTTGAAGCTTAAAGTGTTTTTTTTTTTTTAATCTGTTAAATATGTATTTATGTTCTGTATTATTTTGTCTTTTAATTAATGAAGTAATTTTGTGCAGAAAAAAAAAAAAAGTAGAATTTTAAAAGATTTTTAAAGATGGGGTGGGGAGGGAGCATCAAAATAGTGGAGATGATACAATAAAATGGTGTTATGAGTCTGTAGATACTCTTTGGTTTTCGGGTTCTTTTTGTTTTGAACCGCTCGAGGGAGGCTGAAGGCTGCAGCCTCGCACAGACCTGGTCATGAGCAGGGAGCTCCACTGGGAGCTGCAGCACGGGCAGCGCAGTGCTCAGGGGTGCTGCAGAAGCTGCTCCCTAAATTCGGAGGCTCACACGCCCGGCCGGCAGCAGACAGCGCCGTGTTTTCCTGCCTACCTGCTTTCAGGCTCTAACATTGGATTGAAGGCATTGCAAATAGTTGTACGCTTTCAGAACCAGGACTACTTTATAGGAAGGTGTAATTTAATGAGGAATTATCAACTTCTGCTTTGATTTTTTTAATTTTTTTTTTATTTTTTTTTTTTTTAATTTTTTTGGCTTCTAGGGACCAGGTATCATCCATCAAGCTGTGAAACTAAAATCTTCTCCACTAAAAAAAATGTTTAGGTACTTAGTTTTAGACTAATATTTCATTGATATATTTCTACTTCTTCCATTGTATGCTGAGCATATAATAACCATCTATTTTATGATAACTTGTGCCTTTAAAAACTTTGTAAATCTAAAAACATGTTTCAGACGTTATCATCTTTTTACCTTTTCTACGTTTCCTACTCTTTTTCTAAAAATATTTTTTGCATATTTCCTTTTGGGAACGTGGGGGTGGGGGAAAAATACAGAAAACTCGTTTTTATGCAATCTATTTTTCTGTATAAAGTTTGAAAGACTTTGGCTGTTACTTATCTGTTCTCTTCACTAGCTTCTGACTAAGCAATGCTAACTTTTGTACAGATCAATTTGATAAAATTAAAAGTGGCTTTTTATCAACTCTGTGTTATGTTTTCTTTCTCCTTGAGCCCATTGCTGTGGAACTTGGAATATTTCTGAAAGAGGCTATTCAGAATAAAACGTTGACCGAGGTTTTCTGTTCCGCTGTTTCCTTTTTATCTTGTTTTGTTTTCTCCTTGTTGCTCCCTTTCCCTGTGTTTAAACTGTGCCTTACTGCAAGATTGCCTTTATTTTTTTATACTTCCTCAAGGAGTGTATTTCCATGCAAGTAATCCCAAGGATTTCATAGGATTTTGTTGAGACTGCTCACGTGAGAAAGGCTTTGCAAGGTCAGACTGCATGGTTTGAGCCCGAGTTCATTCTGTTCTGCGCAGCACGTAGGAATTTTACAGTAACAGATTCTGTTTTCTGGTTAGTGAACCCGTGTAAATACCTCTTAATTACGATAGCAACAAAATTATACATTACACATGGTTTTTTTTTTTAATCCAGCCATTAGAATAGTTACATCTGTGACTTTTTTTGGTTATATAGATGACGTTGTAGTTTGTTTTCAGCGGTTCAGACAAACGGGTGCGAAGTTCCCAGGCTTGGCCCAAACTGGGAGGAAGAGGCTGAGATTAGAAGTGCAGAGAAGCACACACTGGGCCTGGTTGTGCTGCAGTGCTGTGGAAAATGTTTGAGCATGAGGATAATAAATGTGATGACAATTAATGAAGCTTAAGAACATTGACGAAGTCTGAACAACAGAGTCCCACAGCAAATCTGCTTGCAGCCTCGCCAAGACCTATCGTGCCAGAGTGTCTGTAACTGGACACCATTTTCTCTGTGCTCATTTACAAAACTTCTGGCAAAATGACTTTATTACACCGTAAGCCAAAGCTGCAGAGTAACTTTCAGAGCAGACTTTCTTTTCTCCTTTATCCCCCCTCCAGTTGCAATGTAAGCTTCACGTCTCAGTCTAGTTTGTGTGAGAAAAATTGATGCCTTTTGGCTTTGCCTGCTCTGTGCGTTGTTGCGGGACTTCCATTCCGAAGTGCCATGCTTGGGGAAGGAAAAAAGAGAGAGATGGGAACATAAGTGCTTATCTTTACAGCCCCCTTGATGTTTAATAGCAGAGCTCACAGTGACTTCACTGATGTCTGCATAACTCTGAGGCAGAGTCAAAATATCTGCGTTGGGTAGCAGTGCACATCACTCAAAATACCGACGCTGAAAATTGTTGGCTGACACCCACTGCAAACCTATGGAGTAAAACTCAAAGACGTTACCAGATGGATGCTCACAGAGGTGACGGGCAGGGAAAGCTCCTTGCCCTGAGCAGTCTCAGTGACTCTGACTTCAGAGCGTGCTGGAAATCTCCCGATGTTCATTTCCCATGCTTAGTTTTGCACTCACATCTCCAAGAACACTGATCTGTGGTACAAGTTATATACGGAGAAGAGCATTTTGCTTTGAAATCTTTGCTGTTTGTACAAATGCGTTCTCATGCATTGTTCCTTTTTCCCATGTGCTGTGTGGATGAAGCCCGCAGAACGAGACGTGATTTTCCCCGAGCTGAATTCCCGATGTGAATGGCTGCATTGTGTGCTCCCAGCCTGGGCTGGTGGCTCTGTGCTGGCGCGGATCTGGAATGTCTCTGCACAAGTCAATGAGATCAGGTGAAACCAAGGCTGGCTTTTGACCCCCGGCTGTCAACAAAAAAGGGTTCTCAAGATAATTACAGGAATATACAAGTGATAATAGTTCCTCTTCTATTTTGATGCAGGGAGTTATAATTGTTGCTATTTATCTGGATTGCTCGGAAGGTGCTGTTTAGTAAGGAAGAGGAAATTAATTTTATAGCCCATATCCACATTGCTTCTATATGGAGGAAAAAGTCCCTTCCCATCCTCCTTGTTGTAATTTTTCCTGGAGTTATATACATTTTTGTTACACTTTTTTTACAGTTAGTTATTCGACTTATGGCAAAGAAATTCTTATATGGTGTCCCCCTGGCAGTGCTCAGCTTTAATAAACCTCATGTGAGGCCATCGCACTCCTTGCACTCCCCGGCTGCAGCCCACAGCTCTTGCAAGAACAAGAGGAGCTCTTAGGGGTTTGTTTTTCCCCTTTTTTATTCCGTGGGGAGGGCTGAGCCCAGCTGCAGTGAAAAGCTGGGGAGATTTTGGAAGCAGGAAAGGGATGGAAGAGCCGAGGATGAGGATGAATCAGTTCCTGAGGGATGCTCCAGCATTTCCCTGCTTTCAGCCTTTGAGAGGCTCAGTTCAGCTCCAATTGATATCGGGTTCTTTTAAGCCTGCAGGCCGATCCGTAAGCAGGAACTCAGCAGCAGAAAGGCTCCAAGCTCCCGTTCCCGTGGAGTCCTGTGGAAGCAAGGACTTTTCCCGCATAACTCCTGGCTCCACTCTTCCTTGGAGGCTCTGCAGAGGTTCCATGAGGTTTTTCGGGGTTCCCCACATGGCACACTAAAGAACGTGACTGGATGATGCTTATAGTGCCGTGTGAGCTGAGGAGAACCAAGTGGCTCCTGGGTCCTTCTGCTGCACCACTGCCAGCCGAGCTGGACTGCCATCACCTTGAGAACCCCTCGTGCCCCTTAGAGGCAGGAATTAGGGACAGCACCAAGCAGCCAAGCACAAGGCTCGGTGAGGGAAAGACATTTCTCAGATGAGTCAGCAGAAGCTGAAAATAATCCCCCAGAGCCCAAACCACAGCAAGCAGTGCTGATGACAGCTTGCTTCATCCTCCTGCCGCCCTGCAGCCGGGTTCCCATCCACTCTGGGTTCCCATCGTGGGGCTGAGGAGTGAAGGGTGAGCACAGGTCACATCAGTGGGACTGTAGCCAGAGCTATGGTCTGAGTGGAAAGTAAATTCATTTTGTTTCAGAGCTGTGCTGCATGAGGATTGAAATGGAAGGCGATGCTTTCCAACAAAACCATGTAACCTGCTGAAAAAAAAGGAGTTTTAACAAAGCTTGAGGAACCCGCATCTTCTGCAGCCTGGGGGCGCTGAGTCCTGCCCAGGAAGGATTTGGTGCTCAGGTGGCTGCAACCAGGGCTTGGAAGAGTGTCTGGGCGCTGCTGGTGACCCATCAAGAGGTTCCCATATGGCTGCGGGCACAAGCAGACACGCTGTGTCACTGGCTTAACTGGAGTGTTGGTTTTGACCTGATTTAGTGAAGCCCGTGCAAAAAGCCCGTTGGACACACTTATTGAGGTCTAAAAGCCGCCTTCTTTCAGTTTATCTTAAACCAATTAGGAATGAAAAAACAAGCCGCTCCTAATCCAAACTCTGAGTGCCCCTCCTGCTTCCCACCACCCGCTGCCGGGACCGTGTTGGTTTAGGGAAAGCGATGCAAAGCGCGGGTGGCTGCCCGGGCTGCAGCACAGGTTGGGGAGCGCCTGCTCTGCGTCTCCCGGCCGCGCTGGCACCGGTTCCTTCCCCGTATTTGTTTGTAGATGTGAACGCAGGCAATATTGTGACTGTCAGAGACGTGATATTAAAACATTTACCCAAAATACCTCCGCCTGCCTTTCTCCTCCCCTCGCTCTTCTCCCTCCTCCTCCTCCTCCTCCTCTTTTTTTTTGTGCGTCTGAATTCACCACGTAGTGATGGAGTCCTTCACCCAGGAAAGGGTTAAGCGTTTTGAAAGGTCTTGTTTGAGGTAGAGTGAATTTTAACCACCACACACATAACGAATGCGAAACAGCCTGAATTGCTGGTGAGGAGCCAAGAGCACAAGAGAGGAGCTGCTGAATTTTAATGATTCATTATTGCATGGAAGGCCTTTGTCTTCCTTTATCCGGTGCACAATAAAAGAATTAATTGGACAGAAAATGGCAGGGCAAAGAACTGACAAGTCATTAAGGGGCTCTGAATGGCTGATTAGGTGCACATTGGGGGTGGAATTTCAACTGCACTGTTTCAGCAAGGGCTTCAGAATAATAATGGCATGGCACAGTTTATATTTTGTATGCAGTACCAGAAAGGCCTTTATGTCGGCATTGTGGTGCTATTTATTATGCTGTCTATTTAGCCATTGTTGGCATTGTGTTTGCAATAAGAATGCACAAACAAAGTTGAGATTTTTTTTTTTTTCATTTAACTTCGCAAAGGCAAAATAATTGGGAATCAAAATCTCGCTCCGCGGATAGTTTTATTAATTTTTGTGTGTGTGTGTGTCCAGAAACGGCAGTAAATATTTAGACTTGAGAGAAGCAGCTCCCTTTGCAGAAAGGAGAGGAAGGAATGGGTTCCTCCTGCTCCTGCCGGCCGGGGCAGCCTCGTGCAGCTGCAGCACTGGGTGCCCATCGCTGCCTGGGAAGGACACAGAGAACCATCCCACATACGGCTCCTTCGAGCCGGCTTCTGCCAAGGTTTCCTTCTTGTTGTTGATGTTAAGCAGTTGCCTGTGAGTTGTAATAAAAGCCACACACACAGAAGGGAGGGAAAGAATAAAAAAATCTTTCCAGGCACACCGGGTAGGTGTGATTTTGATGAGGAATGTGCTGTTTTTTTTAAGAAGAGGTTAGCAAATATTCAGCAGTTGAGTGTCAGCTGTGTTCACAGCTGGCTGAAAGTTTCATGGAGGAAAGGAACTTCACCAAAGATACGACACTGCTTTTCCTGAAAGTGAACTCATGGCAGCCTGATGAAAATTGAAAGCCGTCAGCTTCATGTAACCTCGACATTTTTACACATTGAAGATTACTCTTTTAATCTCTCTCAGAAGCTCACAGAGGATAACTGCACTTCTGGCAAGGTCCTTCCTGTCCTCAGGATTTGTCCCGCATTGGCAATGCTTTGATAAAGAGATGCACACCCACCCTGCATCCTGCTCTCAGGCAGTGAGTGCCTCTCATACTTGCAATGGGTTGGCACGGATAAACCACTGCTTCCCAAGCACAGAGGAGCAGAATCACTGATGTGCCTCATCCAGCTCAGGGCCTGGCCCCTTCTCATGCTTTTTTCTCCTGGGTATAATGGGTTAATAATGGGTTAACTATGTATATATATATATTTGAAAAAGTGAGAGAGGATTTGGGTGTCAGGGAGATGGATGAGCTGCAATCTGAAACTTTTTAGGTAAGAATAAGTGAAAAGGAAAATGGGGTTATTACAAAAAATGCCATTCTCAGTAGAATACAGCCCTTCTGCAATAATATTTTAAGAGGTAGTTAGCAGCAATCTTCATTTGGGAAAGTAAAGGTGTACATGTCAAACAAAACTAATATTAAAAAAAAAAAAGAAGAGGTGGGAAGGTAGCCTGTTCCACTGGAAATTGTAATGTTCCTCCTGAGGTTTCTGCTTCTTAATACTGTGAAAGTGGAGGAACGATCTCTGCCATTTGCACTGCGGCTGGGAGGGAGGCAGAGGGGAAAGCTGCTCTCTGCTGATAGGGGCAGCTCTGCTGGTCACCAGATGGAGACGGGGATAGAGCTGAGCAAACCTGATGAGCAAACCCACATGGACAAGGTTTGGGCCGGAATCCAGATATCCTCAACATTTGGGAGAAATCAGATCTGTGGAGGAGGAGCTTGGAGCGACGTCTATCAGAATGAAGTCAGGTGAAGGTTTCAGAGCCAGATCCCGAACATCCCCAAAGATCCATGTGTTCAAGCCCTGGAATAGTTGGCTGAACTCCACGTCTGGTTATGGGATACAGAGAACTTAAAAATGTATCTAAAACACTTAACAAAATTCCCAGATGGAAGCAAGTTTGTTCTTTTGTAATGAAAATAACTTAACAAAACATCCGAATAGTAGATGTTTGTGCTCTATTTCTGGAAATGCAGAGAATATGAACACCCCACCAAAAAATGCTAAAACAATCAGCCCTAAGTAAACATAGATGTTCGGATTTGCTTTAGAGTAGGAAGGAAGATAGAGATGTCTGCACTGGAGGAGAGCAAAGGTCTGTCTAAAAGTGCATCCTCTAAAGACACACGCAGGTTTGCAAGGCAGAAGAGAACAAAACCCCCCTCAGAACACAGAAAAAAACAGCTTTTACACAGCAGCCCTTCCTCTCTGCCAGCCTCCAGCCATCAATAGAGGATGAGGCACTTTTGCTGCAGGAATGTTATGGCCAGAAGTGTAATTATCTGCACCTGAAGACCTCTCTCTGGAATGAAAGGAGTCCGTTAAAAGCAGGGAGTATAGTTGAGTTCCCAATCCAAAATGTCCTCAGTGGGCACAATTTTGTCCTGATTTCATGTTGGGGCCCTGTGTGCTCCTGGCGCTGATGTTGGTGACATTTGTCTCATCCCAGCGTGAAAAATGGACTATAAACATGCTTTAAAAGTCAGGGTTTCCTGGTTTCTGAGCAATAAATCCTGCTGTTTGGGCTGTGCTTTCCAAGTGATAAATTTCTAGATCTCTGGGAAAATACACTCTGGAGAAAGCAGACAATGCAGAAAAGCCCGCAGCATTGCCCAAAATGACATTTACATCTTGGATGGCAAAGCATCCCAGCCAGGACTGTTGTACAAATGCCTGTGGGGAGGAAGGATCGATGGCGTGGTGCAGATCAGACTTCCCTGGGAAAACCAGGCAGAGATGGGGGCTGGGGCCACTGCATCCCAAACCTGGTGATGGTTCCTATTCCTGTCCAGGCTCAGGGCACCCCAGTCTCTGGGAACTGCCATTTCACAAGGCCATGACCTTGGTTCCGGGGCCACCTGGACCTAACCCCAGGATGCAGGTTTTGAGCCCTAAATGGCTCAAATGGCATCTTTTGGATTTTCCCTTTTGCCTAATTACAGGGATTTATTTTTATTACCACTATAGGCTTGTTCCAAAATCCAGTCGGCTCAGCGGAAGCCTTTCATGGGCTTTTGGATCAGACCTATGCACTTGGTGTAGTTTTTGCTATGACAAATTATCAATTATTTGCTGGTTCACATTTAATTATTAACAGAAGCTGCAGATTTGGAGATCCCTGTTGCCCTGAAATCAAAGACAGGGCTCCAGATTTCATTCCAGCTCCTGATGCAGTGGTGAATTCACAAAATGAGAGAAGTGAAACCATGTTGTGATGCTACACGTCCAGCCCTCTGTGTCTGGAGCTGAATAATCACAACATCAGACGTGCCGAGATGGATTTGGGCCAAAATTTCTGCAGTCCATCTCCAACTGAGAGCTTAGTGCACCTCTGTGTCCGACATCTGCTCTACCTGCACAGGAACGGTGCTCACTGTGCCTCTAATCACTTCAAACATCGCTGCTAAACACAGGGATTAGGAAGGATTTGAGGCATCTGTTCCCTTGTGGGCTGAGATTCATCTCTCTCAGGGTGTTTGATGAGGGTAAGAAATGAATGCTTTCAGCTTGGTTGAAATCCTTAAATGTTCTTGAGAAGTGCAGAAAATGAAGATACTGCTTACCCTGTTATTCTGGTGGGGTTTTTCTTGACTGGGACGTGTCCCATGCAGCAGCTCAGGGGGAGCATGGGAGCACCCCGCAGGGGAGGGATGCTGAGCAGGCTGCAGGATGCTCTTTAGGGAGCAGAAACATTTTTATTCCTCTCACATGGATGAGTTATGCTGTGGACTTCATTGGAGTCTGCATTGCCTCTGGAAAGGGGTTTTGCTTTTCCTTTTAGCAGGCAAGAAGTTATTCTTAGGACATATCATCCTATCTGTACCTCACACCATGAGCTCACCCCAGCCCAGAAATGCTCTTTTCGTCCAAGCCCTGGAGTAGGGCACATAGGGACAATTTCCTCATAGCTTCTTCTTTTACAGTAGAGCACACAGAGAGAAAAATTCCTACAGCTTTGCCCTCACTGTGGGCTGCTGTCTGTTCTCAGGTAGGCTCAGGTCTGATTTAGTCTCAATGGAGCATGAGGAGGGACATGAGGAAGGACACAGAGTGCTGTGCTGCTGTGAGGCTGATGGTCATTGAGCACACCGTGCTTTCTCACGCTGACAATAAGCCATTGAGAAGTGAAGCACTAACTCGCTCTCTGAATGGAATGCCTGAGTATTCTCCTGAGCAGGAAATGCTCGTATACAGGGATTTCAGAAGAGACCAAGTTCTGGAATAAAATCTTCACCCTCGGGACACCTGTCCCTCCCTCAGAAATGTAATTCAGTGCCATTTCTGTAGGTGTAAAGCTCCATAGCGGCAGTTAATATATGCATACTTCTGGGTTCCCTCATTACCATTTCAGTTGGCTCGTTTACATAATAACACAGAACAGAAGATCATTTGCATAAAATTAAAAAAAAATCAAATAACTGAATGTTGCTTTTATTTTGAAAGGCGCAGAGAATGAGCCTGTGAAGTTATTTATATCCCCAAAAGTACCAAGCAGGCTAATCGGCAGGGAACCGTGCTTTCTGCACAAAATGGGACTTGACCACTTCAATTTATTCATGAAATATTAGCTCACTTAGTGGAGGAGTATTTTTAAGCAGCTGGGTTGGAGCTGACGGGAAATCCCCTCCCAGCTGCAGCGGGATCAGCGCGACGCGGAGCCAGACAAAAGTGAACTCCCCCAGCTCAGGTCCCTCACCGCACCTGAAGGGACTGGGGAATGAGGGCTCTCTCCTTGGTTACAGATGGCAGAGCAGAAATATGCCTTTCTCTTCTGCACTTCTGCTTCATGGCCATTTACCTAAGCTGCGAGTTTCCACCCATCCCCTCCCCATTCTGTGATGCTCAAGCACCTTCAACCAGGAGATGGAGCAAAGCTCCTTATTGACTTCCCAGGCTCCGTGTTGCATCTTCATTTCTTCTCCTTCTCTTAGCTCAAGGGCTGAATGGGAGCATCTGTCCTGTCTGATGGGCTGCTACTGCAAGTGGTGCAGCAACAGCAACCCGATTTCACAGCAAGCATTCCCCACCCAGGCAGGGGAAGCCGCGTGCCCGGCCAACAATAAGGCTGTGGGTTACATGCGGGAAGTGTGAGCCTGCCCGAGCAGCATAGCATGTGCCAATTTGGTATTCAAGGCGTGTGCAAAATGGGCATATTTGCATGAGAAAGGATTGTTGGGAGAAATCTTAGGCCAAATCCTATTTTCATTTATGAGTCTCCAAACATGCAGTATCTCTAGGGACACCAGGAATGTTACTTAAGTTTTGTACAAGCATGATGAGAGTGGATCCTGGCTGAGAGTCGATGCTCTCCTGGACACTTAGCACCCAAAGCTCAGTAAGCACTGAGCTCTTTAGTACAGTACTCCTGGAGAAACCATCACCAAAATCAAACTATCACATCCTGTAGTACGCCAGCCCCTACATTTTTAACAATGGTGCAAATCCTTCTGTAGGTTATTGGGGTGAGCAGTGCAGAGCTTGGCAAGTTCCCAGAGCACAGATGGCCTCAGGGCTGGAAAAACAACCCCAAAGCACCTCCTCTATCTGCTCTTTGGAGACCAGCTCTGGGCTGTGGGAGTACTGGGGCAGAGGGACAATGGGACAATGTTTGTGTTGGGATGTCCCCATTCCACAGCATGATGTCCTGAAACAAAGCGCTAGCACAGGCATGTGAGTGGCTGCCCTCTGCCCCCTGGTATGCCAAAAAGAATATGCATTGTTGGGTATGGGTGTGGTGGGTTTCAGCACACTGAGACTGCCAGACTTGGACTTCTGCCCAAAATATGCACATAGCCTTAATAATTGAGTTCCCCTTTTCTCATACTTTTCCACATACTCACCAAGGCTGAGGTGGTCCCTCCGTGTTGCTGGCAGTGCAGGCTTGTCCTGGGGCCTCATGGAGCCCTGTGCTAGATCACAACCATGGGTGACGCTTTGAAATTCTGCTCTAAGAGGGCTGTAAGTGCTTGCACGGGGAAGGTAACACACAGCTTTGAGATGGGCACTCCTCTGATGTCCCATCCAAATTTGGCAGCCTGAGCACAATGTCTGCGGTATGTCTGCTCTCTCTTCCAGGTATCTACATGGGAGAGCAGAAGACTGCAGAGGTCTCCAAACCAGGGATAACTGGAGGAAACAGTAAACTCACTCTTCCTGGGAAAAGCCATGTGGAGCAGTGCCCAGCACTAGGATGCTGCAAATTGGGGTACGTGAGGAAAAGGGAGGTATTGCTCCAGAGAATCCCACAAACATCCTTATTGCAGAGTCAGTAAAGTCCAGTTATTTATGATGTTTGTGTCCTGTATTGAATAATCAGAAAGAAAAAGTTGTGGGATTTTTTTTTTCCTCCATATATTGCACAGGGACCTCTGTGAGAGGCTCCTGTCAGCACCCAGCAAGGATGCCCCTGTGCAGGTTTGTGCTGGATTGGCCTTTTCCAGGTGATGCATCTCAGACACAAATTGTGCTGGGGGAAATCCATAACAGAATTTCACAGCCCACTGTTTTAATAAATGTATGGAAAACACAGAATGAAATTGAATAGGACCTTTCCAATACACTAATATTTTGGAACACATAGATCATGCATGTGGGAATAGTCCTGGCCCAGAAACAATGGGTATGACCCAAATAGCTCCAAGAGACAACTCTCTGAACACTGCTTGGAAGCTGCATTCAGTAACAGACGATCCCTCGGAGCTGAGGAAGTGGGACATCCAGCCTGCTGAGACTCTGTTCTTGCTGTGCAGGCTTTCAGGGTCATTGGCAAGTGCTTCTCTGTGATACAGGGCAGATGCTCTGTCCACTAATGATGAGAAAAATAGCTATGAACACTGTTAATTGCCAGAATATAAGCTCATTTCTGCGTCTTCCAACTCCCTCTTCAGCAGAGGCTGTGGATGACACTGACTGGTTTTCTTTTCTTTATACACTCAGCACAGCCATAGAGATGTCTGTGAGGCACCCAACACAACCTGGGGTGATGGGAGGATGTGCCCAACCTAGGGCCAGTGTTTTAGTGCAAAAAGCTGAGAGTGTGGCACAACCCCTTGTGCTGCCCAGGCCCTGCATTGAAGGCAATGCCCAGCCTCAGAGAGACATAGCTGAGCATTTGAGCAACGCCTGTGCTGCTGCTATTGGGAACGTACAGCTGAATTTGCAAGGGAAATCGTGTGTAAATAATCCTCATTACTGAAGAAGGCTGTCCCCTTACAGATCAAGTTCACTTGTTATTCTGATCAGTTGATAAGCCTCATTTGCATAATTTTTACTTTCTTCCACACTTCAGCTTTGCTATTACAGTTAGAGTGGGGTTTTATTACTCTTATTAATGTCATTACTGTGTGCGATCATCCAGGCTGGAGGTTTGCTGAATGTGCTCGTGCCTGCTGATGGCTGTGGGTGACCACGTGTGGGCTCTGGGCTCTGGACGTAGGGCAAAACTCTTCCTCCTCTTGGTGCTGCCTGCAGCCCTTGGCACTCAGTTTGCAGCTCTGTAGCTCTGGAGGTGCACTGTTCCTTTACTAGTGCAACAAGAGCTGTGCAGCTGGTTCTGTGGAAGCCCTTGGAGCCTTTCCTCGTTGCCTGACTGCTCTTTAATGCGAAGGGGCTTTTTCTCCACTGTGAGCATCTGCTTATTCTTTCCTCTGAGAAGGAATGATAGAGATAGCATTCAGTCATGAGCATGGGTGAGATGAAGTGATTGCTGCCTCCCTTCCAGCTCTAGTCAGACTCAGGGATCTTCTGAAATCAGTTTTCCTCATAGCTTTCATTTACATCTTCAAGATTAACAAAGCTAAATTGTGTCAATTCCTACAGAGGAGAGACAATACAGGCTGATGTTGCTGGCTCTGGTGCTGGATCATTCCTTGGATGAGAAGGCACCAGTGCCACATCCTTGCCCATGTTACTGTCCTCATTCTCTCCCACTTTCTCTCCCCCACCATCCCCAACTCAGCTGAGCAGTGCTCCCTATTTGCACTGGCTGTGTCCTCATGCCTGAAGTGTGGGCACAGTACAGGAGGAGGCATGTGGATGAGAAGTAAAAGTGAGGGGCATGGATTTGCATCATTCGCTCCATATAGAAGCTGCTTGGAGCTATACCAAGGCAGGAGGGAATGGTTTCACAGCTCTCTTGGTGGATATAAATGCTTGCTATTGGGCCCACAAAGGGATATCTGTGTGTAAAGTTTGGAGGATGAGGCCCTTAAAGCTCTGCCTTTTCAACCTTTTAAAATCCTGTTCCTCCTTGTGCAAACGCAGCAGCATCTGCTGCAAGCTAGATGGCTACTTTTTATCTATTAATTACTATTAATTACACACACAGCCTCTATGAAACTACCTGTACTTCTGCTCCTTCCTCTCACTGCAGCATCCTGGGTCCCTCCACTCTGGGTTGGGCTGGGGCTGTGGTAGAGCACATGAGGCCTGTGGGTGCCCAAAGGCCGCAGCCGCCTGAGGCCCACTGCCACCCTTAGGCCACAGCCACTCGAGGCCTGCTGCTGTCTGAGGCTTGTGGCCGTGCCACCAGAGGCCTGCAGTAGCTGGAGGCTGGGCTGTGGAGCCCAAAGGCTGCGGTTGCCTTGCAGGTATCTCTGTGGCTCCTCCTGAAGGAGAGCCCCGTGCAGCCGTGGTGTGAAAGTGTTGCTGCTGTGTGTGTGCATGCGGCCGCCAGGCAGGTCTCTGGGCAGGATGCAGGGCTGGGCTCCCACCTGCGGGATGCAGAACCCTCCTTTACCCTCCTGCCCCAGGCCTGCGTTCTCTGCCCGACTCCCAGACCAAGGCAGTGTGGCCATGGTAACATATGTATCCCTCTGCTTCCTGCTCAGCACTGCGGCCTGGGCACAGAGCCGGCTCTAAGGGTGCTGCCTGAGAGGTGACTGTTCTCTGCCAAGGCACAGTCCTTTCATCTGGGACAAATATTTCATATTTTGTTCTGTTTTTCTGTGGGGCAGGCAGCTGTAACTAGAAGAAAAAGGGATGCAGCTCAGGGACAGAGCAGCTCCTGGAGGGCCAAAGGCCCCAGACCCGCTCTCAACTGGGGCTGAAGGTTGGGACATCAGCCGGCAGTGGCACCAGGGCCGTGGTGTCCATTCACCCATGGGAGAAGCTTGCTGTGCATTTAGGTGTCCACCACAGAGCTTTAAGTGTGACAGATTTCCTCCACTTCCTGGGGACAGACATGACAGACACTTACTGTTTGCATCTGTTTCTCCAAGTGAATCACATCCTTGGGCTCCAAAATAGCTGTGGAAATTTCTCCCTAGGGACCAAGTCACCCCAGAGAGGAGACAGGAAAACAACAAGCTAAATATTAAGTGTATGCTTTAGCCCAAAGGCAGTACTCAGGGTAACACATTTCCCCCATATACCCACCTATCATGGAATGAATGAAGTTATTTCCAGACATCCTCAGCAAACACAAGCCTACTCAGTAGTTAATTTTTCCCCCTAAACTTGTTAAGTCTTCTCAGTCGAAGGAGATGGACTTAATAGGTATGTAGACTGGTTTAAAGGACTGCATTTCCCTTAATGAAGTGAATTTAAATAGTGAATTATTATTAGGTATGTTATTGATTACTTCAGGGCACCATGTATCCTGACTTACCAGCCACATACCTAACAGTATCTTTCCCCCTGAGCACCCCAGGGGGTGAGATCACTGCCCACTGTGAATCCAGCTCAACAGGTGTGAAGATCAGCAGAACTCCTCTCCATCTCATGAATGCCGGAATGTATGAATTCCAGCTTCCTCCAAGATGCTTCTTGAGTCTTTGTTGGGAAAGGGTTGAACCCAATCCCCACCAAGCAGCAGGGGCTTCACATGGGAGGAAATATGAAGAAGGCACTGGTCAGAACACCAACCTCATCATATTCCAGTGACGTCAGATGCTAAGTCTTTTCTCTTAAAAACAATTTTGTGACATTCAGAAAATTTGAGGCAGCTTCCCCCAGTATCTGCATCCATGGCTGGATAAACTCGCAGCTAGGCTAACACATCACCCCTGCCACCACCCCCCGTACAAGTCTCTCTGTCCCTCCTGCCACGCAACATTTAGCACAGTGGATTCCCCTGTGCCAGTGTATCTGGAGGGGACATGGCCTCTCCCATCCCCTTGGCTGCCCCCAGCACACTGCAGGGCTGCACACTGGTGTGCGAGCTCACTCTGTGCTCTGTGTTAGGAATACCTACATTTTATTCACACTGATCCCAGAAACCATCAGTTTGCTACAGACTTTCCCCAGGAGAGCATCTGCTTCAAGTCCCTGTTTCTCACTGAGAGCATATGGGGCCATCAGAATTTTCCTGAATCCTTTCTTTCTGGACGCCCTTTTTCTCTTAGGTGACATTAATGGAGCGCTTTGTCACTCCACCCCACTTTAATTATTTCCTCTGGAACATTTTGTGTTCAATAAACTAGTGTGCTCCCAATGTGAGGTGAATCTCCTGCAAAGAGAGTGAAAAAAACCAATCCTGTCCTCAGCAGACTGCGCGCTTGTCGCCAGCGCCTGCCACCCTAATTACACTGTGGAAGAATGCGCACATGGCAGAGGTCCCTGAACATTTCAGGCAGGATATTGCCTTCTCCTGGATGCAGCCTCTTTCTCTGCTGCAATAACATTTGCTATAATAAGCCGTGACTCCATTTCGGGGAAGGCGTGAGAGCAGCATAGACATTTTGGCCAGGCTGTTTTCTTGCATGCTGCGGGGCTGTAGACCTATCTCCTTGATGACACTGACCTGGAGTATTTATGGGGCTCTCCATAGGAACAGCCCTGTAACAGGGTGGTGTTTTGGGGAAAACATGGCCCCGAGGTTTCTATGGAAGGTGTTGTTCTCCTGCCTCCACCCATGGGGCTGGACAGCCAAGATGGCTCCAGGCAGCTGCTGGGGCTGCAAACCATCCCTTTGTCTCTAGCAGCTGTGCCAGAGCCTGGGCAGATGCCTTGTTCTCTGCCAGACACCAGCCCAGCCTCCTCCACCAGCATTCTCCTCCTGCCTGTTCTGTCCCACTTTGGCATCTGGGCTGGCTCTGCAGGACTGCAATTCTCCTTCCTTTGCAAAGTTGCTCCTCTCCCTGCAAGGCTGTCCAGAGCCTTCTGGCTGTCATCCTTGTCCCCACAGCTCCAGTCAAGTCATGGGCACTAGAGGAGAGCAGCTGTCTGGAAGGCTTGGGAGCTGGAGCGCTGGAATGGTTTGCATGGATAGGCTTAGTCTATATGGGGGAAAGTTCATTGGGTTTGTAGAGCTAAAGTGTGGAATTAAGTTGGATCACCTTTGGGGCCATGAGATAACTTGGATTTTTTATGTAATGAACCCAAAAGTGAGTGCTGTATCCATCTGGAGAGGATGAGTCCATCAGTATTTCATGGGGTGTTAAAAAGCAACAAACATTTCTTGCTAGTATCTATTCCCAGTCTGTGCTTTATACAATTTCAGTTTCCGGACTTTGGTCATTCCATGCTGGACCCTGATTGGTTTTGTAGGCTGATCCTGCTCCCACCCTGCATTTTGCTTGTGGGGGTACATTTTTGCCCAACATTCTCAGACCCCTTTGTTGTCCTTTGGTTACTTTACCTGAATTTACTGGGATAGCTGTCAGCTCCCAGCTGATCTGGGGTAGATGGGTTGCTACTATTCCAGCTTCAGGGAGCAAAGCACAATTTCAGGAGGAAATGTAGCATGTGCTGCCATCCCATCACTGTCCAAACTTCTCCAGAGCGAGAGCACTGCTGTCCCTGCACTCTTCCTGCCCCAGTGCTTCTTCTTCATCAAACAAAAAGCTTTCATAGGCAGATGAGGTCCAGATGCTGTCTGGGAACAGTGTAAGAAGCTCTTTAAGCACTCTTGATTTACACAAAAAATCAGGTGAGCAAAAGCTGTTCCAAAGGGGACTCAGTACCAAACTGCAGGAAAGGCTCCTGTGGACCCCTGTGAGCCTTGGGTCAGGCTCTGTTTTCGGGACCCATAAATAGAAGCCGAGTCACTCAAATAATCGGGACCTGTAAGAGCCATTCATAGCTGCAAATTAACAGCTACCACCAGGCCCATCTGTGCACGCCCAAGCCCAGGTCGGATTCCTGCTCCCTCTGTTTAACCTGATGACCATAATTACACACTCATTTATACACCCAGCGGCACCTGAATGCTTTACAAGACAAACACCTAATCCCGCGTGGAAATTATAGCCACATAATATCTCTTTTCATTATTTGCTGAGGTGTTGAGTCTGATTACAGCACACACTGTTTGCTTTGTACCAGGGCAAAGCCCCTGTAATTTCTCTGCAAGTCAACATCATTCCAGCAAGGAGGCTGAAAATCTACAGGCTACTGTGCAAACGAGCTAGCAAATATTAATCCACAGTAAATGATCTGGGAGGTGGAGGCAGGGAAGGGGCAAGCAAGGTTATTTATGTCACCCCAGAGATTAATAATACCAAATTAAAAAAAAAAAAAAAATAAGAAGATGAGGAGGACAAGGGGTGTGAAGCATTCCTGACGCTGTCCCTGCTCCCTGGAGTAGGTTCTGCAGGCACGGTGCTTTCCTGGGGACTGCTAGAGGGGAGACACCTTGTCCTGACGTGTCTTGGAGAAGGTTACTTGAGATCTCTTTGACTCATTTTCCCCGTCTTTAAATCTGGAATGTCAATGCTTTTTACTTCCTCAGGGCAGTGGGTGAGAGGAACGGATCCTCAGTGCCACAGCTACAAGAGGCACAAGGTGTATTTAGACCAAGGAGGAACATCTTTTTAAAGTGCTGTTTTCACAATGAAAGGGGTGGGAGGACCATGACATGTGGGAGAGCATGGACCCTTTCCTCTTTATCAGGACAGCAACAATCACTGTGGTGAGCTCCCTTTGCTGCACTTTTGCTCATATGAGGTGATAGGGAAACCTCATGGCTCTCTGTAACCTCCCCCAAAAAATCCACTTTCCCATCTCTGCATGGTGCAGCTTCCACCTCCCCAGTGCCCTGCTCAGGATCTGCACTGCAGGCAGTCCTCAACAAGCCTGAACCCCTCCTTCCCCAGCCTTGCACCCCCAGAGCTGGGGAGATGGACTCCCTCACGTCTGCAGTTCCCTTCCAGCATTGCCCCTTGGCTCAGCACAGCGTCCTTGGTCTCCCCCCAGAAAAAACACCACCTCGGGCTGAGGTGCAACAGGAGTGACGTTGTCTGGAAAGAAAGAAGGATTTGCTTTAACCTGTGGTTCGTGGCTTCGCAACCAAAGCATACAGGAGGCCTTTGGGCCAGACCATACCCTGGCCCCCTGCCAGGCGATGGGCTGAGCACTGCTCTGCATCTCAGCCATGAAAGCTCCTGCTCTGCAGCTCCCTGTGGGTTTGTGAAGCTGAGGTCAGGCTGCTGCCCTCTGCCCTGGGGCCAGCACAGAGCAGGAGGGGGCTTGCTGTGAAACCCAGCGATACCCGGCACCCAGTGCGGCTCCGCCGGTGGCACGAGCAAGGGGTGACGTTATTGAAATCCATGTCAGCCGGGTGTTAATGAAGGAAAACCAGGCCTGCATATTGCATCCCCCTTAAATCTTTGGGAAAACGTGTTTGCGTGCTGAAGGGAGGAGGGGGATTTTTGTTCCCAGAGGCAGATGGGGAAATGGGGAGCAGCGGGGCCCTGAGGACCACAGGACCCACACTTTCTCCAGCACTGCCTCCAGAGAGATGTTACTTAAATCACAAAAAGCAAACGGATGCAGCTTGCAGCAGGGTGAACTGAGCCATGCTGGCTTCATGCAGCAGCCCCACTCGTGCTCACACAGTGCCACGTGTGCTCCTGGTGCCCGCATGGGGACGGGGCTCGGTGCCCAGCTGAGGCTCAGCCTCCCCGAGACAGAGAGGCAGGAGCTGTGTCTCCAGTGCTCAAGTTTTTCTTACAGACTCCTAGCTGCCTTGCCAAGTGTTATAAAAATATATCAGTGTGAGCCAAAACATTTAGCACTCCACTTATTACTTTAAGGTTATAGGTTAAACAAATTCCTTCTCAGAATTTACTGTGTTCATTTTAGCTTCACAACACAGCCCTGCTAGCGGTAGATATATTTCACACTGTAATACCTCCCTTATGTATTGGAGGGGGGGAAAGGAGAAGAGGAAAGTAGCTTTCTAAATTTTTATGTGAACAAAAGCTACTATATAAACTAGCTGCAAACAAGTCCTTTGCAAGAGATAGTTTGTAAAACTTATTTTCCAGTAACTAATAAACCAAGAACGAAAGGTAAAATTTGTTTTTACCTTACCTAATAATTTTTGCCTCTATTTTTGAGTTTTGTGCATAATCAAGTCTAAAAAAAAACCCAAAGAGGCCAGTTCATGCCTTCGGCTAGCAGGTGCAATTATTGTGGTGAGCGTGCACCTCTCTGAGCCAGGCTTAAAGCTCTCCATGGTCATGCACTGTCAGGGGATGTCTGCCTGCTGCAGTGCTTCCATCCAGTTGTAGGCTGGGCAAAGCGATGGCCCGAGAGTGAAGACTTGTGGTTTCCAATGGGCAAGAAGTGGCTTTGCAGCTGGGGTCCATCCAATCCAATGCAAAATTTTCTCATCTGCTTCTCTGATTTGTATAGATAATCACACGTCTGCAGTGTGTCCTTATTGTTCCTACCTCCTGTCACCTCTGGGCAAGTTACCTGCTCACCATCCTGCTCTGGAGTGGAGCCAATGCTTTCCTCCAGGGCTGGAGGGGTTAAAGTGCAGCTGGAGACCCTTCAATGGACAAAGGATGCAAAGAGCACAGATACCAAAACTACAAAGGTTGAGGCTGTAGGGAAAGAAAACTGAGGTTCTGGAGCTGCTCTGCTCTCGGTTATCCCACAGCCCTGCTCCAGGGAGCTTATCCTGCCCATACAGCCTCATGCACATTACTTGCAGAGTGAATGGGCTCCAAGCTGCTGGCCTTGTTTCTATGGAACAGCCCTTAACAAAAGGGAAAAACAAAGTATTAAGTCCAGTTCATGTTTGGGGTTTGGATTTCATCTGGGAGGGGAGGGGAGCGGGAAATCAGACATTGAGGTGTCATGTATGCGAGCTCATAAAACTGGGCCAGCAGATTGAAGATGGAGGAGCTGGGGGACTGTTTAGAGGTATCCGTCACATAAATGAGGAGGTGGAGGAAGTCTGGATGATAGTAACCCCATATTAAAAAATTCTGCCCTGTCAACAAGCGAGGAACTACATGGTGGAAATACGCCTGTGCTTGTTGAACTGTGAAACCAGATGTCTTAGAGCAATAACGATCACGCAGGAGGAGGGGAGGGCCGAGTGGAACACGTTTGCGTATGATTCAGAAAAAAAATACATGCTGCTACAGCCGTGGTTTCAATTAAAATGGCTCAAACCAAATATTGTTCCTATTAATGGGATGTCCAGCTGTGACACCACCATGCAGTATCCTTGCATATTCAGAGCAGGCAACATCTGCGGTGCGATCCCAGCATCCGTGCTGTGGAGCTGCAGAGCTGAGAAGTAGCTCACAATTCTCCTGGTGGCTCAGCCTCAGTGAGAAGGCTCTTGTAGGAAAAGGGGGATACAGAGGCACAGGAGGGGCAACCTGAGCCTATTTCCTAAGCCTACTTCCTATCTTTGGGTGTAACGGGGAGTACAGCATAAGGTAAAATTTTGGACCCAGTGAAAATGAATCATAGTTACTGCAATAGGAAGAAAGCACTGTGGGTTCTCCCAAAGAAGCACTTTGATTCCTAGCAGCATTTTGGAGTTTCACTGCAACATGTGTTTGAATGACCTCCGAGCTCCTGTGCTGGGATGGGAGATGATGAGTTGAGTTTTGCAGGATAGGAGCTGCTGCCACCCCTGTAGAAGCGTGTTGCCTTGTACCCTGGAAATGCATTACCCAACAAAGGGGACAGACAGACAGTGAGCTGTGTACGGGATGTGGGAAGAAGATGTCTGCATGGCACATGTCAGCCCTACATGAGGGGCCAGCAGGGCTTGCTGCAAGCATTTCACCCTACTAATGGCCCCATGCAGCTCCGGAGCTTCCTGTTCTCTGCTGCAGAAATGGGCAGCAAGCAGACCAAATGCAGCCAGGGCTGGGGCTGGCCAGCAGGACCCAGGGAAATAAAGGTGTCCCTGAATGAGGACAGCCATGCTAACAAGGAGGCAAAGCACTGTTAAGGAGGTGCCAGTCCTGCCAAATGCAACTAGCTTGGCTTGACTCATGTGAATTGTCATCTTTCATATGATTTGTGTTTTGAAAATGAGACTCAGATGTATTTTTGAATGGCTGCGCTTTGGTGAAAATGTCTTAAATGAGAATTACAAGCAAATGTTAGAATTATATAAAACAGGATTGGCATGCTGAGTTTGCAAGCTGGTTCTTTCTGAAATCCCTCTCATGGAGTTCTGTTCTTCAGAGATTACTACAAAATGTAAGCCATGCTTTGGTGGCAAAATCAGAGATAAAACCACAGCAAGACTTGGGAGACACTTGGAAAAAAAGCTGCCAAGTTCCTCATGCTGCCAACATCCTGCCCAGCACTGCTCCCCTCCTGCGTTCACGTCTACATGCTTACATTTGATAAATGTCAGAGTGGGAAAATAAAATAGAAATGCATGTTAATACTTCTGGATAAATGCAGCTCTCTCAATCCATTCCCAGAGGCAGGACCATCCCTCTCTAACTCTCGTGAGGCAAAATGTATCTCCTGCAGGGGACAACAGTGGTGAAAAACAGCAGGGTTGGTGGATCTAAACAGGAGGGTTGGTGGTGTGTGAGTGGAGGGTGGCTGAGATTTGTGTCCATCCAGGGGAACCTGAAATCATGGACTGCTTGTGTGAGGAAGGCAAGTATCATAGTGTGCTGCAGATGGATCCTGCTTGGGAAGGTGAAAGGATACATAGGGAAGGAAAACTGAAAGCAGAGACAAGGGAAGGCAGAGAAGAGTAGGTGCAACTGGATACTGATATGAAACCTGTAAGAAGACAAACTATGTCATGGGGAAAAAGGGAAGGGTTGACTTTCAAGTGATCAAACATGAAGAAGTAGCTTGGAAATCATTGCACTCTGTGTTCCTGGAAAAGCAGCGATTCTGGGGAGAAAAAGAAGAGAGTATGCAGGCATGTGAGGAGGCTCAGGCATGGGCTTTGAACTCTGGTTCCTCTCTCTGAGAGTGAAGGAAGCAGCAGAGGTGATGGAGGAGCAGTAATGGGATGGAAGTATGCATGAAAATTGCCCTTCAGCTGACAGCTCCTCAGATTTGTAACCCACAAATGTGAAACACTTGCAAAATGCAGTGAAACACAATAAATCACAGACTTTGTGATCCGCTGAGTCACAAATCTGAATTCTGAAGTCACAGCCTCCCGACGCTGCCAAGTGGCAACCCTGTGAAGCTGTCGATGTGTGACTGCGGGTTTTGCAGAGTACTGCTGTGGCTTCTGTTGACCTCTAGAGACCCGTAGATCCTGCAGCATTGCTGGAGCCTTCTCAGAGCTCCATGCGTCCTTTGCAAGAACTGTCCCAGACCTTTCCTGCAGCCTTTCCAGAGGAGGCAAACCAAACCCTCCCAAAACAATTCAGAGTTCTAGAGGCATCCAGGAGCTCTGCAGAGCTTCTCAGCACCATCCCAATAGCAGGAGTACAAAGTCTCCCAGAACTCTTTTTGAGAGCCCTTCCTAGAACTCTTGGAGTTTTCCAGACCCACACTAAACCCCGGCAGACCTCATCCCAGAGGCAGGTGGGAGCATCTCTGGACATACTCCGGAGCCATCTCAGACAGCCTCGCTCCCAATGAGACGTGTTAATGCTTTTCCAGAGCCATCACAGAGCTTCCCTGGAGCCTTTCCAGCGCCTCTTGGACGATGAGAGTCGGTGCAATTCAAAGTCACAGCTTGGCAATTTCCTAAACTTGCAAGTCGGCAGTTTTGGAAGTCACCAAATAAAGGAAACAGCTGTAAGTGACACGCAGTGAAGCTGTGTTACATTAGGAAACTTACAGAGACATGTTAACTCATGTCAAATTAGGTGTAAAATTGATCTTCACAATTTCCCTGTTGCTGTATGTGTCATCAACAGAGAGCAGAGTACCCCAGGGCTGCCATCACATGTGTTTGTCTGCACGCGGGATATGATACGGGATCTGAACAGCTGCTTTTTTATCACTATAGCATGCACTGGGAGAGGATTCGAGCCTGGAGCATAGAAAGCCCGATGGTACAGATAATGGGGAGTGCGCAGATGTTAGCAGTGAGAGCCTGGATTGTTCTACACATCCATCAGCACGTCAGTAATGCTTTGGGTTTGCTGGGACAGCTCTTCCCAAAGTCAATGTATGGACCCGTTCCTTCAGTGTGGGAAAGAATCAGCAACGGGGCCCAAATCCTCCTTTAAACCTAACTGGGTCACTCCTTTTTCTGCCTTAACTTCCACTTTTAGACTCCTTTGAACCTGCTTGTATCCTCATATGAAAGTTGTTCCCTTATTTTGTAGCAGGGCCCTCATCTCCCCAACAGTGAGGAAGGGAGAGATCAGGCTTCTCTGAAATAATGCATTTCAAGAGGAGGATTTTTTATGGAGCTAATGATGGGATTTTAAAAGGCAAAATCTTAGCCACAAACTGGAGGCACGAATGCAGAATTGACTCTTCTGATTGCTTCTTGCAATTAAGGTTCTCCTGACACTTGAGCAGTGCGGCAGGTCACCTGGTGGGGCTTCCTAAAGGAGATATGATTTCCTCAGCCAAGAGGCTGTTGGAAATGTCTCAGTTCATCCCTCACCTTTCTGTAGCACAGAGATCTGTTTGTTGCTTCCCCCAGTGCTATTCACACTGGGCACCTATGGGTGCTGATGTGTCAGTTCTGTGTTCACCAACTTATCCTCCACACAGGTCTCACGTCCAATCAGATTTATCCAGTTTAAGTTCCTCTTCCAGTGGCAAAGCACAAAAATCTGCAACCTTTTTCATTTAGCACCTGAGCCCTTGTCTCCCCAGGCACCTCTCTGCCTCCTGGAAACACCACTGCTTTGTCTCACAGCAGCACTGCTTTCGCGTTCCTGGTGGAGGGGTGTTTCTGCAGGCATGGCTTGGATGACGTTTTTTCAGCAGGACAAGGAGCACAGTAATGTCTGTCTGCTTTTCCTGCTTGTCTAGTTCTTAGAAACCACATGTTCCTCCTTCACCAGCAACTTCGTATTTATTAATCCGCAAAACAAGGCTGCACACTTTTTGCAGCAGCAGTGGCGAGTTGGCCGGCATCCAGGGAGACCCTTAGTCACTTCATTTACGCAGGCTGCAATAAGAGGAGGGGGAACCCGTTGGGGAGCAATTCAAACATTCAGACGCCTGCATCGAACTCTCATTTCTACCTCATTAACTTTACAGTTTGACAACTTCACAAGCCAGGGACTTCTGTCGTGATTGCTGCTGTACGGCCAAGTTGCAGACACCTTCTTTCCTTGTGCAGACTTACTTCACCTATGGTTGCAATGGATTTTCCTGCCCGTGCAGGGAGTAACTCCCAACTCCTGGCTGGTAGGGTCTTCCTGTGGGTCACAGCTCTGTTTGCAGTGCAATTGCCTGCATACTCTTGTCACAGCCTCTGCTGCTCCAGGTGTATGCCTGGCAATGGTGTTATACACCATGAATATGTCCATTCTTGCTGTTGTCTAGACAAAGGAAAAGTAAGACTTCTGTCAAAGGTAGTTAAAATGAATTAACTAAGCTTGACTTCTTTTCTCTCTGGAGATCCTTCTTCAGCTCAATGTGATTGAAAGGATGTAGAGAGTGGAATACAGGGTCAATAACACGAGCTGGTTTGACAAAGATGCATTAGCACTGGATCGGGATCAAGCTTGGCTAATTTATGTACATGTAAGTGCAAGGTTCTCCTGCAGATAAATCTGTGAGCAAGGCATGGAGGCCACTGTCCTCATGGGCTCTGGGATTTCATCTTCTTTCCACTGTTGGCTAAGGACTGTCCCAGGTGCTGCTCACCCACCCACCCAGTCCTGCAGGGAGCCCCAAGCTCTGGTGTGATGACCATAAGTAGTTCCTCCACTGTGTCCTTGAGAGGTCTGCTCTCTGCTTCTTTACCGTAAGGCTGCAGCCCAGCATTAGTGCCAGGCACCAATTTTAGTGCATGTGGAAACTTATAGCCTGCCTCCACTGTCAAAGTCTTCTAGAGGCATGCCCATGTGTAGGCACGAAGTGGGAGAGAGCCCAGTGCTCTCTTCCTAAAACAGAGCCAATCTCAAAACACAATGTCCGAACTAAAAGCTATGGGGTTTTTTGTTTTTTTTTTCCCTACCTTGTTTTTCTTTTTTTCTTCTTGTCTTTCAATAAAAAACATGGCTTAAAGGCACCCAGGCAGAGGCCATCCTGGTAGAGGATTGGAAATACAACTTTTGTGGATTTTTGTGGATTCTGTTTATAGGGATGATTTAACATTTAAGAGCTTCCAAGAGCTTGCTGCACAGCTGCTGGTGGGCTCACCAGTGCCTTGTGGCATAGCAGGTGATCCTGAGCTATAGGGGAATGAAGCTGGAACAGTGCTTTGTTTTACATCTTCATGCTTCAGTGCTCTGCAAAGCTCTAATTAATGGGGGTAGGGACAAAACTTCCCTTTTGGGCACGGTGGCCCCTGGCACTTTCTTCTCAAGCAGTTGTCCTGAGTCTACTGAAGACGAGGGAGACCCGACCCGATTAAATTCCTCACTCAGACTCAGCATGGGGATTCCTGCAGCTTCAAGGCAAGCTGCGCATCCGTCGCAGCCTGGGCTTCAGCTCCAGCTCTGCTTGGTGGAGACAGAAAGCGATCAGCTTCAGATGATAGCTCAGAGCCCTGCCAAGGCAGCTCAGCTTTGTCCTCGGTGAGATGGATATCACCAAGGCAGCAATCCAACGGTGCAATCACTGCACATTGACCTAGTTTGAGTTTTCAGACCCTTTCAATAGCTCAGACTGATCATGCACACACACACACACACACACACACAAATGTATAAAAACCAGGAGCATAACTGGAAAAATGTCTTTTGTATGACATTCCCTGGCCCACTCAACAATGGAGGCATAAGAGTATCTTTCCAGAAACCTTTCCAGGTCTTGTTCAACCTGGAGCAATTACATTGGCAAAATGGAAAGGAAATTCGTTTGGCTGCAGTAGGACTGCTCCATGGGATGAAACTGGTTTATCTGAGGGATCATGGGGAGGTCACGAGAGGGGACTACAGGGGAAGGTGAGAAGGAGAACATGGCTGAATGTCATACAGTGAAGCCTTTGTTTGGTGATAGGGGCTGAGAAGATGTGTCTTCCTGGTAACATAAGCAAATGACAGGATAAGGTCCTACCTTAACCTGAGAGCTGTGAACCTGGGCCAGGTCCACCTAGTGGAATCTGCATAGCAGAATCTGTCTTGCACTCTACACCACTAAGAGCTGCAAGGCATCCTGCAGGTGCGGAGTTAATTGCTGCCTTTCCTAAAACATGTTTGCAATGTGTAGGTGGCTTCTCTTCTCGTAGCAGATAACCCAATGGAGATCTCTTCTGCAAGTTCAAGTCAGAGAGGTGATCCCTCAGCCTTGTACTGAAGGTCAGCGCGAGGCAGAGTCGCCAGTGGGAGCCTGTAACCAGGAAGAATCAAAGGGGCAGCACGTTTGCACTTTGAAAGATTAAGAGACAGAAGAAGATAAAACACATGGCATAACCCCCTCTAGTTATAAAGTGCATCTATTTTCCCTTTCCTCTAATAGAAGATCAAAGAGGCCTTTGATGAAATTAAAGCTTTGGGCCAGCTCTTTTGATGGCATTAATTGACTTCAGTCCAACTTACTGCAGGTGAGAATCTGAGTTTATCTGTTTAAATAAAACTGTTGCTGTACAATAGGTTATAAACTTGTGGAACTTACTGATGCAAGATTATTGTTACAGCAAATAGCTTAACAGATGCCAAAATGCTTGGGCTTGTGTATATGAATTAGAACAGAAAAGGTCACGGCTGTAACAAAAACTAGAATATCAAGCTGGATTAGTTTACCAGAAAACGAACAAAGAGAAGGTGCACTTGAAACAATCCACGGAACCCCTCCAACACTTTGAAAGCAGCCCTTATTGCAGCCACAGTTTACTGTGTGGCATTGGTTGGGCAGAGGAGTTGGGCATAAAATACCCACCAGGTGAATTTAATGGAAATTCTTGATCTTCCCTGAACACGAGCAGATTGGTCTCCTGATTGAAGCTCGTTACTCCTTTGTTATTATTTACTGGGGGCCCAGCTGGGAGCTGAATACAGCATTCCTGACTTTCAGTTCACCTTCTGTAGACTCCTGACTTCACCCCGAAGGGCTGCTCCCAACTCAGTGCAGCTGAGTTCATCTGATGAAAAGAGTGGGCACAATTCATCACAGTTGCCTTGTTAGCAGAAAGTAGTGCTTTCTGATGAATTAATGCTCCACGCGGTGAGCAGCCTCTCTTGGCTGACAGCAGGCATGGCTTGGGGCATGTGGCTGTGCTAAAGTGGGCAGCAGGGTGCTCACTGGGTGCCCCTTTGCTCCCAGCAATGGGGAAAGGACCTCAGCAAGAGCCTCCATTTTGATGGCTCGGTGCCATGCTCTTGCCTAGGGCACTGCCCCTGTCCCACGTTAAATCATCACACAGGCGGTATCCACTCATGCAGCAAATTAAACCTGGAGAAAGATGTTTCCAGTTGTTCCAAATTAATTGGGTCACACGGGCTGAATCCTGAACGGCCTCCCCGTTCCCGATTGTGACGGCACGGCGGTGTGCTTGGGACAGCCCCCAGCCCTGCTGTTGCACCCCAGCACTGCTCTGCCAGGTGCCCCTGTGGTTATGGGAGTGCCAAACATCCGGACACTTGTTGCAAAGCACAGAAATGGGATGAGTTTTTTGTTAGCAGCAGAGGGAGGAGCAGTTCATTACACAGTGGCGGCACATCACTGCGTTTGTTCATCGCTGTCTACATTATGCTGCAGGAAAGCAGAGTCTGGAGTAAGGAACACGTTTACAGAAAGAGCATTTCACCTTAAAAACATGTCCAGTAACAACAGTTTCAGCTCCATTCATTAATCAACATCTATCTTCTGTGCTCCAAGCAGGTGTTGTTAACCTGCAAGAGATTGGAGGAGATCTCCCTTTGTTGCTCTCACTGAGCTCTCTGCAATGCAGTGGCAGCCATCCCTGTGCCCAATGCAATGTGGGGCTCTGACTGCTGCCTGCACTCAGCCTCTGGCTCAGCACTCACCTGCTCCCATCCCACTGCCTTGCCAACTTCAGACAGCAGGTAACTGGGAGCCAGAGTGCAGGTTGTGCACAGGCAGCCTGTCCTGTTATTTGTTTTGCATGCTCCACCAAGAGTTAAAGGAGAAGAAAACATTTGGCTTTTAGTGGTTTACAAAGCCTCATTACAGCTGAAATAAAGTAACCACTAAATCTTGTGTGGTTATAGAGGTCAGTGGAGTCCTGGCATGGCGGCGCCAGTCCCGAGGCAGGAATTCCTCCTTCCTCCAAGGAGCAACGTGTGGAGGTGATGGGATGGCAGGAGGCTTCATGCTGCTCGTCCCATGGCAACGGATGGCATGAGGGCTTTGAAGCTTCCCTGGCTGTTCTGTGACATAAGCAGGTATTGCTTGGCTGTGTGCAAGGATGGAGGGGAACCAGGAAAAGGCTCATAATGATATTTTTCAAGATGTTCCATGCCGGGGTGTGTTTGGATATGTGAGTGCTGGGTGGGCATTACCCACCTCACACCTGGAGGCACTGGGGGATGCCTGTCTGTGATGTGGGTGACAAGCTGATGGCAGGGGTGATGGATGCCACTGTGCTCAGAGATCTGTGGTCTTCTCAGCGGCTGCCACTTGTAGGAGAAGTCCCCAGCTTCTCTGCATGCATAGCTCTGCACTGGATCTCCCATCACAATGAACTGAAATATTGCATTTTCACAGCAGTCAGCACTGGAAGGGCAGTGCCATGGAGGCCATTCTCCACCCAGGGCATGGCAGATGGTGCATCCCATTGGGCTGGTGGCTTCCAGCACTGCACTGAGATGCTCAGGGGAAACACTGGGAGAAAATTAACCCTCAGGAAGGGCTGGTGCTCACATTCATTCAGATTTAAAATGGCCTTAATTCAATTTCTTGCAACACGCGGCCAGTGAATCAAGCTGAGCTGAATCAACGGCGCTTGAATTCTGAATGAAATGCTCTGCTAGGAGTTTTAGGGTGGCTGAACTGATCTGCTCTAAATTCACATCTTTAATTAACTGGAATTAATTTTCTTGAGTGCTGCTGCAAGCAAACAGAGCGTTTGTTGACTTAAAAAGAAAATTCCAGACCCTTCTCTCCTATTCACTTCTGTTCAGCATGCCACCAGCATAGCAAATTCAATAAAGCTGATTTATTTAATAAGTGTACAATAACAAATTAAATCAAACACATTTAACACAAACAGATGATGCACCTCATTTAAATGTTAGATTCTTAATCAAAGCTCGCTGGATTGTGTTTTGTCCTTTTATTGGCTTCCCAGTGCAGCACGGTTGTAAAGTGGTTTGACACGTGCTCAATTACTACTATGTATGTTATATGGATTGCCACTTTTTCTCCTCCACATAGGCTCACAATGAGGTGGACTCCCCACACTGCCAGCCTGCTGCAAGGCAACTGCTGCTTTGGGTTCTTCAATAGCAGCTCTTATTGCTGATCCAAACAGTGCAAATCCAGGTGTTGAACAGCAGTGGAGATGGGGCACTTAGGGACGTGGATTGGTGGGCATAATGGGGATGGGTTAGGGTTGGACTTGGAGTTCTTTTCCTTAATGAGTCTGTGATTCTATGATTTATTGGGGCAGCAGCAGCAGCAGGAGCAGCTTGGAGAGCTTGATGTGAGCAGCCCCTGGAAGTGGTGCTCCAGCAGATGCAGCACCTTGCTCTGTGGGACAAAACTCCCCAATGCTGTAGATAATGCAGTTTTGCTATTAGCAACTGCTGTGCTCCTGTGCTTGCTTCCTGAGCCATGCATCAGTCAAAAAGGCGAATGAAAGGAGGAGATTGTTGAAAGGAAACCTCGCATGAGGAGCAGTGGTATTCCTTCATGCTGCTGACACGCTGTTGACACAGCCCCTGATTTACAGCCTTGGGAGTCCCATGCAAACTGCTTCAAGGACAGGGGACCAGCTAAGCCCCAGGAAGCCGGGCAGAGGCAGAGGACCATGCCAGGGTTCAGGCAAAGTACTGCCCACCCCCAAGATGCTTTGTTGTGAAAATAACCATCCGACTTTAATTGCCAATCTCATTTTTTTTTCATTATTCGGAAGACATAACACTCTGTTCTCTTTGCTGTTTGCACTGGCAGTGCTCCATATAACGCAAGGTTCAAGAAAGGAATATAATTTCTTGCCCTTCCGTCTCTCATTTGTTTGGGCATCATTTCTTACTAATCCCCAGTTAATTACTTGAAGATGATGGCTCCCAGGAATGAAAGAGCACTTTTGTGCCGGCCGTGTTTTAGCACTTGCATGTCTTCGTTTCTCCTGCTAGCAGATGAAGTATAGCAAGCAGCTCTGGCCTTGCCTTCCCCTGGGAGATGCTCTACCACCAAGTAAGCCACTGACCTGTGGTGTAGTTGGGTCATTTTGGGTCTTTCTCTTCTTTGTGGGTTTGTTTATTTATTTATTTCCTCAAATAGTTTCCAAAAACATTGGTGGGGATTAAAAGGACTTACGAAACCTTGAGATTCTTCATGATGAAGGAACACAATTTTTTTGGCTGGTCCCACACAGAATATGTCAGCTCTGCAAACTGAACCTCTGTTTAAGCTGCAGGGGTAATGCTATTAAGAAACAGCAACAGTATGTTCTTATTTTCTTTAAGAACCTGACACTTGGGAATGGCACAACGATTCATAGTACTCTTCCACTTGTTTCTCTCTCAGTGCATTGTGGTAAGCAAATCCTAAATCCTGCCCAACAGCACCCATGTGCTAATTGCTGAGAAACTGAAAGAGGAATGATTTACTGAGGCTAAAAGGAGCACCACACAGCGTAAATAATAGAAATGAAGTGATGGAAATGAAGTTAATTTTTAAAAAGCTTTCATTTTCAATTTGTTTACTTGAATTACCGTAATGCTGTGGGAAAATGGTTCATTTGAGCTTGCAAACATGCTTCCATAGATACCTGGGACACTGCAGTTGCTCACCCTGAGTGTCTGTCACTGTTAGAGCTAGCTACAGGACACTCATGGGTTACATAAAAAAGTCCTTTCTTGGCATGACAACCTTTCTTTTTTAATATCTCACTTGTAATTTTGACCTTTTTTTTTGGCAAAAGCTTAGAGCAATTATTTCAGAGCAATTTGAAGTTGTGCGTGCTCATAAATATCGCCTAACTGCTGCTGCAAGGGTACTCAGGTCAAGTTACTGGTGATTGCCTAATATCCACAATGATATTTTGCTGCTCTAAATACCAGAAGGAAAACACACTCTGAAGCATGCAAAATCCTCTGATGAAGGTTTAACCTGTGCATTAAAGATGATTAAGAAAGAAGACAAGCAAATATTTCCCCAAATGGCAAATGAACCACGCTTCAGGGATGTCTGAGCATTGCAGCAACAAACCTGAACACTGCAGAACTGCATCTTCTCTCGAATCTTTTTAACCATGCAGATTTTTGCATTAGTAGTAATGTTTTCTGTAACTGGATTTTAACCTCTGCTTCAGAGCATGGGCCAGCATGAATGGCTTAATCCTGTATGAAAGCAAACTCCTTGCTTTATTATACACTGTGTTTATTTTCTTGTCTGACACAGAAAAAGCAAACTTTCTCTGTTGGCTGGATGTTAGTGACCTTGTGTGACTCTCACTGATGCCACTGAGTGGATCATTCCACTTCCTGGGAGAACCCATTTTTGAGTTTACTGGAGGACTCCAAGTACCCTCTGCATACATTTTACTGAACCCTGGGGAGGAAATTTTCCCTCTGCATCGTCCTGGCAAAAAAGCTGGCCACACTGCCCTTGACATTTCCTCCTAGAGCTCTGTACTGTCCTCCCTCCAATGAGGGCAATTAGCTCTGAAATACAGCAGCACTGAGAAATGCCTGGGCCAGACCGGTTGCTGGGTGTGCACAGATACAGAGACACAAACACCTCATTTCTTTTTCACTGGCTTATTGCTCTAATGGTTATTAATTTTCCCTTTCTGAACCAGAGAGCTCACAGAGCAATGCTTTTCCTTCCGAAGGCATGGAGAACCTTCAATGTCCCTAAGCATGTGGTACTCTCCTGGATCCCAGCCTGTATATAGAAAAAGATAAAAAAGAAGGATGTGAGAATGCTCAGGGGATGAAATGATTACAAACAAAACTAAGAATATCCATTATGGGCATTAGATGCCTGAGAAATGGGATAAAATTATTATTATGGGGTTTAGTAGGAAATCTTCTTTAAATCTTCTGGATACTGTGAGTCTCAGTGAGTTCAACCCTATGGCATCCCTGTAGAGAGCAAACTCAGCATCGAGGTGAGGATGGCATACAGCAGAACGGCCTCACGAAATGTGAGATGCATGTGACCACACAACCATCCTTCCTCCCCTTGGGAGACCCATTGGCAAAGTTGGGCAGAAGGAGTAATTAATACTGGAAATGGAAGGCAAATGAAATATTTCTGAGTAGGTGAAGGAAAAGGGAGAGATGGCCTGGAGGTGCTGACTTGTTTCTTTGCCCCAGGAGATCAGCGCTCCTCCTCAGGCACAACCATCTCATAATGAGCAAATGGGCACATGAAGACTGACCAAGGAGAGGGCTGCAGTGATGAAATACTAATGGCACAAAGGAGCAAGGAGTTAGGATTTTTGTATGCAACTCCCACTCTGTCTTTCAGCTCTCCGGGAGGAGAGCAGCCATGAGGTGCCGTTAATGGCAAGGAAGGATTTCTCTATTATTCCTTCAGACCACAGGGCTGGGAAGAGCACATGGAGTAATTAATTTTGACTTACAGAAGCTGTATTAAATTGGATAGAAATGGGTGAAAATAGGATTAGGAATGGAGTTTAGCCAAGAGCAAACAGAATTAAAACTCTCTAAGAGCAGGTCAACACAGCTGATATCATTGATGCAATGAAAGCAGACAGCTTGGGACATTTTTGAGTGGTAGTGTAATGTCAGAAATGGTAACCTGCCTACTGCCCTGCTAGATCAGGAGAAGTAGAAAACAAAAAGTGATTTTATTTATGTGTTTTTTTGATTCGGTTTCTGGCTTCTCTATCTGGTTTGAGCTTACTGGCTTCCAAGGATTAATTTTGAAACAATTGTGCAGAACAAGCAAGAGCCTCCATAAACCCCAACCGATCTAAATGTGCAGTGTGCTTTCAACACATGCACCAAAATCTAATTAGTATGGGATTATGCTTGTCACAAATCATCAGAAATGGAAGAATTCTTAACATGAAAACCAGATCCTTGCCCTGAAAGCTTTCTCCCAAAGCCCAAAGACAAACCATGTCCAGAACCTTTTCTTCTACCAGCTGGGGCCACGTCCTCAGTGGTAGAGATTTATATGTCTCTGCTGGCAGTGATCTCGATCTATTGCTGGATATAGAGAAATATTTGGGCTGGAGGGCTGGGATTAATCCAGAGTTGTTGTGAGGGAGTAAGCACCCACTGCTCTGGCAAGATTCAAGCTGGAAGCTTTCATTACCTCCCTGATGCCGCTGGCAAAGGTCTTGGGTGCATTTTCCATCACTGCTTTATTCCAGTGTATAGAATCATAGAACCACAAAGATTGGAAAAGCCCTCTCAGATCCTGAGTCCAACCCCAACCCACCCCTCCATGCCCACTGACCACGTCTCTCAGTGCATGTCTCCATGGTTCTCGAGCACCCCCAGGGACAGTGATTCCACCACCTCCCTGGGCAGCCAGTTCCAAAATGCTACAGGCTAAGCTAGACCAGATCCTGCTCCCATGTCATTTCACAGGGCCAGTCCTTGTGTAACCCAGAGCTGCTGCCACCTGAATTTGCTGAGTAATCTCTTCAAAGATGGATTCTTTGCTTCGGCTTCAAGCCCCAAGTCCTTTGCCAGCATTAACCAATGGACACAAAGCTTCATGTTCCCCTGTCTCCTGGCGTCCAGGAGCAGGGGCCAAGCAGGTGGCAGTGGGATGGGCTCTCTGCCCGCTCGGTGGCTGCTGTGGGGCCGCTTTCATGTGGGAATCCAATTTCTGCAGCTACCGGGAGCCACGCATAAACATGAATTTCAGTTGTTTTCTCTGGGGTTTCCATGGTTTCTGGCACTCGTTTTTGTCCTTGTTCTAAAGTGGATGCTCTCCTAATGTGTTTTCTTTGGTCTGAGGTAGTACATAGCATTGCTAGGAAACCTCAGATGCTGGCCAGAGGAGCTAGCTGTGCCGGGGGCTGCGTGGGCACAGTTATGGGTCTGCCCCTTCCTCCCCTTTGCCCACTGTGGGAAGGGCAAGCAACAGAGCAGAGCCAAGGCGATGGGTTGTGCCTTGAAAAACAAACAAAACCACTTTAAACATCCTTCTGCCAACCGACTGCACAACCCAGAGCCATGCAGCGTGCTGTGCCGAGCCGGGGCGGTCAGACAGGTTCCACCCTCTGCTTTTGGTGCCTTTTCTTTGCCAGAAGCTTTCTTTTCTCTTGTTACTGTATAATTCTGCAGGTGTTACATCACATCCCAGGCTGGGAAGATCAAAGAATAGCGCTGGCAAGCTGGACCCATTCGGTGCAGCCATGCATGCGGTGTGCCGGGGCATGGCATGGGCTCTGCAGGAAAAAAAACTCTTAACAAAAAGACCTTCAAAGCTGCTGGGTTGGAAGGAGCCAGGGAGCTCTGGCTTGGCTCTCTTTGGCCGGGTGGTGCTTACTGGTGATGGTTTATGTCCATAGGATGTTTGCCAGGTCGTGTTTGCTTAGGTGCAGAGCCCTGAAGTCTGCCTGCAATTGCTGGCTGCAAGTGTGAGGCAAGATTGTCCCAAAACTGTGCAGAGAGCAGACCCGTTTTGTGTGGGTGCTGCTAAATCTCTCAGCCTGGTGCTCTCCATGAGTCCCTTGCACGTGTTGATGTGGGCACAATGTTGCACAACGTACTGTGGAACACATGGCTGAACAGTGCCAGGGGATGCACTGGGAGGACCACAAGCTCTCCAGTGCCCAAAACAATTTGCAGCCCCTCAATTTAACCAGGGCTCAAGCACTGCAGCGCACTGTCGAGGATTCCCCATGCTGCAGAGGCTTCTTGTGCTGTGCTGTGCAGGTGGGGGTGGGTCAGGGACTATCCTCATTTTCCAACGTCTCAGGAGCAAACTTGTGTCCTCCCCCAGCAAAAGGTGCCGGAATCTGGCCCCTGCTTTTGCTGCAGCAGCAGGGAGGGAGGCAATGTGATTTTTCATCTTGACAGCATCTTGTTACTGTTAGTCAATCTAGATCTCTGTCAGCTTGCTTTTCCTTCCTCTGTGCTGCATTTTGCCTCCTCCCCCTTCCTCCTCCGAAGGTAACTGTGTCTCCTACTTAGGCATGCATTCCTTTATAATAAGGTATTATGCCTCTATTTATATGCATCTTAGGTGCAGTCTGAGGCAGCTGCTACTCTCCAGGGCCCTGGGTGAAGAGCAGAAAATTGAATTCAGCCTGGAATGTGCGGGTGCAGTTGGCCATCTGTACCCAGCAAGGGGCAACCCTTCCCCTCTGTGCAGATTTAGCAGCCAAGAGCCTGCTTGGAGTCCTACCAGACCCAGAGCCTGGCATATCCCCGGGACTGGGAGGGTGCTGACAGAAAGCTTTCTCACTGGGCACGAATCTGGCTGCAAGGGATGCATAGGCTGAGGAGTGTAAGCACAGCAAGGTTGAGGCCGCCCAAGTGTTTGTCTGTGAGATGGATTTGGGATTTTGGCTGCTCCCAAATGACTGTGCATGGTCTGCATGGCAGATGTCTGGAAGCCTGGGCTCTGCCCCCTCTCCCTGTGTCCCTGCCTTGCTCTGCCATCCAATACCACCGTGACGAATGCAGCACAAGGACCCAGCTGGACGGAGCTGAAATGGTGCATTTCAGCAGCCCTTTTTGGATTAAGCTATTATGGGCTGGACTGCTTGACCACGCCAGCTCTCAGTAATGATTTTCAAAGCAGTAAAACCTTTTCCATTGAGGGGACCTTGGTCTGTCCTTAGCAGCAAGAAGCATTTGTGTGATGCTAATGTAGCTCTGTATGGGCAATGGGAAGTGCTTTGCTGTTTGGCTTCTCTCCAGGCTCAAATCCCAACCTTGGTGAAGCCAGTGTGGTTACTGCCATGGAACACTGTGCTTCAGGTTCTGCAGAGACTGTTTCACTTGAAAGATGACTTAGTTCATCAAAGAGCTAATTAATGGTCATGCTGCTGTGTGGGAAGCAGGCAGGGTGAGCGGGGCTCTGACATCAGCCCTTCTGCCCTGATTAGCTCTCACTCAGCTTGCACTAATAAGCCTGAACTTTGAACCCCTCAGGAGAGGGGCATTTGCCTCTCTTGGGCCTGATATCAGGGGAATCTGCCTGGGAACAGCAGCTGAGTTATCTACTGGCCTGACAGCCCTTCTTCTGCTTTCTTGCCATATTTATTTGCAGTCAGGATCATAACACGGCCCAGCTGGCAAAGGGGGGGGGGGGGGGGAGAGCGGCTGCTCTGATTACTGGGTCAGAGGAGCAGATGCTCCAGCCTCTGCCAGGAACCAGCAGATAGCCCCCAGCACCCTCCTGGCACCCAGTGCTGCTTTGCAATTCTGCATGGGAGGAGATAAGCTGCAGTGGGATGCGTTTTGTTGAGGTGTATGGGACGCTGCCCTGACCTGCAGCTGGTATTCAGGCTCTGCAGTTTCAGAGGGGCTGCTTGGACAGACTGGCACCAGAAGAGCCACAGTGGTGCTTCTGAGATGGAGAATAGCCCCATGTTGTTCTGGCTCTTCCAAAACCATGGAGTTTTTTTGCACGCTGAAATTTAGGAGCGTGCTCTTTTTTCTAAGGGATTAATTTGCAAACAGCTCAGTAGGCTGCTTTTGCGTGATCAGTGATATGTGGCTTAGCAATGAGCCCAATCTTCTCATCTTTCCAGGAACGGAGGCTGCCTCTGTGCTATTCAACTGATTTAAACATTCCTGATGTGCAGGAGCGAAGGTCGATTCCTGCCTTTTTGTCCTTGCCCTCTGCAGGAATCCCAAGCTGCAGATCCCAGTAGGAGTGAGCAGGGAATTATGGAGGTGTGCTGCAGATTCCCCATCACTTGAAGCCTTTAACCCCAGGTGTTTTCCGACAAGCTCTGCTCTGGCTCACAGAGGAGCTATACGCTCAGTGTAGAAAGGAATGTCCTGTATTATGTGTGAAGTCAGACTTGACGATCATAATGGCCCTGTCTGGCTGCAGGAGAATAATGTCCCATGTGGGTTTTCCTCCTCTTTCATGTAGAACTATTCTGGAAGAAGGCTCGCAGTGGAGGTGAAATAGCAGATCAACACTGAGACAGCAAGCTGAGGCTGCAGGGAAAGGCTCAGGGGGGAAATCAAAGGGAAGATGTCTTTGTTACCAACCCAGCTGCAACTTCCTGCTCCAGCCAGAAAATACCCGAGGAGGTGACTTGTCAGCGGACTGCATGCCTTTGCCTCGCCTCTCTTCCCCATAATAAATGAATAATGAACTTGTGGGGCAAAAACTGAAGGGCAAGGGGAAGGTGGAATTCCCAGAAATTATTGTCCCTTGCTTAACACAAAGAGAGCCTCTGTCCTTTACTACTCTGATTCTTATAAATAGAGCTTTACTGTGAAGGAGAGGGCTTCCCTCCACTGAGCACGAGTGATAAACCAGCATTTCTCATCCAGTGACACTCCTCTCGGTTTGGAGCAATACCTTTGAATTCAAAGCATGACCCACACCCCACCCAGGGTCAGTGAATTGGTCTCCATCAAGGCTATTCTTCATGGTTCCCCTTTCTGCTTCACCTGACTTTTGTCCTTCTGCTGCCCTGAGCTCTTTCCCCACAGGGTTTTGTCATACACAATGTGCACCTCGTGTCTTCTGCTGTGCAGGAGAGTATGTATTGTGGATCACTAGTGAGGAAGGCTGGTCACTGTGCCTTAGACCAAATGGGATGTTTTTCTGGCTATTTCTCCTTTATACACAAACTCTGCAACCAGAGTTTATTTCACACCGTCACCAAAGTGCAAAGGAGCTGGGCAGGCTGTGCTCCTTTAGAGAAGAGTCTACTGGGCCACCAGCTGAGCATGAATCACAGCCTGATGGAGAAAGGGTGAGGAGACGTGGTTTGGCCTCAGGAAAAGAAAACTGGAAAAGCAGACAAGAGCAATCTTCAAAAACTGCTGCAAAAGAGAAAGGGAATGATCAGTTCTCCACACGCACAGAAGAGAGGGCTTAAATTTCAGCAGAGAGAGGTTCAGCCTGAATTCTGCTGAAAGCTGTGATGAGGGGAGGATGGCAGGGCAGAGCACAGCTCTGCTGTCAGGTTTGCCTACTGAAAGTCTCTGGCTGGGGATGCATCCTGCAGCAATCCATGGGGCAGCTTTGTTTCCATGGGGCTGCTGATTTCACCCAAAGGGTGTAGCGGGAAGCCCAGCTCCTTTCCTCTGGGCTGGAAATCATTTATTCTTGCACCCAGGTATGTGTTGATTACCTTCCAACAGGCTACACAGCCTCGCTCTGCGCTGTGATTCTGTTTCTCCTCAACCTGAGGAAAGAGGATATGTGCTAACAAGTCTGAGTGGAGGAAGGCTTACATTTCAGCTTGCTGCGTGCTAATCCACATCCTCTGCCCCTAAATCCTCTTAACCTCCACGTATTTCCAATCACAAGCATTTGCACCAAACGCTACTGGAGCAGCAGAAGACACCATAACTTGAACCCCACAAGCTAACTAACCTGCTAAAACATTTACAAACAGACTAAATGGTGATAATTTGATCTCCAAGTATCTGGATGCTTCTCTCTTTCTTGCCCCACCTATTGTTTGACTGTGCATTGTAATTCCAGGCTGTGCTCAGTGTACTCATCTTTTGAGAAGGCTGTGACCAAGTAATCGAGGCTGTCATCACGCAGAACCTGGCTCAGGAGGCAGAAATCTCCCCACTGTTCTTTTTCCATTTCCTGGCTCGACATCAGGGGAAGAGATTATGTGATCTGATAGGTAAAATTATCCCATCAGAGGTGAATGTCCTAATAAAAGGCTTTTGCAGGCCTGGTTGTATGATATCCCTGAGAAGGCTACATTCATTTGGAGTCCTTTATTGAAGGGAATGCTCAGTCCCTATGGAAACCCCGCAGGACAAAAGGTGATTCTAGCTGCTAAAACACCACAGCTACATACACACAGGTCAAGGATGCAAAACTGTTGCATTTGCCTGATTGGGAAAACAATAACAAAAAAGGAACAGCAACAAAACACTCTGATGTTGGCTGCTTGGCTCGAAACCGAGAACTGTATTTTCCCAGCTGGTGAAAATCTGGGGCGACCAGCACGGCTCAGCCTGTTTGTCCAAAAGGAGAGGAAAAATTCTGGAAATCTGTGTTGTTTTTTTGAACCTGATCAAGTAGGAGACTTGATCAGGTTCAGTGAATCTGGAGAAAGAAAAATAAAAGTCTTTCTGGGCATCCTCCTTCAAGACCCCCGCCTCTCTCTTGCTGTTTGTTCACCTGTTTCCTTTTGTTGGTGGGATATGAAAGGGGCTCTGAAAAAAAAAAAGCTAACGAAAGGCTTTTTGAGATTTACTGTGCATGGTTGGTGGGTGGCTGGGGACTCCCTCCCTCAGCATGGGGGACTGGTGGGTGGGAGGAAATGAGGAGAAGCAGCTTGGTGCTCACACTGGAGGAGACATGGGTGATGGGTGGAGCACTGCCTTTCTCTTTGTCATCTCAAATCCCCCAACTTCAAACCAAGCAAAGCCCTCTGCAAAAGTCTGGGTTTGTTCCTGCATCTTGGGGAGACAGGAGGAGATAAAGGCAAGCACATTGCATGGCTGAGAAGTGTGTTTTCAATTAAAAGAAGATAAAGCTCTAAAATGCACAGTGGGTTAAGCATTACAGTAAAAAAAGCATTCAAGCTGCTCTTCCATTGAGATGTAACCAACAGTTTATGTGTGTGATTGCAGGCAGGTGGTTCCTGTTCATATTAAAAATGTGTAATCCAAGATCTCAGAGGATTTCTTCAGAGACAATCTGGACAGACCTGGAAGCCCAACATGCCTTTTAAGCCCTAAGTGTTTTCCCTTCACATCCCAGCACTCTCCTTTCCAAGCACTTGGCTGCCAGGGCAGGATCATCCCACTGCGTTCAGGGAGGGGAAAACCTGATATCATAAATCCAGAGCCCTCCGTGTCCTTGAAGCCTTCAGGGAAGCCCAAACTGATCCCCAGGGTGGTGGTCCTGCCTGCTGCTGTCTGCATGTGGCCCTCTCATGGCTTTCTTGGTAATGGGAGTACGCTCCCATGCCATCCCATCTCATGTCATGCCATCCCATCTCACGCCATGCCTTGCCATTCCCAGTGCCCATCCCTGAGTCACACAAGGGGATTGCTTAGGACTGAGCATGGGTTTGGATGGAGCTGTTCTGCAGGTGCTCTCCATTGCCCTGCCCAGCTCCAGACATACCTGACCCCCTCTGCCTCTCCCCTCTGCTCTTGGGTTTGTTGTTTTCAGCTTCTCACCACCACAGCGCCAACCCCTCTCCCTGTCACACAAAGGAGAAGAAAAACACAATAATATTTCAGAAGAAGGCCTGAAGGCTCTATTGCAGTTGAACTTGATCACCCAGGGGAATAAAAGAATACCACATGCAGAGATCTTTTACTTAACATTGCGATGTTTAATCTTGCCCAGTCAGCAGTTTTTGAACATATTCCAGGAAAGCTTTTAAGCCTGATAAAGCCGGGGCTTTTGCATTTTCAAGTGATACTTTAGCTACAGATGACATGCTCTACTTGTCATTTGGCTTTAAAGGAAGGTAATTAAAATCTTCCTAAGAGTACAGTTACACCAGGGAAAGAAATAACGTAAACTAAAATAAAAGGAGAGAGAGAAGCCCACAAAAATGCAATTTAGCAGATGAAAAATGTAAAGGAAAACTGTTAAAAGATAAAAGTATCAAATGCACAATAGCAATTTGCTGAAGGAGGACTGATGATAGGGGAGGTACTGAGACCTGCACAGGGCAAGGCTAGGGAATTTCCAGCATATTTTATTTGCAATCTTTGGGCCACTGGAAGCCACAAGACAGACACAGAGAAGACTGAAAGCTCTGCAGCAGTTCTGGCTGCAGTAAACACGCGCGGTTCTGGAAGGTATGAAGAGAAGATAAAAGGCAGATACAGATGTGATCTGGACCCACTAATGTGTGGGCGCAAGCAGAGCTTTTCAACGACTCTGAGGGCAGTGACTCCTACAATGGCTGCCTGCAATGAGTCAGGTTGGGTTGGAAGACATTGTCTCCTCTACATTTTGAAACTGAGAGGTGATGGCTCTCAAATGAAGCCAAGCAGGCTGGTGAATCCATGAGATCATTCCCCCGATGGAGGAAAAGATGCATCTCTGCAGAGGGGCTCCTGACATCCACTGCCAACACTTAGCGTATTTCTCCCCAGAAGGATCACAGCAAAACCCTCTTCCATTCTCCTTCCAGAAGGCCTGTGCTGTGCTATCACTGCTGGTTTAGACCTGTGGGGAAGAAAAGGAGCGTGGCTGGGGTGTATCATTCCCGAAGACCCCCCAGTCCCAAACAGCTGGAATAGTTCAGAGACCTTCCAGTGTAAAAATGGGGAAATGAAATTTTCTCCTAGGATCACATCAAGCCTGAATCGTTCAACAGCTTCTGGCATGCTCTGCCGTCAGGAGAGGCCTGCTGATGAGTTCAGCAAACAGTATCCATCTCTGCGGGATCAAATGTAAAACAAGAATCCTGTTTGTTCGGGTCGTGCTCTGATACCAGAGCAAACAGAGCAGCTGGTGGTTTGGAACCTATAACTTCCCTCATGACACCAGGTTCCCCCGAGCCCATGCATTTATTGGTATCATTTGCTGCTATAAAATTGACAATCTTTCTGCATGTTTGCCACATGTAGTAGTTTTCCTCTGTTAGTGATTATTATTCCCTGTTGTCTGTGTGTTCCTCCTGCAAATGCCAACTGGGAAGAGAGGCAAACTTTGTCCTTGGACAGAAGAACAAAAGAAGGAGTATTGTGACTAGCCCAACTGTGATATACTCAGTTTTTATGGCGATGAGTCTCATGTCTGTGCCTATAATAGACCCTCTTCTGTGCTAATAGAACACAGTAGGTGCCATACCGACGGACATCACTTGAATCTGTTATCCAAAAGCCATGCTTCATTTATTCTCACATTTAATGTGGAATTATAACACTACAAGGGAAAAAGTAGAAATAGAAAGTCTTCCTTCATGGCTGATCATGCACAGGGCATGTGAAGTTTCCATTTGTGGTCCATCTATAAAACCCACCCTATCTTTTTTGGGAAACAGGACCAGTCCAACAACAGGCAAGTTTATCTGGTGGGGGAGTGATGGTGCTGGGATGCTCTGGACTGAAGCCAACCCACGTAGCATGGGGGCAACCTGCCTCCTTGGGGTAGAAATGCCACCATCAAAGACATTTCAGCCTGATTTTTCCCTTCCTCCACCAAATACCCACCTCTGGCTCCAGATGGAGTCATCTCCAGGGTTACATCTAACAAAAATTCCTCCCTGACCTAGAAATATTCAGAGAACTTGAAAGCTTTCATATCCCAACAGGCTCAATTTAGCACCTCGAAGCCTCTGCTGGCGAGTCCCAGCAGCAGGTGCAAAATGAAGAAAACCCAAACCCAGAAGCCGACATACCATGCTGCTCCCTCGGAGACTGAAGGAATGGGAGGAAAGCTGCATGCAGTAGCTGAGATGAAAGATGCTGCAGTGACTTTTTGCTGACATGTACAAATGTGATCCTGACTATTAACTTTAATGACCTGCCATTATGTGAGGGAAAAAGAAGGAGGGACCTAATCTTTTTGTAGTTACTTTAATTGCCACCCTGTGGTCTTGTTTCGTGCTGCTGGTTTTGCAGTCAGGTGGGAAAAAAAAACAACAAACTCCTCTCTGGTACCTCAGATTTGGGTTTTCTCCTGTCGCAGCTGTGCAAAATTCAGTCATCCATGGAACCTAGAAAACACTTCTGCATGCTTAAATGCAACACATAAATGAGAGCTTCCTTCTTTAGTACGGATATAAAATGACCAGACCGATGCTACAGATGAGCCTTGGTAGTTTAAATATGATTGAGACCTTAAACAAACTGAGACTTTGCTAAACTTGAGTTGCTGAAACTGTCAGAGGCCCTAAGCAGTGGAATGGATCACATTTCCTTGTGTGTGAGGAAGACATGACTGTGTGAGGGCTGTTTACTCCAGTTGAGTGCTCTATTAAAATTAATGAGACTAATTTGCTCCATGGAGTGGCTTACAAGGGTCAGAGCTGCAGGACTGGGCTGAAGGAGGACTTGTGGGGCATGGCATCTGCTCTTGTCTCTCCTTTGGACTGGATGCTTCAGGAGAATGATTTGTTTTCTTTTCCTGAATCTCTATCTTTTTTTTTCGTGAAAAAATGCAAATTCCTTCACTCTGAAATGTGTAATGAATTTCTGATCATTTTGCCCAATGATTAGCTTTCGAAAAAAAAAGAAGAGATAATTCTGCAAAAGCACTCAAAGGTCTTGTTTTGACATTTTTCAAAAAGCGCCATTTCATTTCTTGTTTCAAGCTTCCCTTTAATTGCATAAGTGGTTCCAAGACATTTTCAAGAAATCAGTGAAAGGAATGGTTTCAATTTGATTGAAATGCAACTTTTTACATGACCCATTCCACCTTCTCTTTCAGTTTGTGATTTGCCAAAAGATTGAAAAACAAAACAAAAAACAAGCCTGGTTTTGATTCAGCCCCAAATGATTTTTCCCTTAGTTTTTCAAATGGGCAAGCAAAACCTGTAAACCCCTCTTTGCTTACAAAATCCTAACACTCCCCTCAGTGCCCCCTATATGTAAAATATGGTTAACGTTCCCTGTCTAGTGGAAGGACTGAGAGAACCTTGGAAATTCCCAGCTGGAAGAACCCAATGTGTCAACAAAGAGCCTCATCCTTCTGACCAGCTCTGAGAGAGGCAGAGGAAGAGCAGGGCTCCTGCTGCATGGACACGCTGTGCATTGTGATGGCTGCACACTGCTCTCAGACAGGTGCCTGTGGGGCTCGGTGGGTCTTATCCTGGCAATAGGCACAACCTGTACACAGGCTGCACGCTGCTGAGCGGCATTCGGGCTGCACGCCTGGGCTGTGAGCTGTTTTGAAGTCTCAGCAAGCTTAGCTTTTGATTCGAGGCTGAGCTTTTATTGCCACCAGTTGGGGGAGGCCTTGGATGGAGGGGAACGCGCGGCGGGTGCTAATCTTCAGCATTTGACTTGTGCCCTGTGGGGTGGGAAGCGTAGAGAATTGAAAAGTCAAGACCTATTGTTACGTGCACCTTTCTCCCCACTGGTGCAACCTCTCTTTCCTCACTGTTTTACTTGAGTACTTGAAGCTACTGAAACAAAGTCAAAGAGAAAATGGATAGTATCTTCAGGACTCCATAGAAACAGCGCAGCTCCTCAGGGAGAAAGATCACATAGTTTGGAGGATTATGCTGGAAAGTGTTTAAAAGAAACTCCGTTAGAAGTAGGAGGTACCAGAGATGACAACTCCCCCTTCTCACTTGCTATTTTCCTGCTCCGTTTTGCAGAACCTTGTGATGTTTTACAGTGATCTTTGAATGAGAAAACAGGCATTGGGCTTAACCAAATCCAAGCAAGCAGGTGTACTGATCCCTCTGGCCCAGGGAGGTGATGAGGTCACCGTCCCTGGAGATGTTCAAGAATGTGGAGACGTGGCACTTGAGGAGATGGTCAGTGGGCATGGTGAAATGGGCTGGGGGTTGGATTTGGTGATCTGAGAGGTCTTTTCCAACCTTGATGGTTCTCTAATGCTATTCTGTGATTCTGTTGTTTCTCTGCATTCCCAGGTGAGATGCCTGGATGCCTGCCTTTGCCCGCATAGAAGAGCAGCTCTGTCCTACTTTGTTCGTGTGACCCCAAACCCCGGAGAAAAGCAATTCTCCACCTGCAGACACAAGCTGTGAGCCCCCACCCAAATCTGACCTCCAGTTTCAGGTCTATAAGCCCATTTACAGAAAAGTACAGAACTAGCTTTGGTCTGAAATGCAAGGCTGTGGCCAAACAGATCCAGCACTGAAACCCTGTGGAAGATTGCAGGTCATGTTGTCTGTTTCAGATGAACCAAATGAAAAATAGATGTGAATAATCCAAATGTACAAAAACAAGACCTTCTGTCAAGAAAGAATCCATATGCTAGACAATTCCTTAGCTGTGCTGCAATAGGGTATCACTAGGAGGCCCTCTACCACATCTTGTCTGTGCTCTTTGCAGGACAGTCTGAACATGGGGTGGTGATCTGGGCAGCACACGCCTCTCCAAAGTGTCTTCCCTTCTCTTTCAAGGCAGTCAACATCAGCAGGGCTGTGAAGAGGGGGAAGGGGTGAATGAAAAACCTGGAGCTCTTGACATGAAAGTGTCCAAATGTCTCCAGGGTCATCAGCTCCCTTGCTGCTAACTGTTTGGCCCAACAAAAAAAACCAAAAAGGGCATAAGTCCTGAAAGCTGAGCACTTCTGCTCTGGGTTGAAGCACACTGATAGGGAGATCCTTCCATTTAGTCAGCATTCAATATTTTTGAAAGCACTATTGTACTGATTGCTATAATTGAAAAAACCCAGCAGAAGGGGAGTTTTGTCTTGCTTTTAGTCCAAACTGCAGGCCAATTGAAAAAATCTCAACTAGAAAAAGAATAAAAAGAGCTAAAAAAAAGGTGCTGCATGTGTAATTTATCCAAATGCCATTGGACACTTGGGAAGGGCAGCATAGAAACCAACATTTCTGTCTCCAGTGAGCATTCCATGGAAAGTCACTGAGAAGAAGAGAAAAATAGAAATGGCCAACACACAAAATACATCAAAAAGTTTCCAAAGGTTGAAATTTGCTCTTCAGAAAGGCAGTGTTCTCCCCCAACCTTCTTCCATACCATTACTTGGAGATGCCAAGTGACATCTGCTACTAAAGGTGGGAAGGTAACACTGGGAAAGGTCCGGTGTCTCAAGCTATTGATTGAACAGAAAGTCGCTGTCACAAATGTCACCTGTAGCAGTAGTAGGCAGTCTGCTGTTCCATGGGTCCTTCTCCCTTTCCCAAATGCTGTCAGCACAGCAGCAGCAGCGCTGGAGAATTGCAGTGACAGATCACCACGGTGTGTTACACCGCTGACATCACGAAGGCTTGACCTCCAGCCCCTTGTGAAGTAAATCCTGGCGGTCAGCAGGTGACTCACTGACAACGACTTCAAAGGAAATTTGATTCCTGAGAACTGGGTTTTTGTTTTTTTTTCCTTAATCAAGGTACTTTCCATTTCTATTTATTAATCAATTACCAACCAGAGCTATTGTGATAGCCAGCCTAATGACTTTCCTTCTATTCTCATTCTTGTTTGCTCTAGTATGAAAAACTAATTTAGAAAGAAAACTTCAATGAGATTGTGTTACAGTGTCACAAGGCAAAGAAAGCAGGTAGGAAACCGGCCCCTGTACTGATGGGTGCAGCAAGGACAGGGAATTGAACCCGGAATGCATGGAGCCCATACTGGGATCTGCAGAACCCAAGCTTGGTGAAAAGGATATTATTTGACCAGTTTTGAGTTTACTTAGCTCAGGCAGTGAAACTTGTCCAGCCAGATTGTTTCTGTCTGCCCATCATGTAGAGGTTTGTATGCTTTCAAATTGAAAGACTCAGCTTAGAGGAGCGCTGCTTCAGCAGAGCAGAGACATTCCCTCAACCAGGAGAACTGGGTCTCTAATTTCTGTGTGCTTCACTATAGATCTGCATTTTCCAGGGATTCTCCATGAAAGATGTGCCTCTGAAAATCAGACTGTTAAGGTGTTTTGGTGGCTGAAGCTGGCAGCGCTCCCACTGGTTTTGAACTCCGTGGTTCAGCAGAGCAGCAGCTGTCTGGTCTGCTCCTTTTTATGGATTTTGTGGCTGGCCCAGTTCTGACCTCCTCAGCTAATGCTGGACCTGGATCAGGGATGATATTTTGGCTGCACTCACTTGCACCTTTGTGGAGGATGCTGCATGGTGTGATAAACACCTGTGGGCTCTATGGGGGCACAGAGAGTGTTGGCAGAACTCAGGCCGCTTCTAAGCAAAGATTGCTGCTATGTTTTCTGTTGCAGAGTACCCTGAAATAAATAAATACAGTGTTGTCTGTGAGATGGGGCACCAGCTGAGCTGCAATGCAGCTGCAGGAGGATGTGCAGGCACCAGAGCCCCAGGTCAGAGCTAAATGAGATACTGGGTGAGAAACTAAAGGGAAGCACCTGTGTGTTAGCAGGACCTGGAATGCTGTCTGCAGGAAAGTACACCAAATCTTTCTCTGTGGCAGAGTGACAAAGGCTGAGCATCAGCTGAGGAAGCCACATCTGTCCTCCCCAGAGCCCGTTCTGCTTCTCCTGCTCCCTGCCACAGCCCCATGGGAAGGAGAGCTGGCAGCTGGCCGGACCACCTGTGAGGGCAGCCCCTATCACCCATCACCCCCTCCTTGGGGACAGCATCCAGCTGTGGAGCAGGGCAGCGGGTGCTGGCGTGGGTCCGAGCAGCGGGGTCAGCCGGGGAGGCAAGGGGCCGCCCGGCCCCCAACACTGCGCCTGTTGTGGAGGGGGATTACCGCGGGAATTAGTGCCGGTGGGTAGAGACAAGCTCTCGGGCAACAACTGTGGGTGTCCTTTCCCCCATCCCTTCCCAGGGAATCTGCCAGCCCTGCCTGGCGGGAACGCAACCCCTGTGTGTCGGATCAGCACAGCTGTATGCGCGCCACTGCTAATCCGTCTGCACAACACGCCGCGCGCCAGCTGCCCGCCGTGGGGCTGGGGGCCAGGAAGGTGCCAGGGTGCACTGTAGGGCCACCTAGCTACATCTACAGCCCTTCACCCATGGAGAAACCTGGCCATAAGTGGCATTTTTGAGTGCTGGGAGGTACGGGAGCTTCCAGTACTCGTTGCTCGTCATCTTCCTCACTTTTTCCTTTGGACATTCTCGGCACATCTTGCAATGCAGCCTGGCCCTCTAAGAGTTGCAGCCTCACACTTGCAAACAGGAGGCAGTGACACTTCGACCACTGTCACCTGGCTGCTTCCCATTGGTTTGCAGCAGCATGCACTGCTCCAGGATGGGTACCAGGGGATCAACACTGAAATCACTGATCCGCCTCCCAGGGCACTCTCAAGAAAACACTGCAAGAGCAGTGTGAGACGTTTTCTTTCTTCCCATTTCAGAGGTAATTAGTCCCTGTGAGTTAATTTCCCAGCCGTTGGGGTCGCAGATGGATTGCAGATCCACACTGCTTGCACCGGATGAAGATCTGCTCACAGCGCCGCGCTCTCGGCTCCAGAACACGCAGCCTGTTTGCCTCTGATTAGGGCTGCTCTTGCTTTCCAGCTTTCTGTCACCACGCAATTGTTTTATAACTTGATACCTAATTTATTTTAATGACAACAAATAATTTGGCAAGTGTTCTCCATCCTTGTTCTGGCAAAACTGTGCTCTAAGATTGATCAAGCTGTTAATTTGGAAGACTGGTTTTGCCTTATAGTATTGGTTTGGGGTTGGCTTTTTGCTGGTAGAAACCTAAAGACATCAAGGAAGTCTTTGAAAGCTTCCCATTGACACCCCTGCCTTTCTTTGAGAGCTGCCAGAGGAGCTGCCCTGCCAACAGATTCTATTGGCCAAGGGGTGGGTGATGAGCACAGTGCTGGACTGTGGCTATCCCTGCCTCGATGGGAAACAAAGTGTGGGGAAATCATAGAATTCTAGAGATGTCTGTGTTGAAAGGGACTATTACAGGTCATCTGGTGCAACTCTGCAGGCAGCAGAACCCATAGGGTCTGCATGGATCAGAAAAGAGAAAAGCCCTGAAGGGGGCAGGAATAGTATTTATATTATTTATAAGAGGTTTTCTCCCTTTGCTACAGGCTTTGACCATCTCCTGGCTGTGCTCTGGGCTGCAATGGTTTGCTCAACCTGCAGATAGGCTGATGGTCCATAGAGATTCCCTCTCCTGGAAAAACACACTCCTTATTTCTTCGGGGGTCCTGGGGAAGCACAAGCTTTATTTCACCTTCTGATAATTGAAAACAAAGAACTAAAGTGGAGCAAAACCAGATGCGTTAATTAAACAAACACAAACACTGTGGCCCCTGCACGTCCCCAGTGTGGAGTTGGCTCTGATTTATCAAGGCACATTTGACTTGCAAAGAATGAGGCCAAGTTCCTCAGCATTTCCAGCATTGGCTTTGCTGTGCTGCCTCGTGGGCAGGGGCAGAAACTCCAGCCATACAATTTCCCCTTGTCCTTGCTGGTATGTGAGCCCACGGACTGTGACCTGAGTGGGACACAGTGGTGACACCACTGCTGAGCAGAAACCAGCTTCTTCGTGAAGCACGACGCCTTCACACTGTTTCTCTTCTGTAGCTCTAAAAATAAAGCCACAAACAAACGTGGACGGGACCTGGGAACGGAGGATGGTGGTCAGGAGGTTTGGCTCTGCCTGCTCCTTCAGCTTCTTACAATTGGAAAATAGCCCTGGGGGACACTTGAAGGGGATGAGCACTAAAGACAGCATAGATCCCCGGCCAATGATAATAGTCATTATTAAGCTGATCCCCTGCTAAGGCCACAACAAGTTCACTCCTTTGTATTACTAAATCTGCCAGTGTTTAAGAGATTGCTGCAAGGAGAAGCAGCCCTTCCCTCCACACCCACAGGAGAGAGATGGAAATGATGGGTTAAACCACAGTTAGTAGTGCGTTATAAGTCAGAATTCTGGCTGGAAGGGGCTAAACACTGGGAGAAATGGAGTCGTGGTGGTGGGAGTTCACTGAGACAGGTTGGACACAGAGCTACCAGGGGCTGTTTTGGGGCTGCTGCTCCTGCCTGATGGGTGGGGGGAGGTGATGAGCTCTTCAGGTCCCCCTGGCATTTTTCTCCATCTTTCGGTGGCAACAGCAAATGTTCCATAGTGTGGGGCTGGTTACACATCATCCAGCCCGTGTGCCTGTCTTTGCTGTTACCAGGAGTACAGAAATCGCCATCAGTGGCCTCTGGAGTGTGGTTTCCCTCCCCCAGAGCCAACCCTTGCTTCAATCATACCTCACAGCAGAGCAGACATGTTCTGCTCCCGTCCAGAAACAGCTGCAGTGCCTTAGACTAAAAGCCTAAATAGTGCCTGATGTGTAAGCCAGTAATGCAATATTCAGGGACAGTTATCCAAGTCTGGGATTTGTCATGCAACTGCTAGAAGGTGCAATGGAGCATTTGGCCAAGACCAAAACACCTCCATCAAGCTGGAAAGATGCAGGTTTGCATCAGCAGCACCCAAGGTACAGGATTTTCTGCTGTGACCAATAGGGGTGATAGGATGTTATAACTTAGGCTATGGCTGTTACTCACCAAATTCAGCTGCATGATATTGGTGGAAGTATCTGCTAAGAAATGGCCTCGTTCAGGGCATTACCCTAACACAGCTGCTGCTGAATTTGTAGTTAAGGTGGTAGCTCATATTTAAATATATTCTGATATTTGTGAGGGCTCAGATCATTATGCACATCTTGCACTAGAACTTCAGTGATTCCTAAGGCCGTGTGCTCTCTGAAGTGCGCCATACTTGTGGTTTATTCACAGGCAGAGCTAATAATTGCAGTTTCATATGGAAGGGAAGGCATCAGAATCCAATAATGAGTATTTAATGGAGAGAGAATACCAGTAAGACAGAGGTCATAAAAATACCATGCACAAACCCAGCTGTTTAGCCATTTCCTCCGTTGCTCATCATTGCAATGTCTGCTGGCTGAATTATTTCCTTTCTGTTCAGAGGCAGAGCAATGAGCAGGCAAACCAGAAGAAATGGAGCCCTATGGTGAATGAAAAAGGCTCTCAGCTGGGAGAACAGCTTTACTTTCCAGTACAGCTCTGAGATGAGTTGTGTAGACAGATTGCGCGGGGAAAGAGTGAAAAAAAATCATCCACATCTAATTGCAATGTGTGGCCTGCTTAGGCTTAGAGCAAATTGAGATGTTTTCATGCAGAATAATCCGTTGCCCTGATAAAGCAAGTCACAATTAGCTGAGGGCTTCTTCAATCAACTCCGAATGTGACCACACCTCCGGGTGGTTAATGGGGTCCTTCCCAGAGGAAGGACTGAACGTGCCTGCAGCCCCTTGACCTGCTCTGTGGCCAGGAATTTCCACACTCCTCCTCAGGCAGGGGTGATCCAGAGCCCCTGAACGCTTCTCAGGAAGGAAGACAATAATGATCTGAAGTGAAAATAGTTACAAGTGGGGAGCCGTCATGCCGAGACATAACTCACTTCAGTCTGCCTGTCGTGCAGCTATTTGCCAATTCCTTCAGCATGTAATCTTCCCATTTCCTACAGGCGAACTCTTTTTTGCACACTTATAATTAGGTGAGTTTTTTTCTCCTCTGTCTTGCTAACCTCAGGCTCCAGGCTTACGGCTTCCTAAAGTAGCTCATGTCCCATTAAAAAAAAAAAACCAAAAAACAGTACACCGCCATATATACAAATTATTACCCTGTTCTTTGGAAGGAGATAACTTAGGGTTGGGAGGGAAACATTTCAGCCATGGTGTCCTGGAGCGGTTTGGGAAGGAGATGGGAGCTGTGACAGAGGGTTGGGGCCAGGCTGGGTGCATCCAGGAGTGGGAGTGGGTGTCTGGGGGCTGCTGGGGGTCTTCTGTGGGAACGGCTTCATGGCACAGAAACCTCGAGCAGAGGTGGTTTCCCCTTTATTGCTTTGGGGATTTGACATGATTACATACATTAACTTGTGGTTTTTCTCTTGCAATTGCTGGTTACATCCTATAAATGTGTATGCATGGATATATGCACACACTCATATACATATATGGATATACATATACATCTGTCTCCATATACGTGAATATGCAAGTAGAGACAATGCTGTCAGACTCCATCACATCTTAGGGTAAATCCCATTGGACACCACCATGGGGACTCAGAACATACCTTGGATGTCCAGGGCAACGAAACTCTATTTGTATGCCTATCCCATTGCCCACCTCTGAGCTCCATGCCTGCAGGGAAGGCTGAAGGTGCACTTACAAGCTGCTTGTTCAAATTTGTTTGCACTGCTTTTATGTAATATGCATCCTATTCTCCAGGGATTCCCTTACTCATCCACAGGGGTAAGGGTTTATTTCTGACCCTTTTAGCAGGATTTAGCTTCTGGTTTTGAGATTTTTTTACTTAATTTTCTGTTTCCTCTGAAACCGTGGAAATTGGCCTCTGCTAGAAACAGGATGTGGAGCAGAACACTTATGCTCTGAGTGGTACTAAAACCTCTTGGACGCCTGGTGGATAGATCACTCCCCAAGCTCCAGGTTAAACAAGCGGTCAGATTCAGGGTGCAAAAATCAATTCACTCAGGTCAGAAAGCTAAAGACCGTTGGGTTCCTTTGGAGCATGGGGATGGGTTACTGCACAGGGTCGCTAGGGACATCCCCCAGTAAATTCCATTGTACTGCAGGAGCCCTGAGCATCAGTGATCTGCCCACCTCGCCCACGACTGTGGTTTCTGCATGTGAGAAGGTGCTGGGAGGTTTTTGCCACAGTGATGAATGGGAGATGTGGGGGACTGGGTGCCCTGTGACCCTTCTTAGACCTGCAGCCAAAGATTTTGCCATATAATGTGCGATAAAGAAACTTATCAGCTAATTACAGCTGGGCTCGGAGCCTCTCAAAGAGCTGGCAGCACTTCCCTCCCCCTCTACTCTTAGGGGAAAAAAAAAAAACCTAAACAGTAAAAAGGACAATTCAGGCTAGAGTTGAATGAAAACTCACAGATCTCCTGATTTAATCTGTGTCACAGGATCCCTTGTTCTCTGCACAGCAACAGAGCCTTCGGGGAGCGACTGAGGCTCGTACCACGGCACGGCTTGGCTCCACGAGGTTTGCCAGGCTCCGAGGATTAGCCAGCAGAGTTTGCCTTGGGGAGCTATTGCCACAGAGTGGAGCACAGCATATCCTTCTGCTCGCTGTCTCCTCGCAAGGAAAGCAGTGCTGGCTGGTTGCAACCCTCGTGCCAAGGTACGGCTGGAAGGAAGCTGCTTCACAGCTGAAGGGAGCTGTGTGATGACCTGTAAAATAAAAGCCTTTGCAACGCAAGTCCCCGTGCTTCTGGTTGGAGTTCTGCATGTGATTGGGGTCACAGTGGCTTTGGGTCACCCAGAGAAAACGCATCTCTGTGTGCTCTAGGAGCTTGGAAAAGCCTTCATATGAAAACTGATGGCAGCAGCCAGTGAGGTAGAGGATTACACAGCTGCCAAAATGTTGTTGTTGTTCAAAACCTCTTAAACCTTACAAAAGGAGATGCAGATTTCACAGCTGTGTCTGCTCAGTGCCATGTAACTGCAGGCCTTCATTCGGGTGGTCCCTTCCTATGGTATCTCATCATCTCATGCCGTCACTGCTTTGCCCCACTGAGCCACAGCAGAACCCCACGATTCTGCGTCTCCTTTCCCTAACAGTGCAGGGCCTGTTTTGGTATCATTTGTTTATGTATCCTATCAATACCAGCACTGGCACGGGCACAATCCCTTCTTCTAGGAAACTCAGCTCAAAATCAGAGCCCATTTCCCAAGTAGTTTCTCCGCCCTGGGAATCAATGCTTATCACAGACTTTGCAGCCCACAGCCTTTGCAATGCTCACCATGCTGCTGCCCAATAACCTCCACTCAGCTGCACGGGAATGGTTCTTTCCTCATGCTAAGACCAACATTGCCACCTGATAGCCTGACAAGCTAGCAGCCCTTAAAGAAAACACAGCCAAAAGTATTTTAATGTCATTCTGTTGGATGAACTACGCTTAGGAACCATATTACATTTCAGTTGCTGCATCTCTGCAAAAGATGGAGGGATTTTAGAGGGGGCCAATGATGGATGGTAGAAAGGGCTGAAGATGTGAAAAGCCTTAGAATTTTTTTTTTGAATCATGGAATATCCCAAGTTGGAAGGGACCCATACAGATCAGAGTCCAAGAGAGAAGAAAAGCAAGAGCTGCTTTGAAAAGTGTGAACGAAACATGGAAAATGAGAGCTTGGGAGCACTGTATTCAACGTAGGTCTTTGGTGCCAAGGAGAAAATGCACCTGGTGGGCAGCTTCCCACAATCCAGAGCACACTCAGCTCTGGACCCACTCATACGGGAGTGAAATCTATCCTCTCCACTTGGCTGGGATGGCATGGACAGACTGTGGTCTCCAGTTTATGCAAACAGCACACAGCAGCTTCCAGCATCAAATCCCCTCATTCCTACAGGCTGAAATGGATACCGTAATTATTAATGGACAATAAACTTCCAGACTGGAAAGGCAAAATTCATCCGACCATGGACAGTCCAGCATTTACAGATATGTCAGCCCAGAGGAAAAATTCTGCTGAAATAGTATTACTCCTTTTGTGTTTCATTTTTGAAGTAAATGCTCTGGAATTGATTTAAAGAAAAACCCAATCTACTTACAGTAGGGAAGTTCCATAGTTCTGGGTACCAAGAGGTCAACAAATTTGATTTTATTTGCTGCTTCTTTGTAGCACTTGATATACACTCACTGAAACACTGCTCTGAGAAAACTTAGGAATTCACTGACAGAGCAATTTTCAAGTTAAAGTTGTGATTTTCCCAATTTCCCAACTCGTTTTCCAATGAATAAATGAATCGGGATTTTTATTTGTAGTTATCAGTTTTTCTGTATTAATGCTCCTAAACACATCTACTTAGAAGCTTTAACACCATTTATTCTGTTGTCCCCATTTTTTTCTTATTGTAGTATTAAAAAACCCTCAGAAATACCAATATTCCCATTTTTGAACCATGTGGGCTGATAACTGCGTGCCTCCCCCAGCAGACAGCAGGTGGGCTTTGGGCAGGGCTGGCTGGGAGCTGTTCAAGCAAATTAGAGGCCATCAGCAAATCGCTTGGTCGATGCTTTCATGACTTTGTTCCAAGCTTTCTGATCTCTACCATTGTGGATATTTCAAGGTCAGGTAAGTGCCTGGCTTGTGTTTAATTGCTGCAATGCCTTCTTTGCAGCTGACCCATTTCAGGCCATCACCACATGCCAAGGAGGTGTCCCCACACCAGCTGTTACACAGGGATTTGAGAAGGAACGTTTACCACTGCCTTCCTAGAAAGGAGGGAGATCTGTGTATGAATGCCAGAGAGGATTCTGTCCTGCAGTTCTCACCTCCAGGATGGCCAATGACCGAGCCTGACCCATGCTGCTCTTTGCTGACAGATTCTTATGGGCAGAGAAGAGGGCAGATGGCTGAGAAGGGAAACTTTAAACTGTCCTCCAGCCAGCTGGCTGCTTGTGCGTACTTTATTCAGACAACTTTGAAATGTAGGATAATTTATGTGTTCAATGGACCAGAACTAACTCTAGGAGCCTTAAGGGTCTTCCATCATCCTGGGAATGAAATAGCTAATGCAGACATAAAAATATATATATAATAAAAATAATTTAAAAAAAATCAATTTCTCCAGACACCTCCACTGTCAGTTCACACTGCATCTGAACAACCCTTGGGTCCAATTTTCCTCTCTATTCCTGACACAGCCACCAAAATCCTCTGCAGAATTCTGCTTATCTGGATGTTTACCAGCTCAAACACTTGCAGTGTTACTCCCAGGAGGGCTCTTCTTGTGCTCCTCTTGCTTGCTTACAGCAGACAACCCAAGTCAGAATTTTCCTAAGAAAACCAATTGTTGTGAGTCCTGCAAATGATGAGCCAACCTGGTGAAAGTTATCACTTCTGTGGAGTATTTTTAAAAACCATGTCATGTTCTTCCATTGCAGCAGTACCTCAGAGGAGCCCTTGTGCTGTAGGACTGTTTTACACCAAGCATTTAAAATTCAGCTCCAACATACAGCTCGACATGAAGAACTCAGCCCACGTAGGAGCCAGAGCAACCTCCTGGGGGGGTGTTACAAGAGCTTTCCAGCTTTGCCAACCCACAGAGGTCACGAGTTGTTGCAGTCAGCAGCTGCAGAGCCTGCGTTCTTTGGTTCAAGCTGTTACAGCTTTTAACTGAGCAGTGGATTTACTGGGGATGAGAAAAATGAGCTTTAACTCTGCCATTAACTATATCCTCTCGCTCCATTGGCAACTTGCAGACTCAGCTGCTGCCCACTGGTCCCAGTGGTGAGGAGCTGCAGTGCCAGGACTGCGGTTTTTCTGCACCTATGAGCCCCACTGCATGGGATGGTGTCCGAAGGAGCCGTCCATGTGCAGTTACCCCATTAAACACAACAGCTTCCAAGCCCTGATGCTGACACTCCCATGAGTGAGGTGGCTCATGACGACGAGGAGATATCTCAGCCAGTGGGGAAAACTGAGACTGGCTGGGTGCTTCCCTCCTGTCCTGGCAGAGCTGGGTGCCAATGCCTCTGACAGAGCCCAGATCCCAGACCTGTTGCTCCTGTATACCTTAGAGGTTCTGAAAATGGGAGAGAAGCAAATCCTAATTCTGAGCTTTGGCTGACTTCAGCCACGGCCACACAAGACCTTTTTCATGTGAAGTTGCAGTAGCTCCAATCCAGCTCCCATCACTGCTGACAGCAAACGTTTGTTGGCTTTGGTAGGCTCCAACTGGGCACTTTTTGATGCACGTGGCTGTTTTTGATACCATGCGTTTTGAATTTCTGCATTCTTCATGGAGGCTTCTGTCTGCTTCAACCTCCACCCTTCCAACATACAAGAAAGATAAAACAGAAACAGCACTGACTCTTCGAGTCCATCCCTTTGGCTATTTCTCTTAGCAAAGCGCTGATGCTGCTGCCCTTCTGCCATTCTTCCTCCAGTAACTCAGTTGTTGCCAAGGCAGTTATTGTTATCAAGACACAGGTTTGGCCCAGGTACATTCTCCTCCTGCTGTATGTACCTTAACACGATGACCCATAAATGACAAACCCAGAATGAACTTGTTTTTTCCAATAGCCCTTTTCTGGGTGTCTCTGTGCTCTCACTGGCTCTGCCCACTTTCCCATCACTTGGAGCATCCTTGGGATGCAATGAGAGCCAGGCCCCCTCCAGCCCCTCTTACATCAGGATGAAGCAATAGTACTTCACATCCATTGGCATTTCAAGCGTTAATCCAGCCCACAAAACCGAGATGATTTTTTTTTTTTTTCAGAATTGCTTGGCCTTTTTTTTTTTTTTTTTTTTTTGCACTGTTAACTGACATCTGAATGGGAGATATGAATATAGAAATTATTCTTTGCTGAAAGCTGCAGAAAAGCCACAACCCTCAGATCAAACAAGTTTTTTGTGCCACAGCAAAATTAAATCCTTGTGATTTCCATATTCTTCAGTCAACAGGCTGGCGCCCAGCTCGTTGCTATAGCTACATGAGCATGGGCTGTCAGGAGCAGGGAGCCACGCTGTCCGAGGGTTAAGTAGCTGCTTAATTATTCAGCCCAATATCTGGCAAGCACTCCACACTGACAAAGGGGGGTCTCCTGTGATCTCTGTCGGGATGGATCACTTTAACCATTTCTCCTTCCTCCAAACCCAGAAAGGGCAGCAGCTCCCTGATGAAAGGGCAAATGGGATTGCTTAGCTTTGTGTTTATTCCCACCTGTTTGGCTGATTTTCCTCTGTCAAACTTGCTGGATGCTCCGTGGGACTCGGTAAGTGTGCACTGAGCACCACGGAGCAGGACAGCACACCTGTGCCTCAGTTTCCCCAGCTGCAGCGGGAAGCAGTGCCATCTGGCAGCAGCCTTTGCTGCAGGGACCCCAGCACTGGGACACATTGCCCTGTTCTGGGCTGCTCCATTTCTGCACAGGAACGTGCCCCAGTGGCATTAATCCTCCTGCACCTCTCGTGTGGGCTTGGCACAAGGCTGCTGGAGAAGTGCAAAGTGCAGCTTGCAGAGCACCGTTGCGCAAGGGAGGCTGAGCAGAAGGGGGTGATGTGAGCTGAGTCGAGAACCTCCCCGCCATGGTTTTCCTCAGCTCTGCATGTACGGTGTATTGGGAACGTAGGCTGCTTTCCTTTCCAATGGAACAAAACAATGAAAATACTTGGAAGAAGAACAACTATGCTGGTCAAGACTCTCTCATTAAGGAGGGCTGTGTTTTCGGATGACTCTCTCTCTTTTCAGCTCTCCCTTGTTATTTAACTCTGGAGAAACCTGGGCTCTTTCTTGCTCATACAAACTTGGGGGCTTTTTTCTTTCTGGAAATCATATTAAAAGTGTAGCCTGACTGAGGTCCTTTGCCAAACTGATTATTGTGCTGTCCTGCAATCTGAAAACACTGGGGGTAAGGTAAGGTAACAGTGCAAAATCCACCACTTAGTCATTGCTGGACGCAAACCACCACATTGGTTATCACAGAAATATGCTGAAAGTGGATGCTGAGAGCCCCTGGGGGTCTGAGTACCTGGCTGGTGCCAACAAAAAGAGACAGATTAATGAGCTCTATGGCCAGTTGCTTCTGTACTCTTTTCTTAACCTTTATTTTCCAGAGGACTTCCAGACAGATAAAGGACAGCGCCTGGTTAATCATTTATCCATCTGCATATCCAGCTTCTCTTTTCTTTCTCTTCCCTGGCCTCAGAGGAAAAATTAACGTATTTCTTTTCTGGTTTCTCCCCTACAATCCTACGGAAGCAATTTTGGTCACAATAGGAAGTCATGTCCCATCCAACTCAGCTTAAAAAAAACATAGAAAAAAGGAAAAAAGGAAGCACGCTAGAGTGATTGGAAAGGTCTGCAGGGGAGAGGGTGCTCCAGCAGCCCTGGCCTGCCTTGAAGTGATTTCTGCTCCAGCGTATTTTTAGCTACTGTCACAGGGTGATTTCCTTGCTGGTCTGCTCGAGGTTCATGTTGCATTGCTGAAAAGCTCACTTGCTTCAGTGCAGACCTCCAAGCTAGAGAGCTTTTGACCGCGGATTTTCATCTGGATGGTTTGCTATTGTCATGGGCCAAATAGTGGAGCTTTTCCTCCGCCTTTATTCAGAATGGAATCCCATTGGATTGGCTGCCTGACTCATCTCTGGGCATTTTCTCCCAAGCCCTTTGCTCTGCCAGCCTCCCACCACCACCCCTGCCTTGCCAGGGGGTGCTTTGTCCTGGCCATGCACTTCCTCCAGGCTTGCCTGCAGCCTCAAGTCCTCACTCTGCAGTGATGAAGGAGTTGCACTGGGAGAGTGGAGGCAACTTCTCATCTATCCTGTGCCAACATGTGGGAACCCTGCTGTGCCTCAGCTTCCCCATCTTCACCCTACAGAAGCTGTCTTTCCTTTCTATTATCAGTTCATGTAATTATATTTAGTAAATAGTCTTCATTCAACAGCGTAAGGCACTGCAACATTCCCCATACAATATATCCTTTCTCTCTGTGTTTTCTTGAAAACCCATGTCCCAGAATGACCATGAAACATTCCAAGAAGAAATGCCAATGATTTTCTAGTAAATGTCTTGGGTTTTTTTTTTTGTTTTGTTTTGTTTTTCCCTGTAAGTTATGAAAATGAGCCACCATTTACAATCTTTCTTGAGTCTACAAAGCTGAGTTGGATTTCAGTGCCTTCTGTTTTCTTGGGAAGCCTGACAAAGCTCTGTCTAATTTCAGTCCATAAACCACCTTGGGATTGTCTACTGTGAATTTAAGAGAGCAGATACTCATGCAGTGACATCTAATTCACCTGATAGCCATGGTGGGCATCAGAATCCTTAGAAATTACCCAGCAGTCGAGGGATATTTATGTAATAATGGGGAACTTTGATTCAAAGAGCAGAAGTGGTACAGGTCACCTGCAAACCTGTCCAAGAGTCTTCCCATAGCTACCTGTGCACTGCTTCACTTTGCTTTTGTTGGTGGCTTCTCTTTGGAACTTGGTGACACGGGTGTTTTCAGGGTGATTTACTGGGCTTCAGCTGAGCTCTGTCAGCTGTGCTTCATTTGGTCTTGCTGAGGACTTGAATACAATATTTCCATTCTGGATTTTGGTGGCAGGAAAGGTGATGAGATTGTGGTGACCCTGGTGAATCCATGTGCTTCTTGTGCATCAGCAAAGGTGGAACCAGGCAGTTACTTTGTTCCATGTTTCCCATTTTTAAAATGACTCTGGCTTTTGGGTACTTCAGTTTATTGCTCAGAGTCATGAGAAGCCTCAATTGCAGAGGTTGGGCAAAAGCACTGCCTGCCAGAAATTGGGTTCTTTCTGAGGTTTTTACTGAGCATTGAATTTGCTGATAGCACCAATTCCTGCATTTTTTCCAATCTCAACCCCAGTGCCCATGTAATTTTCTATGCCAGAAGCACAACCAGCCCTTTGGCAGCATTTAAACCCTTTCTAAGGTGAATGGATGTCTCCTGGTGGCACAACAACAGCTTGCAAAGTGATCAACACCATCTTGGCATCTCCACATCAGCTGCTGGGACCACCACGAAGGACAAGATCTCACATCCAAATCTCTGTCATTTGTCCCTCATCTGCCAGCGCAGGCTTTTTCCTATGGCACCTCAGGGTGTGAAGGTGCCTCAGCCAACAGCTCACAGAATGTTTGAGTTCACAGTTTGGTTGGAAAAAACAGCATCACTTAAATCAAGGAGGGAGGCAAAAGCTCTCCTCCTTTAAGAGGGGAAGCCAGATGAACAGGCCCACAAGCACTGCAGCACGCGGCTGTGTTGAGATTAATTTGCTTAATTGTTGCACGCTGTTAGCAACAGTTACCATGTTTACCGGTTGAGTCAGTAATGCTTGTTAAAACTCGAAAGGACCTCATATAATAAAAAACAGCCTTGGAATGGTCTTTCACATTAGCTACTGTTGCTTTGCTACAGCAAACATACATAACTCAGCCTTCTCCACCAAGCCCTCTCCGGCTCTGAGACACATCCACCTTCGACAGACAAGGTGTTTCAAATTCCATGTTTTGAGAAGTGTGACATTTTCTCCCCCCCAGGTGTTATCTCTGCAGGTTGTTTCCCTGCCCATTGCCATGACAATGAAGGCAGCCATACAGCATCACTGAGTTATCCCTGCTAAGGATTAATTTGGCTCCAGGGAAATGCAGTTTGAACTTTAACATCGCCTTGATTCTACCTGGCTTTTCAGAAGGATCTCCACGGTTGTGGGGAATAGCAATAACAGATAACCAGTTCTACATTACCCCCCAAAAAAGGCAATGGTCACAATCCAGCTAAAGAGAAAAAAGAAAGATTTACTCCTCTGTCCCAAGAATCAGGGCTCACCAGATACTCCCAGAGAAGGGCTCTCCAGCTAAAGATCCTTCCTTACGGGCAGCCAGTGCTTACATAAAGCTTAGGGAGGGGTGAAAGCTGGTTTCCACCCCTTCTAGACATGCAGGTGAATTGCTGTATGGGAATTGTTGAGTCACAGCCTGAACCACTGATTGAGCACCTGGGGAAAGGGCCAACTCAAACCTGGGAGCGCAGGGGAAGGCAATTCAGCTGTGTGACTGAAGGGGTGGAGCCTGGCTGCGGACAACCTGAATCAACGGGGATAAGATTGGCAATTTCTCTGGTGTTTAGAAATGGCTCAGAGCAAAGGCGATGCCCCAGGACCTGCAGCATCCTTCCCATGCAGCACTCAGAGCACAGTGGGCTGCTGGTCAGGTGTGTGTACTTTTCTGTCTGAATAACACTTGTTTCTGTGGGATCTGAGGGATGTTTTTCAGATGGAAAAAGTTCTTGTATTGGATTGTCAGGGAGTCAGGAACTACATTAATAACCCCCCCACAGACCTCATAAAATCAGAGGGATGCTGCCAAAGGAAAAAGACTGAGTGGAGTTTACAGTTGCAAGAAGCATGGAGGACAAATCAAAGCTTATGATGCAATTTTGTGTGAATAAGGTCAGAACATTTTGTTTTGGCTGCATGAGTGGGACTTTCACAATGAGATGCAATGTTGAAATATTTTGACTATATTTTGGTGAAGGAGGTAAATCTCAGTATCTAATTTCTCCATGAATTCCTGCTGATCCAAAGGGTGACTGAAACATTCTATTCCTACGAGGTATGGGTGGAGTTGCACTGCCACTCCCAGCTCTACCTGAGGAGTAATATTGATTCTGAATCCATTCTGTCCTCAGAGAAAATTGGGTGCTCCTTAAGCTCTGTTATTGATGGCTGCTCCATTGCTGTGTGCAACTAGTGCTTCCTAAAGGCATTATTTAATCCATGTTCATGACTGGGATAATGCATTCTGGATGGGATGGTGAAAGTGATGTCCTCAGGAGAGGAGGGGAAGGTCAATTCATAGGAAGCTCTTAGCAGAAAAACTCTCCATAAGAAGCTGTTTGTGCAGAAGAGAAAATCCCTGCTTCTCAATGGAGGGAAGAGGAGGAGGAGCTGTTATCATGTCTCTGGTGTCTTATCAAGAGGGATTAAAGAATAGCTGGGCATTCACAGAGAATCCAGGCTCCCAGTTCACATAGCCAGGTTTTTGTTTTGTTTTTGGTTTTTTTTGGGTCCTTTCACAAGCAATGACCAACATATACATTAATGTGCCTAAATGTCCTGTTCTGCCTTCCACACAGAGCAGACATACCCCTCTGAAGGAGATGAAGACATAGTCCCAGGGCAGGCAAATGCTGAACATGGAGCTGCTCAACCATGCACCACAGTGGGGAACTGATGGAAGAAATGAATGTACTTCTTTGCTCAACAGTATGACTTATAATTCAAGGGGGAAAAATGAGCTCATGAAGACAGCCTGTTTCACCTTCTCTCCCACTCCTCATGGGTGTTGAGATGGGTAGGAGAGTCAAAAGCTGGCAAAAGCATCGGCCAGAGGAAAACTGACAGGCTAGCAGCTCATTATTACTCATCCTGGTGGCTGTTTCACAGGCAGTGATTTAATGTTGCACTTTTCACTAAGTGCTCTGATAAACATGCTCTAATTCCTTCAGTGCCTCTTGCAGCTTGAGTTTGAAGTAGTGGGATGACAGGAAGATTGAGGCTTTGCAGAAGGGCATTTGGGTCGGAGCCTTGGCCAGTGCAAGTCATCCTGGCTGTGGGATTTCTGCATCCTTTTTCAGACCCAAAGCTAGTAAGTGTCTTTTGAAGTGTAGGTGTCTTGGAAAAGCAGTGATACACAATTCTATTTAAATGATAGTAATAAAAGAAAAACAAAGTTAGGAAATAAATGTAAACCATCCCTAATCGCAACCAGGAAATCAACTCTGCTAGAGTGAGGCTGAGCATGTGTCTAATCTGGGCTCGGGTGAGGAACAGAAGAAATGTAGAAGGAATCAATTTTTACTATGTTATGCCGAGCCTCTCACTGACTGACACAAGCCAGCTGTCAGCCTCAGAACTTAAAGCATAACTTGACCAAACTGCCCTCAACTTTGGGACCGAGATCAACTGGGGCACATGCATGGCTCCAGGAAGCTTCATCCTCTTGGAAACAAGAAGCGAATGAGGGTGGCATTAGTGGCATGGTGCACGTAAGCAAATGGATGTCCTCAATATGAATGTGCTTCAGACATGGCTGTTGGAAATATTTCAGAAGAGCCTTCTGATTCTTATCCCTTTGGTACTGCCTTATGCAATGGCAAGATCGAGCTCTGGATCTTCCAGCCTGACAACCTCAGGTCAGCTTCTTCATCCTCTGATGCAGCAGCAGCCCCAGTGAATGCAGGATGCTTGTGCTTTCTCATTGACTCTTCTCTTGCTTGTTCCTCTTCATCTCAAGCCTTTCCAATCTTCAGAAAGAGCAGAATGGAAAGAGAGACCATACATTGTGGCCACTCATAGGGTCTTCAGAAAGTGCCAGAGCACCGCATTTGAGATATTGCTGTGATAGTTCAGAGACATGACAGCAAACTGGCAGAATCCAAAGCAATCAGAGTGTGGTAAACCTGAAGCATTTAACATATACCATGGCTTGGAAAAAAGATTTGGTCAAAAAGTCTTCAAATTACTGTATGGTGTCAGAGCAACAGAAAGAGCAAGAAGCTTGTTCTGAGAGCGGGGATCTAGTTCAGATATATTCTACATGGCTATAGGCACTCACGCATATATAAATGTTGAGATCAGCACCGGATGGTGTTTTTTATTTAGTTTCACGCTTTGTTAACTTCTCTAAATTATGTGGAACGCTTTTTTTTTTTTTTTTTTTAATACTCAAACTTTTGCCTGTTCCCAATTACCAAAAGAAGGAGGGGAAAAAAAGAAAAAAGAAAAAAAGAGCTGAGTCTGTGGAGCAAGTTGGCACCACCATGAAGCAGCCTCCAACTACACAATGCATCCTTCTTGCAGGAACCATCAGAGGCAAGTTGGGGGATGGAGAGATGGAGGAGTTAAGGCACATGGTGGTAGGCTGCAGGGAAGACACTGACAGATTGAAAGAGGTCTTGAGCATTTCTGAAGCCCTGAAGGAAGTGTCAGAGATATTTTGATGATACTCATCCCTGCCTTCTGGTTTGGGTACTTGGAGGATTTATATTAACTCAAAAATGCAGAAAGAAAATCTGCAGTGCTCCTTTTGAGTAGTCTGCTAAATCTTAATAGATGCAAACCAAAGCCTGGGACTCTGTCAGAGGCTCACCTTTAACAGGACAACTGCGGCTAACCAGAACCTGGGATGACTCTGGACATGCAGTTTGTTCTCCTACTGGGTCTTTATCCAGTGTTCAAGGTTGCTTTTTGATATGACAATTGAAGATAGTTTTTATTCAATTATTGCATTAGTGGGAGTCTGAAGCAGGCTCGTGATCGCCAGGGTTATTGCTGTATGAGTTAATGTTCACACCCCTTTTGGGTGTCCCAGAGGAGTGCTGCAGGCTTATGGCCAAATTTTATTTTGACTTGGATCCCAGTGTGCAAGCCAACTGTTTCTGCATTTCATTTCTGTCATATCCTGTACATTAAAACACCATTAATTCAAACCTTTTGTTTCTAAGAACAACTGTGCTGTAAAACAGCAATAAAAAGCTGCCAAAGTTCTCTTAAACCAGTGTAATATGTTCATTCATGCAAACTGGGACATAAAAATAAAAAAAAAAAATACAAACACACTTTTGTCAAAAGCATACTACAAACAGTATTTCTTTCCCCCTCAGCTTTGCGAGAAGATGAGGGGATCAGTCCAAGAGCAGGTTTCTCCCCATGGCCATGGGCTTTCCTAGCACCTTTCTCCCATTTTTACCATAAAGTAAAGAACAAATTGGATCCCGTTACTTTTATCTGACACTGTGCTTGTCCTTAGGTTTAATTAGCTCATGCTTGCAAGGTGGAAAAGGCAGCAAGGGTTGCTTTCTGAAAACCTGTGAGCTGAGCAGGGATTTGTACCAGGTTTACTCCCCTTGTCCTTGCAGCTCTCCTAAATGCCTGTGGCACAGCCTCACGCAGCACCTGCTGCTTCTTCTGGGCATGAGGCCATGTGTGCAGCCAGTGCTGGGCAGGGAGCAGAGCATTGCTGGTGCTTGTGTTCCTAGGGATGGAGGGGACAGCCGCCATAGCCACATCCTTGTCCCAAATGCAATAGCTGAGATGAGAAGTGTGCACAGCTGTTGTATCCAGTGTCATGTAGGAGTGTTGCCAGCTTGTGCATGGCATTTATTATTCTTCCTCTGGACGTGATAACTTTCTCTTGACTTTCTCCTGAAGAAGTCTCCACTTCTGTGTTTTTTACCAAACTCAGATTTTTAATCAACAGGATACACTTGCCTCTTGCACCCAAGCAGGATCTATTCCATAGACTCTCTCCTTGTTTACATTGCTCACTTGGGATAATGAAGATGATAACCAAGGGTCAGGACACCACCAAACACACTTCTCTGAGACACAAGGGCCGTAGCTGAGCAACAGGTTGCCCCACAGGAGTCCTTCATCTCTCCAGCAATGTCGTTTTCCCATCACAGATAAAAGATTCTTGGTTTTTTTCAGATGCTGCCATCAGCTTTGGTTTATGGCAAGTTTTTCTTGTACTTCCCTTCTTTCTCCCAAACTGGGGCCTTTTAGAGTTCTGAATTGAATACTTGAGGCAAGGAGAAGTTAGAATCTGGAAGGAGGAACTGGGAAACATTCCTGTAATGGCACTGGGATGGCATCTCTGGGAGCCATGGAGGCCACAGGCAGAGCACCAAGCCTCCCTCAGGTCTGGCTCTAGAGGTGCATTGAAGAAAGTTTAGAAGCTTTAAGAAAAAAGTAGACAGCAAAACATTGAGAGTGCACGACTCAGTCTGTGCCCCGAGTTCAACCTGCTGTTACCAACTAGGAGCAAACAGGTTGGGCTCCTTCATCACACACTCTGTCTTTTGTTTTGGGGCTGGCCAGGGAATATTTTCAGTGGAACTAAAACCACTGTAAATCCAAGCCCCATGTTGCTCAAAGTCAGCTCAGAAAGAAAGAAAGAGGGAAAAAAAAAAATAAATCCAATACCACCAGGAGACAGGGAGAGATCTTTTCCCAGGACACAAATTCAAAATATACCAGATGAATTTATGAACTGGTGGTTAAACCGATGCTCATGGAGTCCAAGATACGCCATGAAACAAGCTGCAATGCATAAATGAGCTATGTTTTGGGGAGGATATTTTGCCCCCATTTGCTTTAGCATTGTTTCTAAAATTTCCCAAATCACATCCTGATCATTCTCTCTCCTCCCCTGGCTTAAAAGCCTTGTTTTGGCTCTTGCTGCAAGGAATAATATAACGAAGAAGAGGAGGAAAAAAGAATCTTGGTCAGCTGCTAAACATATAAACCTGCAGATTTATTTAGTAGTGATAATCCCTGAAGGAGAAACTTATTCAGTACTTCATCATTGGCAAAACTGCCCACATCTGTTCAGAGACAGCAACAGGAGGTCAGCAGCGTGTGCCAGCAGCAGCACAGAGGGAACCAACCTGTTGTATTGCCCTCCTCCTGTTTGAGCCCTCTGTGCTCACCTGGATTCTCAGTGCTATTTATGGTAGTTTTTCTCCTTTGTGGAAATGCTGGTGTCCTCTTTCCAGGTTCAGTCAGTGAGCTTGCCTTTGGAAAGTACCCCAGCACAGAGCCAGGAGCTCTGGCAGAAGCCCTCTCCATGCCATGTGCCCTACTCAGGGGTTTGTTGCATCATGCCATGCATTTTGGGATCCATGCAGGATGGGTTGCAGCTTGCTGGACTCCTGGCTATCTTCATTACAAGTCTTCCATTACTGTTTGCACTTGGCCAGTGATGTGGGGGTGCTGGGGAGGCAGAGCCCTTGACTCCTCCCAGTTTGGAGGGAAGTGACCTTTTCTTGGGCATGAGCCACTTCCAGATTTCAATAAGGGAGATGAATGAAACTGGATGAATGCAACTGGTGCAAGTACATAGAATGAGCTGTGGGTCATGGCTGCTGGAAGTGGGATGGGGGCTGCTGGCCTCTGGGGTTAGTGTTAATGAGAGGTCTGGATTACTCAGGAGAAATTAAGGAATGATCAGACAGGAGAGAGCATGGTTTGCAGAGCTGGACCTTCAATCTCTTGTCTCCACCTCCAAGAGCTGCAGAAGGAGACAGAGGTACCGGAGATGATGCACTGTCCCATGCAGGATGCACTGCCCTGAGCCACCCCAGGATTTGGCGCGCTCCGGCTCTTCCCAGCACATATCACTTCTTCCAAGCTGTCCATTGTGGTGCAGGAAGCAGTCCTTCAGAGACGGCAGAAATACAAGATATGGTACTGAAAGTTGGTACAGGGAGGGCTCAACAGGGGGAGAGGAGGAAGGACATGGCTTTGGATTGGGATGAAGCACTCACACATTTACATGTTCTTCACTCAGGGCTCGGATCAGACCTAGGAGCCACAGAAGGGCTGGAGGTGCTGGTTGTCCTGCAGCCACCAGTGCATTCCCCGGCACCAGAAAAAGGCTAAATTCAGCCTATAAGCTGTAGCAAACCAATTCTGGAGCTTGGGAGCTGCTGCTTCACCTCTGCAGTTCAAGAGTGCTGTTCCCATCTTCTGAGCAGATGGAGCCAAATCACGCCTGGTTTGTCCTTCAGTTTCCAAAGCTGTGGCTGTCACAGCCTTCTATGCTGTTGCAGTGTTATCTAAAACAAGGGCCATGTCCAAATGATACGTGTTATCCTGCAGAGCTGAGTTAGGCTATTTCCAGTGCGTCATTCATGGTGATTTTGTTTCCTCTTAACTTTTAATTTCTTCATCAACACATGCAGAGAAATAGTTTAAAATTGCTCTAATCCCAATAGCATTCAAGCTGAGTTCCTTTTGGCTTGCAAACTAATTTTGTTTTCATTGGAAAAATGGATCCTGTTTATTTAATTTTCCTCACTGAAAACAAAATATGTGGGTGGAGGAAATGGGACAGATTGGAAAATACTTTGACTGATAAAAACAATCATTTCGACATTATAGGCTTTTATATCTGCAACAGAAGCCATAAGAAAGTCATTACCAAAGAGTTACTGCAGATATCTGCAACTCCAAGCATAGGTGGAAATGCTGATAAAGTGCTGATACTCCATGCTAGCTGCTGGAAGAGGGAGACTACAGGCTGGATTTTAATAGGCACCAGGGAAACTGCAGGTTGATTAAATGGATGTGTTGATATACGCTCTACAGCTGGTGGGAAAACATGCTTCACCCAAGTGCAGAAAGTTTCACCCCAAACTCCAAAGTCCTGATCTATTTCCTGAAAAATACAAATCAGAAAGAATTTTCAACTTCAGATTAAAATATATATATATATACACACTTTTTGCCCCACATAGAAGTTTTCAGTTAAAAAAAAAAAAAATCAATTAATTTTTTTTTGGTAAAAACATTTTGGCCTTAGATAATGGTGGCCTTAAATTTGATACCTTTGCTATAGGTTGTGCTCAAAGGGCTGCGTCTTACGAGTGGCACCTGGAGCTGCTGCTGGGATCTGCTGTGTGGTGCCAGCTCCCTGGCAAGGGCCTCATCGGAGGAGGCTCAGGGAGCTTTGGCTTGGGAAGAGATCCTGACTCTTCATGTCTGAGCTGGGATGAGTTCCTCCTTCCTAACGACTTACCCACATCTCAGGTTCAGGGAATTCTTGTGTGAGTCATAGTCTGCCGAAGAGTTTTTCCTTCTCTCCCCAGATACTAATATTTTGAACAAGTCTCACTCTTTATTATCATGGAGATATAAGGGAAATATCCCACAAGGACAGGGGTAGGTCTGAACTGCATGTCAGAAACTTTGCTGTTAAGATTACATGTGATGTGTGACCAGACTGTTTGGATCTGTGGTCGGGCCCCAGAAGATGTGTGTGGTGACTGACCACATCCCCTCCGGAAGGGGAATGTTTGAGTTCATTGTGTCGGTGAAATGCCGGGGTTTGATCGTGGCGTGGATTTAGTGGAGGTGGGAGAGGGGAAAGGGGCTACCGGGGCCGTGCTCCGCCCCGCACACTCGGCCGCAGGGAGCAGCTCATTTGTCCAGGACGCACCGGACTCCGCCGTATGGTGGATGCATCATATTTCTGTCTGCGATTTCCTGCACGGAAAAATGAGAGCCAAGAGCAACTGCTCCTACATCCCCTGGGGTGGTCCGAAGCTGGGGCTGAGGCTACAGATGTGCTCGCGCCTCCCCATCACCGTCCCCTCCCAGATGGCAGAGCACCACATTTCGGAGGCTGTTGGCCACGTATCCACTGTCTTTGGAAATGTGTCAGGAGCAGTTTCTGGTTCATTTTTTATCTTAAGTTCATCAGATATTTCTCTGGTGGCCCTTAGCTCAGCTGCCAGGTCATATGTAGGTAGATACCGTTGGATCAGGTTGTGCCAGGAACCTGACCACGCTCTCCTGCACCAAATCACATCCACCAAAACACCTACATACTCAAAGCTAGCAAGAAGCACTGTATCTCTTGTCAGGAAGAAGCCTTTGGTAGTTGGCAGGTTTCTGAAAAGCTTTGCAAGCCCTTGACTTGGTGACCCAATGCTGGTGTGGCAGCTCCTGGGAAAACTGCAAGTTCCATCAGTGATGCTGAAAACCTTATCTGTGGTGTTTACATAATGATGATTTCATGTTTACTGTTTTTTAAATTGCAGCTTGATGGAGGGACTCCTCCAGAAGTGTTTCTTCTGCAGAAACTTACTTCTTCTTGCTGTAGCCATCAGGTCTTGTACAAACTATTCTTGGAGCAGAATTGACTTTTGTTGCATAATATATGTTTGCATAAGAGTTAGTGGACTGCTGCTGTTAATGGTGGTGGTAATAACTGTGTCTGCTCCCGACAGCAGCTGCTCAGCCGTGATAGTAAGGTAAGCAGCCACAGGCAGATGCCAGTGGTGCAGCTGTCCTTACTGCTATCCTCGGGTTATTTGGATTACAGCAAAACTGCTTTGCTACATGCCACAGAGATGCTCTCGAACATAATTTGGAGGATGCTACCAAATATCCCGCTTGTCTAATTGTAATGTGATGTTTCAATTGCTGCACGCACTGCACTGTTTTGCATTCAGCCATGCAAAACGCTCCCAGGTTCCAGTTCCTACAGATTTATGAGGTTGCTCACATTTTGTTGTTGGCGTGCTCTTTCTCCCCACTGGTGCAGCGGAAGCCACTTAAAACTTGAACCGAAACAACTGTAACATGTGGAAGGTTAACTCCCACCATCATATATTGCCGTGTGGGGAGATGGGGGTGGCTGATCTTTTGAATAAATCGTGTATTTTTATTAAAAATTGTGATACCTTACCTGTGTTTTATTATTGTCGGCTTAGCTGCCTGTCAAGAGGCCATTTGGTAGTGCATGTCAAGAAGCACGTCAAGCATGACGAGTCAAGCAGCAAAGGCAGCCGTGGAACAACCACTTTGGTTTGCCTTGTATCCCCAGTTTGTGCTTAGGAGATGAGGAGCTCCCTTTCCAGGGATGAGCGGGGCAACACGTGCCTCAGACTCAGTAATGCAAACACTCGAGTATGGTGGAAATACCCCCCAAAACGACATGCAAGTCACTTTAACCTGTAGAATAAGTGTTTAATTCTGTAGAATAAGTGCTAGTTAAAATGTTTCTTCCTGCCACTGGGGCAATGTCAGCTTCTTTGGAGGCTGTGCCACTTCATTTGGGGAATGTAGCCAGTGGGACTCTAATTCTGTCATTTAAATAGTGGGTCAGCTCTTTGGGAACCCTAAAATAGTGAATAACCCAACATCTCAGTCTCCTGCACACGATCATGACCCTCCCTGTTGTACAACTGTACTCCAGGATCAAATTAACCTTTGTACCAGTTCTCAGACAGAAAAGAGGCATTGAAATGCAGGGTAAAAAGAGTGATTTTGGTGGCTGAGATCCTTCAGCATAGAAACCTATTGAGGGTGGGACATAGACAGACTCAGCTCACGGGGGCTCCAGGATTTCCAGGCATGTGCTCTCCATGGTTTGCCATCAGCACTAGGGCAAGGAAGCCTGTGCTGTGGCTGCAGCTTTCAAAGGGCAATTATGTGAGATTCTGCAGCAGTGCCATGGGATGGGAAGGAGCCATCCATGGAGCAGCTCTGCTATGAGTCTCCTGCGAGAGTCATGCAGCTCCATTGGCTTTTCACACCTAATTACAAAGGAGAATTCACCAGGCTCATGGTTCCCTTTGGTGGGATCATGGTACCAATCAGCAAACAGCATCACTGTGTTCAGGCTGTCATTACTTTTGGGGCCCAGGGTCAGATGGAAAAAAAGCACTTGATGAAACTGTCTGTCTAGAGAAATATCCTCCCTGAAGAATTTCATTGTCCAAGTTAATGGTCCAATAAAATCCCTAAGTCTGGGCCCTTGGCTTTGCAGCGTGTTATTACAATGCGCTGTGATCCGCTTCGGATGGATGTGAAAGTGCAGTGTGTTGGACATGGTTTGGAGCCCGTGGTGCTGAGGGTGGCTGTGCTGGATAAGGCAGTGGGCACGCAGCTGTGTACCAAATTTGGAGTTTGTGCCTGCAAAATAGTGCCTTCCACAGACCTATCTACAGCACTTTGTCAACTGCACTGAGCCCATAGAGCCTGGACCAGGGTGAGCATGGCAAAGTGGATATCATGTGGTAGTGCTGTGACAAACCAAGGCTGGTATAAGCAAGTAAAGGTGATTAAATGTGTGCAGAGCCCATCACTGATGATTGATACAAGGGAGTTCACTGTAGGTTGACACTGCTTGCTGGTCCGTTGGGGGATCTCTGCTCTGTGCATTACCTGTACCATAATTTTGAAAAACTGAACTAAATTCAGATTCTGACTCATTCTGCTTTCCCATTCTATTTGGCCTGCAACACTCACCAATAAATGCTACAGAGTGTACCAAAAAAAACCCCAAACATTTGTGTGAGTGTGTTCTAGTAGCATAGGATGGACCATTTTATACTTGGCTACTTTTTGCTTACTAAGTTAGAGAACTGCAAAATGCAAAAGAAAACACACAGAACTCACCCCAGGAAGCTTTAATTCTCGGTCAAAAGCTACAGTTTATGTCACAAAACTCTTGGGAAAAATAGCTGACGCATGGAGCAGAACAGATACCTTGGAAATCACAATAGAAGGGACTTGCACAGAAATTCAGAGCTGAGGAAATCCATTTTTTAGATGGAAAGCAGTTCTTTGAAAGAATTGGATCCAATAGGAGAGACGTAGATTCCTGGGGGAGAGGTTGGAAACTAATTTTTTTTTATGTTGCAGGATCACATTACTGGTGGAAAAAATGACCTGCAGAGACTGATTTCCTTCTTTTTGTCACTGACCATCTGCCAAACCCTGATTCTTTCTGGATATTAAGAGAAGGGCTCAAAATACGCATACTTAAAGCCCACCTCTTCAAACCAAGCCTTCTGCCCTGTCCCATCTCCTACATGCCCCGCATTTGTGCATCCTAAAATATTAACCCCTTCTGTGCCAGAACAGGCTCCCTTCAGGAAGACAACATTACTACATCTTTCAGACAATCCTCTCTCCAGGCAATGCACCTTTTACCCCTTCTCTCTCATCTTGTAAGGCGCCAACCCAAACTACTGTTGCCTCTCTGGTACTACAATAGCTTCTGCACTCCAGGCCAATCTCAGCAGGGTTTCTTCTGTCTTGCCATATGGTACTTACAACATCATTTCACAGTGTCTCAAGCCATGCTAAAGGTCATGAGAGGCCTGGAGTTATTGCTTTGCATTTAAATAGCTCCAGTGCAAAGCATGTTGGTAGGGCAGAATCCAAGTCAGGTCTTGTCTGCCTTTCTCCGCTCTTTTTGCCCTTCTCAGGACCAAATTTAGGACCAAAGGATGAAGTCAGCCGAGGTTTCTTCTTGTCACAGTTTGAATAAAATGAACTTGGAGGAGAATTCTTCTCAGCAACCGCCTGGAATGTGTGGAGGAGGAGGCTGGATTTCAGGTTTGGTTTCTTTTTTTTTCTTACAAAGTCTTAGCTGGGTTTAGGTTTGGAAACCTCACATTCAAATGAAAGATTGGTGACTGAGATAAAGGAGATCTAAGATGCAAGTCAACCTGCTTTTGCTTTCGCAAACCCCAAACCATCTTGGTTTGCCCTTCATAGAAATGAAGAAGGAAACCCCCCAACCTTTTATCTGACCCCTCCTCAACATTCTTTTGATGCCAGAGATAAAATGGAACCCAGATTCACACAAAGTCCTGAGGGAAGAAGGGGCCTCATAAGAAGAGGTTCTGGCCCTGCTAACTGCCCTGGGTGGATGAGACCCAGCACAGCTTGGCAACCCAAATTCTTCAGTCATTGATCCCGAGAAAAGCAATAAATCATGTTTGACAGCATAAAAAATACCAGTCTGACCTTGTGCCTGATCTTGGTCCCACTGAGTTCAGCACTGACGCAGCTGTAGACCTCAATGAGCATAAAAATGACAGCTCTGAGTCCATGGCCAACTAGAAAGTGTGCAGAAAACACCCTCCACACACTAATTATATGGGGAACATGGAAATGTCTGTCCAGGGTGGTGGCCATCCCTTCCAGACCAATTGTTAGCTTGAGTTGTTAAAAAGATGTAAAAGCAGACACTGAGAAACTGAGAGAATGAAACAGAATAGATGAAAGCGTGAATCAGGACAAAGCCATTTCATAAAGAAAATGGGGGCTATGGCCAGAAACAATTTGCAGTTGAAAAGAAAAGCATTTCTGTCCACAGCAGGCTGCAATATCGCAAGACTCAGATAATGATGAGCCAGTCACTATGGAAAACCTTCTGTGACACCAGCTTAGCACCCACCTATGAATAAATCCTCCTCTAGCCAGGCCCTGTCCCAGGCTGCAGGAAGCCAGGCCCCCAGATGCAAAATCTGAGCTTTCTGGAGGCAGAGAGGAGCTGAGAGAAGAGATTTATTTGTCGCATGTCGGGAACCCACCCAGCATCCAACAGGTTTCATTGGGATTGGAAGAGCAGCATCTCCCCACCAGAGATGTTTATCCTTACTCCCACCACCTTGCACACTTCACATCAGCTAGGCCAGGCTTTGGAAGCTCTCAGAAGCTTTGAAAGCTGCACACAGTTTAGGAATGATTCTCACCAGGCCAAAAAGCTTGCAGCCCTCCGGGTCAAGCCCTTTTAAGATCTCTTTTATTGCGACTTTACCAAATCCTTTTTAAAAAACCAACTCTCCTCCTGAAGACTACACCTTTGAAACAACAGCTACCTACAAAGTTTTAACACAGTAGTTCAAAGTGTTGGAAAAGACACTTTTACATTTTGCAGAGAACAGCAGGTTTTAATCTATTGTGATTTTTTTTTCTCCTCAGCATGTTTTGAGTCTGTTACATGAGTGTTATCTGTCCAGTTTCCAGGTTTCTGTAATCCACTGGGGCCTGTGTAAATCTCAGGATTTCCTCTGCAGACTCGGCTCATGTTCCACAGCTGTGCTTGAGCACATGTGTGAGGAAATTAGAAATGAAATCAGCTGATCCAGTGTGGATTAGGGCAAGAAGAGTGATCCGAGCCTGGCGGGTCGGTGCCACCCCCGAGAACATGCCCTTGGTTGGTGCTGAGCTCCTGCATGGGATGTGGGGCTTCTGCGTCCCATGGTCGGTGCTTACCTCTCTATGGGAACAGGGGCTTCTGCATCGTGGGATGATCCTCCTCATCCCTAGAGGAAAACACTACACTTGCATGGAGCAGCTTAGTTCAGCACAACAAAGAGGTGCCAGGAGTTCTCAGCTGAGAGAAGACCACAGCTGAGTGAGGGCAGGGTGGAGGTGGCAGCCTGTATTTGACAAATCTTTGCTTCATCTCACCCAACCAGCCTCAGTCTGCCCACTCAGCTGCCCTGGCACTCTCACTGTCTGCCAACACCTCATCTGCCCACAGCAATGCCCGCAGCACCACAGACCTCACCACCTGCTCCAAAAATCTCCCCACCTCTCCATGCCAGCTCATAGCATAGCTCACCCAGGTGGGCTCCCACACAGAGCCAGGCGGGGAGGTTTCATGCGATGCCCCATGTGCTGCTCATAGGATGCAGGGCCGTATCAAAGTGCAGCAGCAGCGTGGGCTCATGGTGCCATCCGAGGGTGAAGCGAGCCCCGGGGCTCCCACAGCTCAGGGCTGGCCCCCTGCCCAGCACCGCATCCCACTTCAGAAAGTTTCGCCCCGCATGGTAACTTCTTACCTGTGAGATGGGTTTGCTGTGAAATCCCTGAGCCAGGTGAGTGCTTGCTGTGTGGTGTTGCTGAATCAAACCTGCTCACTGCTTAGGGATTCTGCTCCTCCTGGTGAGGTCTGTGGCATCACAAGGAGCAGATCCCAGCTGCTGGACCACTTTCCTCTCCTGTTAGATCTGGTGTTCTGTTGTCAAACCTTCCAAAAGAAGGACGCAGAGGAAAAGGGAGCAATAATGATATATCCTATAAATCAAGTTAATTGCAGCACTGAGCACAGGAGAAATGGTTCTCTGAGAAATTATGGACAGACGTGGGTGAGCCCTGCAGTGCACTTGCCCAGGACAGTCTCATGCTTTGTAAATGGAAATGCCCTTACACTGAATGAAGCTGCTTACCTGGATGGCGGTGCATCCCGCTCATCAGCGCCCATGTGATTACAAACATCCATTTATCTTTAAGACCATCTCATGTGGAAACAGCAGCTGGGGCTGCTTAAAGCATCTGTGCAAAGTTTAAAGTCTTTAAAGACTTTTCAAGGGGCAAACGTTGCATTCCATGGTCTGGCAACCGTCTGCTCCATTTCTGGAACTGCAGACAAAAGGTAATGAGGTTGGGTGAGTGAGTTCCCCGAGATGCCTAACGAAACGCATGGCTGTGACACACATGTGGCTGGAAAACCCCATTCCTTTTCCTTTTAAAGTAGTTGAAGGAGCAGGAGAACGGGAATCTAGCCCAGGTTTCCTGCACATTCAAGCAGCATTTCTCCCTCTAGGCCACAAGCTTATGCGGAGGGAAGCAGAACAAAGGTAAAACACAACAGTTATGAACTGAGATGAACTTCCAGCCAGAGCTGGTGAAGGCTCCAGCTTTCCAGAGCTGTGCAGTGCTATGGCTGTGGGTCCGGACACCGCAAGGTACTTAGTGAGCACAGGCTCTGCAATCACTTTAATGGTTAATAAATTAATAACCTGGTTAATAAAAGCTTGCCATAAGGGTGGGCTCCCATGCCAGATTTGGAGAAGGCAGTGGGTCAGGACCTGCAGACCCTGGCTGACTTCAGAAATACAGCCAAGTCTCATAGGGCTGGAAACTGGCTGCCAAAAGTCATCTTTGTGCCATCACCTGGGATCTGGGGTGCAAGGCCCGTCAAGGAAGGAATATTTGGTTTCTCACTGAGCAAATCCAGCAGTTTGATGCCAATAATGTCACTGCTTTGCAGAAAGTAGTGTTTTGAAGGAAACAGATCTGGACTTAATCCTGTAACCAGTGCTCCCGTTAGGGTAGAGGACTCCTAAGGGCACTTTTGTCATCTCGGTAAGAAATAGCTCAGCACCAGAACTAGTAAAATTTGGTTTCCTATGCTGATTTCTTACTCTTCCGAGTCTTTGATGTCTAAAACTTAATTTCCCCTGATGAAGCTCCCATTGAGGCTGTCACTGATGGGATGTTCTGGTGTCCGATGTTGCAGGCTTTTCCCAAATGCTGTGATGTCACTCAAGGAAGTCAGACAGGAGGTCAGGAGGGTGAAGGACTCAGCAGAGTGAGCTGAATGATCTGGAAGCAGCTCTGCTTGGCAGGAGTGTTCAGCAAACAACTGCAGTGCAGAAATGAGACAGGTGCTTGTGTCACCTTGCATTGTAAGATCCAGGATGCCGGCCTCAGAGAAATGAAAATGCATAGGTGATTTCTGAAGTGTGAAAATGCGGAGTTAAGGATGCATACAGGAGGGGAATAACATCCTCACAACACAGGGCTGTATCCACACTGAAGGCAGCCTATGACAAGTTTTGTGCTCCGTGGACCAGGCAAATCTGGCTGGGTTGCAGAGCCAGCACTGAGCTTCATCTCCACCTGCTGTTGAAATCCAGAGCAAGGAGCTGGAAACCTGGTTCAAGTATGTCAGGTGCGTTGCTGGATGGTCTCATCACCTGCAAGGCTCAGGGCATGGCCATGGCACCAGTGGGATGTGGGCTTGGCAGCCCCACCATCCCATGGAAAAAAGCCCTCTTGGAACTTCAGAAGCCTTCAGTGGATCAGCCAAACCCATCCTGGCAGCCATAGGAAAGGATGTATTTAAGTTTCCTCCACCTGTTGCATTGTTGTTTGGCTCTTTGGCCCTGGAGAGTTCACATGCTGAGATTTATTGGATTTTGCTGGTTTGCACACAGCTTCAATCCAAAGCAGTCCCTGGACACCTGGAGAGGGTTGGGAGTGCACAGCCCCTAATGCAATTTATCCTTCCACCCCTGCACCGTGGGAGGCCCCATCCCCCTCCCCATGCACCCACGCTCCAACAGCTTCTGCCTCCAGCACGGCACTGCTCGCATTCTGCATCCTGAAGTCCCAGGTCTTCTGTGACTCAGTGGACATTGTTTCGTGCAAACCACCCAGAGCGCATCCAGATGTCCTCCCTCAGATCCAGCTGTTTCGGGGGAGGCCATTGTAACCACCAGCTGCTTGTCACTGCTGCGTTGCCAGCAGGGCCGCCTGGGTCAGCGCTCCCTCATCCATCTCTGTCCGAGGAGCCCAGTTAGCACAGAGCTGCTGCTTGCTGTCTTTTTGAGCTTGGCTCACTTCAGGCTGAGCTTGATCAGGAGGGAAGCAACAAGCTGACTTTGTTCTGCATTGCAAAACTCATTCCCTCCATCAGCTCTGCCTGCCATCCTGGGTATTCGAAATATCGCTGAGTGCTGAGCTCATCTTTTTGGTGCTTAAAATATCCATGCATTACTCATTTCAGTGCATATTTTAGACTGGATATAAGGAAGAAGTTGTCTATACTAAGGGCAGTAAGGAATGGCACAGGATGCCCAGAGAGATGGTGGTGCCCCATCCCTGCACACACCCAAAGTCAAGCTAAACTCGGAGCTCTGACGGAGCTGTGGGTGTCCCTGCTCAGTGCAGGGAGTGGGACCAGACTTTAGAAGTCATTTCCAACTCAAACCATTCTATGATTCTATATTTTGCACATTTCACCCTTTTCCCTTTCTCCCCTCTGCCGTTCTCATTTCCATCCCTGGGGAAACCTGGGCCAGTGGCTGGAGCCCTGATCCTGGGCCAGAAGCCAGCAGCTCCTTACCACTAATTCCATCTCTGCCATCGACGTGTTGTGTGGCCCTGGGCAACGCATATATCACCCCGTCTCAGTTTCACCCCAGTTTGTAAAAATGAGGATAATGATGCTGACTGTTACCTACCTCACTGAGCTGCCTTGAGGATTATTAGATAGCGCTCACACAGTGCTTTGAAAACACTCAGGGTGTAAAAGTCCAATTATTATAAAAATCAAAACATTTTCAGCCCTCCTCGTGAGTGGAAACAGAGCAAATATGTTTCCCAACAGTTCCCAGCAAAGCAGCAGCCACTAAAATGTTATAAAACATAGCAAATGCACTGTGTGTGCGTGTGTGTGTGTACATGTGTGTACAGAACAGCAGTCTGGACTCAGCTTGAATTGATTCATGTGGTTTTTGACTTAGATTATCCAAGCTTACAAGGAACGAGGCTCATATTTCTGCTCCCGATTCCTGGATTTTTCCCCCCTTCTGATTTTCTCTCACTGTTTCTTCCTTGAATGAACTCTTCTGGATCCTTCCTCACTGGGTTATTGGAAGGGCTGAGTGTGCTGGCTTTTATCTTCTAGCCCAAAAATCGTGGCCTACCTCACTTCACTTAAAACCAAAGGCCAAGAGGAGAGCAAAAATGCCTTTTTCTTTCCTTCTTTCCTTCTTTCTTTTTTTTTTTCTTTTTTTTTTTTTGACATGCACAATGCATTCCCCCTGCAGAAAAACAGCAACACATCTGGATAGTGTTTCTCTGGGGCTGCTCAAGGAATTATCAGAACAGCGTCCTTAGCATCATATTATTATGTGGTACGCATTAAAAAATGGCAGAGGGGGGGAACCCACAAGAACTATTAAAAATTTTTGAAGGAAAAAAAAAGCAAATAAAAAAAAAAAAATCCAACCTTCTGCTATAAAGAAGAATTTCCATTTGGTCAGAACACAAAACAGCTTTGCCAAAAGCGACACAGTTTAGGAGTCAGCAGTTGCATGACCTGCTCTGTATTTAATCCCACTTTCCCCATCAGGAGGACAAGGGCTATGGATAGGGACCCGAATGCAAGAGTCTCCCATATGGGGACCCGCATGGCAGGGCGGTGATGGGATGCTGGAGCAGAGCAGAGCGGGGACTCTCAGGGTTTTCAGCTGTTTGGTTTTTTACCCAGTTGGTGAAAGGTGGATTGTGAGGCCACTGTGAATGCGCCTGTCTGTCTGCCTCTCCCGCAGTAACTCAGCCAACTTCAGCCCTGTTGGAGAGAGACGCCAAGACTGGCAAGATACCGAGTGCTTACAGGTCTGCTGAGAATAGACCTTTGGAAGATCTGGGTGATTTCAGAGGCTATTAAACCTCTGAAATTTCTGGGAAATACATATAATGGCCTTTGAAATTCCTCCGTTGAGAAATGCGGTTTATTGAGCCCCACTCCTGCCATCGCCGTAAAAGGGACCGCAGTGCTCAGGGATGCACAGGTAGTCTCACTCAGTGAGAGTGCATTTGTCCATCCCTGCACTGGGCACTGCAAGCACAAAGGTGCTATTTCACTAGGGAAAAGCGTTCTTGAAGAGACCAAATAACCTCCAAATCCAGGGCTGGTAAATAGCAGTTGTGACAAATATGTTGCTTCCTGCCCTTCCTTTCCATACGTTTCTTGATGAGCTGCACTTGGCAGGTTAGAAAGCACCTGAAATCCTTTATTGGCGTCTTCTGAGGGGATATAAACCACTGCTGGGAACCAATAGAAAGCAGGTTACTAAAAGCCATGGTGACAGCTGCATACCAAAAGCAGACTAATAGCAGAGAGACAAAGGAATGGTAGAATAATCTGTAGTGAAATAAAGATTTTAATAGCAAAACCAAGTCTTCAGAGAGTGAACATGATCCAAAGCAAACCATACCTTTATGCATGGGGATCTGGGAGAGGGGAAAAAAAAGCCATCTTATTTTTTTTCCCCCTAAAACAAATTACTCCTAACGGAGCAGTTTCATATGTGCTGCTAAATTATTAAACTCCTTCTCTGGGGAAAAGAGATAAAATAAACATCCACCATTCCACTTTTTTTTTTCCCCATAACCGAAGTAGGCTTGGGTGAGTGGAAAAGCAGGCTGGCCAGGAGTAACCAAAATAAAATCATCAGATGCTTGGTGATGCTGGGAAGATGTAGAACCTTAAATAAATCAACAGCTTAAAACTGCTTAGAATCACAGCAGAAACATCATCATGCTGCAGTGGGCTCATGGTGCTGAGTTTTCCCATCGGTGTCTGTGGCTGGAGGAAGCGATGCACGGCACGTTTGATGTAGGAGGTGAAAAATGTGCATTCGTCTGATTGAGGCTAGAAGGAACAAAAAGAAGGAAATAAGCAGTAACTGATCCAGGATTATGTCACACAGCACAGGGTATGGGCTGGAGTGTGTTGGGTTGCACACATGAAAAGTAATTGCTGAGAAAGGCTGAGGGGCATCAGTGCGAGTGTAGAGCCAGCCTGGCTGCGACGGGGACCAGAGAGGGATGATCTCCTTGTGCTGGGCAGCAAAACCAAGGGCTAAGGGAAAACCAAAAGTAAGGGAGCTGTGATGTATCCTTGTGCAGTAACCCTGGGGTTCCCCGACATTTCCCAAGCAGGCTCAGCTCTTCTTGTTCAAGTTCATATCTTGAAAGTCAGGAAAAAGATGTAGAAGTGCTATAGACAGCCAGGAGAAGCAGGCTGCACAGATGAGACTGCTACTACTGGGCAGAGGGGAACCGGCAGAAGGGAGGGGGATGGCAAGTTCTTCAGGCCTGGTTGTTCCCTTTTTGCCTCGAGTAGACACCCTCATCTGTACCTTGGTGTCACCTCCAGGACACAAGCCAGCCAGGCAATCCAGGGCTGTGCTGTCAGTGATGGAGAAGAGTAACAGCTGTTTTTCCACCTCTTTTCATATCCTAAGTCATCATTGACTTCATGTGGAATCAGATTCGGGTCTCCCCATCCAACACCAAAGCAGATATACTGTCAGAGCACAGGGTTGGGATTGGCTCTTGCTATAGCTTGAAAGCTGCCTGCACCTGCTCTGGCTCTGCAAAGCATCACTGTGCACCAGAGGTCAAACAGCAAAGGACACATTCTTCCCTTTGCTCATCACTTCTCTGCTGTGTGCACCAGAGATCTCCTAACCCCAAGCTCCTCTGGGTTGTATGCAGAGTTTTGGAGGGCTGAAGGTATCAGGCACTCCCTGCTTTTCCCAGTCACTTTGGAGAGTGTGAGTGTACAGAGCTTTGGAGAAGCCATTCTTGTCAGAGCCTGTCCCCTAAGTAATATCATGCATTTAAAGTGGCATGGTTGTTGTGATTTCAGCTAATGAATTCAAACAGCCCCTATAGAGGAAATCTCATCCTCCAGTCTACAAGAAGTGCTCTTTGCAAGCCCCATGCACTTCAGATCTTCACAATTTTTGTCTTCTTCAAAGTAGATTCAGTCCTTTATTGGGTGGTGCATGGTTACCACCAGCACCTGGCAAACTTTTGGATAAAATTTCTACCAAGTGTACTTTGCCATTTTCCTTTCCCAACAATTTCAGCTGAAAAAAATTCTCTTTTCATGGGTGCACAAGTAGTAGGGCACTGAAAAATAAATGCCAAGCAAAAATACATTGCATTGAACAGAACCTTTGAGTTCAAGCAGCATCTTTTGACTCCACAAGTGTTATACTTAATAAATCAGAAGGACTTGATGGAAAAGGAGATCTGACGCAGCTCCTGGGCTGCACTTACCAGATTGTGTGGAGGTGAGTGGTGCTGGGATAAAGCAACATTTTTCAATCTCTGGAATCAATACCATCAGGAAGTAGAAACATTTGCCATGAAGTGAGAAACAACACATGGTTATTTCATTATATTTACCTAATAAAGTACCCTTCTTTCACGTAGCATTAAAAAAAGGTCTCAGGTGGTATTTAATAAAAGAAGGATGCTTGGAAATATTGTGGCGGTTAAGGAAGAATAGATGAGCAATATTTCCCTCAATTTTTTCACTGTGATACAGCCTGTATTTTCTCAAGTAGGAAGTTATCCTTCCTGTGATACTTTTATTGGAAAGGCAAACAGATATTCTTCATTTTTAAACTGCTGGGGGGAAAGATTCCTCTTGCATCCTTGTTACACGTTCAGACTCAGCACGCAGCATCAATCTGCCATGCCCACTGTAGGAGTGAACCCGGAGCCCCTCAGTGCTGCTGGGAGTGATGCAGAGGAGTGCTCGCAGAGCTTCACGTCCCCCAGCTCTGTGCCCCTGCTGTGTCCCCCCAGCAGCATCCTTTGGGCGGGCGAGAAAGCACTGCGGAACACTTGGAGAGTCAGGCTGCTTTCTGAGCTTTGATTGCCACGTGTGTGGGATCTCACAGGAGGAGCGTGGGCAGGGAAGCGATGGAAAGAGCACTTCCACCTCCACAAGGCATTTAGCGAGGAGTCAGCCCCTCCTTCGGAACTGAAGTCCCACTGCAAAGACTTGGGGTTTTGTAACCACGTGGCACCACAAGCAACTGCACCCAGAGCTGAGATAGTGGTGAGATGGGGACTTGGGGACACAGAGCACTGCCAGCCTGCTCCTGGACAGGGCTCTGCACTGGGATCCTGGTGTCTCATGCTGGTCCAGTAATGGTGACAGCATCTGAGCCAGCTGATGAGCTCTGGTTACGTCACAACAGGGCAAGCAGAAGGACTGTCAGACCATGGCTGCTGTTATCTTTACTTTGTTCAGGAAGGGTTTCAGTACATACCTACATTTTTGTCATTAATACATTGTTAATAACACACACATGTTGCTCCATGTGGCCAAGGGATGAGCCTGTGTCTGTGCCAGAATGCTTTGTGCTCCTCAGGTTTGTCCACCTGAAAGCCCTGCCCTGCTCTGCATACCTGGAGTAGGGCACTGCAAGCACAAAGGTGCTATTTCACTAGGGAAATTCCTATTTCCTTACAATTCCTTAATTCTCACTGCTCAGAGTCAGCATGGCTAATACTGGGTGTGATGGAGGACCTTCTTTCCCTGCATTCTCTTCCACTTCTCATCACACTCCTTCAGTGTCTGAATCACAGAATCACAGAATTGTAGGGGTTGGAAGGGACCTCCAGGGATCATCGAGTCCAACCCCCCTGCCAAAGCAGGTTCCCTACAGCAGGTCGCACAGGTAGGCATCCAGGCAGGTCTTGAACATCTCCAGAGAAGGAGACTCCACCACCTCCCTGGGCAGCCTGTTCCAGTGCTCCGTCACCTCACTGTAAAGAAGTTCTTGCGCATGTTTGTGCGGAACTTCCTATGCTGCAGTTTCCAGCCGTTTCCCCTTGTCCTGTCTCCACTCACCACTGAAAACAGTCTGGCCTCACCATTCTGCTCCCCACACCTTAGATATTTATATACCTGGATCAAGTCCCCTCTCAGTCTTCTTTTCTCATGTCTGACATGAATTCTGACAGCCCAGCACAGCTTGTACCTGCTGGGTGCCCAAATATCTCCCAGGCTGACAAATCAGTTTCATAAAGAACTACCACTAAGGGTGCACTGTTCTGCAGATAGGCAAGAGGAAAAGAAAGCCCTGACCCATGTCCAAACAACACTTGTGCATGTTCTTCATGATTCCTAACCTCAGCCCATTACTAGAAAACCCCATCAGGGTGCGCTGGGAAGGATGAGACAACTGCTGAACAGGAAAAAACAACTTTCATTTTCTCTGTGAGCCTGCAGCTGTCAGCTGAACTGATGCATACCCTCTCCATAACAACAGCTGGAGCGGCCAAAAATGGCATACCGACAGCGGGCTGCTGGTAATGAACGACACAACTCCGGGCCGGATCGGTTACAGCCAGCACCTCGCAGATGCCACTTCCGTTAAAGAATAAAAAATGGGGGGAGAAAAACACAGATGGAAAAATTATTTGCCTGACACTGGAAATTCTTTTTGTTACATGAACCCTGACATATGTTACACCATAAAAGGCACGCAGGCAAGAGGGGGGGGGGGGGGGGGAAGAAAAGAGAAACTGGAGGAAGAAGAAATCCTCCATGAACTTGCTTTTCACCTGTTGTCTCGGGACGGGGTGTCTGGGGAGCAGTGTCTGCTCTGGCTGGGGCAGGACGGGGCCAGAGCTTTCACTCTGTGCACCCTTTCCCCAGGATATTTACAAAAGAATGGAGGGTTTTATTTTGTAAGGAAGCAGCTTTTTGTTCGCTGGCTCATACAGCAACTATATGTTTTTCTGTAGAAAACTCAGCTTCAGCTAACTTGATGTCAAAAAAAGAATTGATAGCAGGCTCTGTTGGGAATCAGATTGATGCAGTGCTCATGCTGACCCAAGGAAATCATTGAAACATAGAATCATAGAATGGCTTAGGTTGGAGGAGACCTCAAAGAGCACCGAGTCCCAACCCCCTGCCATGGGCAGAACTGCCACCCTCCAGATCAGGATCCTCAGGACCCATCCAGCCTGGACTGGAGTGCAGAGATGGAGCATCCCCAAACCCTCTGGACAGCTCTGCCAGCACCTCAATGCCCTTAAGTCATCCTCTGGCTGGAAAAGGTGGTAGGAGGAGATGGTGGAGGTGGAGAAGACATAACAGCAGTCCTAGCTGCATATGGTGTGTGAGAGGCACCCATGGGCTGAGGTGCATGGCAGCTGCCCTGTGTGCACCCATCATCTCATTTTGGGTGGAGTGGAGTGGGGTGGAGGCTTGAAAGGAGCCCCAGCCCTGGTGCATAGGGATCAAAGATATGGGGAGTGGGTGATGTGGTGTGCTCACATGGAGAATCCATCATTAAAATGTTTCTTCTGCCATTTCTGTGAAGATTTTGATATGATTTGTCAGCATTGTGCAGGAAATGTTCACAGCAAACAGTTCTCAGCAGATGCTTTCCAGGTCCAAAGAGCTTGCAAACACTGATTAGTTACAGTACTGCAGCTTATTAATCACTGCCGTTTCTCATTGCTATAGCTCATGTCAACATTTCTGTGCTTTGTCTGGTGCTTATTTCCAGCATAATCCACTTAATCAGAGCTGCTCCCTTCCAGTACATGGCTCATCTCTGTGCCTCCACCAGTGGCTGCTGTGCTGTGTTGGCAGAGGGATTGAAGCTGCAGCCAGAACCTGACGCAGCCGCAGTATTGTGGGGTGCAAGTAGCCAAGAATACACGTGATGCAAATCACCACCATGCAGGGATGGTGCCCATGGTGGTGCAGCAAGTGCGGATGGTGGCTGGAGAGGAAGGGGAGCAGGAGCTGCCCCAGCCAGCAGGCAATGGGAGCAGCTTGCAGCTGCATGGAGCAGCACAAGGGGAGAACAGTGAGACCTAATCAGCCATCAGCATCCATAGGACAGCCCTGTAACAGCACAGCTCTTGCTCCTTCCCCCTCTCACCTCTCCCTACATCATTAGCATCTCCACGGGAGCCTGGCATTAATTCCCCTCAAAATCCAGACTGGAAGCTTTCTGTGCAGAGGGGTGCAAAAAGGCAGTGGGTGTGAAGGAGTAGGTGCAGAGGTAACTTCTGCTTCATACTTCAGCCTCTCCATTAGCGCTAGCTGGAAGCATTTGCTGGTGGGAGAACATTCCTGGTGACAGGTCCTAAAATAATTGTGGAGGTGACATGAGTGAGCGACACTGATAATGAACGCGAGTTGGTGGAGCTGGCATAATTTCCTGCAGAGCTCTGCGGTCCCCAAGGATGCTTTTACGCCCCCGCTGGGCCTAATTTAAGAGAAAGTTCGGGAGTTTGACTTCGCCCTGAATTTCGCCGCTTGCTCGAACTTTTCCCATTACTCTGATAAAAGATAAACATTAGCTCTCGGCTGATTTCTATTGAGATTCAGTGTCCAACTGTTGTTCAGCCCTCCGGGGAAACATAACTCTGTGTTGAATCACTCTCGGTGTCAGTGTGGAGGGGATGAGATGTGCCCTGTCCTCACCCACCGGGGTGACATCAGAGCAGGAAGGCATCACTTTGGTGGGTCATTTTGCTTATCGCTTTTTGGCAGCTGTGATAGAAATGCTGGGGAGGAATTCAGCCTCCAAAAAACTCACTGTGGCCACTGGGCTGTATTTTTGAGAGAATTTTAAGAGGTGTTTGTAGCACAGATGGAAACCTCGCTGCGTTTACTGGTGGATACATTCCAGCTCTGGAGGTTTAGATAAAGCCACTTAAGTGCTTTGGGAGGAGAACAAAGCTCTCTGGTTTTGAAGAAGAGATAGATCCTTTGTATGGATCCACATAAATGGAGAAGACCTTTGGTGTGTGGCTGTGTAGGATTCAGAGCCAGATGCTGTGCTGGGATGGACCATTCCTAATTTGGGAACTTCCCTGCCTGCTTTATTGCAAAGAATTAAGGATTTGAGGCACAGGTTCAGATCCAGGGGTGAAGTGCCCACACTAGAGCCATTTGTAGAGCTTGTGATCCAATGTGGCACACTGTTGCTTTATCATGCACTAGCTAGACATAAATTCAATCCCTTTTGCATGCCAGACACAAAGCCAGCCCAGAAGGAGGTTGTGCCTATTCCTACTTTCAGGACTTTCTGTTGGCTTCCAGTCCTTCTTCTGTGCAACTGGAAACAGGTTTCCCATGACACCAAGCAGGAAAGCACTTTGCCTTTTGCTAAAGCAGTCAGCTGGTCCATAAGTGAATATCCCTCCAAACTTTTGCATAACTTTTATGTCCAGACAAGCATCCATACTTCCCTTTTGTGCTAATCCCAGCAAGGATACCCAGCCGTCTCCCTCCTGAACTCACCATTACATTTTGCAGCAAGCCAAAGTGAGAGGGAAATCCACGTTTCCTTTGAGACCAGTCCTGTACCCAGCGCGGAGATCGTGCTGCAGAGAGGTTTTACATGTGTGCGTCTCACCTTCACACCTTCCCTTTGAATGGGTTCAAACAACTGAGGCTGCTCCATCCCCTCCTCATCTCCAAAGGGTTTCCATCACAGAAATCATTGTCAAAACTGAAGTTCTGTTGTGATTCTGCATTTTACAAACCCTCTCAGAGCATCAAAGCTGCCCAACATCATTTTGCAAATAATTTAAAGTTCTTCCCTAAACTAATTAAAACCCTTACGAATTTTCTGACCCTCCTGTTTTCATTTAGGAGCTAATTTTATGATGAGAATTACAAGCTACCCCCTACTTTTCTTTTATGTATACTTCCTCTAAAAGCATCATAATTAGAGATGCTCAGCTTTAACGCCTCCAGATTATTGCAAATGAATGATGCCTCCGTAATGAATGACATAGCAATCACAGTATCAGCCTTCATCATTTTTAGACAAGCTGCAAAGAAATGATCACATGCTCCATTTACGGAGCCCTCAATGTAAAGTGTGGATGGCTTAGAACTAATTCATTTAGTTTTAGACATGAACATCCTGTATGTATCACAGATATCTGAATTAGGGATAGTGCTATCAGAAAAAAGCATTGCTGAGGGCTACATTCTTCATTTTTCATGTACGTATGTCAGTGCTTAATAGAATTCATAGAGCCTCAGGAGCCACTGCTTTTGCTCACCACTGGCTGGGATAAACGCAGTCAATGCATTTGATATTTTCTTGCTGTCTCATGGAATTCAGCAGCAAGGAGGAACAGCACTCCATTGGTGTCCGATACAGGCGGCTCCAAGCGGGCACTGCAGCTCGTGGATTGCAGGAGGATTTCCAGCACTCTCTGCAAACCTCGGGAATATTATAGATCTTGGTTCCCCTCTAGTGGCATATCTAAAAAAGACATTGCAGAGCCCAGCTGCTTCCACAGGGCCAGACCTATTTCCTTCATGGGTAAGCAGTTCGGTGCCTGCTTGTGCCAGAGGTAGTGACAGCTTGGCTGGGATGAGCACAGAGGTCATGCTGCAGGGCTGGGAGAGATTTGCTGTCGTCCACTGTGACATGAAACCAGAAATCACCTGGAGTCATAGAGTCACAGCATCATAGAATCATTCAGGTTGAAAAAGACCTCTCTGATACCCAAGTCTGAACACAGCTCATCCCACCATGCCCGCTGACCACATCCTTCAGTGTCACATCTGCACAGTCCTTGAACACCTCCAGGGACAGTGAACCCACCACCTCCCTGGGCAGCAGTGCCAGTGTCTGACTGCTCTTTTGGAGAAGAAACATTTCCCAACATCCAACCTGAACCTCCCCTGATGTGAGGCCATTTCCTCTCACTCTGTTTCTGTTACCTGGGAGAAGAGATTGACTCCCACCTCACCACAGCCCCCTTTCAGGGAGTTGTGGAAACCCATAACATCTCCCCTGAGCCTCATCTGCTCCAGAATCCTCTTCTTCAATCCATGAAGAAGAGTTATTAATGGGGACACAGAAAATGAGCATCACCTGCACTACAGTGGTGCCGGGAGGGTAACAGAGTGCTACACAGCGTGGGAAAAATGGTCTGAGAAGCTCTTAGGGAAGAACGCTTTGCCAAAGGAAAGCTACTCTGAAATGGAAGTGGGAATGTGTCCTCAGTACCATTCAGTTCAACCCTGGGTCCCCGGTGCCAATGAGCAGGTACGTGGCGCTGAATGTTTCGGACTTTTCAAAGCACACATGCCCAGATTTGTATAACCCTTCCTGCCAGCCCTCCAGGTGATGGCACAAGCACTGTCTTTAAAGCTGCAGGGAGGAAAAAGAGAAGAAGAAAACAAAAACAAAAACACAAAAAAGAATGTATTTCTTGGCTCCATGCTCTGTACCTATGGAGCACTTCATCATCATCATCATCATCGTCATAGCTGGAGATCGTGCTTCAGCCTACAGCGTGCTGCTCCCTCTCAGCAGTGTCCCCTGGTGGTGCTGGTATGGAAGGTGTCTGTCTGTCTTCCCAGCGTGCAATAAAACGTAATTAAAAGGTAATTTAGAGCCTTCAAGAATTCTTCCAGGAACACATCCCACTCGTAGAGCATTGCCCAACAGGTTTTCTGATCTTTGCTCATCGTGAGCTTTCAAAGGGAAGTTTTACATTAAAAATTAGGAAAGATTTAAGTCAGTATTGTTTGGGATGTTTCATGCTGCTAACATCTGCCAGCTATTAATACAACAGGTGGTGAAGATCATCCCGAATGTGGTTTCTTATTATTTTTTGGTAAATTTTATTGGAAAAAACATATATTAAAAGAAAAACCCAGTTCTGATTTCTCCCGTTTCTCCATCACTTCTCACTCTCCTCGCCTGCAGCAGGCAGTCACTGCATCCCTGCTCCCCCCGTCCCACTGGCGGCCGTTTCCTGCAATTACTGAGAAAGAAACAACGACGTCAGTGTGGCAAAGGAGGAAATACACTGATACAGATAATATTAGATCAGAGAATTTGGGGAAAATGTTACGAGAGCCTTACCAAGTGATTATTACCCTGCTTTGGAAGAGAGTTTATTGTGCTTTATTAACAGAGTGCTGCACTTTGCACAGAAGCACTGATGGGACGGGGAACAGCTTAATGCCCTGCAGAGCTGTATGGGCTGGGAAAGCTGCAGGGCTGTGCATTTTGAAGGCAACCCAATCTCCCAGATGTGTGCATCCATTTTTAATATCTCAGCAGTGAAGGGTAGGTGGGAATGGCACGTGGCTGCTCTGGTCCTGTCTCCAGGGGCTGCTGTGGAGTGATTGTCTCAGCGTTTTGCTGAGGATGCTGTAAAGTCAGTGCAGTGCAGAATAAATCTTCATCACATTGCACCTCTGCCCTGTGAGAGGGAGGAGCACTTCCCAAGGTCCAAGCTGAGGTCTCCTTCGTCCATAAACAGCCTTTGATTTCCACCTAATGAGACAAACCTCAGCAGTCTGATGGAATTGCCTTAAAGCACTGAGAAACAAGCTTCAGGGATGGCAATTGGTGCCCACTCTCTCAAGAGCTGTGCTAGTGACTCCAGGTGATTATTTTGATTATTTCCCCTTCTTGCTGCCAAATTCATCCCTCCTACTTTGTGCGATTGCCTGGTAACTCACCATGATGCTCTCTTTCTCAGATTTGGTGAGAACTGAAATGATGATAAATAATGATGCTAAAGAAGACAATGACAAATTTTCAGTGACAAGAACAACACTGAAAATTTGGGCAGAGTAGTAAATCACATTTCTTTTTGGAAATGAGAGCGAATGGCTGCACAAGGCTGGGTATTTCTTGGTGGGCTGGCAAGAGCTGATCGGAATCAGACATCTCACAGACAGCATCACTTACATCTGGTGTGAGTCACAGGAGGAAAACTGAAAGTTTCATAGCAATGTTTCCCCATGTTGCTGGACTAACAGAAATATTAGATCTGTCTTTGGTGGCTGAAAGTTGGCCCTTTTTGCCTTGGCAATGAATCCTTACCAAGTGTGATCCTGTCACAATATTGTTTCTTCTCTGCGTGGCCTTGTGCTGTTGGGGAATAGCTGCAAAAGGAGAGGGAAGGAAATTTCCCTCAGGAGGACCAACAGGCCCACTGAAGAGGACCAATAGATCCATCAAAGAGGACCAATAGGTCCCCTGAGGAGAAATGGGACCATTGAGGAGGACTAGCAGGCCCACTGACGAGGACCAGGGCTTGCTGGTGGCTGCAAGAAGGTCACCTTCACTGTCCTTCGCTGATGGACAGGAGCATGGGAGGGAAGCCAGGGCTCTGCCCACTCTGCCGCTCACTTGTAACAGGGAAAGCTGTCCCCAGTCTGCACCTCACCATGCAGGAGCCAGCTTGATTTTCCTCAGGTGAGCAGTGATCTTGCCCTGACCTTCAGGCACACAAGCTGTTCCCACAACAGAGGAGCCCCATCTACTCAGCAGTGCCACTTCTGCACAGATTGTTGCAGCTGGGCTAGGAAATTTGCCTGTTAAAAGCTTCTTCACCAGCTCTGGAGTCAGCCAGTCTGAGTCCACAGGGTCTTCCCCACTCAGATCACTAAAAATATCAAAACAGAGGATTAGGATCCAAGAATCTTCTGGTTTGGTCAATTAAAACCGGCGTGATTTGAGCTGCAATCGCCAGTCCCATTTTGTGTCCTCATTTCTCCCCCAGAGATGGTGAAGTCATGTAAAATGCAATACGTGGCCACAGATTCAGGAGCCTGGAACGTGAGTGCAGCTCGTGGGGAGATGAAACCCACTGTGATGCACTTGTAGCTGTGTGTCAGTTGGTTCAGCCCTGCAGCGTGTCTGTCTGGAGGCACATTATGGGAGGGACATGATGCAGGCGGGGGGAACCTGCAGTTATTAGCTGCGGGCACATCCTGTTCTGCTGTCTGGCTCTGGGTTTCTAATTAAATAATTGCAAGCCTTGTTTCCCCATCTGAAATAGTGTTCTCTTAATAAATGCAGCTCGCAGGAATTAATTCTGATTCAAGGCTTTTGCAAAGTTAAATATAGAGTCAACCTTCATTACTGCATGGGATTGGAAGTGGGGAGGGGGCAGAAAAAATACAGCCTTTACCTTTTTTAACATGCTGTGTTTTTTCTACCTGTCTGGCGGAGGTAAGAACATGGTATGTACCTGCGAGGGAGAAAGCACTTTGCACAGTGTACTGCTGGGTGCTATGGGGAGCACAGGAGAGCATTACGTGCTTTGCCTTCCATTCTTGAGGACACAATTTGGTGAAGCACCCAAGAAGGATGGACCCTGGAGCACAGTGGAGATGCTGCAAACTTTTCTAAACCCTGACGCCCATGAATAGACAAGGACTGGGTTTTTTCTCTCTGTCCTTGGTTCAACCCAATTTCCCTATGCATCTTTGCCAATTGAGGCAGATTCCTGTAAGCTGGAAGCTTTCGCTTGTGGTGCAAATCAATACAAAGTGCATGTGACAGAGCCTGAGAATCAGGATAAGGCTCAGATCAGATGATAACTGACGTGGACTGAATAAAACATCACAGGCACAACAGCAAGCCCTGTGCTACCCATCTGCCTGCTGCAGCCATCTGCTTGCTGTTGGTACAAACTGAGATTGTAACCTCTTTGGAAAAGGAGCCTTCCTTGGTTAGGCACTGGCACTGTGTTTATCATCACAGATTCCACTTGCTATGGAGTGCAGAAAATAATGAGTGAGGAGACAGGCAGGTTTTATAGCTCAGGCATGGGGCCAGAAGGCAGAAGATCAAAGTTCAGTTCCCTGCTGGATGTCAAGCAAATAATATAATCTGTCTGCAAAATATTGTTAATTCTATTTCTGTAACTCACAGGATAGAGAATAAATTCATTAATATACATGATACATGCCAGAGATAATGCGGGCACTTGGAAGACAAGGGCAAAAGCATCAGAGGAGCTGAGCAAGATCTCCTGAACCTCACTTCCATCTCCAAAATCCTGCCCTTCATTGGGGTTCACATCAAGGCTGTTCTGGGCAAGTCAGAGCATCTCCACAGTGCGCACAGGAACGTCCCCTGCTCAAAGACTGGAGGGGCAAAGCATCATTTTATTCTGGTCTATCTCCTTATGCTTATCACAACATCAGTTGTGCAGCATCAGTGATGTCCTTCAGATCAATCTTCACTCCCTTCACAACTCCTGGCCATCCGCACCACTGTGTAGGTGCAAAGAGGATGGGAAAAATCCCAGAAAATTCCAGTTTCTTAACCTCCACCTGGCAAGAGACTCAGAAGGGTTTCCCAGGTATCTATGCCTCAGTTTTACAAGGATCTGCTGCCGCCAGTGGGTAATTTACTACTAAATGCTTTTTAATTTCATTCTGGGAAAACAAACAAATAACACAAGCAATCCTGGAGGGTGAAGCAAAAGATTGACTAATTTAATAAAAAACACTGTGATGAAACTGCCTGAGATGAAGAGCTGGTGGCAGCACGGCTCACTAGCTCAGCAGCAGGTCCATTCTTAAACATGCAGCTGAAGGTGTCCCTGTTCATTGCTGGGGAGTTGGACAAGATGACCTCTAAGAGTCCCTTCCAAACTCAAGTGATTCTATCACTCTGAAGTTCTAGCATCAGAGCAGAGAAGCGAGGTGTGTGATCCTAATTTGAGACAAGGCAGGTAATCAGGGCTCTGCAAACTCAAAATTAGAGGACACTAATGAGTGGGTAAGCCTGACCTTGTGCTATCCTGACTCATAAAAATGGAAAAACTAACAGTATGGAGCTACACTTAGAGGATGTTGGTGAAAAATGCTGCCATAAACACTAACGGAGATAGATGGAGCAGGTGCTGATCTTTAGAGATGAGTTAGTTGTGTTCAGTAATTAGGGAAAATGAGACATAGATTATAGTGCATGACATTTTAACTCCACTCCACTGAAATCAACTGCAGCCTTTAAGGATGTGGGTTTTTTTAGCCACAAGCCAAATGTTGGAGCTCACCATCCAGCAACGAGCGTGTTACTGCAGCCTCACAGAAATCCTCCCCATTCAGTGAGGAGCCCAGGGAATTCCTTCTAAAGCACAAGAACAGCTGGGAAAAGGTAAACGATAGCATTTTAATGGCACCCACAGTGTATTTTGTAGGCTAGAGTGGCACTAAGAACACCTGGCTACAAAGAGTACATGCCAAAATCTACTCTAATTTTTCCAATGCAATATGCTGTCTCTCCCAGGAACTTAAATGGTCCTCTTTGCTATAAACACTTCACACCGTTGGTAAAGACCCCCCCTTGGCAGGATGTGGAGGGGATTATCCTGTTACATAGTTCAAGTGGAAATGAAGTTGGAACAGACAGACCATGAAAATTGGCTGCAGCCAATGTCATCACAGTCAATGTCACCACAGTGGGAGAAGGGCAACCTTCTGATGCCCTTTGCAGACAGCACATCAGTAACAGCATTCTACAGCTGCAGTGCCCACACCTGTATTCCCCAGACATTTTCACCTCTTGGGGAAATGCTAATGGCCCAAGTCTGCCAAGCTCCATGCTGTTGAAGAGCTCTGTACCATCATGCTAATTCCACTGAGCAGGATGGGGCTGCTGTTTGGGCCACTCTGGAGTAAGGCAGGCAAGCATTAACAAGCAACTGAAGGAAAGTTTACTCCAATGGGCAAAATCTAACAGGACTGCTACATCCATGCTTTGCATGTACCAAAAGTATGAATATGAATCTTTCTGTCACCTCCTATTTCTGTGATGAATGAGTGCAGCATAAGACTTTATTTTTTTGTTCTCGTTTATCCTCCTGTTGCCTCTGTGCTGTTGGGCAGAGCTGTTTGTATAGAGGTGAAGTGAGGTACAGGAGGATGAAGAAGTTTTTGCAGGGTGCATAAGAGGATGCCTGTTCACTGTGTGTTACAGTGGGCTGCAAGCATGAACCCAACCAGCACATCATCCTTGTTTCTGCACCGGAAAACAAACGTGACACTGCTTAGTTTGCTTCCAGGCTCAACCTTCCGTATCAGGGAGAGCTGCCCTCTCTAGGCATGGGATGGGTTTTTCCTCTTCCATTTACACACTGAGTCCTCCCATGCAGAACTAAAATTCACTGAAGAAAAATGAAGAAAGAGGAAACCCTGCAAGGCACAGAAGGGACAGCATCACTGTCACAAGTGGTTATGGGGCTCTCAGCCACAGCATGTGCCAGCTCAGGAGAAAACATATCGTCATCACAGCCGTCCCAGGTGATTCTCATTGCAGCTTTCTGGACACATCTTGTTACTACCTGCAGCGCTGTCTAACAAGAAAATCAGTGCTCAGGTCCAACCCCTGGGTGTCATTGCACGACTCTGTATTGCTGCCAGCTCCCTGCAGGGGCAGGATTTGTCCATCCTTTTGTCCTTTCACAGCGCCAGGACTATTCTCAGGGAGTGCACTACGCTCTCTGCATTGCAAACCCTCAGCACAAAGCACAGACACTTCCCGGAGAGTGTGAGACACTCAGGCATCTTCCTATTGACTCATTGTTCTCGCTCCGTGGAGCAAAATGTCAAGACAAGTATAAATGTCAGGTTCACGTGAAGCTTGTCAGTCCTGGGGTGAGCATCCTCTGCAGAGCAGGGATCAGCCGATGTCAGGAAGCAGAATGCCCTTTTGTGTGCATGCTTTGCAAGCCCCGGGGATCACGAGGCACCATCCATATCCTGAGACATCAAGATCTCAGAGTTTGACCAAACGTGTGCAGGGCTCAGCACAAGACACTTCAGAGCAGCCGCTTCTGAGCCTCAGCCTGTATGGAAAATGAAGAAAGCTGCCCAGGTACTTTGAAGCAAGGAGAAGGGTGTCCAAATCTGGTTGTCAGCAATTAAAAGGCTGTTTGTAATGTGTCTTTCTGAATGATGCTGTTTTTTTCTAAGGAAGAAAAAAACTGGAACATGTTGATAAAATTTTCCCTGGAGATAAATCCTGTGTACTGCTCCGGAACAGTACAAGCATGACAAACCTGTCTCTGTGTTCTTTCTCACTAGCTAGCAGTCTCCCCTCTCCTAATCCAAAGTGGCATCTTGGAGCAAAGCAAAATCGGCAGCCAACATCAGAGATTAAGTTCTCTTATCAAAGTGATAAAGGCCGTGTTCTGCAGCAGCCCTACAGCTGGAGCAGCAGGAGGAGATGAGCATGGCATGGCTCTGCAAATCTACTGCTGAACTTCTGTTCTGCTCCAGATTTGTAGAGCTTAAGGTTGGCTGCAGTATCCCTAGGAAAGGCTGCAGCAGGGATGTTCCATTGGAAAGTAGTTGCCCCTGTGATTGCGGCTGTGATCCTTGGGGTCATGAAATAACCTGGGTAGGAATGTTTGCTTTGCTCATTCAGGATGGGCTGCTCCCTCTGAATGCTGAGAAGCACAAACACAGCCATGCACCATGCTGCTGCCTTTCCTTTGCCTCCCTTCTATGTGAGTTTGCTTGAGTAAAGATATCCTACTATGTGTCTGACACAAAAATAGAAAGTTAAATAAGGTGAAACCCAAGCAAATCAAATCAAGACTTTACTCTGAATGGTGAAATGCAAGGCAGCAGGGATCCTTGCTGTGGCTGTATTATCAGGTTGCAGCGAACATCTGCTGCTGACAGGTAGTGGGATGATGATATTCCACATGTGGAAAAAGGAGAGAATTAAATAATCACAACTGTTTGGGAATACATGAAACCTAATCTAGGATGATGTGGGCTACATTTATCTAAAGGAGCATGAATAAAAATACAGTGGCAAAAAGCTGCAAAGGTGGTAAACACGTTGTTCCCTGTTATATCTGTTTTGTTTGTAAGACCTGGTATTTTTAACTGAAGGGAAAAATCATAATGCAGCTGAATGCAAGGTACAGAGACCGTTGTTTGCAGTGGAGCCTAAGGGATTCGGATCACTAGATCCCTTAATTCCTGTGGAAATCCCAGCTAATGTAGCCAGCTTACCATGCTATCTTATCTTGGAGGAGGGTTTAAAAGCACAAGATAAATGCCAGTACCTCAAGACTGAAGGAAACAAGCAGCAACATCTGGGAGGGCAAGGAAGGACCAACTAACCAGAAAGGCAGAGTATGCTCTCCTTGTCTCAGCAAGTGATTTTAAAATGTCTCTAAATGTGGTCAAGCACCAAAGCCAACAGAGTTCATGTTCTTGCTTAATCTGGGATTCTTTCATAAAACAGTGATTTTTCCTGGATAATTTCTGTAGTTTGAACAAATATCCCACTGAAGCTATTCCCATGGCAAACCCTCAGCCTTGTTTAGTTATCGATGATTTAAATTAAGGGTCAATTTATAGAAACCAATTCTTAGAATTAGATTTCAACTCTCAATGATTCAGTCACAACACCAACACAATCTGGTCCCTAAACAGCCAGGAGAAATGCTGTGTGAGCAGAGTTCTCCAATTTCTTTGGCCATAAGGCTTCAATTCCAATTTGGAGCACATGCAGGAGTCAGACCAGCAAGATGGGGAATGGACGAGACCTCTTGTCCTGGCTCTCCAAGTAGCGTTGGTGGTTGTTTTTGTGAGTAAATCTCCTCTAGCAACAGAAAGAATTGAGATCTGCCCTTTACTTCCCCCTAAACAAATTCCTGGATTTTTATTTATGCCTCTCCTCTGTGGAGGTGATTATAAAGGGGAAATAATTTGTCAGGCATTGGGGCTGCAGTGGAACAGTCAAATTACACTTCTCATGACAGTATTTGTCTCATGCATCAGAAGAACACATTTGGTGACACGCAGTCTGAGCTGTCTTCAGTGGGGACGGGACTGCAATGGGAACCTCTGAAGCCCTGAGATGGAGACAGCTTGGTGCATCCATACAACACACTGCAAATAGCTCCTGCCTTCAGCGCTGGACAGCAGAGACACTGATGCATGTTTTACCACAGGAAACAATTTTTAATAAACTTGTGCAGTGCTTCTTTAAATGTCACTTGACAGCTGAAGCACAGAATGCTAATTCAAGGGTTCACACATTGCTGTGAGAGGCCAAAGTGCAGAGCTTGGATTTACACGAGTGATGTATGATGTGATGCTTCCTCACATCAGTGAACCTCCATGATTTTTTATCCCTTTTACTAAGTCTCATGTGTGATGAGATGAAATGCTGTTTTACTTTGACCAGGACCATATTCTGGATAGCAGTTTAATTGCAGTTTAAATATTCTGCTTTTTAAAGCAGAGTAATTAGCTTGCTATGAATGTTGTAGCATTGGCAAACAGGAGAGATGCAAAGACCTTAAAATTCTGTTTCTCAAGTGAGAAAAGAGGTAAATACCAACAGTGAGACATCTGAGAGCTCTTTGAACTGTCTGAAATCAGAGCCAGAGCAAGCAGTCCTGTGCTTCCTTCATGGCTTTACAGACTATCAGAAGGGAATCAAACCAAGGGTAAGTGAGGACTAGATTGTTGTCGAGAATGATTACATGTTAGTGGTATACGCTGCACCACTGATGTACATAGCAGCCACCCAGACTATTGAAACAAGAGAGGGAATTTTTTTTTTACATGAAGTGACAAAGATGATTCCTAAGCCACATTTTCCATTTGTATGGGAACTGTTGAGTCACAGCCTGAACCACTGATGGAGCACCTGGGGAAAGGACCTGGTCAGCCCTAGGAGCACAGGTGAAAGCAATTCACCTGTGCAACTGGGAGGGGTGGAGCCCGGCTGTACCTCTCAGACCTCACTTAAGGGCTGATTGCCATTAGGGCAGGTTTTCTTTCTGGAGGTTCCTCCTCAGTGAAGCTCTCTCCTGCAAAACTAGAATCTTCTGATATAGGTGAGCAATCTTTTTCCTTTCCTTTATAACACCTTTCTATCATGCCAGTCCTTTCATCTTTGCACCTTTGTTGTAATGCCTTTCCCATTGTATTGATCTGTCTAATCATTGCTGAAATGTCTGGTTAGCAATACGAAGATCAGGAACTTGGGCAGTGAACTTCAGCCATACAAATTGGGCCATATTGGTGCATATCACTTACCTGGGAAGTTCATAAATGGCAAGTGAAACTTGCAGAAAACAGATACAAGAAAGAATGGAAGGACAAGAGGGTTCAAATGCTATTATATTTCAGAAACACATGGGGGGAAGACATCATAAAGTGAGCTCAAGTTTTCCAGTTCATCACAGATCAACTTGTCTACGTATGTTTAGATAGATGTATGCACAACGATATATAAGGATATGTGTTTATATCCACAGAGAGAAATCCCTCTACATTTCATATATATGAGTTTTGTAAGGTTAGAAGTGCTCAGTGCAATAAGTAGAGATAGTTACGAAAACAATAGATACAGAAAAGTAGACTATAGCAATTAACTTTCAAAAACACAAGCCCTTTGAAATTTTGTTGTCCAATCTGCTTAGGAGGATGACTGAACTAAGACTACATCTGTTATTTAATTCAAGCATTGTGCTGCTGTCAAAGGAAACTGTGCTGGCAAGCTGCATTTCAGCCTGCCAAGATCCTTTTGTAAAAACACAATTCAGAGCTTAAGAGTAGGGAGGAAGAAAAAAATATATAGAAAATAAAGACGTAATAGTACAATCTCTGTGGGCAGAAAAAAGTGCAGAAATAGTGTTCTCCTTGATGCTCTTATCTTTCTATTTTCCCTCTGCTGTGATTGAGGGCCTGAGTTATTCACATGCCCCAGACCAAGGGAAGATGTGCATCTCTCCATTCACTGCCGCTTCATGCGTTCTCAGTAGCACAAAGTGGCTAGCTAGTAGTATTAATCCCTACTCTTGCTTACTCAGACTGGGGGCTAAGACCAGAAAATGGGTAACTTTAAAGAAATGTGTAAATGACTTACATGTAATCCTCAATGAGAGTATTATTGGAGTAAAATCTGAGCACAGGGACCTCATGATCTGACTCTAAATAGCTGATTTCCTTCAGTGTGAAGAATGACTCAGTACTATGATTCAGGCTTAATATATTACAGATCTGGTTCTTTCTGGCTAGACTTTGCTTTTGCACTCTTGGGGCCCTCAAATTTTCTCTTCTGTCAAAGAGAATGAATTTTACCATGAGCTCCAACTCTTTCAATGACATTTACTTTGCAAGGCTGGAAAACTCTCCAAGGAGGGGAGGGAGAATTTAAAACATTTTTTAGATAATGAATGAGAGTCCATGAATTTTGGCAGCAATTCTGAGTTTTTAACCTCTCCAGGTTTTAAAAGAATGTTCTGAACGAGCCACTAATTTTCCTATCAAACGTGAGACTAGATAATGAGCCATTCTGGCAAGACTAGTCTGAATTTTACGCCAGAAAGGACTGTGATATTTTCAGAGACTGCTATCCTGAAAAGAATTATAAAACAGATTCACTTTCTCTTTCAAACAAAACTTTTCATGTGTTTTTCAGTTGAATTGCATCATCACATCTTCTATTGTGATTGTCACATTGATATTGACTGCAAATTCTTCATGTCTACCTGCACCAATTTTAATAAAATTATGAAACAATTAGAGGAAGACTTCATAAAGTTGATGGCACCAGCATGGGATATAGTGCTGAGAAAAGGAGGAAGTTACCTGTTTCGTGAAGGTCTGTTTAGGATTATTATTGTACAATGGCAGAATATATGCAGAAGCTTGATCCTAAAATAGGTTTCAGCAAAATCTGAAATATTGTTAGCTTTTGTCTTTTAATTGCAGTCTAGCTTGAAATGATGATAGGGGAAGTTCAATTTGTCAGTTATGTTAATATCTTCACGTAAATGTCAAAAGAAAATTCAGCCAAAAACCTTATATCAAAGTGCTCTGAGGAACAGCATATTGAATTTGTTATGCAGCAATAGAAGTCATTAGTACAAATATCAGGGCCATGTTTCCTCAAAGTCTATGCACGTACACATTGTCATTTTTGCTCTGTTTGAAATTCACCTTGTGTAGACAATTGGTAAGAAGTAAAACACACTGAATCTCTATGGATCAAAGTTATTTCTGTACAAAGGGCTTCAGGGCAATCTGAAGACCATTTAAATCCCTCAGTGCTGTTTTGACAGCATCATGGCCTTGAATGACTGCATTGGTGGAATAGTCCTGCATGACACTAAATTTCTCCCTTTTGCTCAGTTCAAGTGACTCTTGATTGCAGTAAAGATGCTGCTAAGTAGGTCTTCATGTTTAGTTAGCAATGTGATGCATTTTCCTATTGGAGACAGCAGAGAACGAATTATCAATTTTATTTCCTACTTTAAAACTAACTGTGATTAAGAGGAGCAAATTTCAGACCAACTCATATTTAAAGAAACCTCTGTATTGTGTTTTCACAAAGGACTATGTGCATAACTATTGCATTTATCAACCATAGAGTGGCAGAAATTCCTACCTTGCAAGCAAGGGCAACTGTCAATCCCAGATCCCCAAGGTGTTGAAAATTTAAACATATTTTAATAGAATATTTATGTCTAACTTTTATCCTAGATGGATGGAGTCCCTTTGCGTCCTTTCTACTTTTGAGAATTCCTGCACCAAACATCTTTTTTTCTTGTGACTGCTTGAACATGTACCAATCAACAACAGGAAAATTTAGTTTTAGAAAGGTTTCCCAGAACACAAATTCCAAGATAGAAGAATGGAAACATTGAATTCCCTCATTTAAAACACCTCATAGCCTATGACACCAAAGCCATTCACACATTTACATGGCTGACATACGTTATGCTCAGACTAATATACATGACTGTGTTATTGTGTCAACTCCCAGGGCAAGTGCAAATAGCCCTCAGAAACTTGTGATCAGGATGTGACTCTGGTATTGCTAAATAAAATTGGATGAGGCATCCTAATTAAACTGAACTTGATGAAAGGCATTAGTAATTTTCAGGGTGAAAAGATCTTTGTTCAGATCAGGTATATTTTGCCTGTGTCAGTCAGCCTCTCATTTTGGATAATGCTTGGTTTTCTGCAAATTTTTGTTTGTAAGTAAATATCAGGCTCCAGACCCTGCCTGTATTCATATCTATGTATCATTAGAGACAAAAAGAAAACAAGAATTGGGGGAAGTCCTATAAATAATACATCTGGTAGGTGACTACAATCTTGTTGCTCTAAGAGTGGTTAATTTAAAATTGCCCCTTGGGCACTGCACAAATGGTAGCAAATTTGAAACAAAACCTACGCCATCATTTGCTGTTCTTATTACAAACCAGAATGCCTAAAGTGCTTTTGGCGACAAAATGAATTAAAAAATCCAGAGAGGAAAAACGTTTATCAGAGTGTTTTCGTAGTCTCCTGCTGTTCTCTCTCAAAGATGCCCACACACTTGTTTTCAGTAATCTGAATGACTAGACTACCTTAAAATAGCACTAGATTTTCCATTTGAAGCTGAGGTTTGAATTTAGAAAACTGCTCGAGTAAGAGTTTAAAATAGCTCTCAGGGCTTGAGATTATTTCTTCCTCAGTGAGGCAGACACACTGCAAATTTCAGAAGACCCCACAGACCTGCTCACATGCTCTGAGAGCCTTTGCCAACCCAGCACGGCATGCACAGGGATTTTGAGCAAGAACAGATTTCACATTACTACAGCTTGTAGGCGTATTCATATATAACTTCTGCTGAGGGGAGTTATACAGAAATGCCAAATGCAAGGATTTCCCAGAGTCTGGGAGGGTCACACAGTTAATCTCTTAAGTGCATCTGAAGAGATTGACAGTTTCCACTACTGTGGTTTTAAGAAACCCTCTGGGTATCAGCTTCCACCCCGAAAAATTCAGATTATTTATTGCTTAGAACCAAGTCACAGCTACTCTCCACCCCGACATGCAGTGAGCAGCACCATGGAGAGCAGACGAGCTGCCCCTGCAGTCCGATTTCCTCATTAAAACACAAAAAGGAAACCTCTTCCCATCTCCCAGCGAATCCTTTGGGTCTTGGACCACCTCTATAGGAGTTGATAAAAATATAAATTAGCTAATGAGTGTTTGATCAGTAAGCAGATGAGGTAGTTCTTGCTTCAAATATCCTATTGTCAGAACAGCTGGGAGGTGAGTGAGACAACAGATACTTGTTACTAAAATCTCATTGTGTCTGTGCTGGGAAACAGCACTAGATGGGTTTCATTCTGTCTGAGCTTGCAGGGAGGGCACATAGTTGTTCTCCTGTTATTGTTTTTATTTGCTTTTGGCAAAAACAACTGGCTATTTTGTTATTCAAATTTGGCTTGAGCTTCTTTTCAGCAAAATAGCTTTTTTTTTTTCCTGAAGCTTGTCTGACCCTAAGGTTGACGTGGATAGTATACTCTGATCACCATGGTTCTAAAATTTAAAGAGTATTGTTTGAGGAGTTGAAATGTTATCGATTTTTCTCCTTCAAATTCCAAAACTTACACAGACAAGGGTAGTGACATCTAATCACAGTGTTGAATAAGAAGCTAAAGCTCAGGCCTTCCATGAACATTTGTTTCATGTTCAACAACATAATATTTTTAGCTTAGAGCATAAACACTCATCCTGGTAAGTGGAGAATAATATGAAAATAAATGCAACAAAAACAAGCCTGAAGCCAGCTCTGATGACTCAATTATTTACTTCACTGTAACTAGATAAGAACATAAGGAAGAATGACAGGTCTTGGACCCAAGTACCTACAAAAAGGTAGGTGAAATGTGTGGTGAACAACAGACAACACAGCTTCACCCCCTCCTACATTTTTCAGAAGAAACAAGATTTCATTCCCTCTTAACACATTCAGGTTAATGAACTCCTTCGCTTTTACTTTAAAAAGGACTTGCAGAGATGTTTATGCACCCTGTTCTGTGAGCATCACTGAGGATGAGTGGACAGAAGGGCTCTATCCTACAAGAAGTGATCTGGAGCATCAGTGCAAGCTAGGAGCAAGAGAAGACTGTTAAAGGTTGAAGACTGCAAGTCAGCTCAGCTCAGTCAGGATCATTTAGACATGACCATAACTTCCCCTTCCAATAAGCTCATGGTCTTTAATTGGCCAAATCGCCATCTGTTTTAAACCATGTGTCTTCAGTTATCACTTATTGCCCTTAATTCCCATGGTTATCAATGTCAAGAGTATCTTCATCTTTCAGCAGCTGCTGCAGGGGAAAGGTTTTCTTGGTAACACCAATTTGTGGATTCCCATGCCAAATTCAGAAGAAAGCTCCTTTTTGGACAATGCTAAATGTGAACTATTAACATTTGAGAGTAAAAAGGTTCTGTAGAATGATTTCTCTTATACAGAGCAGGACTGCAAATGACTTCTGTACTCTCGCTTTTATCCCCAGCAGTAGCAAATGCTGCTTGCTGTGGATATCTTAAATTTGCAGAGCCACTTACAATATATCTGTTGAATGTTTCTGCCTTGCAATGAAAACAATACCCTGGCTCTTATCAGTATCACTCAGACACTCATTTATGCAAGAAAGAAAAGGAGCTGTGTGTATATATCCAAGGGCATAAGAACCCAGAGTGCTAGGATTTTTGAATTATAGGACTATCAGAGTACATTGGCCTCTTTCTAACTACCCCCTGTGAGCTCCTATGTGACTTTTCTCAAAATGATAAGTTGCATTTCAGACGTACTTGGGAAAGACCGATCTGCTGGAAAACATAAAAACAGGAGCAAAAAGGTCATTGGCTTCTTTGGGAGGACTCGAGTACTATAAGGAATATTGTGAATATTCTGAAATCACTGATAGGACTGTGACTGCTTATCCCTTTCTTCTAAGCAGTGAATTTCTGGGATGTACTCATTCACTGCTACTGGAGTCTGCTTTAGAGAAGAATGGGGGAAATAAGGATGGAATCCTTCAACCAAATCTATGCCCATATACTATAAATAATGCTTCAATGCTTTTTTTTTTTTTTTTTTTTTTTTAATTTTATCAACATTTTTTGGATATTGATGAGAATGAGAGAAACTTAAAAACAGAATAAGCATTGCAACATATTTCCTAAGTGCAGAAGTGCATTTCAGCCTATAGAAACTTGCTGACCTTGCTATGTTCAGCTCATAAGTTTAAAAATTCCCCCTTGTTTGAATGAGTTTGGTCTGAGTTTAAGAACTTCTGCATATCTTAAGAGAAAAAAAATCTGTGTTAATGTCTGAATTTGATGGAGTATGTCTCATCCTTGCTTCAATTGTGGCAGCAGAATGAGACATATGGTTCTTGAGTCAGCTGCCATGCACTCAAGCAACATCACTCAATCACAGGCTTTCTTGGCATCTCTAGCTCTTACCAAGAAACATCCTGAACAGTTTGATGCAAGTGTACAAGAAGAATCAGGTGGAATACGTGCAGTTTTCATTGCTTTCTTTGAAATAAAACTTTCCTAAGCCTTCATATGACTCACTGAACAAAGTAGTGTCCTTATGCAAGGAGCTCAGATGGTCTTAAAACATGTAGAATGAAGAAAAAGAAATTATTTGTTCTTTTATAGAGCATGGCTATAGGACTGCCTGTACTTAGCTGGTCATCTTGCACTTTGAAAAATGAGCTTAAAAAAGGGAATGGACTTGTAGAAGAGATCTTTGCATTAACCAGCATAATTCAACCTGTGTCAGCCAGGTGCAATTATATGATAAGATTTCTGTAAAAGATATCCAAGATCTGCATGTAACCATTTTGTTAAAATTAGTCCAAGTTTCTTAATAATGTTGGCAAAAATGCATACTGAGGGGGGGAGGGGAGGATCAGGGTAAGTCTATCATTCTTGCTCTCAATCTGGAAGGTGTGAAACTCAATTCTGCAGCTGTGGTGGTTTAGATCTGGGAAGGTGAGGATGAAGTGCAGTGGAACACAAATGGTTGGAGAGCTGTTAGAGGGCATGGGGGCCTGGTGGTCTCCCCTTGAGGCTCTTCAGTGTCTCTTGATGTGAAAGTGACTGAGGATTTAGGAAATGAGTTTGTTGTGGGCAAGATTATTTCTCTTTCTTCCCAAAGACTACTCTTGCCCAGCCACCTTGCATACAATTTGAAGATTTCACTTATGTCTTCCCTCTGTCACTTATTTTTATTCTAATTCTAGGTATTCTTTGTTGCTCTCATTTTTGGAACTTCCATTTGTCTCTCTCTTGGATTCTCATCAATCGGTTCAAATCTCCCTTGAAAAGCAATACTCAAATTTTATGTACTATTTCAGATAATGTTCTTTGATTTTACCTGCTGTATCTTCTCTTCACATTTTTATATGTAGACATTATAAATGCTTTTATACTGAGCTGGAGTGTGCTTTTCCATAACAGCAGAGCACTGCTCACTCACAACTTTCTTTTCTAATGGAAAGCTCCTCAGTTAAATGCTATCAAAATCTAGGTATTCTGTGAGAGAATATAACTTAGTTTGTCTTTTTGCCAGAGAGAACTAAACAAAGTTGATTTCAAATTGAAGAAAATGCACACAAGCAGCTCAACTGACACTCAGCAGTCTGATTTACCTGTGATTCAAGGTTAGAGCCCAAGAAATCCTTTTCTGAAAACAAGTGAAGAGAATGCTACCATAAGTCTTGCACCAGAGGGAATAGATTGCATTTGAGAGCATAAGTTGAAACTTTTTTCAAGTTTTATTGAACTCAAAAGTAAAGATCTTTGTTATATAAATGCATATTCATTTCTAACCCATTCTGTGTTGCACAGTGTCTATCAAATATGCAGTGCTCCACAGCAGATGTTCACTGCAGGCCACACTCTGTATGAGCGATGACTCACTCTGAGACTCTGTATGACACCATGGGGCTTTTTGCTGGGAATGGGCATCCTGGGTTTTTTCCAGTTCCGATGTTAACACACCCCACCACGGAGATATTTTCAGGCAGAGATTTCCTGACGTGCTCACACCTTCCATCAGCTATATTAATGTCTTCCTCTTGCCATAGGTTTCAGGATGGCCCTGAGACAAGGAAGTTTCCTCATGAGCGCAGTTGAAACTTGCCATGGACCTGTTAGTCCATGCGGAATTGATCACTCACATTAGAACAAGATGAATGTTCAGAATGTGTATCAATCAGGGCTTCCTCAGGGCTGTGTCCTGCCTGAACAGTTAACATCTGCATTACAGCTGAGGTAAGAAAAGCAGATAAGAAGTCAAATATTTCCTAGGAGAATCATTGCTTACTCTCCCCTAGAAGGTCTTCTGTTGCTGCCTCATAACAGTTATATTCCTGAGGCTGATAGATAATCTAGCAGGTGATGTTGCGCACAAGCAGAAAAGTTTGGAATATCTTCATTTTGGAGTTTATTTTTTCAACCTGCATAACTGATGGAAGAGAAACTGTCTGGCAGCGTAGCATTCCCAGAATGGGAGCTGTGCTGTTGGCCACCACCAGAGGTCTGGTGCACTGGGGGTTGACTGTCCTCATTTTGTCCCTTTTTCTGTTTGAAGTTGGCATATCTAGTTCATAACAAGTCCAAATTGCCTCCTGGATTGGCATTAACAATGACAGGTGCAACCTTTAGTCACCTGGAGAGTTTGTCCTTCTTTTTATATCATTCCTCATTCTGCCGAATCGAGGCAAACTGTGCAGGGAGAAGTGAGATTTTTCATCAGACCAGCTGACATGGTTGGCATGGGGAGCAGAAAACTTTCAGGCATGCAGATCTCCTGCAGAGCAGAACTGCTCGGGGCTCTGCCCATGTTTCCTGACCAATCAGTTCCCCTCAGTACCATTGAGTCTGTCCGTATTATCTCCAGTTTATGTAGGATAGAAAGTTTTATCTGCTGGGTTTGGTCTGCATGCAAGTAACAGACTCAGTTGTGGGTTTGAAGCCTCGATCCCTCTAAAAACATATTTTATTATGACAGATGTAGTGGCTGAATAGAGGAACATGAGATGTGTTTCATCTTCCTTTTCAACACTATCAGCAAGACAGATGAAAGGAGCAGTGAGAGGTGCCTCATATTGGATATCATTCCCTTACCCTTTTGATGCTTTTGCATGTAGATACAGAGTAATTATACTGTGACTGATTATATCACAGTGCTACCCGGTGTGATATTTTATTAACAGAGCAGAGGCACATGGGTGTTGCATAACCAGCCACCTCTCTATGCCAGCAATGTTCCCATTCCTTCTGAGCTATAGCATTCAGACAGTGTAATTCTTCTGTTGGCACTGGACTGTCATCTGAGTAACTGTATTCATTAGGAAGATCACAGAGAGGTGTAGATGAGCAAATTTGTGTGGACTTGGAAATGCAGTGGTAAAAATGTAAATGGATCTTAGGATGATGTGTATGAATGTGTGTGCTGTCCTCAGGATTCTCATTTATATTATTGCACTAATATTGTAGCTTCTGGCCTTTACCACGGAACTTAAATTCACTATTCATTTTCAGGCAACAGTTTCTAAACTGTTGTATATCTTCTTGGAACCTTTCTAGAATAATTGACTCTGAAAGCAGGAGAATAAATGTGATGCTCCCTTCTAGTCTCACAGGACTTGTGTTCCTATCCAGATGCAAACAACTAACATGTATAGGGATGTGATGCAGGCGATGACTTCATTTATCTTTTGCAACTGCCCCCTCAACAGTAGGTACAAAGCACCTCTGCACCCTGAATGCAGCAGAGCTCTAAAAGCAGATGAGCAATGGTGCAGGGCAGACTTTTCCATTTATACAGTGGCAGAGTAGTACTGATATTAAAAATCTTTGCATTCAAACATAGCTTCCTACAGTTAACCAAGGCTGTACAAACCTGGGTAAAATCTTTGCAGCCAGAAGTCCTGTCCCAAGCAAGAGTGAAATATTTGATGCTGAGTTTATTTTCCTGCTATGTCTCTGTGAGAATATACAGAAAACATTGAGTTGGATTACCAGAAGGCAGGAGTTACAGCATGAGGGAAATACAGCCCAGTGTTCACCCCTTCTTGTCTCTCCACTTGTGCAGACCCCACTGTGCTTTTGACTAAGAACATCCGTCCCAGATTTAATGGGCTTTGACTAAAATCTCTTCAGTACAAACCTCTATGCTAAGTGCCCCTTACAGACATAGCCGTGTTGAGACCCTCAAGCCAAGGCTATAAATCACCTAATAAGGCATGCTGCGATGCATTAGTTTCACTGTAATCTAATTTCACATCTAAGGTATTGAGAACTGGCTGCTGGCCACAAAATTGAGGCAGCATTCTTTATTAGAGCTTGATAAATCCTACAGATGTTTATGTCAGTGTTTGAGAAAGCAGACTTAAGGGCTTTCCATGTTCATAAGAGGGTGCTTTTGCTGGGCTCTCTTTTTGAAATAAGAGTACATTTTCACATGCATAACGCAAGCATTGAGGCTTGGAGTCTCAAGAAATTCATTTAGAAGGAAAGATAAACAGAGATAAATAAAGCACAGCTTGACTAAGCTTGATAGAAAGGAATCTAATGGCCTACAAAATTCATAAAGTTGATGTATGCTTCGGATTTACTCATACCTATCTCACTCTTGAAGCCTATGTTATTAATCTTTGAGGTCAGCTTCCCAGAGAAAGATGGATTCCATGCAAGTGCCACAAAAATCTAGCACATCTGGGGGTAAAGGCTTTTTATAGCAAATGAATGATGCAAAAAATGACCCAAATGAGAGAGAACTGGGATGAAATAATGTAACCGGATATCACTAGGGGGTAATGGGATGGAAGTATTGGAAAATATTGAACACGGGATTTTTAAATTTAGAATGGACAAAGTGCTTATAAAAATAACCAATGGGATATTCTTATACTACTGACTACACCGGATGAATTAAATATTAGCTGTTATAACTGAAATATCCATAGAATATCACAGTCTGTTCTTTTGTGGCACAGAGATAGCTTGTGGATCTCGAATATTTTATTCATCCCAGTACAAAGCTTTGCAAATACCAAACCCAGATGTGTGTTAGCACTATGGAAGCTGAAGTTCAGGACAAGAACAAGGCACAGATTCATACTGTGATTGGTGATCCTTGTCCACTGAGCTGCCAAAGGGGACATGGGTTCTCCAGCAGTAGGCAGTTTTAAGTTGAGACGGTTGGTTGGTGTTGTTTGGGGTGTTTCCTTGCTTTGTGTCACTGTAATCTGGATAATGATGATGGCCTTTTGTACTCTGAAAAATCTGACTCTCCCTGGTTCTGAATCCTTTGGTGTGAACTTTCCTTCTGCCTTGCTATAGACTCAGAGCTGGGCTGATAGGGCTTTGGGAACAGTGGAGGATGGTGACTCAGGTGATCAAATGGATTTCTTCTTGTGGCTCCACTTTGTCTCCCTGCCCCCCTCCAAATCCAATCCAGCTCGTCAATATACCAAATAAAAGCCAGGAAGAAAAGTGATACAGGTAATAATTGTGGCTGTCAAACATCTGTCCAGGCTGAAGGTGGAGAAAGTGAATGCAGCCCTGTTTCCATCAGCTGATTTTCACTTTCAGTCATCCAGCAAGCTGGAATCTCAGTATGAACTTCAGTGTGATTATCTGCAACCTGACATTAAGAAAATTGAGTTAGCATTAGAATAGGTTGGTTTGCTAGCTTAGTGGCTGCGGTGCAGAGAGACTTTTGATGCAGGCTATAATTGAAATGAAGGAAGGAGGAAGATAGATCTGATATGGAACAACAAGAAGAAAGTCAATAAGTGTCAAGAGCTCCACTTGCTTCCCTGATGCAGTGGCATGCAGAGGACTCTGGGTGGAACACGGATACCAGTTGCTTTCAGATACAACCTCATTGCAGTCGTGGAGAGAAAAGATTCCCAGATTGGAAGTATGATACCTGAGAGCCAAAGAGAGAGAAGGAGCAGGTAAAACAAATGGAAGCTGGGAGAGTATTGATTCTTGAATTTGAGAGAGCTAAAAACATTGAAAATATTTCAGAGCTCTTTCTTTCTGCGTTTGAAAATCTTAGGAAAAAATGATTGATAGTGAGGTGGCGTTGTCATGAAGTGTACCTACAAAGACACCAGAGAGACAAACAGAAACAAGCGACAAAAAAATCATCATCTTTTCTGTCTTTACAGGAAATACAATGGGAATACATTGCCTGTATTTATAAAATCTTTGTAGTTAGAATAATTCCAGAATTCTCAATGCAGTTTTACATAGCATTTCATCTGCATATGCAAAATGCTCTATTAGGGTTTCTTCTCTCTAATTTCTAACCAAGGGGAATGTGAAAGCAGTATTAAGTCACAAAATTCTTGTGTGTCTTTTGAGAGAGAAATTAATTTACCCCATGCTTTGTAATTTCCCCATCTGTCAAAGAGAAGGATATTTGGCCAGACGTGTAAACAGCACTGAGATATTTGGATCCTGACATGCTGAGAGCCACAAAGACTTCTACGTTGTGTCCTTAGCTTCAGAAAATAAAGAAGTGTAAGAAGAGGCTACATGCAAAGTCTGGAAATAATATCCTGACTTGTTCATATCTTGACTTCCAAAGAGTGATGGAAAGCAGTTGTTGGTAAAAGTTGCAGCACTCAGTAAGCTTATCGTGATTGCATGTTCCTGAGAAGGAGCAGGCGTTATCAGAGCAGAGTGGGAATGTTGTCTAAAATAGGCAAGTAAAATTACTGTCGTAAGTCCACCGTCACTTGATGAAATACCCTGTTGAAGGTTGCAAACAGAGAATTTAAAGAAAACACTATTTTACAAGAAATTGTTGCCTTGACTGCATGTGAATCTCGCTGGGAAATCTGTCATCTTGTTTCTGACATTTGTTCTGAGAAGGGAAGAAAAAAATCTGTTAAGAACTACACCAAGATAAGCAGTGGTAAAATTACCAACTAAGGAGCCTTCAGTGGAATGCTATAATAAGAAGGGAACATAGGGAAGAAGACAAACTTCTTATGTAAGTTATGAACCTCCATGGTCTAATAGAGGATGTTATAGCCACAAATTAAACCTCTCTGACAAGAAGTCCTACTGGCCAAGAGCAAGCAATTCTTTTCTATTAAAGGGAAAAGCTACTTTACTTCTCAAGCATAGCAGCCGGGGGAAGTTTTACTAGTATAAAGCTGAAGAAGAGAAAGAGCAAAATAAAGCTAATAAACTTTAAAGGAGGTCATAGGAAAGATATGTCCTCCTCTAGATGCTCACATCTGCCACAAAGTCAATTTAATTCTTGTTTAAGGCTGTACCTTGAGCCCTAGGGCAGTGCTGCCCATCGTACCGCAGTGTGAAATATCTGTTACGTTACAGAGCATTATACCTGCAAATGAAAGAGATTTTGAGGGTAAAAACTGCAGGTTTCTATGCAAAGAGCAGCTTTCATCCTGCTCTGCATTCCTTTCACCCTGGCCTCTGAGCTGGAGGGCTCATTTCTGGGGGACTTCTAAACAAGTATGGTGTAAGGTAGCAGGAATTACACATGGTTGAAGCTTCAAGCATGTTCCTGAGACTCCACAGCAAACAAAAACAAATTAAAAATTACATATAATTACCCAAGCAAGAGCCAGGATGTGTTGCAGTCTTACAGCAGCTAGTTCATCCACTGTCAGGGAAATAATAAGTGTTATATTTGCATTCAGGCAGAGGTGAAGGCTGAGAGCTCTCCGTGTGTACATCTGTATTACTACAGCCCAAATAATTTGCTTTAAGGTCATGGCTCTTCATGTTTTCATTAAGGCTCTCTTCAGTGCAAATGATTGTACTAATCATAATATTTGGCATGTATACAGCATTTCCAATCCACAGAAATCAAAGCCTTGTAAGGCTTGTACTACAAGGTAAGGCAGGCTGAGAACTGCCTGCAGACTGTCATAAAATGAAAGGAGGACAGTGTGTTCACAGCAAACAGTATCCAATCAACCCATCATGATCAAATCTCAGCTCTAGCTAACACTTCCTGATTGCATGTGCCCTGTTTTGCTCGTGTCTACCAGCTGGACCCATGAGTCCCAGTGACAAGCTCTGGCTGGTTTCTGTTTTGGTGCAGGATAAATGATGTAGCCACACGCGTTTTCTTCTGAAGAGAGCAGAGATCTCACTGAAGTTCACTAACTGAACAGTTTTTAGTAATCACTTCAAATCTTGGTTACTCAGTGGAGTGATTACTAAAACTGACGAGGTGGATGCTTCACACCGGGCACAAACCTGGCAAAATAAATGTATTGCACTTCTCCATCTGCTACATTTCAGTGGAAATTATAATCAGTTGCTTAAAGATCAGTCCTCTGCCTATCAAACCTTTCGGTGTGTGCAGGTTCTGTTTTCCATGACTGAGTTTGTTTTTCAGTTTCCCTCAACTGGTTTTCCAAACACTTGAATCCATCTGCCAAGGCTGGTTATCAGCATGGGAGGAAAGAAATATTCTGAGTTTGCTGCAGCCTAATCAGAAATATTCTGAACACCAGAATTAAGCCCTTTCTTTCTTGTGCATTAGTAACAGTGGAAATCACAGGTAACGCATCCATGTGTGTTTGAAGTTTGGGAGGTGAGTTGTTCCTCCCCAAAAATGCCATTGAAAGTTGACCAACCTCAGTCACAGTTTGAAATGTGGCATTGAATTAACAAATGCGTTCCTCTTTACCAAGTTTTATCTCCAAGTTTCTCAGATGAGAGCATTTGCAATTCCCCAAAGCAGAAAATAGAGAGGTGAAACCAGAGCTGCGGGAATGAGGTTTCACTGCAAGCATCAAAACAAAACCTCAACAGAAATCGATATCACTTTGCAATTTAACAAGAAGCAAACATTTTGAGTGGAGAAGAAGTAAATAAAAAGAAAATAGATCTGTTCTAAATGCTGGTCTCAAAACCCGTGGTGTCCTACAAACTCCAAACACTGAAGTGAAACCTGTTGGTCGCTGTCATCGCGTGTTTTTCAGCAAACATCTGGCCTTTGTTCTGCGTGTGAGGAAAGCTATCAGCGCTGCTTTTCCAGCATTGTTATCAACTCACACTCCACGCTTTGCAGAACAAACTGTGCCAGCAAAACGGGCACGAGCCTCCCTGAGGAGAGGAATTGAATAAGTATTGATAGGGCATTTTTAAAGGGGGAATTAAAATATTTTAAGCACAAGACATTATAGTTGATTAAAAAAAAAAAAAAAGACACAACAGTGTAATGTTTGTTCTTCATACGGCAAGGCATGCAAAGTGCCAGGAGGAATCCAAGGAGATGTATTCTGCCCATTAACTAAACACTTACTAGCAATAGAGAGTCTGCTAATGAGACAGGCTCAGTTCAGCACTGAAGCAAATTTGACTGTTGAATTTAATAATGAGGCTATTATGTTCCACAAATTGGCACATGCGCATCGGGAGTGTTTTTAATATTTCTTTTTGTGTGTGTGTGTCTGCTTCTCATTAGAAGCAAAGCAATAAATGGAAGTGAATTTATCTGCAGACTTAATTTCTTAACGGGACCGAACGCTCCATGTCATTTCCGTTAGAAGATGGCAAAAGTGCTAACAGAGACCATGGATGCATGTAGAAAAAAAAACAGCCTGAATTGTATTATACTACAGATTTTATTATAGGCTTGAGACTTACAGTCTTGTTCCCCCATGAGGAATTCCCCAAATGAGAGCCTGCATGAGTGGCTGGTTGAGGTATGAATATGTCTATGACAGTTGTTGGGAGTATGGGAAAACCTTCCTGGTCTGCACTGAAACAAGAACAAAAGTCCAAACCTTGCATGTTTTTCTGGCTCTACCATTAAGAGAAAACATTTTTGGTCATCAGAAATCTTACGGTTGTGGTTATATCACACACTAGAGAATCTTGTTGCTTCTAGAGTCTGTGCGTTTTCATTGGAGAACGCTTGGAAGCCAAAGGATCACCTTCCCACCCTGCTCCTCGGAGAGAGCAGCATGTTCTGGATCTAAACCTAAAGCATACTTTACCAACTGCCTGATTTTACCACATTGTTGCCATTACCGCTTTCAATCCTGCAACAACTCTCCAGCCTTGTAAATATTCGTCATTAGGGCTAAGGATCTCTCGATTTAACAGCGCTTCTCTCCTTATTTAATAAAGACTGTTCTATTAAATGATTTGCCTGTGTTTACCTGTGCATAATGAGGAATCTGGCAGAAAACCAAACAAGTTTGGAGCCTTGAGATGCCGGATGTTGATCCCATTAATAACTACAAAATGAACAATGAATCATTAAGTTACCTCATCACTTTGCTCCCCATTCACAATCACAGCAGTGCAAACCACGGAGAGAACAAGAGACCTATTGAACTTCATCACCTCCACTTCTCACACAACAAAGCAAATTTCTGAAAATGACAGAACAAGTGCAATCTCCATTTCAGTTCTGAGCACCTCAGTAGCACTGACTTGATTAGAGGAGGAGGATATTTATGCAGGGCAACTGTGAAGCAATGTAGTGAACTTTCCTTAGAAGATAGCTATAAAGGGTTAAATGCTTCCTAATAGTTAATAATGAGGTTCTCTTCATTGCACTGTTAGAAGATAAGCAAGATTCAGGGTAAATCAGTCTGGTTCTGAGAGATCTGGGTTCCTGGAGTGTTTTGTGTGGTTCTATCACTTCTTTAGGATGGCCACGTAATGCCAAGTAATAGAACCTTTTACAGAAATGTTGCCTAAGGATCAAGTGCATAACTCAGAGAATCACCAGAATGCAGAGAAATTTCTTCACCTGCGTTACAGAGCTGTAAATCACCTGGTTTTCAGAAATGCAAACTTCCATTTCTCCTAACAGATGCATGCACAAGGTCAACGAAAGAAAGTCACATTCTGAAGAAAATATACTGCGTAGACCTCATCTCTCTGAAAACAAAGTCTGTTAATTAAATGAAAATGCATCTACTCATGTCTTATTATAGTCTTTCAGAGTGAATCTCTGAAAACAGTGCCGAACTCAATACAGAGAAGTACACTGGTTTAAAACAGGAAAAAAATTGCACGTACAAACATCTTTTTATACATATTCTGCTTCCAAACACTGGTCACCTCTAATATTTTTCCTGTGTCATTCATTTGATGGAACCCAGTGATTCTTTGGAAAAGATTTGCTTTGCAGCTGAATATCTTGCCATTTTCTTCTTCATTTCAATACGGTGTTGAAATTCTCTACAGTTGTCTGAGAGGCTCTTCTAGGATGCCAGTTAAAGACTACAGAGAAGAGAGATGAAGACAACGTTATTTAAATTGATTTTTCATCTCTAGAAACCCCCTAATCACAGAAGATTAGAAAATCAGAGCTCCAGAACTCTTCCTGTCTGCCAGTACCTCTTGTGCCATTGGAGAGGGCTGTATAAAGGACAGGAGAAGGGGGAGGGACAGGAGTGGTGGGGAATTACAGTGCATGACACCAATACATAACACCATGGTCTCTTCAACCAAGGTCGCCAATGAAACTCATCATCAATGAACTGGGCAAAAAAGTGATTCACATAACAGCCAGTCAGGCCAGAAACAGGGACAGTTCATCAACTGCAATTATTGGTTAAAAAAACACTTGAAGAAGAGCAAAGTCAGCCTCTTGGCCCATGTTTTCTCCTGCAAGAGCACTTGCAAAAGTCAGAGCCATCCATGGGTGCATTGCCACTGTGGGGGATATCCTGGGCTGCTCAGCAGTGACCAACCAGGCAGATCTTTATGCATCTCTGCCACAGGCAATTCAACAATTCAGCAACAGATGGGCCTGTAATTACAGCCCATTTGAGAGATTTTTAATGCGCTGATTTGAAAGCCATTGATTTTTCTTCCTCATAAGGAGAACAACAAAGAGGAGAGAAAACACCTCAACCTCCCTGTGATTCCCACTGCTTGGCTTTTCACAGCATATTCTGCAGGCAAAGTGAAAACATTTGGCTTCAGCCAGCCAAACCATGATTGTAATTGAATGGAGTAACTGTCTTCCAGTCAGAAGCTGAGCATTTTCTGCGAGCTTTAAAGTGTTTAAGCTGAACGCAAACCAATCACCAAAAGAAAGGAAGACAAATCTCTGCTGCAAGTAGAGTTTCTGGGAGAAGAAGAGATTGAAAACTCAACCCCATGGCTGTGGCCTCAGGTTGGAGAGGTGATGGATGGGCTTCTGCAGACTGTGTAGTCTGAAGCTTTGAACAGCAAATGGCACAAAATGGATCCATCTATTTCTATGGTAACATGAATAGCTCAGGACTAAATTATAGCCCAAATCTCAGCTGGGTTTGAAAACTCAAAGAGCAGCCATTCTCACCCCATAGGCTTGATGGCCTCCTTCCAATCCTCATGCATGTCCTTTTCCTCAAAACTGACAATATTAAGAAAATAAATATATACATATTTAAAAATCTTAGAATCCTCAGAGGAAAATATATCTTAGCCTCCAGGCTGAGGCAAATTGAGTCTCAGGAGCCACAGCTTCATTCCCCACAACTCCTGGTGTTGCAGATTGCCCCACTGCAGCCCCACTGTCCCATGCTCTGGGGAGTCTTGTGGGGGTGAGGAATGGATGAGTTAGGATGGGTCTCTTAGCCAAGAACATACTTTTCTCCTCACCATGGAGCAGATCCTTAACATACAATCAGTTTTTAGTGCAATGGCTCCAGAAATGAACTGGGAGTAAAACACATTCTGTTCCTTCTCACTTCCTCTGATCTCTGAATTTGGAAGATATTACTATTGCACTGCCATGGTTCTTATAACCAGAGGCAATCCAGCCCCAAGTCTTCTGTTTCAACACTTCCATCTAATTCAGTTCTGGACCCAAGTCTAATGCTGGGGTGTCTTATGCACAGATAATTTCCCCCTCGGCAGCAATCAGTCTCTGTTCCTCACTGCCAGGTTCAACAGGAGCGGCTGCTGACACGAGCTCTCCAGCAGTTCTTCCTTCTAAACATATTGATCACAACTCATCTTTTCTGCTTCAGCTGAATTTTGACAAGCTGGTTCCAAAGGTACAGGAGGAACTTCCCGTGCAACCTGTCCCTGCAGCTCCTCTGGAGCTGTCACCTCCTTCGTGTTACAAGAAGACACCGTTTTAAAATGTAGTACAACCGTTTGTCAGCAGTTTCATCATCACTCAAGATCACAGTTGGAAAAGAAGTGTTGAGGGATCGCGTTATGACACTGAACTTTGGTATGCGACAAGGAACAGCTAAATAAATAGGCTTGTATCCAAATCATGGCTATCTGGGAGGTATTTTTGCAGAAAGATGAGGAAAAAAAAATAATAATGTGATTTGAGTTTCAGCTAGGGCAGCCCAGTCCTGTGTGCACCCACATTTTTGTGCCAGGAGCTATTTTTCTCCCCATGTTTATAGGTCTGGCATTGCTGAACTTTGGTCTCTGAGTGGGGCCATCAGCCACTAAAAGCATGGCAACAGGTAGTGTGCACAGTTAGCCCTTGTGCTGCCTTCTTTGGTCCAGAAATACAGTGTTGCCATTGTCTCAAGTGGGTAAAGAATTCCATAAGCCATGAGAGCTTTTGGAAACTTTCTCTGTCACAGCGCAGATCCTGCTAGGAATACTGCTGGCAAGGTGCAAAGGCAGCTGTTTTCATCGGGGACAGTTGGTGACTTTCATGTTTTCTCGGCAACTTTTTTTTTTGTGTCACAAATGCTAATAAAATGCTAATAAAATATATGAGGGAAATTCATTAAATTAGCCCTATTTTGATTCAAGCTGATATTCACAGTGGGGCTATTGTATCGCATTTTGCTTGGCACATTTTCAAAGAAGGTAATCAAAATCTCCTCTCCTCTTCTGTTTATCATCCCAAGTCTATTTTTATCAGATGATTCTCCCCATTGTCATGGCAAGAGCAGACTGGAGTCTTAGTTCAATTTAGCAATACATGACCATAAATACATCAGCAGATTGAATTAGAAAGTGACATGCCAAAAGCAGCTTTCTCCTCTCTTTTTTGCATTCACACATCTGACTCAATCACAGATCTCTAATTGAAAAGCCTCAGCAGTGGATTAAGATCATATACATTATTACGAAGCACGACATCCTGTGCATGCTGATGACAGCAGGAGCTGTTGGCAGGGCTGGGAGCCCCGGGTTTGCAGGGAGCACAGCTGTTGCTCTGACCCCATAACGTGTGCAAGGGGACAGGCTGAGCTCTGGATGGCACCACTATGGGTGTTCACATGTGTAACAGTGAAGGGAGAGGGTGGAATACAGCTCGAATTCACTTGTTGCATTCAAAGAGCAAAATATCTCAGCGGAACCCCAGCGAAGTCAGTGGGAGTTTGGGAGGGAGTAAAGCAAGCACCAAGTTTAGCCTGACAGCCTGCATACCAAGCCCTGCATCTTTCTGCTAGCTGGCGATGTGAGATTCCAGCCCCCCCCCACGTAGGACTGAAGCTCTTGCAGGGTGCTGGCCGCGATCCTGTCGCTCAGCCTGTCCCACGCTCCGTGCTCAGGGACAGGCGTATAAAACAAAGGTGACGAACACGACGGTCCCGTCTCATTGCCCCACAAGGAGCGAGCACGGTCAGGTGCTGTGCGCTCGGGGGAGAAGCTGCGAGTGCCCTGCGCTCAGGGAGGGGGCTCGCTCCAAATGAGCCTGCGGGAGTCTTTAAAAGCACTTCTCGGAACTGGGAGAGAATTAAACCGGGGGAGGAAATGCAGCTCTCCTTTGGTGCCCTTTCTCTGTCGGCACGGCGTGGGTGCTGCCAGCCCCTCCCAGCTCCCCCCGCAAAGCGCAGAGCCCTCGCCCGTGCCGGGGGGGCTGCAGGCTCTCAGGGGCCGAAGGATGGAGCAGCGGGGGAGGCGCAGCCAGGTAAAGGAGCTCGGGGAGGAAGTACGGGTATGCGGGGAGAGCGCGGAGCATCCCGACGGCTCCCTACCTCCAGCCCAACTTTCTGCAGCGGGGGCGGCCTCAGGCTGCCTCCTCCCGGGCTGTAGCACCCTCCCCTGCCTCCACTCCGTTCCCTCCCTCCTTCCAGCCCCGGCCCGGAGCCCCGTCTCTCCTCCCCGGGGGAGCGGCCGCCGTCCCCGCCCGCCGCCGGGGGGGGGGGGGGGGGGGGGGGGGGGAGAAGCGGCGGAGCTCGGGGTGCGCTCCCGGCGCGGGGAGCGGCCCGGGCGGCTGCAACCGGAGCAGCGCGGCAGCGTCGGGGGAGCGGAACGGCTCCGGACCCGGCGGACAGCACTCCCTGCAGCTGCAGGTAATCGTTATCGGGGGAGAATGGGGGCAGGGAGAGCGGCTGGGGGCGCCGAAAGGGATGGGAAAGTCAGGAAGGGATGGGGACAGGACAGGAGGGGGCTTCGCATAGCGCACCTCGCTTTTGGGCTCTCTGGGATGAAGGAAGAACCGGAGCGCTCGGTCTCATTTGCAGCTCCTTCGGAAGCAAGCAGCGATCCCGAGTCTGCCCTCCGCACGGGGCTTTTGCTGCTGGAGAGCGGAGCGGTCCCATCCCGGTTGGAGGGATGGAGAGATGCAGTGTTTGAAGCAGACAATCCTTAGCGGTGCTCTAAAGCGGCTGCTTGAAAGGCACCAGCGGTCGGGATGCTCAGAGACAGCCTGACACACTACCTGGCGCTGCTTGAACCCCACTGTGACCCAAAAAGCTGCATAGCCTTGAGTGCTCTCAGCCAGGCACATAACGGGATGGGGCACAGAAAGCTGTAGGGAGCTATTGCGAATGTGTGATTCTCCTTAATGATAAAAGAGAGAATAGCAGGAGGGGTGAGGAGTGCTCTGGGATGTCACCGAGACGCTGACAGTCAAGGTCAGAGTGGAGTCCTGGGAGTCATCATCAGTCAGAGTTGGGAGCAACGCTGTGTTCCAGTGCCTCGGTGTCTGATAGCAGCTTCCAACATCCGTAGTCATAGGCACAGCTTGTTCTTACTCTGCCCAGACCTTTGCACTGAAAAGCAGGGAAAGAACACCCCTGCTCAGGTGTTTTGACCTTGCACACTTGTAAAGATAAACCAGAGGTTTCTAATGATATCAGGCAGTGAGGATGCCTGCGGATCATACCATTACTTAGGGTGCTGGGATCAGCATGTTAGTGCCCGTGTTGGAAACTTCAGCTCCTGGGGGACTTTGTGGCCGGGGCTTGGTGGCTGGCACTGGCACTGCTGGCATGGGGAGCATAGAAGCAGAAACGACAAACTCAGGAGGGGGCACAGGACTGCTGGAAGGACAGGTGCTCCCAAGGCTCTCCTCCCAGAGGCAGTCTCTATGCTGAAGGCATCTCTGCTCTTTCCAACTCTCTCTCAGCCTGGGAGCAGGTAAAGGCTGTGGTTAATTGCTCCTTAACTGAACTGCCTTTGATTCTGAAATCAGCTCAGTTTCAATAGATTGCAGGGAAGAGAAGTATTGCCCTGGGATTTGAGCAGCAGTGGGAGTTCAGCCCCAAACACACCTGCTCAAGTGTGAACATGAAGGTGTCAGGCTGTGCACCTTCCTCTGGCTCCAACTGCTTAAATAACTGATCCAGAAGCCACATCAGCAGCATGTGACTTCACAGCTGTTCCTGTGACAGGACCCCCTCAGCCAAAAGTGAGTAATCTCTGAGTATAACAGAGCTTGAAATTTGTTTTTTGGGGAAGAAAAAGTATTTGGCAAAAGCAAAATTGCTTTATGGGCCATCTGCAAACTGAAAATAAGATCAAGTTATCAGGTAGGCTAACCACAGAGCACTGTAGGAAATGCTGGGCTGAGGAGAGCAGTAAAGTGGTGCTGACTTGAAAATATAGTTCCTAGAGAAACTGATAGTGCTAGAAGTGGCAAGGCATTATTCAATTTTGACTTCAGTTTATCTCTGCTCAATACCTATACAGCTAGTCAAAACAGAAAACCAATTTAGTGCAAGAA